>NW_028270141.1:145375395-146575395 GCF_037043375.1 Chiloscyllium plagiosum | reverse complement strand
TCACCCTTCATCCTCCAATGCTGCAGGGAAAAAAGCCCCAGCCTATTCAGCCTCTCCTTATAGCTCAAACCCTCTAACTCTGGCAACATTCTTGTAAATCTTTTCTGAACCTAATTACGTTTGACAACATCCTTCCCATAGCAGGAAACCCAGAACTGAACGCAATATCAAACAAAAGTTTCCTCCCACAATCCAAAGATGTGCAGGTTGTGTGAATTGGCCATGCTAAATTGCCCATAGTCAGGGGTAAATATAGGGTAGGGGAATGGGTCTGGGTGGGTTGCTCTTTGGAGGGTTGGTGTGGACTTGTCGGGCTGAAGGGCCTGTTTCCATACTGTAGGGAATCTAGAAAAAAAGGTGGCCTAACCAATGTCACGTACAGCTGCAACGTGACTTCCCAACTCCTAAACTCAATGCACTGACCAATGAAGGCAAGCATACCAAACACCTTCTTCACTACAGAAACCATCATAGGGCAAATGGATTTTGCATCTCGTGTTTTCTATTTGTCTTCAACTTACGACATGTCAGATTTGTGGAATGGATCAGCATTCTCTTAAGGACAGAAGGTAAGCAGGAAGGATATCATTGTTAAAACTGTGGATGGAAAGACAAGTAAGGCAAATGGGTGAACATAATCATGAATCACTGAGTACAACTGAATGAAAATAGCCAGTGAATTAATAGCTGAGTCAACTTGAGTGGGAAGAAAACAGCATCTGCTGCTGCACTTTGCCAGGACCCTTGGCAATTGATTAAGTTAGTTGTAAAATTCATTGAGACAACCTCACAGAAAACCTATTACAGGATTAATACAATGCAGAAGGAGACATAATTTCATTTGAAATGTCTACAATCAAAAGTTAGCAGGGAATGATCTCAAAACCACTGATTTATTTAGCAATACTTTCAAGGAGATCAAAGAGTGAAGTATCAAAGTGTTACAACTGCTGATGATAAATTGATTTAAGAATTGATGAGTTAATAGGAAAGAATGCATTCAACATGATTCATTGGGGAAGTGGGGCTAAGTGAGTAGGCAAAAGATTTGTCAGATGGAAGACAATGTGGAGAAATATGAAGTTATCCACTTTGGGAGGAAAAACAGAAATATGGAGTACTTTGTAAATGGCAAGAAGTTTGAAAATGTTGTGTTCTTTCGAAGAGATGATGAAGAAGATTCATGAAGGAAGAACAGCCAGAATTGTCTATATGGATTTCAGCAACGCATCTGACAGGTTCTGCATGGTAGATTGGTTAGCAAGATTAGATCACATGGAATCCAGGGAGAGCTAGTCATTTAGAAACAAAAATTGGCTTGAAGGTAGAAGGCAGAGGATGGTGTTGGAGGGTTGCTTTATGGACTGGAGACCTGTGACAAGCTGTGTGCCACAAGGATCCACTGCTTTTCATCATTCGTATAAATGATTTGCATGTGAATATAAGAGGTACGGTTAGTAAATTTGTAGATGACAACAAAATTGGTGGTGCAGTGGACAGAGAAGAAGGTTACCTCAGAGTACAACGGGACTTGATCAGATGGGACAATGGGCCAAGGAGTGGCAGATGGGGCTTAATTTAGATAAAGGTGTGGTGTTGCATTTTGGAAAGGCAGGTCTAAACTAGGCAATGGTAGAGCCCTGGGAGTGCTGCCTGTGACAATACTGCTCCTTTAACAAGGTTATATTGTTCTTGGCTTTTTTTTCAGAGCGTTCATAAAAGACACAGACTCCGAAAAGTCTAGGTTGAAGGGTTTTAGAACCAGCTTGATTATAGCTAACAGATACTGCCTCAGGAAAAGGCTTTCAAGTTTTAAAAAAACCCTTGCACAATGAAAGGGGAGGGACCAGTTCTCCCAGCTCAGCTTTTCCCTGGTTTGGTTTGGTTTTTAGCAGTAGTGTTTTAAGGCTGCTGGGTCCAAAAAAAGCATGTCCATGCTGACTCTCCTCTCTCTCTCTCTGACATCTCTCCTGTCAGACCCTGTGTTTGATTTTACATTTTGTGTCAAAAGGTGTTTATGGGGATTGTTGCAAGTATTTGGAACAGCATCATTAAGTTTGGATGATCTATTGGGTTTTCAGATAGGTTACATTATTCGGTATTCTCTTCTCTTTTGTTTGTGTTTCATTCGGTAATCTTGTAAATAAATTCTGTTTTGTTTAAAACTAGGGAGTTTGACCAGCTGCATCTCTCCTGTAATATGTGCATACACCTGCCTAAAACAGCTTAGCAAAGTTAGGATCTGGGCTACTTTCTTGAAACGTTTTGAGGGGGGGTCTGATCTGGTCCATAACATGCGGAACAAAGAAACCTAGGGGTGCAGTTTCATAGTTCCTTGAAAGTGGAGCTGCAGGTAGACAGGATTGTGTAGAAGGCATTTGCTATGCTTGCTTTCATTGGTCAGTGCATTGAGTGTAGGGGTTTGGGCAGTTGTATAAGACATTGGTGAGCTCACCTTTAGAAGACTGTATTCAATTCTGGTCTCCTTGCTATAGGAAAAATGTTGGTAAACTTGAAAGGGTTCAGAAAAGATTCATAAGGTTATTGCTGGGTTTGCAGGGTTTGAGCTATAGGGATACAATGAATAGGTTGGGACTGTTTTTCCTGGAACGTCGGAGGCAGGATGTGACCTTATAGAGGTTTATAAAATCATGAGGGGCATAGATAGGGTAAATAGTCAAGGTCTTTTCCCCAGGGTAGGGGAGACCAAAACTAGAGGACATAGGGTTTAAGGTGAGAGGGGAAAGATTTAAAAGTGAGCTGAGGGGCAGATTTTTCACGCAGACAATGATGCATGTATGGAATGAACTGTCAGAGGAGGTGGTGAGTGTTGGTACAATTGCAACATTTAAAAGGCATCTGGATGGGTATATGAATAGGGAGGGTTTGGAGGGATATGCGGCAAATGTTGGCAAGTGGAACTTAATCAATTTAGGATATCAGTTGAATGAAGGGTCTGTTTCCATGCTGTATAACTCTATGACTCGATAATATGGTGACCAGATATGCCTGTAGTACAGAAAGGATGGTCTAACCAAGGTTTGATGCAGATTCTGCATAACTTCCCTACTTCCAGTACTAAAGCCTCGGGCTTAGTATTTTTAATGGCCTTGCTAACCTCTGCTGTAATCTTTCGTGATTCGTGCACATGCTCTCCAAGATCTGTTTTGTTCATATACTCCACCAGGACTCATAACTTCCAAGTGATATGTAACCTCTTTATTCTTCCTACCAAAACACATGACTCCTCATTTATTGGTTTGTTAATGTTTCGCCACAGTCCTTTCAGGTCTATGTACCAGTTGCTGAAGGCACAAGCATAGAACAAGGAAGTTGTAAAATAGAGGCTCCGTCATGGAGTGGTAACTCCTAAAGAATTTCCATGATTATTGAGCGTTGCTGTGTAGACACTGTAAAGTGCTGGAGTAGTAACTATAATAAGAATTTACTGCCTTCAAACCACTCAGTACAGCTGGCATCTAGTATCAGTGTTGGTTTGCAGAATTTACATATAGTATGTTAATGTTGTATCACTTACACTTCAGACTTGTAGCTCATTTGGAATGTTACATGGCAATGTGTCTATTAATACTGTCTGTGAACGCAATGAAAAGATGTAAATTAAATAAAAATGTATTCATGTAGGGCTTTTCACAAAGTCAGAATGCTTCAGAACACTATATTACCACTGAAGTCTGAATGAATTGTGGTTACTATCACAATGAAGAAAATCAGCCCGAGCCCCCACAATCACCAGATCATGACCAGATCAGCTGTTTTTTTTTGTAATGTTCGTTGAGTTTCATATATTGATGACCAGGCCACATTAAACTAATGTTGTGTACTCTCAAGATGTTTAGGGTCATTATTTGCTTTCTCCAATCCAAGGGGTCTTTTTGCCTGAACTTTGATTGATCCATACAGACTGGAACAGTTCCAACAATCAGCTGGACTCAGCCAGAGGACAGCTACCATTAATGATGTTCAAAGGTGGGAAATCCCCATCCTCATGTTGAAAATGCTCCCCTCCCCTTCCCGAAATCTCCAACGCATTTGTGTACCTCCAATTCTCCTCTCTCCTGCTTTCTCACTTGCCCTCACTCCATTAATTGCAGCCGTGCTTTCAGCTCCCTAGGCTTTACGATTTCTTCCCTAAAATCCCGCCTCTCTATGCATTTTCTGCCAGAACACAATATTCAGGAGAGATGAATCGACTGATTAATGGTCAGGGGAAGGGATCCTCTTAAAGAAGGTGGGCTTGGCAGTCATGGCTCAGTGGATATTACTGTTGCATCTTCCAGATAATTGTAGGTTCAAGTCCCACTCCAGAAACTTGAACAAAGCAGAAGGAGTGCAACACTGTCGCAAGTGCTTTTTGGATGAACTATTAAATGGTGTACTCCTCTATCCTTACAGGTAGATTGTCTTGGCTGCTATTTGAAAATATTTATTCCCAAAATAATATCATTAAAAATATTATCTACTTACCTGGTTGCATTTTGTGGGAGCTTGCTATGACCAAACTGCCCACTGCATTCCCTACCTTCCAACAGTGACTACACTTCCAAAGTAGTCGGTTGCAAAACACTTTGGGATGTCCTGAGTTTGTGGATCTTGCTATAGAAATGCAGGTAGACGGTTGTACAGCTGAATAGACTCTTTAATTTGGTGGGGGGCTGGCGGGGGGTGGTGGTTGGACGATGGTTGGTTGGTTGGATGAGTGGAGAGTTGGATAGATGATTGATTGGATATTCAGATTAATGTGCAGATTCTAAATGGATGGATTTAGGTTCTTTGTGTGATTTCTCCCTGTGCTGTGAGGTCTATCCAATCTGTACATTGGTATGACTCCAGTGTAAAGCCTGCTACAAATACATAAGACAGACAGATATAAGCATAGAAAACATTTAATAACAGAGAATCTTGAGAATTTCAATGTAATCATCACTATCCCATTATTAGAAAACATTCCTACTTCGTGGATGCAAGGAAAGTTTCAGGTTGTTTTGATAAACTGACAGATTGAAGTGTTTCAATATTGCACAAAGCACATAAAAATGATTGTTTGAGTGTGGTAAAGGGATGACTTTCGGAGTCAAAGTGGTTTTATAGATTATAGTATTTTTCCTTAAAATTGTTTAAAGTGCTCTCTTGGCTAGCTTAACAAAATTGGTTTGAGAATGCAGAGTCCAGCTTCGATACAGAGTCCATATTCATTGATATTTGGGCCATTATATCTGACTCCTTGCTGCCTTGAAACCACATTCTGTGAGTCTGGAGTCACATAGAGGTCAGACCAGGTAAGGACAGCAGATTTCCTTCCCTAAAGGACATGGGTGAACCAGGTAGGTTTTTCCCTGACAATCGACAATGGCTTCATGGCCATCATTTGCTTTATAATTTCCAGACTTTTGTTGATTCAAATCCCACCATCTGCCAGTAGATTTATTTATTTAATTAATATATTGTCACTTATACCTAGGCACAGTGAAAAGTGGAGAATATCGCCATGCTCCCGTGCCATGTTGGATTACAGAATAAATTACTGAAGACATGTGATGTACCCCCTGTCTATGCTGTTATTAATGAGAGTCAGGCCAAACAGGGCTTCATGCCAACAAATACTTCTTTATACAGGGCTGGTGAAAAACACAAAATCTCTGTCTCGAGAGACTCTGGGGGTCAATTGAGGCTTTGAAATCCAAATATAGCTTGGTTAGTTAACTGTATCCAGGTATATAGGGGAAAGACAGTGGAGGGAGCGGTGGTCAGGGCGATATTCATCAGAGCTGCTTCACTCAGACCCATCGTATCACAGAGTGTTACAGCTGGGAAATGGTCCAGTTCGTCTATGCTGAAGTCCTTCTGTCCATGAGCCACTCAGTCTCTTACTCGTTCCCCTTACCCTTTATTATTCTACCCTTCCCCTTCTAAAACCCCGGCTGACCCTAATGAAAATTTCGCCTCCCTTTGGAATTTGTCGTGCTTGCTGAGAGTTATTTCTTTCAGAACAGAATAGGAGACCAGCTCAAGTGAGTAAAAAAAAAGGGGAAATTAATTCCAAGCGGATATGCTATGGATCACTCACTGCACTTCTACTGTATCTGTTGCACCCAATGTGGTCTCCTCTACATTGGAAAGACAGGACGCCTTTTTGTGGATTGTTTCAGAGAACATCTCTGGGACACCCACACCAACGAACCCCACCGCCTCGTGGCTGAACACTTTAACTACCCCTCCCATTCCGTCAAAGACATGCAGGTCCTGGACCTCCTCCACCGCCAAACCCTAACCACCCGACGCCTGGACAAGGAACGCCTCATATTCTGCCTCGGGACCCTGCAACCACCTGGATAAATGTAAATATCACCAGTTTCCTCATTTCCGCTCCCCCTCCATTATTCCAGTCCCAAACCTCCAACTTGGCACCGCCCTCCGGACCAGTCCATCACCTTTCCCATCTATCCGCTCCATCCACCTCTCCGACATATAACCTTCTCCCCCACCTTCATCTACCTATTGCATTCTCAGCTACCTTCCCCCCAACCCCACTCCCCTCCCATTTATTTCTCAGCCCTGAGCCCACAAGCCTCATTCCTGATGAAGGGCTTATGCCCGAAACGTCAATTCTCCTGCTGCCTGGATGCTGCTTGATCTGCTGTGCCACACTCTCAACCTCAAGACCAAGGCCAAGTCTGGCTACGGTGAACAGCTGGGCAAGCCTTTCACCACCAGATAGATGTAGCTAATCTGCCCTGGACATTGATGCAGGAACCTCTCCAGTCAGCCTTTTGCCCCACTTGAACATCAAAATCACAAATTCCATCTGATGTGACCATGTGGCCCTCTCTTACTAGCAGCACATTCTGAAATGGTTGACCACTCCATTGTCTTCCAAACCTTCTCCTCCCTTCTCCAGCTGGAGGGGGCCCTGCCTGCGATTGGTTACATGGCCATAAAATCTCCATACTGGTAGCTGGCCCTTCACTCTAGTTTTAGCATTCCCTCCCTCAGGCTACCTACCTCTCTCTCTCTCTCCCTTCCATTAAAACAATCTTTCAAGGCTACCTCATTGACCCAGCTTTTCATTATCTGCCCAAATTTCTCCTTGTGTGGTTCATTGTCAATCTTTGGGCTCATTATGCTCCCGTGCTCTGTCTCAGCATACTTTATAATGGTAAAGCTTTCATACACAGCAGGGAAAGTGTTGGAATCTACTATGAAGGATATGATCCCAGGGCACTTAGAATATACAATGGAATTACACAAAGTCAGCATGTATTTATAAAATTCGATTCCTGCTGGACAAAACCTAGAGTATTTTGAGGATGCAACTCAGACTCTATGTGTTGTTGTAGACAGATTACTGCCACCATCTCAAGGGCAACTAGGGATGGACAACAATGCTGACATCTCATAAATGTATGAAATGAAAACAAATCCTGCTGGGAAATTTAAATTCCATTTACTCTCCATTGACCAGAATTACCCAATGGATGCTCCATCTCAGCCTCTTTCAGTGGTCCCCAACATCACAGATACTTGTCTTCAGCCAATTCAATTCACTCAATGTAATATCAAGAAATGACTGGAAGCACTGAACTCTGTAAAGTCTATGGACCCTGACAATATTCCAGCAGTAGAACTGACAGTATGTGCTCCAGAACCTGTTGATCTCCTAGTCAAGCAGTTCCAGAACAGGTTCAACACTGACATCTATCTGACAATGTGAAAAATTGCCAGGTTCCATCCTGTATACAAAAAGCAGGACAAATCCGACACGGCCATTTACCACCCGATCATTATACTCTCAAACCTAAGTAAAGTGATGGAAGGTCTTGTCAACAGTGCTATCAAGTGACACTTGCAAAGCAATAACCTGCTCAACTTAGATTTCATCAGGGCTAGTTGACTCCTGACATCATTACAGCATTGGTTCAAACATGGAGAAAAGACTTGACTCCAGAGCTGAGGTGAAACTGACTCATGTTGACATCAAGTCAGCCTTTGATCAAATTTGGCATCAAGGAGCCCCTGCAAAACCGAAATCAATCGAAAAACTCCACTCAGGTTGGAGTCACACTTGACACTTAAGAAGATGGTTGTGAAAGTTGGAGGTCAGTCTTCTCAGCTCCAAGAGATCTTTGCAGGAGTTCCTCATGGTAGATATTTTCTAATCAACCTCTTAAGAAATGTTAGAACATCTCTCTGGAACAGGTGGAAATTGAACCCAGACTCCTGGCTCAGAGATAAGGAATTTTAACACTGCACCATAGGAGCCTATTTGTACCTGGACAATGTCCTCATTCCAACCATATGCAGCTGCTTCATTGTTTACTGATGTTTGTTCAATATTCGCAACTCCTCAGACCCTGAAAGTGTAAATGAACAAGACCTGGAAAACATACAGATTGGGGCTGGTAAAGCTGATCTTTTGTTTGTTCATTCACAGGATGAGGGTGTCAGTTGCTAGGCAGCATTTATTACCCATTCCTAATTGCCCAGAGGGCAGTTAAGAGTCAACCATGTTGATATGGTTCTGGAGTCACATGTAGGTCAGACCAGGTAAGGATGGCAGTTTCCTTCCCTAACGGACATTAACGAAGCAGATGGGTTTTTCTGACAATCGTTTCGTGGTCATTATTAGACTCTTAATTCCAGATTTTTAAAAAATTTCAAATTCCAGTATTTGCCATGGCGGGATTTGGACCCAGGATCCCAGATCATTAGCTGGGTCTCTGGATTTACAGTCCTCGTGATAATACCGCTAAACCATCGCCTACCCAAAATTCTGTGTAGAGGACCTACTATCTGTTGTTAACTAAAGAAATTAGAAAAGGTGACCAAGTTAATGAAAAAGCATATAACCGCACAGGGATGAATGGTTTGTCGGAATATAAAGGATGACGGACAGTGGATAAAAGCTTAGGCTGGGGAGAGTCATTAGAGTATGAGAGGAAGTTAGCTAGAATTATAAAATAGATAGCAAGTGTCTCAAGACGTATTTTAAAAGGAAGTGAGTAAATAAAGTGAGCATTGGTCCTTGAGAGAGTAGGAATGGGGAGTTTTAAGCATACAATAAGGAAATAAATGATGAATGAAATGAACAAATATTTCTCTCTTCACTACAGAGGATAAAAAAAAAATCTAGTAACAGCTGTGAATCAAGAGGTAGAACTTGGTGAATTTATAATCACAAGGGAAATGGTACAAAGCAAGCTGATGGAGCTGTGGAGTGATGAGTCTCCAGGGTCTTAAAGGAGATGGCTGATGAGGTAACAGTTGCCTTGGTGTTAATTTTCTAAAATTTGCAATTATAACCACTCTATTCATTAAAGGAGTGATACAGTAACAGGACAAATTAGCTTCACATCTGTCATGGGGAGAGGATCCGAATAAATCATTTAAGTGGTCAGAGCTGGGCATTTTGTAAAACTCAAGATAATCAGGAAGAGTTGGCATGGTTCAGAGAAAGGACCCAAGTTTAAATAATTGATGAGGCGTTTTTGAAGGGGTGCTGTAGATAAAGGGGACTCTGTAGACATAAACTGTACTTCGATTTTAAGAAAGTATTTGATAAGGTTCCACAACAAAGATTATTGTAGAAAATGAAAGCTCTTGATATCAGATGTAATCTATTAGCATGGGTAGAGACAGGACTGGCTGGCAGAAACCGAAGAGTATGTTTAAGTAGGTCCCAGCTGATTGGCAGGATGTGATGAATGGAATCCCACAGGAACCTGTACCGGGGCCTCAGTATTTCACCATTTACACCAATGGCTTAGCTGAGGGGCTCAAGGAGGTAGTGTGCCACCACTTTCGTTTGGGCAATTAGGCACGGGTAATAAATACTGTCTGAGCCAGCCACACTCAAATCCAATAAACACATAAAATTAACTGAATAAATCTCAGCTATAAAGCTGGTCTTATGGCAACCATTAGCAGTATCACCTGTCATTATATAAACCCATCAACATCATCAATACCTATTACAGAAGGCAATATCTTGCCCTTGCCTGATCTGACGCTGCCTGACCTGATGTGCTTTTCCAGCACCACACTCTCCTCTCTTGCCTGATCTGAGCCTAGATGTGACTCCAGATCCATATCCAATGTTAACTTTCCTCTGAAATGGCCTGGGAAGCCACTCAGCTCAAGGGCAATTATGGATGTCCTTGCAGTGATACCTGCATCCCATGAACGAATTTTAAAAATTATTTTGAGAAAGGTTTTTAAAAAAATCATTCTCAGGATGTAGATGTCGCTGGTAAGGCCAGCATTTATTGTGTGTCCATTATTATCCAGAGAGCAGTTAAGAGTTAAACACATTGCTGTGGCCTGAACTCACATGTAGACCAGAAAATGTGTTGCTGGAAAAGCGCAGCAGGTCAGGCAGCATCCAAGGAGCAGGAGAATCGACGTTTCGGGCATGAGTCCTTCTTCTTTCATGCCCGAAACGTCGATTCTCCTGCTCCTTGGATGCTGCCTGACCTGTTGCGCTTTTCCAGCAACACATTTTCAGCTCTGATCTCCAGCATCTGCAGTCCTCACTTTCTCCTCACATGTAGACCAGACCAGGTAAGCTAAAGACATCTGTTTCCTTCTCTAAAAGACATTAGTGAGCCAAATGGGTTTTTCCCAACAATCAGCAATGGTTTCAAGGTCACCATTCGACTCCTAATTTCAGATTTATATTGAATTCAGATTCCACCCACTGCCATGGTTACCTAGAACATTACCTGTTCTCTGGATTAATAGTCAGGCTACAATACCATATCCACATGAACATAACACATCCACAACTCTGAGTGGACCAGTCATAGAGTCAGAGCCACAGATTTCTCAGCACAGAAAAGGCCCCTCGGCCCATCGCGATCATGCCTGTCAAAAGCAAGCACCTAACTATGCTGACCCCTGTGCAATATGTATAGCTAATGATGTATCTAGTATTCCTTCAATCTCTTTGAGAAATGGAGTTCTGATGCAGGGAGATGGAGTGGATAGGCAGAGTCAATGTTCTGACAGCATGAACTGTGAAAGAATCTGTTTGAATATTATTGGTTATAAACACTATTATGAATGTTGAATTGAATGTAATGTTGATATCCTTCTGCATTGATGCTCTGAAGAGGAAATTACCTGAGTGAATCATTATTGATTTCATGTAGACAGAGGACAGGTGAGGAGTCATGGGGGCTTTGTGATCTGATGATGCAGTGGTGTTGATTCAGGCGGATACAATGTACACAAATGGTGCCTCCCTCAGTGAACAAACTGTTCACACTCTTTCCACATCATCACTTCCTCCTGGGCACATGACCTATAATTATTAAGTGGAGACAGCTGAAGTGCTGCCAGGAGACTCGATAACAAATAAAAACAAAGCAGAAGGAAATCTCCCCTTACTCGGGGAGGCACAGGGGGCTCACTCGATTTAATCCAGCGATGAAAGGCTTGTCTTCTGAGGAAAGATTGAGCAGTTTATGTCTACACTGGCTGGATTTAGAAGGCTAAGAGAACTATTTGAGGTATATAAGATGCTGAAGAGGTTTGATAAAGCTGATGGGGAGATAATGGCCTCGTGGTATCATCGCTAGATTAGCGACCCGGGGACCCAGATAATGTTCTGGGGACCTGGGTTTGAATCCTGTCATGGACGATGGTGGAATTTAAATTCAATAAATATCTGAAAGTAAGAGTTGAATGATAACCATGAAACCATTGCCACTTGTCAGGAAAAACCCATCTGATTCACTAACATCTTTTAGGGAAGGAAACTGGTGTCCTTACCTAGTCTGGAATACATGTTGACTCCAGACAGACAGCAATGAAGTTGACTCTTAGATTTCCTACAGTGTGGAAACAGGCCCTTCGACCCAACAAGTCCAAACCGACCCTCCAAAGAGTAACTCAACCAGACCCATTTCCCTCTGACCAATGCACCTAACACTATGGGTAATTTAGCATGGCCAATTCACCTGACCTGCACATCTTTGGACTGTGGGAGGAAACCGGAGCACCCGGAGGAAACCCACGCAGACACGGGGAGAACGTGCAAACTCCACACAGTCAGTCGCCCGAGGCTGGAATCAAACCTGGGTCCCTGGCACTGAGGCAGCTGTGCTAACCACTGAGCCACTGTGCTGCCCAAATTGCCCTCTTAATTACCCTCTGGGCAATTAGGGATGGGCAATAAATGCTAGCCTAGCCAGTGATGCCTCATTCTGTGAATGAATAAAAAAAAAGAGTAGACATGGAAAGAATGTTTCCTCGTGTGGGGCAATCCAGAATGAGAGGCCATTATTATAGTTTAGGGTGTAGCAGATTTAAAACAGAGAAGACGACGACTTGATTCTCTCATAGGGCCGTGAATCTATGGAATCCATTAGTCAGAGATTTTGTTAGGGCACTGAATAAACTTTAATTCATAACAGGTTGAAGGGTTATGGTGAGTGGGCCGGAAAGTGGATTTGAGTCCAAGATGAGTTCAGCCATGATCATACTAAATGGTGAACAAAACAACAGTATTATTCTGTCTTGGGAGGAAGGTTAAAATACAAGCATTTCTTCATTTTAAAGCACTTCTACTATAATTAAGTCCTTAAAAACACTTTTTACAACAGAAATAGGGAGAAAGGAGCATAAATCCAAAACGTTTATAAGTTTGTAATGCTAATTAACAAATATTTAGGAATCTGTTTTAACAGGAAAACCAGAAAATAATATTTAAAAATCTTCATTAAAACAATGAAGGTCTTAAGGATAATGTTTTATTAATATAACAAAGCTTAGAAAAGTTACTGGAGAACATTCAACATGGAATGTTTGCAACTGAATGATTAAAGCACTGAACAAAATATCTGAAAACTCCTGCAACAATGATAATGCCTTTTTTTGGAGCAGTGGAACATTAGCAGGAAGACCTTGGCTGTTCATGGGAAAAAGGAGCACTTGGTCCAAGGTCCAAGGTCTTGGACCTATGCAGGTGGTTTCAGGAACCAGGAGGGTTCTAAGAGCAGAAGAACATAAGAGAACATCAGGAGTTGGCCATTCGAGTTACTCTGTCTGAGGCCACAACTCACCTTTCATGCCAAATCTCCACAGCTGTCAACTCATTGACATTTTGGAAATCCATCTACCTCCTCTTCAAATACACTCAGTGGTCTTGCTTGCACGCCTGGGGTCGAGAGTTCCAGACATTCACTACCCTCTGGTAGAAGAAATTCCATCATGTGTCAGTGTTAAATGAGTTTGCTCTTCATTCTGTACATATGCCTAATAGTTTGCAATTTCCCCCACTTGTGGAAGGACCTTCTCAATACTTACCCCGTCAAGACCCCTCAGAAACTTGTATGTAAGGTCACCCCTCATTCTTCTAAACTCTAATGATTAAAGCCCTAATCTGTTTAGCCATTCTTGATCAATCAATCCCTTCATCTGGGAATCAGTCAAATGAATCACTTTTGAACACCTTCCAGTGTCAGTATATCCTCTTTTTAAAATGCAGAGACTAAAACTGGACACAATACTCCAGATATGGCCTCACCAACACCCTATACAATTGTAACAAGGCTTCCCTGTTTCTAAACTCCAACTACCTGCAGTAAAGGCCAACATTCCATGCGCCTTCTTAGTTACTTGTTGCTCCTGTATGCTAACCTTTTTGTGTTTCATCTACAAGAATGCCCAAATGCCTCTGCACTGCTATCTTGGAATTTCTGATCAATGTAAGGGGTTCAGTATTTGAGGGAGGAGGGAGATGAAAATGAAAATATGTGAGGAGCCTATGATTGGACTGATCTGGTACCCAAGAGGATTATTTTGGATGACCTACAATGTACAGCACAGAAAAAGGCCATTCAACCCAACCTTTCCATCTAGTTGATGCTCCACTAGAAACGCCTCCAAACTTCTCACATCACAAAACACATCATGGTACCCTTACATTTCTCTAATGCTTGTTAGTCTCCTCTCCAATACACTTGTCCTATTCACTTCAATCACTCTCTCTATGGTAGGGAGTTCCATAGTGTCACTCCTTTTGAGCAAATATACCAGAGGGTTGGCTTATGGGGAGAGATTGTGCAGACTGGGACTCTGTTCGTTGGAAAGTTGAAGAATGAGGAGGGGATCTTATAGAAACATATACAATTATGAAGGGAATAGGTAAGATAGAAGCAGGGAGGTTGTCTTCACTAGCAGGTAAAAACCAAAGGGCATTGCCTCAGAATAAAGGGGAGCAGAATTTGGCCTGAACTGAGGAGAAACCTCTTCACCCAAAGGGTTGTGAATCTGTGGCATTCCCTGCCCAGTGAAGCAGCTGAGGCTACCTTGTTGAATGTTTTTTAGGCAAAGATAGATAGATTTTTGAAACAGTGAAGGAATTGAGGGTTACGGTGAGAGCGGGGTAAGTGGAGCTGAGTCTGCGAAAAGATCAGCCATGATCTTATTGAATGGTGGAGCAGACAAGATGGGCCAGGTGGCCTACTCCTGCTCGTAGTTCCGATGTTCTTATGTACCTTTTTTTTCATGAACCCCTGATTGGATTTTCTGGTGACTCTCCTACCTTGATGGTTTCTAGTTCTGCTCTTCCCCACAGGAAGAAACGTTTTCTCTTCATCCGCACCATCAAAGCTTTATTATGGAACAGTGGGGAACTTAATAATGAGGATGAAGGGTACTGGAGAGCCTCGGCGTGGCTGGTGGCGAGAGAGGAAGAGTTAAAGTTTTGAGTCTGTCATACTGGGCTTGGGAATCTTGGCGCAGTTTCTCTCTCCACAGATGCTGCCAGACCTGCTGAGTTTATCCAGCACTTCCTGGTATTATTTAAAAATAGTTCTTCACTTTTATTTACTGGGAAAGCCAGGATGAGGAAGGACTGAAAGAGCAGAAAATAATGGATCCTCGTTTTTTTTTTACATACCATGTCTTCTGTTAGTCCGCTGTTCCATACTGTCTGAGATGCTTGGTCAGCACATCTCGGGTGGCACGGTGGCACAGTGGTTAGCACTGATGCCTCACAGCACCAGAGACCTGGGTTCAATTCCTGCCTCAGGCAACTGTCTGTGTGGAGTTTGCACATTCTCCCCGTGTCTGCGTGGGTTTGCTCTGGTTTCCTCCCACAGTCCAAAAATGTGCATGTTAGGTGAATTGGCCATGCTAAATTGCCTGTAGTGCTGGGTGTAGGGGAATAGGTCTGGGTGGGTTGCTCTTTGGAGTGTCGGTGTGGACTTGTTAGGCCGAAGGGCCTGTTCCCACACTGTAAGTAATCTAATCTCCCAAAGAACTTTATAAGTTTGCTGGCTTATGCAGTTCTACAAAAGCGTAAATCATTTTGATGAACTATTTGCATAGTTTACAGGTGACATTGATGACAGTGTTTAACTTCCTCAAATGACCCCTGCCTTCCTCAGTTCAGAACAACTTGGAGTTGAAATGAAGGTGGATTAGGGCTTCCAGTGATTGACAGGGCTAGCACCCAATCAGGAAGAACCACATCAATTTCAATCAGATCACATTGCACAGAAACGCAAACAGAAATATTAATTGCCTTTTTTTTCTAAATATTGATAAAGCAAATTCAGTGCATAGTTAACAACAATTGATGTCTGTCTGTGATGTAAAGGAAGTAATTTCCTGTTAAATGGGACAATTGCCTGGAATAGAATGCCACAATTCTCATTTTACTATGAAGTTGTTTGAAAAAAACGCAGAAATTTGTAAATCCTTACAAAATGAACTGCATCAAGCTGTAACAGGCGATTCATTCCATCTGATCCAGACAGTGTTTATGCTCAACACAAGCCTCCTCCAGTTCCCCCCTCACCTAATGCCATTAGTGTAGCCCTCTTTCTCCCTCTCTTGTTTAACCAACATCCTCTTAAATGTAATGATGCTAGTTGCTTCAACTATTCATTGAGGTGGTGAGTTCCACTTTCTAACCATTCTCCAGTAAAGAACTTTCTCCTGAAATCCCAAGTGGATTTATCTAATATGATCTGATATTAACAACCCCTATACTTGTCTCTCTTGCAAGTGTCTCTGTCTACCCTAACAAACCTTTCATAATTTTGAAGAACCTCACCATAGCCTTCGCTTTTCTCAGCAAGGAGAATCAGTCTATTCAATTTCCTCTGGTGTTGATTCCTTGAGAAGCAAAGATTGTTTAGTCCCAGAACAGAAAACAGTCTAGCTAGGACATATATTCTACAAGAGCCTTTCCCATTCAAAGGAACCTTTTTTCAGCTTGTGCTGTGTGTCTCATGCGCTGTGGAACCAAGCGCTAGCTTGGCCTTTGGCCATCTGAGGGAAAGGGTATTTGAGGACAACAACATCGGACCTGAAACCGAGATCACAGGTGGCATGGTGGCTCAGTGGTCAGCACTGTTGCCTCACAGTGTCAGGGACCCGGGTTCAATTCCACCCTCGGGCAACTGTCTGTGTGGGTTTGTACGTGTCTGTGTGGGTTTTCTCTGGGTGCTCCAGTTTCCACCCATAATCCAAAGATATGCAGGTTAGGTGAATTGGTCATGCTAAATTGCCCATAGTGTTCTGGGATGTGTAGGCTAGGTGCATTAGCCAGGGGTGAATATAGGGTAGGGGAATGGGTCTGGGTGGGTTACTCTTTGGAGGGTTGGTGTGAATTTGTTGGACCGAAGGTCCTGTTTCGACACTGTCGGGATTCTAATTCTAATCATGGTTTACTGAGCTGTGGTGGTTCCTGCTCTCCTATTTGGCTCTGAGACATGGACTACCTTTCGCAGAGCAGTACCACCAGCGCTGTCTGCGCAAGATCCAGCGAATCCACTGGGAAGACAGACACACCAAAACCAATGTCCTTGACCAGGCCAACGTCAACGCACTGACCACTCTCCGCCTTGAGCTGGGCACACTGTCCGTATGACTGACACTAGACTGCCCAAGCAGGTGCTCTGTTCCCAGCTCTGAAACGGCAGGCGAGCCTCAGGTAGTTAGAGGAAGTGCTTCAGGGATACCCTCAAGGCCTTACTGATGCAGTGCGGCATTCCCACAGACACCTGGGAATCATCAGCCCAAGACCGTCCAAAGAGGGGGAGGAGCATCCGGGAAGGCCTGGAGCACCTTGAGACTCGCCGTCAGGAAAAAGAGGAAGCCGGGTGAAAACAGGGAAAGGAGTGCGCTGCCACATCAACACATCACCCACTCCCTTCCAATGACCACCTTCTGCCCCCAGGAGACTGTGGTGGCCATATTAGTTTGTACAGCCACCTACAGACTCACCCTGAGGGCGGGAGAGAGTCACCTTCATCTGTGAGGGACCGCTGAAGATGATGATGATGATGGGAACCAACTGCTATCAGCTAATGATGAGATGGAGTGCTGTAACCAAACCTCCTTCCTATACTGTGTGGAAAGCCTATTTGGTTAACAATGGTAGAGGATGATCTCTAGTGAGGGTTAACAAGAACAGGCACTTACTCTTGTGAATATAGTGATAGCAGCAGGTACATGTTTCATTGGCTAGTTAGATATTTAGCTGCTAAACCATTACATCTATAGCACAGCTATTTAATCTATCAGCAGGCAATGATGACATATCTGCCTTCATTGGAATCTGCTCTTTTCCCAGATAACGTCGATGTTTACAGCAAGCCTTGCCTTCTCTGTGTCAATACTAACAGTTTCTGTCACACAATGAAGTCATGAGATCCGGGTGCCGTGTACATTTGAATAGTCAATACTCTGGATTCAGCTACAACTCAAGATGATCTCTTGACCCCGACTCCATTGAATCTGTGCGTCATTTTAAAATTTTCCACCAGTTTCTCTTCTCCATCGGTTTGGGCCTTGGCCTGTTTAATCACACATCCTGTGAGACCTTGTAACACATTAGGAAGCAAGATACAATACCTTGACTCAGAGAAAGCTGCTGATTTCTATGGATGGCACATGTTCAGAATTCCCAGATGTGGTACGGAACTCCATTTCAATGTTTCTAGGGTGGAAAAGAATATCCAATCGAAACTGATAGCCTTGGGCCAAGAATTCAAAACTTTCATTTAAATACACAAAGAAAGAATTTCATTTGACCATGTAACTTTTTTGTTTCTGATACGTTTGCTCGGCAGCTCAGTGAATTTTCTGGCTCTTGGTTCAAACATTCCCCATTTGGTTGAAATAAAAACAGAAAGTGTTAGAGAAACTTGGCAGGGCTGGCAGCATAGAGGTAAGATTAGAGTGATGCTAGAAAAGCACAGCAGGTCAGGCAGCATCCTAGGAGCAAGAAAATCAAGGTTTCGGGAGCATAAGCCCTTCATCAGGAATGGCCGCATTCCTGATGAAGGGCTTTTGCCCAAAACGTCGATTTTTCTGCTCCTGAGCTGCTGCCTGACCTGCTGTGCTTTTCTAGCACCACTCTAACCTTGACTCTAATCTCCAGCATCTGCAGTTCCCACTTCTACCTCGCATAGAAGTAGGGGCAATGATGGAGGAAACAGGATAGGGTCCTAACTCTGCTTGTCACATCTTCATCATGGGATCCCTATAATGTGGAAGCAAGCCAATTGGCCCATCGAGTCCACATCGACCTTCTGAAGATTAATCCCTCCAGACCCACCCTGTCCCCATAACCCAAGGCTAATCCACCTGGCCTGTGCATCTTTGGACAGTGAGAGGAAACCCATGCAGACACAGGGAGGATGTGCAAGCATCACGCAGACAATTGCCCGAGGCTGGAATTGAATCCCGGGCACTGTGAGGCAGCAGTGCTAACCACTGAGCCACTCTGCTGCCCAATTTAACAGAACCATTGAACAGAAGGTGATAGGTAGAAAACAGCATGGACTTAGCATGGACTAAAGCAAGATCACATACATGTACACATGCACATACATGTGTACGCACGCACACATACATACATAAACATGCATATGCACTTGTATACACAAATATATACACACATATGCACACACAAAGGCTGATCAAAAGGGCAAGTTTTAAAGAACCTTTTAAAGGAGCATAGAAGTAGCAACAGCCTGAGAGTTTTAAGGAGCGAACCGCAGAAGTTATACCGAATGTCTATGAAAGCACATTGGCAATTTGGACTGACTAAAATCAGTGATGCCAGAATTAGGGGATTGAAGATATCTCAGAGAATTGTAAGACTGGAGGTGATTAACAGAGATAGAGAAATGTGAGGCTTGGGAGGAACTTGAAAACAAGGGTGAGAGGTTTGTAGCCAAAGTGTTATTGAGCTGGGTACAAATGTAGGTCAGTGAGCACAAATGGAACCTGAAACCTGAGTTAGTTTGCTTCATGGAGCCTGTGGTAAGGTTCTAGCTAGGAAAAGGGAAGCTGCTTCAGTTTAACAGGGCAAGTGAGAAAGAGGTACTTTACACTGAAAGGTGATCTGTGTACAGCACAGGCTGACTCTGAAACAGGAAAGTCAGCACAATCAAAGAAACATTTCGATCAATGTTGACCCGTTTAGACCTGTCTTGAGTTCCGACATTTCAATTAAGAACCTAAAGAAAGAGGTAGACTTTTGCCATTAACAACACAACCTCAAAGCAATACAGTGATTTCATTTTTGAGTGAGGTCACCATTATTATTTTTCCATAGCTTTTTCAGGGTACAATATAGCCAATGAAATTGTTTTAATCAAGTGTAGTTACTGCTATAATGTAGGTGGCAATTTGTTCTGAGCAATCTCCCATAAAAGCAGTGTGATAATAATGAGGGAATGTGTTTGAGACAATATCAGAAGCCACACAACACCAGGTTATAGGCCAGACTGGAAACAAAAAACGCTGAAAGTCGCAGCAGGTCAGACAGCATCCATGGAGTGAAAGCATGCTAACGTTTTGAGTCTGGATGGCTCTTCATCACAGAAGTGTGGAGGGGGTATGATTTATGTAATAGTGAGAGGGAGGAAGGTAGAATGCGTCAGGTTAAATGATCAGAATGTGAGAATGGCAGAATAATGGTGTGTCTAACTCCCAGACTGGAAAGGACAGACAATCCCACTGGGGTGGGGGAAGGGGAGAGGTGACATGATGACAGAGAATGTAACAAGTAAAGCTTAAATAAAGGGAAGAAATGGATCACTATTTTAAGATATTGAACTCAATATTGAGCCCGGAAGGTTGTAAACTGCCTAGTCTGAAGGTGAGATGTTCCTCCAGTTCGCGTTGTGACTCACTAGGACACTGCAGCATGCTGAGGACCGATACATGGCCATGTGAACAGGACCTTGTTAAACTAACCCGCTATGGGAAGGTCGGGATCATGCTTGCACATGGACTGGAGGTGTTCGACAAAGCGGTCACCCAGTCTGCATTTGGTTTCTCCACAGTAGAGTAGGCCACATTGGGCTCAATTAATAAATACAGAGGGACCTCGATTATCCGAAGTACACGTTCTGTTAATCGAATGCCGGAAAGTCAATGCCAAATCAGATAGTTAGCCACACGTCGGGACCTTGCGATGTTGTTCGGATAATCTCAGGTTCGGTTAATCAAATACCAGATAATCAATGTTCCTCTGGAAACAAGATTGGAGATGGTACAGGTGAAATACTGCTTCACTTGGAAAGACTGTTTAAGTTATAGTCCAACAGGTTTAGTTAAAATCACAATCTTTCAGAGCGCTGCTCCTTTGTCAGATGAGCAGTTCAACCAGGAGGCATACCCCTTACTCTTCTTTCAATAGAGTGATGAGTTTTTTACACATGTTGGCAGAGAATTTAAGAATTTATCCAAATATAGTACCTCCACCAATCTCGTGCTCTCACAGTACGACACTAGAAGGTCAGCATGGATTAGTAACTCAAGTCTCTGCACTATTACACTTGAATCCAGAAATGTGTAACTCAGAAGCATGTGTGCTACCCATTGAACCACAGCTGCTTCCATTTCATAACCGTTTACAATAGAGCAGGGAGTTCATCTCAGGCAAAGTGTGTTGGACACTTGCCATTCACGGACAGCTGATTTCTTTTGTTGCTGCCTCCGTCCCTTTGCAACTGCATTGACAGATATCAGGTCTCAGATCCTCATGATTTCTATATGTACCAGTTCCCTGATAAGTCTTTTTGTTCTAAATCACAATGAAAATGTGCAAAGTGGCAGTCTAATTGCTCCCCGTTGTCCTGAGCTTTGTTGCCAGTATTGGAGATTTCCTCTTAAGGCTTGTAGGGGAGGGGTGTGGTGGGAATTGTGAAGCCTAAACCCACTCAGGCTCTGCTACAACAGGGATTGGTGATGGCTGGTGAACATGCAATCAGGAGAACGCTTGCAGACTGCAGCTGCAAATATTGGAAACTGTGAAGATATAAATAGTGGCGGTTTTACTGTGGAGTCATAATCATCTGAAACTTCAGAGAATGGAAAGCAAGACATGCACTTCTATAGTGCCTGACACAGCCTCATTACATCCTGGAATGTTTTCCAGTCAATGAAACTTTTGATCAACTACACTCCCATCAACATGTTAAATTTCGACCAGGCTCCTGTGTAGCAATCTGGGATGTTTTACTCTGATAGCTCCCCTATCTAGGTGCAGATTGTTGTTGTCATTGAGGTAGAGTGCAGGTAAGATGATACTATGTTCAGGTTGTGCCATGGTCAGCTGGAACTGTGCCTTGCATTGTATCTATATTGTGCTTATTGAG
This sequence comes from Chiloscyllium plagiosum, assembly GCF_037043375.1. Classification (NCBI taxonomy): domain Eukaryota; kingdom Metazoa; phylum Chordata; class Chondrichthyes; order Orectolobiformes; family Hemiscylliidae; genus Chiloscyllium; species Chiloscyllium plagiosum. Next base: position 146,553,745 of record NW_028270141.1, on the reverse strand, counting down.
GCAAGAGGGAGACATTCAAGGTTTGACAATGATGCACTGGGCAGATTCAAAGCTGCTCATTATCATTAAAGAACTGGGCCTCTGAGGAAAGACTAGGCAATTTCAGAATGTTAGGCTAAATTCTTGGCGTCTCATATGGAATGGTGGTGTAGGTTGGAAGGGGCTGAATGGCCTGCTCCCACACCTATTTTCTATGTTTCTATGGCAAGAGGAAAACTTTCATTACTCATTGAGATTTAGCAGTAGTTTGCAAGAGTGAAAAAAAGTCTGAATGCTTGAGAATGACAATCGGTGGTGAGTTTAACCTGAAATTCACCACAGGAGAAGTGAGGCGGGAGGTTGATGAGGGCCTTCATGGTAACCTCAGCCAGTATTGGAATTAAATCTGTATTGTTTACGTTAGTCTGTATCAGAGACCAGATGCCCAGCCAACTGAGCTAACCAACCCCCAAGCTGTTGAAGTCCTGAAGCAGAGTTATACTGGACACAAAATATTAACACTGACTTCTGTCTCCACAGATGCTGCTAGACCTGCTGAGTTTCTCCAGTTTTTTCTGTTTGATTCAGACTTCCAGCATCTGTAGTGCCTCAGTTTTAGTCCATTGGCTCCAGTTTTAAGGGCTCCTTGATGCCACACTCGGTCAAATATGGCCTTGATGCCAAGGGATGTCACTCTCACCTCACCTCCAGGATTCAGCCCTTTTGTCCATGTTTGAACCAAGGCTGTAATGAGGGCAGGATCTAAGTGGCCCTGACAGAACCCAAACTGGGCATCACTGAGCAGGTTATTGCTGGACAAGTGGCACATGGTAGCACTGTTGATGACATCTTTCATCACTTTACTGGTGAAACAGTGTAAACTGATGAATGACGGAAGTGGAGTTAATGAAAGAAAAATGAGGACCAAGTGAAGGCAATTGTTGGTCAGAGAGAGAGAATATGCTACAAATGTTTGCCAGTAGATAAATGCTCAGTGCATCTGCTCTGTCTCGTTTTCTCTCTCATTCTCAAGCAGATTGTTTCTACCTTTGATTCCTCTCACACAGAGCTAGTTCCTTGCTCTCCTTGTATTTCTGTCTCAAATCCAGGCTGACATTCCAGTTTACTGAGGCAGACCAATACTGTGGGAGGTTCTGTCTATAGGGTGTGTTGTTGAACTGAGGCTCTGACTGTTCTATCAGGTCAGCACAAAGGTTTAACTGCCACTGCTTTGAGAAAGAGTAAGCAGTCAATACTTATTGATGAAGCCACAGGTTAAAGCAGGTTATCTGACCATTATCACAGCATGGAGGGTGTATTTCCTACATTACAACAGCAGTGCACTTCAATCTTCTTTAATGTGGTTTGGGTGTTCCTGAGTTTGTGGGAGTCATTAAAGAAATGTAAACCAGGCTGTTCGACCTCCACAATCCAATCACTCTGCATCATCAGGATGAGAGCGAAGGAGAGTTGGAAAGAGGATTGCAGCCGCAGTATAGGGAGCAGTTAAGAAACACTGTCCCATTTGCTGGTCCAAAGGTGTCCATGAGGCCAAAGCCAGAATTGGAAGAACAAAAGAACGGCTGGCGTCTGATTGAATGAAGACGGTTGATAACTTGCCCATTGTACCGCCAAGGTTGGTTGGCCAATTTGGATAGGTGGGTAGCCACACAGTTTGAAGGCTTGGGGCTTTGGTTACTATAACCTGCCTCCAGTCCCAAAGCTCAGGCCTTGAGCATACAACAGAACAATCTGCTGCAACTCACCTACAACAAGTATATATATTGAGACTGAGACACACTTTAACTTCTAGCTTTGGTTTCACTTTATTGTGAAATCAATACATTTTACAAGATGGAACTCACCAAGCCTGTTTTTTGTGGAGCAGTGGTAGTGTCCTTACTTCTGGCCAGAAGATTTAAGTCCTACTCCAAACATGCATCATAATGTGTTTGATTAAAAATATTGAAACCCACCATAACCATCTCAAAGACCAAGGGCAGCAGGTACAGAGGTGAATGCCACTTCCTGGAGATTCCCCACCAACCCTCTTGCCATCCTGATGTGGAAACATATCGCAGTTCTCTCGCTGTGGCTGGAGCTGTCTTCCTAGCAGTACCCTGGATGACCCTGCACCCTAACGACTCCAGTGGTTGACAAAAAGCAGCTCACCATCTCAAGGGCAATTAAGGAATGGACAAAAAAATGCTGGTCTATCCTGTGAAAGAATTTTAAAAATTGCGCTTCAATTGACGCCGTACGTGCTGAGTATGAGAAAAACCAACAAAAGAAGAAAGATTTGACAATAACTTTTCTCGTGACAATTCTTCATGACAAGGTCCAACATTTGGAGATTCAAAAGCCTGTTTGGTTGGAAGTTACCCACCACAAGTCAATTCAATTCTCAATGTGTTATTGGGTTCCGTGAGGTACTCTGGAGTCCAGGGCACAAGCGTGACATTTATCTGGTTAACCCCAGGCCTCAGCATTTAAGGTTAATGTTCAGGTATTCCCTTGGGAGAAGTGATTGGGACAGACACAGTCTGGAGTCAGTTAGAGGCTAGTTACTGTTCCTGTCGGAACTTTCTCTTGATCGGCAGTCACTTGGCTTCACTTTCTTGTGAGAGGTCAGAAAAATAACACCAGCAGGAAATAGCTGGGCGTTTCTCCCCATTGTGTTCAATACTTTTCCCAAAGAATGTTTAGTCATGATTTGTGTCGTAAATGTCACCTGGTCGGTAATGGATGCATCTCAGTTTTATTTGTTTTTTAAAGACCTGTTGTGTTTTAATTGTCCTTCCGTGAGAGTGAATAAGGAAACAGGAAAGACAGAAGTCTTTGTTTTCAGAATATGGGTCAAACAGTATTCAGTTATCGTCCTGAATTGGCACATGGCCATTAAGAGTCAATAATGTAGTGTTAGACAGACATCACATGTAGGCCCAAACCAGGTTGAGTTGGCTGACTTTCTCAAACGGTGATGAGCCAGTTGACCCTTATGCCAAGTTCCTTTGCTTTTTTTTCCTTTCTCGTTATTACCAGATCTTTAAATTTCAATTTTATAACTTAGCAATTAAGTGAGATTTTTCATTGGCTGTGGCACTGTGAGTAGTGATTGTGGCGCTGAGCCAGAGGTTCCGAGATTCAAGTTGCACTCTGGTAACCTGAACACATAATCCATGCCAATACTCCAAATGCGCTGAGGTCTCACCTATTAATTGATGTTAAACTATGGCCCAACAGCCCTCGAAAGTTGATGTAAGAAAATCTCTTGGCACTGTTTAAAGCAGATTATACAATAAATGACAGAACCCTTAGGAGCATTGACGTACAGAGGGATCTGGGTGCCTGAAGGTGGCAACACAGGTGGATAATGTGGTCAAGAAGGCATAGAGCTCGTTCGCCTTCCTTGACCGGGGCATCAAATATAAAAGTTGGCAAGTTATGTTACAGCTGTACAAAACTTAAATTAGGCCACATTTGGAATATTGCTTGCAATTCTGGTTCCCTCACTCCCAGAGAGACGTAGATGTTTTGGAAAGGGTGCAGAGAAAGTTTACCAGGATGTTATCTGTTCTGGAGGGTTTTAGTTATGAGGAAAGGTTGGATAAACTCAATTGTTTTCACTGGATAGATGGAAGCTGAGGGGCGACCTGACATAATGCCAACTACATGGGGGCACAGGTTCAAGGTGAGACGGGGAAAGTTTAGGGGTGATGTGCAGAGAAACTATTACACTCAGAGGGTGGTGGGTGCTTGGAACGCACTGCGTGGAGGTGATGGAAGCAGGCACATTAGCAATGTTTCAGGTGTTTCTTGATAGACACATGAACGGGAGGTGATTAGAGAATAGAAACCGCTCATGGGCAGTACGTAGCGGGTCGAAGTAAGGATTAGAATTGGCTCAGACTTGGTGGGCTGAAGGGCTTCTTCCTGTGCTGAATTGAATTGAATTGAATTGTATTCTATAAGTGAACTCACCTCTGTGCCTTGACCGATATTGGTTCTCTGACCAATGTTACTAAAAGTGATTGTCTGCTTATTACCTGTATTTGTTGATCCTTGCTCTGTACAAATGGACTACTGTGTTTCCTAAATGGCGATGTGACTTCACTGTGAAAAGTGTTTAATTATAAAGCACTTTGGAATCTCCTGTGATGGTGAAAGACAGTTCAGAAATTCAAGAATTTCATTGCTCAAGATTCGTGGCATGTTTAGAATAATAGAACCATGAGACTATCATATCCTCAGGGACAGGATGACATGCAGCATGGCTGGGGCAAATTCAGAACAGTTTGTCTGGACATTGTAAACCATGAGAGGTTTGGGACACAGGCATTAACAGCAGAAAGTCACATACGGAGCAGATAGCAAGCAATGTTTTGAAAAAAACAGACACAGGGACATTTTCTTTCACTATTCTGTCTTGGATGTGGTCATTCCTCACAATTATGACCAGCATGTATTGGCCATCCCAAACTGCATGAGCCCAGAGAGCAATTGGCAACATTAGAGCCACATGTTGGCCCAGTAAGGTCAGCAGAATTCCTTCTGAAAGGGTACTGATGATTCAGAGAAGGGGCCAGTTGGCTGGATGACTGGTTTGTAATGCAGAATGATGGCCTGCAGAGTGGGTTCAGTTCCCAAATTGGTGAGGCTACTTTGCAGGACACTCCTTTGTAACCTCTTGCACTCACCTGAGGTGTGGTAACCTCTAGCTTAAACAACCACCAATCATTTTCCAGATGCACCATAGAGAGCGTTCGATCTGGATGCATCACGGCTTGGCACGGCAACTGCTCTGCTCAGGACTATAAGAAACTACAGAGAGTTGTGAACACTGCCCAGACCATCGCGCAAACCAACCTCCCATCCAATCTACACTTCTCACTGCCTCAGAAAGGCAGTGAGCATCATCAAAGACCCCTCCCACCTTGGTTATAATCTCTTCCAAACTCTTCCATCAGGCAGAAGGTACAAAAGCTTAAACACATAGAGTCATAGAGTCATAGGGATGTACAGCATGGAAACAGACCCTTCTGTCCAACCAGTCCATGCCGACCAGATATCCCAACCCAATCTAGTCCTACCTGCCAGCACCTGGCCCATATCCCTCCAAACCCTTCCTATTCATATACCCATCCAAATGCCTCTTAAATGTTGCAATTGTACCAGCCTCCACCACATCCTCTGGCAGCTCATTCCATACACGTACCACCCTCTGCGTGAAAAAGTTGCCCCTTAGGTCACTTTTATATCTTTCCCCTCTCACCCTAAACCTATGCCCTCTAGTTCTGGACTCCCCGACCCCAGGGAAAAGATTTTGCCTATTTATCCTATCCATGCCCCTCATAATTTTGTAAACCTCTATAAGGTCACCCCTCAGCCTCCGACTCTCCAGGGAAAACAGCCCCAACCTGTTCAGCCTCTCCCTGTAGCCCGAATCCTCCAACCTTGGCAACATCCTTGTAAATCTTTTCTGAACCCTTTCAAGTTTCACAACATCTTTCCAATAGGAAGGAGACCAGAATTGCACGCAATCTTCCTACAGTGGCCTAACCAATGTCCTGTACAGCCGCAACATGACGTCCCAACTCCTGTACTCAATACCAAAGCATACCGAACGCCTTCTTCACTATCCTGCGACTCCACTTTCAAGGAGCTATGAACCTGCACTCCAAGGTCTCTTTGTTCATCTGAACTACTAGTCCATCGTTACATTTCCACAGTCTTACTGTGTTCCCAATGCATCCTGCTGGTATTGAAGGCAAAAACCTTTTCAATATGGCTTACCTTTTTTATACACCAGACAAAATCAGTGATGTGCTTTCTCATGCAATAAAAACAAAGTGTAGGAGAGCCTTAGCAAGGTCTGGCAGTACACATAGACAGGTAAACAATGTTAATGTTTTGAGTCCAATATAATTCTTCTTCAGAACCATTCAGTGATATTATTTGTCAGGTGGATTGTTCATTAATTAATTAAACACTGTGTAATTTAAAATAATATTTTAGATTCTCATTTGCTTAAAAAAAGGTTGACGTATTAGAGGTGCTTTCAAGATGTCTGCCACTGTGGAATTCTTCAGATCAATGGGGACAGGGAGAAGGAAGTATCCTTTCACATGTGACATAGCGGCAGCGTGATAGAACTGTGTAAGCGGGCTGATCTGGAAACCACTGAAGACTATAACATTGTCCCTACTACTGGACAGGTCAGGTTAAACCTTAACAGACATGTGAGAAGTTTCTGGAATTTCATCCCTGGCACCAGAGTGTAATTTTACTTTAGGGTAATTGAAGTTTACTTATTTATTACAATTAATTTTTCAAAGTCCATTTAATTTTCAAAATCCATTCCCTCATTCTTGGCCACATGCCAGGCCTCAGCTAATGATATATATTTAAGAGTAGGGTTGGCTATTGGAAGTCCATTTGTTCCTGGATTTAATTGGTAGCTGTTCTCAATGGGTTTATCTATGACAGCTGGCACTACAATGCAGAGTGTCCTGTGGAACAAGTGCTGGGAAAGTCTACTGAGTCCTAGCACCCACCTTGATAGGGTCTTTGTATCAAATCTCAATGCCCTTGAACTTCACACTCCAGTGAATGAAATCATACTCAACTTTAAGTTGCAGCGCCGATGACCTGGTAGGACTGGTACTTCATGCTTCTTAGGGAGGAGATTTGGAAAGAGAAGCTTTCCTTTACATGGTGACCCAGGTTCAAATCCCACCACAGCTGGTAATGGAATTTGAATTGTATTGAAAAAGCTGGAATTAAGAGTCGAATGATGGCTATGAATCCATTGTCGATAGTTAGAAAAACACGTCTGGTTTGGTAATGTCCTTGAGGGAAGGAAACTGCCATCCTTACCTGCTCCGACCGACATGTGACTCCAGACCCACAGCGATGTGGTCGACTCTTAACTGCCCTCTGGGGCAATTAGGGATGGGCAATAAATACCGGTTTAGCCAGCGATACCCTCATCCACGTGAATGAATAAAAAGAAGCAATACTTTTATTGTACCATTCACGAATATTTTGCAGTGCATATCCCACATTCAGTTTTTAGGGATATTGGAAAAGGAGAATACACCATTAAGACTGTCCAACTTGTTCCAACATTCAATGGTTGATCTGTATCCTGACTCCATTAGTTCTACGTCTCTGAATATCCTTGACAATCTTATCATTCGCAAGTTTTAAATGATTAAGCATGATGGCATTCACTGCTTTTTTCTGGTAGAAGGTTCTTCGTGGAGCCACAGAGATGTACAGCACAGAAACAGACCCTTCAGTCCAATTTGTCCACGCCGACCAAATATCCAAAATTAATCTAGTCCCATTTGCCAGCATTTGGTCCATATCCCTCTAAACCCTTCTTATTCATATCCCGATCCAGACGCCTTTTAAGTGCTGTAATTGTGCCAGCCTCCACCCCCTCTCTGGCAGCTCATCCACCACTCTGCATGAAAAGGTTGCTCCTTAGTTTCCTTCTATAACTCATTGCTGTGAAGAAATGTTTCCTAACGTCTCTCCTGAGCAGCTCTGGGTGGAATCTCCAGCCTCTCAATGACGTGGTCATTGGTGAGAATGTTGGGAAAATCAAATCTGAAGAGAGCAAAAGATCCCATTTTCCCAACAAATGTTGAACGGTGAGATGAGACTCTCCCTTGTCAGCAGCAAGAGGCCAACTGCTTACATCCAATACTGTTATGTCAGCTTGAAATGCAGTTTCCCATTCTCCCAGCTGGTAGATAGAAGCGAGACAATGATAAGTCCTGACACGGAACCCAGAGCAGTAACCTGGCGACTCTAGCTCACCGCTTGCTCCTCTAAGCCTGAACCGTGGACACCAGGCACCAACATGACACAGCACGCCTCACAGGCACACACACCAAGACCTCCAGGTACCCACCGGCAAATCAGGGATCAACAGCTCCTGTGTCCGGGACAATGGACTGGAACTGTGCAGGGCAGCTGCAGATCCCCAGCCACTGTCCAGGGGCATGACTGGGCTTTAAAGATGGGGGTATCAGTGCCAGGAACCCACAGCAGTGGTACCTTTGCTTACAAAATGGAGAGAGAGACAAACAGGGCACCACAGGAATGTGGTACCTCAATAGAGGTGAGTTTGGAAAGATGGTGTGTGAAATCTCGCAAGGCCTTGCGGAGAGTAACCCTCAGTGAAAGTCACCACGGAAACTTCATTACCTGTGGAAAATGCTTCTATGAATTCCTCTCCAAATTCTAAAGGATCTCTATCAAATTGCTCCTTAACCTTCAATAGCCCAGGGATTTTGAGCCTAGTTTATATAACCTATCCTCATAATCTGAGCTCTGAAGTCTCAGTAACGTTTAGATGATTCTGCACTGCACCCCTTCCAAGAACATAGATCCATCCTTAGGTGTGTGTTTGAAGCAGTACTCTAGATATGGAGTCGTGAAGTGTAGCACTGGAAAAGCACAGCAGGTCAGGCTGCATGCGAGGAGCAGGAGAATCAATGTTTCGGGCATAAGCAGTCCTCACTTTCTCCTAGTACTCCAGATATGGTCTAACCAGGGATTTGTAGAGGTATAGCAGTATGTTACCTCCCCTTTTTATTCAAGCTCTCAAGTTTTGTTTATTTCTGTAACTCCATTTTAATGATCTATTTAGATGTGTCCTTGAATTTCTTCCACCATCTGAAACAATTTTAGGAATAATAACAATAATTGATTGTTGCACGTGTTGCAAGTTTCCAAATCTCCCCTCCCCCAACTCATCCCAGATCCAACCCTCTAACCTGGTACCATCCTCGTGAACTGTCCTACCTGTCCATCTTCCTTCCCATATATCCGATCCACCTTCCCCACTGATCTGTCATAATCACCTCCTATCCTGCATCCACACTTCAGCGTCCCAGCTACCTTCCCCCTACCTGCACCACCACCCCCCACCCTCATATTTATCTCTAAACCCCCTCCTTCCCCCCACATTCCTGATAAAGGGCTTATGCTTGAAAGGTTGACTCTCCTGCTCCCTGACCAGCTGTGCTTCTCCAGCATCACACTTTTCAACTCTTTATGAAAGAATAGAAAACGTGTATAAGTCGCCATAAGCCGACACCATTTTAATTGCATAAATTACAAAAAAATTTACTGTCAGGACAAATTACATTTTTTGTTCTATACACAGCTTCTTGATTTTCTAAGTGGTTTTGGGATGACCCTTCACTCTGCAGCTGCCAAACCATTCCCTGAGGCCGCAACAGCAAGGAGGAACCCTCATCACCGCTGACCGGCTCCAGAATGTTACCTCTGCCAAAGCTGTCTCACCACCTCCGATCCTCCAGCTGCTTTCATAGCCAGGAAACTGCCTCAACTCTCAAGGACCAGGGCCTATCTCAACTTCTAGGAAGTGATTGACCGTCCAAATTAACTCCAGAGGGCAGAGGGATTATTCGCTACGCTGCCTGTGCAGATGCCGCCAACACATCAAAGGAACAGAATGGACCCCAATTCATTGACGCTGGGACAGTTGCTCAGGCCGTGACTACCATGGCCTTGAGGAATGGACCTGATCCACCGCTCAACAACTTCATTACCTCTTTGTACCACCACAGCTACAGAAGGAAGAACAAAGAAAGAGTTAACTGAAGAAGAATAGAAATTGTTGGAAATATCCAGCTGGTCTGGCAGCAACTCTGGAGAGAGGAAGCACAAATGTTTTAGTCCAATGCGCCTTCTTTAGAACTCCAAGAAAATGAGAACTTCAAGATACATAGTTTTCTATTTTGAAACCAAAATCATTACTAATTGCAATGTTGAAGCCCAAGCACTAGTCTTTGAGGACCATCACGAGTCACTTCCTTACAATTTGAATACCATTAATCCACCTTCTTATTTCTACTGCTATAACTAATCTAACCAGGTCAATAATTTGACTCTAATTCTATGCATCTTAACTTACTCTCTTCCGAATCTCTTATTATTGACTACCTTCTGGAAATTTGTATAAAGTATATCTCTAGACATTTCTGTAGGGTAGGTCGTGCCTCACATACCTCATTGAGTTCTTTGAGATGGTGATCAAACAGGTGAATGAGGGTAAAGCGGTTGATGTGGTGTATGTGGATTTCAGTAAAGTGTTTAATAAGGTTCCCCATGGTAGGCAATTGCAGAAAATATGGAGGCATAGGATTGAGGGTGGTTTAGCGGTTTGGATCAGAAATTGGCTAGCCGAAAGAAGACAGAGGGTGGTGGTTGATGGAAAATGTTCATCCTGGAGTTTATTTACTAATGGTGTACTGCAAAGATCTATTTTGGTGCCACTATTTTTTATAAATGACCTGGATGAGGGGATAGAAGGATGTGTTAGTAAATTTGCAGATGACTCTAAGGTTGGTGGAGTTGTGGACAGTGCGGAAGGATGTTGAAGGCTACAGAGGGACATAGATAAGCTGAAGAGCTGGGCTGAGAGGTGGCAAATGGAGTTTAATGTGGAAATGTGTGAGGTGATTTACTTTGGAAGAAGTGATAGGGATACAGAGTACTGGCCTAATGGTAAGATTCTTTGTCATGTGGATGAGCAGAGAGATCTCGGTGCCCGTGTGCATAGATGTCTGAAAGTTGTTACCCAGGTTGATATTGGCTGTTAAGAAGGCATACGGTGTGTTAGCTTTACTGGCAGAGGGATTGAGTTTATGAGCCATGAGATCATTTTGCAGCTGTACAAATCTCTGGTGCAGCCGCACTTGGAGTATTGTGTACAATTCTGGTCGCCACATTATAGGAAGGACGTGGAAGCACGGGAAAAGGTGCAGAGGAGGTTTACCAGGATGTTGCCTGATCTTATGAAGAAAGGCTGAGGGACTTGAGGCCGTTTTCGTTAGAGAGAACATTAAGAAGTGACTTAATAGAGACATACAAGATGATCAGAGGATGAGATAGGTTGGACAATGGGAGCCTTTTTCCTCAGATGGTGATGGCTAGCATGAAGGATAGAGCTTTAAATTGAGGGTTGATAGATATAGGACAGATGACAGAGATAGGTTCTTTACTCAGAGAGTAGTAAGGGCGTGGAATGCTGTGCCTTTAACAATAGCAGACTCGTCAACTTTTAGAGCAGTTAAATGGTCATTGGATAAATATATGGATGATAATGGAATAGTGTAGATTAGATGGGCTTCAGATTGGTTTCACAGGTGGTGCAACATTGAGGGCTGAAGGGCCTGTACTATACCATATTGTTCTATGTTTTATGTTCAGTTATTTTCTCAAAAACCACATTAGGGTCATTGGACATGATCAATCCTCTACAAACCAGTATTGGCTTTCTCCCATTAGCTCAATCGCTCTTTTAATTATAGATTCCAGTAACTTCCCCACAACAGAATTGATTAACAGATCTATAATTTTCTGCATTCTCTCTCTCTTGTCTTTCCTAAGTAATGGAGTTACATCTACAATTTTACAACCTAGTGGGGTAGTTACTGCATTGGGAAGTTTATGGCTACAGTATATGCAGCTTCCTCACTACTTTCTTGAAGCCCCTAGGTGGAAACCAGCAGAGCCTGGGAGCTTGTCAGACTTTGGTTTCAATAATTCTTCCAATCCTTTGTCTTGCTTCTGGTAATTTTAGTGAGTTCTAGTCCTTGATGCATGATTAATTTTCCTGGAATATAAGGAATGTTATCCTGTTCCTGAAGATTAATAGAAAGCAATTGATTAATTTATTTGTTAACAATGCCAGAGTTAACATTAAAGTTCCTTTGCTCTGAATACATTTGTAGAAACCTTTTGTGCTAATCTTTACAAATCTTGTAAGTCACTTTTATGCATTTCATTTTGTAGCTGTTGCGCTGGACAGAATCTTCTGCACTTGCTGGTGGTGTGCCTGGAGACAAAAAGATTTTAGATTTAGGTTTAGATTTAAATCTGAAATCTTAGAATTAGATTTAGATTTTATTGCCGTGTGTACTCAAACACAGAAGTGCAGGAGTGCAGTGAATAACGTAGTCACACAGGGTGCCATCTTTAGGTATAGAGGTATCTTGGTTCAAAACCTTGGGTAGAAAGTGGTAAAAGATAGGAGCAAAGTCAAAAAAGTTAAGCATTACAGACTTTCACAGAATGAGTAGGAAAATAATTAAATAAGATAATAGTTAACATTAAAGTGCTTCTTAATATAAATGAGAAAATGGATGTGTAACTCAGCAGGATGGTGGTGTACGCAAATGCCACCAACTTCCCATCTCTGACAGAATTCCATTCTGGGTGGTAAGGACAAATGCGGTTGACCTCATCTGACCATCAATTGAGATCCTGAACTGGGCGATTAGTGACCTGATTGAGGGAGTGCACTTTGGGAATTAGTGGGTGCAGTTCCTACTTATAGCCACCCCTTATTGTTCTCCCTTCCCCATTGACGCTCACTTCCGCGACCTCCTCCAGCCCATCCCATGAAAGCCCTCTTCTCAATACCCACATGAGTCCTGGGTGACTCTTTGCTCCTGTGTTTCCAGCTCCTGTACTTCTGGCTGCAGCCACAGCCTCCTGTGGCACTGCTGAGCACAGGAGCTCTCAGTCTCTGATTTGCTCATCTTTAAGGGAGCCTGCCTGTTTGGCTTGTGGCTCAATGAATCTTCCTGAAAAGAGGCACCACAGACCTCCCGCTGGGTCTCTCACCAACAGGAGTGATTCCTGAAGGCTCAATAAAATCCCACCCAATTTTTAAAAATCTGTTTCTTGTTGTCCTTCCAATCCCCTGTGTCCAACCTATTCTTACACTTGCCTTTAGTTTAACATCATGTCACGCCTCTGCTGCTGACCATTTTGTTGTTATTGTGGACAGGTCTTGAAAAGAGGAGAAGTAGGCCATTCAGCCCATCAAGCCTGCTCTCTACGAACATGGCTGTTTTCCAACTCAGTCCCCTGTTCCCACATTCACCCTAAGAGCTATGTTTAATTCTTTCTTGATAAACATCCATGAGGTGAATGGCTACTTATTGAGTTTTATTAGCCAGTACTGTTGAGTGAAGAATATTGGAAAAGGGAAAATTCTCTGGCTCTTCTTCAGGTATTGTTGCCCATTGTTGCATGGGTGGCACGGTGGCTCAGTGGTTAGCACTGCTGCCTCACAGCACCAGGGTCCCAGGTTCAATTGCAGCCTCGGGCGACTGTCAGTGTGGAGTTTGCACATTCTCCCCGGGTCTGCGTGGGTTTCCTCCCACAGTCCAAAAATGTGCAGTTCAGGTGAATTGGCTATTCTAAAATTACCCATAGTGTTAAGTGCATTAGTCAGACGGTAAATGGGTCTGTGCGGGTTACTCTTTGGAGGGTCGGTGTGGACTGGTTGGGCCGAAGGGCCTGTTTCCACACTGTAGGGAATCTAATCTAATCATTGCCAGATGGCTTCCACCTCAAAGGGACAGTTGAGACTTCATGTTCCTTCTGACAGCAGACTTTGACCAATGTAGAAATCCCTCAAGACAAGTGGGGTTGTGAAGTTGGTGTAGTGTCAGCTGTGGCTAAGTGCCTGTGGATCACTTTTGCCTCTGAGTCAGCATATTATGGGTTGGAGACCTACTCTAGGCTCGATAACTGAGGCTGATACTCCAGTGAGTTACTCTGATCGTGTTGAATCGGGGAGTAAGCTTGACGGGCTAAATGGACATCTACTCTTCCTTTCTTCTAAAAATTACAATAGAATACCACCTCACTTCTCACATTGCTGCTTGTGGGACCTTGTGTGAAATGTGTCTGCAGCTTTTCCATTCTCTACAACATTGATGACTCTTCAAACATTGGCTGTTGTTCATGAAAGTCAATATAGAAATCAATGCTTTCCAGTTGATGAATACTAAATGCCATTGTGATGTATGCAATGACTCTGCAGCTTACATTATTTCCCATCACACTGTGAGCAGGCAATTAGCAGAGGTCAGGCGATACTCACAGAGTAAACATTTGGAAAGAAGAGGCGATGTTGGTATTATCACTAGACAGTGAATCCAGCGATCTAGGACATTTCTGGGTTCGAATCCTGCCATGGCAGATGGTGGAATTTGAATTCAATAAAAATTATGGAATTAAGAGTCTAATGATGATTATGAAACCATTGTAGATTGTCATAAAGACCCATCTGATACTCTAATGCTCTTTAGGGAGGAAGATTTGACATCCTTACCTGGTCTGGCTGACATGTGACTCTAGACCCACAGCAAGCTGGTTGACTTTTAACTGCCCTCTGGGCAATTGGGGGTACTGAGATACAGTGAAAGTTGTTGTTTTGCGTGCTGTAAAAAGTGCATCAGGGTAGCAGAACAGACTGGAGAATACAATGTTACAGCCTCAGAGAAGGTGCAGAGAGAGAGAGAGATCAACAATAATATTTGAGAGGTCTATTCAGAAGTCTGATAACAATGGAGAAGAAGCTGCCCATGTATCTGTTTGTACGCATTTTCAAACATTTATATCTTCCGCCCAATGGAAGAGGGTGAAGAGAGTATAACCAGGGTGGGAGGGGTCTTTGGTTATGTTGGTTGCTTTCCTGAGGCAGCAGGATGGAAGATTGAGTTTCGTAATGGACTGGGCTGTGTTCAAGAAACTCTGTAGATTCTTGCGGTCTTAGGCAGAGCATTTGCCACACCACACTGTGATGCTTTCTGTGGTGTATCTACAAAAAGTGATAAGAGTTCCTGAAAGAGTAACTTGGAAAACAGTGACAGGATCAGACAGAGTCAGCGTGGGTTTTGGAAAGGGAAACCATACTTGAGAAATCTACTGGAAAGTTTTGAAGATATAACTAGTAGAGCTGGTAAGAGGGAGCCAGTAGATGTGATTTACTTGCACTTTTAGCAGGTTTTGGATGAGGCCCCACATAACAGATTAAGGTTTAAAACTTAGAGTGAATGGAATTAGGGGTAGGGTTCTGATAGGGAAATAGAACTAGCTGACAGACAGGAAACAAAGAGTAGGAATAAAAAAATGTTTCTTGAAGTGGCAGGCAGTGACATTTGGAGTACTAAAGGATCGGTGCTTGGAACCCAGCTATTCATAAAATATATTAATAATTTAGATGAAGGAACTAAATATCTTCACCTTTACAAACCACATAAAACTGGGTAGAAGGGTGAACTGTGAGGAAAATATAGAGATGTGATTTGGACAAATTGAGTGAGTGGCAGATAAAGTATAATGTGGATACATGTAAGGTTACTCACTTAGCAAAACAGGAAGGCAAATTATTATCTGAATAGTGATAGTTTGGTAAATGAAACCTGGGTATTTTTGTACACTAGTCAGTGCAGTAATTTTCCAGGAATTCTTAAATTCTGGAAAAGTCCCAGGACTTCAGAGAACTGCTAATGTAACATATTTTGTTTGAAACGGGAAGGAGATAATAAAAAAGGAAATTATCGGGTGTTAATTTAATGTCTGTCATTGGGAAAATGTTGCAGTGTATTTTGAAGATGTTATAATAGAGCATTTAAAAACATACTATTTTTAAATTTCATTCACAGGATGAGGACATCGCTGACTGAGCCAACATTTATTGTCCTAAAGGCCATTAACAAATCAGATGAGCTCTTTTCCTGACAATCAACTCTTAATTCCAGATTTTTATTGAACTCAAATTTCACCATCTTCCATGATGAGATTTGGACCTGGGTCCCCTGGACATTCCCTGGGTCTTTGGATTAACAGTCTAGCAACAATGCCACGAGGGCATTGCCTCCCCTAACTCCAGAATATAATCAAGCAAAATCAGCATGGCTTCATGAAGGGGAAATTAAGGTGAACAAATTTACTAGAATTCTTTGAGGAGGTAACTAGCAAGTTAGATAATGAAGAAGTATTGGATGGGATACGTCTGGATTTCAGAAGACATTTGTAAAAGTTCCACACATTAAGCTATTTAAGAAAATAAAGGCAGCACGGTGGCTCAATGGTTAGCACTGCTGCCTCACAGCACCAGGGTCCCAGGTTCGATTCCAGCCTCGGGCGACTGTATGTGTGGAGTTTGCACATTCTCCCCGTGTCTGCGTGGGTTTCCTCCGGGTGCTCCGGTTTCCTCCCAGAATCCAAAGATGTGCAGTTCAGGTGAATTGGCCATGCTAAATTGCCCATAGTGTCAGGTGCATTAGTCAGAGGGAAATGGGTCTGGGTGGGTTACTCTTCGGAGGGTTGGTATGGACTGGTTGGGCCGAAGGGCCTGTTCCAAACTGTAGGGAATCTAATCTGATCTAAAATACAAGCCCATAATAAGTTAGCATGAATGGGGACTGGTTGACTAATAGACGACAGCGAGTTGGAACTATGAGGTATTCTCAGGATATCAATCTGTAACTAATGGCGTGCCACAGGTATCTGTGCTGGGGCCACAATTATTCGCAATACCTGCTAATGACTTAGATGAGGAACGTGAATGTATTGTAGCCAAGCTTGCAGGTTTTACAAAAATAAGTGGGAAGGCAAATAGTGAGGATAACACAAACATATGGGGGGTGGGTGTTGAGGAAATGTGCAAAAACTTAGCAGATAGAATGTAATGTGGGCAAATGTGAAGTTATGCACTTTGGCAGGAAGAAGTCAAGAATATTTCATTTGAATGGAGAAAGACTGCAGAAAGTTATGGAAAAGAGGAATTTGGGAGCCCTTTTCCATGCTCCAAAGAAACTTAGCATTGAAATTCAGCAGGAAATAGGGAAGGCTAGTGGAATGTTGTTCTTTATTTCAAAGAAAATGAAATATAAAAGTGGTGAGTTTTTGCCAAAATGAACAAGGCACTATTCAGCTAGAATATTATGAACAATTTGTGGCCACTTATCTAAGGAAAAATATCTCGGCATTGGAGGCAGTCCAGAGAAGGTTCACTGGGTTGATTCTGAGTATGGAGGGATTGTATTATGAGGAGAGCTGGCATAGATTGAGCGTTCTCATTGGAGTTTGGCAGAATGCGAAGTGACCTCACTGAAAGATGAAACATTCTTATGAGACTTGACAGCGTAGATGTGGAAAGGTTGCTTCCCTCTTTGGGAGAGTCTAGGACAGAGGGCATAACCTCAGAATATGAGGTCCCACATTTAAGACGGAGTTGAGGAGGAATTTCATCTCTCAGACGGTTGTGAATCAGTGGAATCCTTTACTGTAGAGGGCTATTCAGGCACAGTCATTAATTATATTCAAGGCCGAAGTAGATTTTTTTATTTATCAGTAAGACAACCAATGGTTTAGGGAAGAGGCAGAAAATGGAGCTGAGGATTATCAGATCAGCTATGATCATATTGAATGGTGGAATAGGCTCAAAGTTCAGAAAGATCTATCTCTGCTCCTATTTTCAAGGATTCTACATTTCTCCTGTTTTGCTTGTATCTGGGAAAAGATTATTTAATCGCAGCAGATTGCTGGAGAATTCAGGATTGGCATGGTCAGTCTTGCTAGAAGAAAGTGAGGACTGCAGATGCTGGAGACCAGAGTCGGGAGAGTGGTGTTGGAAAAGCACAGCAGGTCAAGCAGCATCCGAGGAGCAGGAGAATCGACGTTTTGGGCATAAGCCCTTCTTCAGGAATCATCAGCTCTTTCTAATGAAGGGCTTATGCCTGAAATGTCAATTGTCCTGCTCCTCGGGTGCTGCCTAACTGTCTGTGCTTCTCCAGCGCCACATGGTCAGTCTTGCTGGGTGGTGCTACTCTGCGAATGACACAAGGCCTAAGAAGGATTGAAGTGTTGTAGTGATAGCATTTCTTCTGCCCAATGGACCCATTGTGTTGATATCTATGCTCCTCGTGAGCTACCTTCCACCTTATGTTACACCTCATATTATCAACATATCCTTTCGTTCCTTTCTCCCTCATGGAGATCTGACTTCTCCTGAAAAACATTGGTGTGGTTCACTTCAATCCAGATGGTGGTGAGCTCTGCAATCAGACCACTCTCTGGATGTTGTCCTGAATTGCTTATTGGATTTGTTACTGAGAACTTATGGGTTTCTATGACTAGAAATGTAAACATCTTCTTCACCTGTACCATACCATACCCTAATCCAAAACACCTTATTGTCACTCATCCTCCTTGATCACTTTGGCATCTTTGGTTTCTAAGGCCATGACTTGGTTCTGAATGAAACCCATGCCAACTGGCGGTGGGTCGAGGCTCCAATGGCCTGAGTGGACAGATGGAGCCCATGAGGTTCTCTGATGTACCTCCTCATGACAGTTGTCAGCCTTTTGAAGGCCATGAACAGTCACTAGATTGTAGGGTCACTTCCCTGTCCAGGCCTTGAGCATAAAAGTCAAGCTTGCTGCAGGACCAAGGGAGTGCTGCACTGTTGAAAGTACCATCTTTCAGATAAGATGCTAAATGAAAGCCCTGTCCGCTATTTAAAGTCAATGGAAATGACCCAAAGGCATTATTTTGAAGAAAGAACAGTGGTGTTATTCTTGATGCTCAAATAGGCTGCCATGTTTCATTACATCACAATAATGACCACACTATAAGAAGTAGTTCACTGACTGTAAAGTGCTTTGTGACATCACAGACTCATAGTCAACACAGAAGGAGGCCATTCAGCCTGTCATTGTTCATGCTGGCTCTCTGGAAGAGCAACTCTGTTCCTTTCCTTATCCCTTCCCCAATATCATTGTATGTTATTCTCCTAAAGTGCTCATTCAACTCCTCTTTGAAAGCCTATTAAATCTACCTCCATGCTATTTCCAAGCAGTGCATTCCATCCTAACAGTACGCTATTTAAGGCAGATCTTCTTTATGTCACTTCTGTTTTTTTTGTCGATCAATTAAAATCAGTGTCTGCTCATTCTCAATCAATTCCCCCAATGGGGAAAGTTTCTCCCTGTTTACACTGTCCACACCCCCTTGTGGTTTTTGCTCACCTTGTCAAATCTCCTCTCAACTCCTCTACCTGCCCTATGCTCAGACTTATAATGCCCATAGTCCCGTTTGCCTATTAGCACTTTGACATCTTCAATGGTTAGTAATCGTATGATGCTCCTTGTCGGTTTACACCTTTTATGTTATACTGTTTCTCCTAGTTCATGTGTGTCTAACTATTCCATCAGCCTATAGAGATGTCTTCTATAAAGCAATGGTGCATTCTGGTGCAACCCTGTGTCATAGTGAAAGCAAGTTTTAGAAACAACGCTTAAAGTGTTGGCGATGTAGTTGTGTTACAGCTGGCACACGTGTTAAAAATTAGTGGTTTAGAAACAGTGTCCCCAATTCATCAATTTCAGCAAATTTGCATTAACGAAATGCGCTATAGTAGAATGACCTTTACCTATGTCACTTTCCTGTAGAAAAGAATTCGATATCAACTGCAGATTTTGAAATTGTGTCCTGTACAATTAGAGATGCTATTGACATGCATTTTTTTTTTCTTTTTTTTCTTTCTTGACACAAAGCAGGAGGTGGAATCTTCTCTGTCTGGTTCCTGACTGGAACTTACAATAATGCTTTTAAGAAACCTAAATATCACTGACTGGGGATCTGCCTGAACTCCAGTATCTTGCTGGAGATACCCTGCCCTTTTCAATCCTGAGATATTGCTCCAAAGCACCTCCCCATCTGATTGGTGAAATGTAACACAAATTATAAATACATGTAAACTTCTGCCTATTCCAAAGTAGCTCACATTTTAAACCATATAAAGTAACTCTAAATAGAGAACACCAGACAAGCCTGTCGCAATAATTAACTTTCTCTTCAAATGTTAGTTCCTTTGTAAACATTGTGATTGGCGGTGCTGGTAGAATTTGATCCAAAAGTGACTTTCAAAGGAAATTGGGGCTCTACTTGAAAAAGGAAAGATATGCAAAGCTAGAATTAAAGACATGGTAATAGGACGAACTAGACAGCTTCCTGAAAGTGTCGGGAGTGTGGTGCTGGAACTCTCGACTCTAATCTCCAGCATCTGCAGTCCTCACTTTCACTTAGCTTCCTCAAAGGGATAGCATGAGGACGGGGACCAAAATGGCCTCCATCTCTTCTGTAAGCTTCTATGATTTCCAGTTTCAATGTGAAATCTGTTTGAAAATGTTCTTTTAACCCTTGCACCCTTTACTTTATATTGCTTTTCTCATTCTTCCTACCCGAGCATCTGCCATATTTTCACCCAATTCACCAACTTGCATATTTCCTCTTGAAAGTTCATCATTATTCTCCTCACAGTTCAGGACATTTCCAGGTCTGCTGTTATCTACACATTTGCAACAGTGACCCGTATGCCAAAGTCTCGGTCATTAATAGAGAACGTGAAAAGCAGTGATTCTGATATCGCACCCTGGGAGTGCTAACCTTCAGACCAGAAAATAATGTTGCATAGCCAACTATGCATGTATATTGCTACCAACTCTTTTATTCCATGGGCTTCAACTTTGCTGGCAAACCATTTCTGTGACACTGTAACAGCTATTGGAAGTCCACCTTCACCACATCAACCCCATCACCCTCATCAACCCTTTCAGAATTCTCAGTCAAGTTAATTGAGCTTAATATACCTTTACCAGATCAGTGCTTTTATCTAACCTGCCAGAGTCTTTTCATGCTCTCCTGTCACCTCTCTGGTTCCTTTGCCACTTCCTCTGAGCTTTCTACATTCAGTTTGATTCTCACTTGTATTAACAACCTGACATCCATCGCACCCAAGATAAAACACAAAGTGCTGAAGAAGCTCAGCAGGTCTGGCAGCATCTGTGAAAAGAGAAAAGAGAAACAGAGTTAACGTTTCATGTCCATAGAGCCATAGAGTCATTAACCATAATCTCAAACTAAAGGAATTCCTGATTCTACAGGAACAGTGCCAGAAGATGGAGGATAGCAAATGTGGTTCCCCTGTTCAAGAAGGGGAGTAGAGACAACCCTGGTAATTATAGACCAGTGAGCCTTACTTCAGTTGTTGGTAAAGTGTTGGAAAAGGTTACAAGAGATAGGATTTATAATCATCTGGAAAAGAATAATTTGATTAGGGATAGTCAGCACAGTTTTGTGTAGGGTAGGCCGTGCCTCACAAACCTTATTGAGTTCTTTGAGAAGGTGACCAAACAGGTGGATGAGAGTAAACCGGTTGGTGCGGTGTATATGGATTTCAGCAAGACGTTTGATAAGGTTCCCCACAGTAGGCTATTGTACAAAACGCGGAGGAATGGGATTGTGGGAGATATAGCGGTTGGGTCAGTAATAAGCTTGCTGAAAGAAGACAGAGGGTGGTGGTTGATGGGAAATGTTCATCCTGGAGTCCAGTTACTAGTGGTGTACCGCAAGGGTCGGTGTTGGGTCCACTGCTGTTCATCATTTTTATAAACGACCTGGATGAGGGCGTAGAAGGGTGGGTTAGTAAATTTGCAGACGACATTAAGGTCAGTGGAGTTGTGGATAGTGATGAAGGATGTTGTAGGTTACAGAGAGACATAGATAAGCTGCAGAGCTGGGCTGAGAGGTGACAAATGGAGTTTAATGTGGACAAGTGTGAGGTGATTCACTTTGGTCGGAGTAACTGGAATGCAAAGTACTGGGCTAATGGTAAGATTCTTGGTAGTGTAGATGAGCAGAGAGATCTCGGTGTCCAGGTACACAGATCCTTGAAAGTTGCCACCCAGGTTGACAGGGTTGTTAAGAAAGCATACAGTGTTTTAGCTTTTATTAATAGAGGGATCGAGTTCCGGAACCAGGAGGTTATGCTACAGCTGTACAAAACTCTGGTGCGGCTGCACTTGGAGTACTGTGTACAGTTCTGGTCACTACATTATAAGAAGGATGTGGAAGCTTTGGAAAGGGTGCAGAGGAGATTTACTAGGATGTTGCCTGGTATGGAGGGAAGGTCTTACAAGAAAAGGCTGAGGGATTTGAGGCTGTTTTCATTAGAGCGAAGAAGGTTGAGAGGTGACTTAATAGAGACATATAAGATAATCAGAGGGTTAGATAGGGTGGACAGGGAGACCCTTTTTTCCAAGTATGGCGATGGTGAACACGAGGGGGCATAGCTTTAAATTGAGGGATGATAGATATAGGACAGATGTCAGAGGTAGTTTCTTTACTCAGATTCGCCAACTTTATGTACATTTAAGTCGTCATTGGACAAGCATATGGACGTACATGGAATAGTGTAGGTTAGATGGGCTTCAGATTGGTATGACAGGTCGGCGCAACATCGAGGGCCGAAGGGCCTGTACTGTGCTGTAATGTTCTACGTTCTATGTTCTATGTTCTAAACTAGTCCCACCTGCCTGTCCACATCCCTCCCAACCTTTTCTATTCTTGTATTTATCCAAATGTCTTTTAAATGTTGTAACTTTATCTGCCTCCCCTCCTCCTCTGGATGTTCATTCCCCACACGAACTATTCTGTGTAAATATAATTGCCCCTTATGTCTTTTTTAAAATCTTTTCTCCTCTCGCCTTAGAAATATGTCCCCTAGTCTTGAAATCCCTACCCTAGGGAAAAGACACCTAGGGTCTATGCCCCTCATGATTTTATGAATCTCTATAAAATCACTCCTCAACCTCCTACACTCCATTATAAAAAGTTCCAGCCTCTCCAACCTCTCGCTTGAATCTCAGGAGCAGCTGCAAGATCCATGCTAGTCTCAGTCCACCATTTTAGAAGTTAGTCATACTGGACTCAAAACATTAGCTCTGTTTTCTCTGCACAGATGCTGCCAGAGCTCCTGAGTTTCCCCTGCAGTTTTTGTTGTATTTCAGAAGGCTCATGCAGCATGTCTCAATGACTGCCCAGTGGCCCTAACTTTGGTGGTCATGAAGCGCTTTGAAAGGCTGGTCATGGCATTAATCAACTCCAGCCTCCCCACTACTCTTGACCCACTCCAATTTGCCTATCAGACCAACAGATCCACATCAGATATCATATCACTTGCCCTTCACTCCTCCCTAGAACACCTTGACACCAAGAACAGCTACGTAAGAATCCTACTCATTGACTACAGTTCGGCCTTCAACACTATTATCCCCTCGAGACTGATTACTAAACTTAGTGATCTTGGACTAAGCCCCACTCTCTGCAACTGGATCCTCAGTTTCCTGACCCACAGGCCACAATCAGTGAAGACTGGGGACGATATTTCATCCTCACTAACACTCAACATTGGCGCCTCCCTGGGTGTGTACTCAGCCCCCTACTGTACTCACTGTATACCCAGGACTGCGTCACCAAATACCAGACTAATGCCATTTACAAATTCGCTGATGACACCACCATAGTCGGTCGAATCTCAGATAGCGATGAAACAGACTACAGACGGGAGGTGGAAGTCCTGGAAAAATGGTGCACTGAGAACAACCTAGCTCTCAATGCCGGCAAAACCAAGGAACTCATGATTGACTTTTGGCGGGATGTTACTCATGCCCCCCTACACATTAACAGCACAGAGGAGGAACGAGTGGAGAGTGTCAAGCTCCTGGGAGTGGTCATCAACAGCAAGCCTTCTGGGCTCTTCATGTGGACGCACTGGTTACAAAGGTCCAACAATGCCTCTTCTTCCTCAGGCAGTTGAGGAAATTTGGCATGATGGCGAATACCCTTGCCAGCTTTTCTAGGTGCGCCATCGAAGGCATTCTGTCTGGATGTATCACTACCTGGCATGGCAACTGTACCATTCAAGATTGGAGATGGTAACAGAGAGTGGTGAACTCAGCCCGGACAATCACAAAGGCCAACCTACCGTCTATAGAATCCATCTACCAGGCCCACTGTCAAGGAAAGGCCGCCAGCATTCTCAAAGATCTATCCCACCCTGGCAATGTTTTTCTATAACCTCTACCATCAGGGAGAAGGTACAGAAGCCTGAACACACGCACCTGCCAGTTTCAAAACAGTTTCTACCCTACTGTTGTTAGAATACTGAATGGACTCACAAACACACAGCATTCGCCTGTACCTGTGATTTTGTTTTTGCTGCTGTTTACCTATTATTTACTATCTATGCTACTTAACTCTGTGATCCCCCTGTATTGCTCACAAGACAAAGCTTTTCATTGTGCCTCGGTACACGTGACAATAAATTCAATTCAATTCAATTCATATTTCCAGTATCTGCAGTTTTTGGCTTTTATTTAGTTTTGTCCATATATCCACCCATCATCTGCTTCATCTTCACCTTTTTTTTTGATTATCCAGAGACATCTGCATTTGTTTGCTGCTTTCCTTCCATAGGAATGTACTACAACGGGATGGAAACCAAGTCCGAGGCTTATATTGCCAATTTGCAATACCTTATTCCTGAAGAAGGGCTTATGCCCAAAACGTCGAATCTCCTGCTCCTCGGATGCTGCTTGACCTGCTGTGCTCTTCCAGCACCACACTCTCGACACTGATCTCCAGCATCTGCAGACTCACTTTCTCCAAGGCTCGTATTGCCAATTTGCCACCAATCATTAATTCCCATTTACTTGGGACAATGGCCCTCCTTGTTTAATTATTTTTGTTCCAGATTGCTGCTGGCCCTTTCCCATATCTAATCGACACCTTAAACAATGATCATCCCCCAGCTATTGCTCTGCTACCACTTAATCATCTTGATCTGTTTGATTCCCCAGCACTGGGTCCAGCAACATTTACTTCCCTGGGGGGAAGCATATTGATCAGGAAAATGAATCCGTACACATTCCAGATATTCTTCTCCCTCTCTGTCCTTTATACTATGACTGTCCCAGTCTCTATTTAGACTGACCTCCTGACTCTGCAAAGCCTGTCCATCATCTACAAGGCACAAATGAGGAGAGTAATGGAATATCTCCCAATTGCCTGGATGGGTGCAGCTCCAACAACACTCAAGATGGGAACACCACCACCTGCAAGTTCCTCTTTCCACCATCCAGACTTGGAAATATATCATCGTTTCTTCAGTGTCACTGGGTCAAAATCCTGGAACTCTCTCTCTCCGAGAGCACTGTGGGTCTACCTACAGCACATTAGACTGCAGCGGTTCACCACCACCACCTCTCAAGGGCAATTAGGGATGGGCAATAAACGCTGGACCAGCCGCCTACATCCCGTGTATGAATAATGAAGTATCATTGTCACTATATTACCACACCTCAGATAACTAGCTTTTCATTTAACCAAGTCTTGGCTGATTCCAAGCTTAATAACATCATTCTGGCTTAGAATCAGAGGACCATGCAGCACAGAAGAAGGCTACTTGGCCCATCGTCCCTGTGTCAGCTCATAGAAAGTGCAGTCTAATTAGCCCCACATTCCCTGTATCCTTGCATTGTATTTCTCTTCAAGTGTTTGTCCAATTCTCTTTGGAAGCTACTATTGAGTTTGCTTCCAGCAACCTATCAGACCATTACAACTTGCTTTATTAAAAGTTCTTATCCAGTTCTTTGCCAATTTTATTCAATCTTTTTGCTTCTTGGCCCTTCCAGTAATCATAGAATAGAAGCACAGAACCCCTACAAAGTGGGAGTAGGCCAGTCAAGTCCACACCAACCCTCCGAAAAGTATCCCACCCAGACCCTGTAGTCTTGCATTTCTATGGCTAATCCACCTAACACTATGGGCAATTTGGCATAGCCATTGGGAGGAAATCAGAGCAAACCCATGCAGACACAGGGAGATTGTGCAAACTCCACGGACACACCCAGTCACCTGAGGGTGGAATTGAACCTGGATCCCTGGTACAGTGAGATACCAGTGCTGACCACTGAGCCACCATGCTAGTGGGGTTAGTTTCTCTCTATAATCTGTGTTATCCCTTCATATTTTTGTGAATCTTAACATTTAATATCCTTGGAACAATAAATACTGTATAACACTATTTCCAACACCTTAGAATTACCAATAAAAAAATTTGTCTTTAGAATACAGTGGCTCAGTGGTTAGCATGGCTGCCTTACAGCACCAGGGACCCAGGTTCAATTCCAGCCTCGAACCACTGTCTGTGTGGGGTTTGCATGCGCTCCCTGCGTCTGTGTTGGTTTCCTTCCCAGAGTCCAACATTGTGCAGAATGGATGGATTGGCCATGCTACATTGTCCATAGTGTTCAGGGATATGTAAATTAGGTGGATTAACAGGTTTATGGGGATGGGTCTGGGTGGAATGCTGTTGGTAGATCCAGTATGGGTTTGTTGGGCTGAATGGCCTGCTTCCACACTGTAGGGATTCTACGAATATAGAAGGTGCAGTTTTATGTTATTTATAATACTGCAATCACTTTTTTTTCCCTTGCGAGCTGTTTTGACTTTGCTATTTTACCTGTTTCCAAAATAGGAGAAAGTAGAGGGAGAAGAGAGCTTCTTCAAGGAAGGCATCCTTGTAAGGCATTCCTGAAGAAGGGCTTATGCCCGAAACGTCGATTCTCCTGTTCCCTGGATGCTGCCTGACCTGCTGCGCTTCTCCAGCAACACATTTTCAGCAGCTGTTTCCAAAATAGTCAATATAAGTAGTTCTTATATTCTCCACTATCCCCAGCTTCAGGCAACACAGCACAATGTATACCTTTGTGCCAAAACCTCCAGCTGCTCCAGAACAAGCTCTGGCCAAGAGAGAGTACAAGCAGGAAGCAGCAATGCTTTGGCCACATCTGCCCCCAGATGCAGGAACTGAATAATTCGGGCACGGATATGGAGGTCTAACACAAAAGCAAAATGCCAAGGATACTGGGAGTCGGAAACAAAAATAACAATCACGGCAGATGGTGGAAATTTGAATTCAATTTAACAAACCAAGTTGGAATAAATAGCTGACTATAGGTACCCATTGTTGTTCCTTAAAAGTCCCCTATAGCGAAGGACATCTGCTGACCTATATGTGACTCCAGACCCACAGAAATGCGTCTGACTCCTAACAATCAGAGATGAGGAATAAATGCTGGCCCAGCCAATATCCATCTCCAATGGATTAAGCAAAAATCAGTGGGTCAGGCAACATCTGTGGAGGGAGGAACTGTATCACAGGAGCTGAAATGTTAATTGCGTTTTTCCCTCATCTGCTGAGGTCTTTCTCCCCAAAGCATATTTGCCTTTTATTATTGAGGCTGAAGCATTGGTCTGATTCCAGCTCTCCAGTTAGCATTTTATAAAATTTCCCGCCAACAACCTGTAAAAGCTTCTCACAACACACCCCTGGCCGTTTCCTTTCACGAGGCGGTGCCAGATAAATGCCTGGAATGTGGTCTGAGTGAGGAATTGCCAGAAATGTTGAGAGAGAGAGAGAGAGAGAGAGAGAAAAAAGTAATTCCAGTGGAAATAAGGCAGGGAGTTGAAAGTGAAAAACAGAAAACTATTTGGAATAATGTTCAGGATGTTAAAGTAGCATAGCCTTCAGTGTAAAAATATTAGAAAAATGCTGCATTGGGCAGATGAACAAGCTTCATTATTGTCATCCTGAGGGTTTCAGGTGCTCACCATTTGTCTCAACTTGATTTTGTTAGACTCCATCCTATGTTTGTTGAGGCTTGTCTCTCCTCCGTATCTTTTCCATGGAATCCTTTCCTTATGTTTCCCTCTGTCAGTCCTTTCATTTTCGATATGGAGCCATCACTGTCCCTTCACCATTCTCCTCTCCTTAACACCATTGTGGTTGTACCTAGACCCCACAAATTGCAGTGGTTGAAGGAGGCAGCTCATCAGCACATTCCCCAGGGCAACGAGCAAAGGGCAATAAATTTGAGGTGACAGCCAAATCTCCTGAATGAATAGTAAAAGAATCTGACAGCTTCTCCATTTCTCTCCATCTCTGTCTTTCTCTCTGCTCATCTCTTTTACTCTCACTTTGACTTCTTTGTCTTTATTTCTCCATGTTTACTTGTCTCTTCTTTCTCTGCTCTTGTCCATCTCTCGTCCTATTTGACTGTCATTCTTTCTTTCCCGCTGTCCATCTCTGGTGGACTAGGAGTGTGCCTTCAAGCAGTTACCCTTATAAATACCTGATTTTGTTCTGACGAAATTTGTCAAAAAAGTTTATCAAACAATGAATTCCAATTTTTTTTTGTACAACGAAACTGGATCTGGATAATGCCCGGAAAGATGAAGAATAAATGCAAGTCTATTTTTCACCCTTTTCTCCTGTGCGAGCTGTTGTGTAGTGGATAGCACTCTCAACTCTGAATTCAGATCACAGAAGACTTATAGTGCAGAAGAAAGCCATTCATCCCATCGTGTCTGTCCTTTAAATGACCATCATTACCTTGTGTCCATCTCCTGCTTTCTCTCTGCAGCTTTGCATATTTTTTTCTATTCAAATATTTATCCAATGCCCTCTTGAATGTTTCAATTGGTGGTAAGTTCAAGTCGCACCCCAAAGACTTGCATGTTAATCTTGGTTGATGTCCCAAGTACAGTAATGTGGGGGTGCTGCATTCTCACATGTACTGTCTTTCTGGTGTAATGTGAAATCAAGAGCCTGTTCACTTGCTCAGGTCTGTGAAAGATTCCACAACATCATTTTGGGCTTTTGGGCATTTTCACAGGTATCTTGGCCAATACCTGAATGTCGTGTTTTTAAAAAAATGCTTATGTAGTCATTATTACATAGCTGTGTGCAAACTGGCAGTCACCTTTCCTATATTAGACCAGGGCTGAAAATGTGTTGCTGGAAAAGCGCAGCAGGTCAGGCAGCATCCAAGGAGCAGGAGAATCGACGTTTCGGGCATGAGCCCTTTTTCAGGAATGGGATCATGCCTGAAACGTCGATTCCCCTGCTCCTTGGATGCTGCCTGACCTGCTGCGCTTTTCCAGCAACACATTTTCAGCTCTGATCTCCAGCATCTGCAGTCCTCACTTTCTCCCCATGGGTCTCTTTGTTCAGCTTTGTTGCTTTGCTTGTTAACTCCCAGACTGAGCTCATATGTCAGAAGGAGGCAGCTGAAAGACTGGGGTCAAAGAGATATTGTAGAGTGATTCTCTTGCCTCAAAGAGTACAATAACATCCATTTCTTCTTCATCCCACTCCACCATATCCAAGAGTCTGACATTTCTCTCAGATTAAATTTACAATCAGTTCTGACTATCCCTAATCAGTCCTTGCCTTTCCAAATACAGTAGCGCCTCGACATACAAACGACCCCGTTCACGAACAAATCGGTTTACGAACAGGATTGTATGTAAAATTTTGCTTCAACGTATGTGCGAAATTCAAGGTACGAACGAAGGTGAACATTTTAAATGACAATGTGATGTCCCATTTTCAGAAAATTCTGCCACAAAGGAAAAAACAAGCTTCTCTGGATCGTTTTCTTGTGGCATCACCAACCTCCAAGAGACAAAAAAGAGAAAAGACTCCGGAAATATCCACACAATGGGAAAATTGATTCAGTTCGCGAACTTTTCGGTTCGTGAACCGAGTCCTGGAACGGATTAAGTTCGTAAGTCGAGGCACTACTGTACATGTACATTCTGTCCCTCAGGATTCCCTCCAACACTTTTCACCTCATTCTAGTGATGTTGGTGAAGGGATAAGTATTGGCAAAGGACCACCAGGGAAAATGCCTCTTCAGTAGTGCCGTGCAGTCTTTTATGTCCCCCAGAGAGGGTAACCAGAACTTTGCTTCATTGTGTCATCCATTAGAATGCCACTGACAGCGCATCACTTCCTTAGTCCTGGCACTGGGATATGGCTTTAGCTTATAAACTCATCACTTGCTGGTTCAGAGGGAATGTGAATGCAGTCATGAGAGGGTTAATAAACACATTGCAGACAGGTGAATGAGAAACAATGCATTCTGCCAGGACTTGCAGAGTCAGAGAATGAAATTAACTGGTGGCATGATTGAATAAGTGCATGGAATGCTTTGTTAGTTACACTCGGAGCCATTCTTTAATATGTTCTTTTTAAAATCATACTCTCAGCAGAACGTTCTCAAGAGTAAATGCTATCTTCCCTGCCAGGCAATGGGTTAGAAACTGAGAAATTGAAACAGAAATAAGGGCGAGAAATTCAATGACAATATTTCCTTTATTGGTCAGAGTATTGAGTACAGGAGTTGGGAGGTCATGTTATGTCTGTACAGGATATTGGTTAGGCCACTGTTGGAATATTGCATGCAATTCTGGTCTCCTTCCTATCGGAAAGATGTTGTAAAACTTGAAAGGGTTCAGAAAAGATTTACAAGGATGTTGCCAGGGTTGGAGGATGTGAGCTATAGGGAGAGGCTGAACAGGCTGGGGCTGTTTTCCCTGGAGCGTCAGAGGTTGACGGGTGACCTTATAGAGGTTTATAAAATCATGAGGTGCATGGATGGGATAAATAGACAAAGTATTTTCCCTTGGGTCGGGGAGTCCAGAACTAGAGGGCATAGGTTTAGGGTGAGAGGGGAAAGGTATAAAAGAGACCTAAGGGGCAACATTTTCATGCAGAGGGTGGTACGTGTATGGAATGAGCTGCCAGAGGAAGTGGTGGAGGCTGGTACAATTGCAACATTTAAGAGGCATTTGGATGGGTATATGAATAGGAAGGGTTTGGAGGGATATGGTCCGGGTGCTGGCAGAAGGGACTAGATTGGGTTGGGATATCTGGTCGGCATGGACGGGTTGGACCGAAGGGTCTGTTTCCATGCTGTACTCTATGATTCTATTTGCTAGCAGATAGGCCCTGTTTTAATTTTGCCGGTTGAGAAACTGAAGACTTGATGTACCCCTGCCCATTATGTGTGTATCATGCTGGCAAAGTACAGAATGCCACCCGTACCCCATCACATCTGTACAGTGAAAGGTAAGTGCAGGTAGAAGGCCTGTGGCCCTGTAAGGACCTGATGCTCACATTGTGCAATGCTGGATAATGCAGCAGAGGGAGTATATCCATGTTGGTTGGAGTCTTTGTGATTCTAGTTTTCCCATAAAGGACAAGCAATTACAATGGAGTGTGTCACAGAAGCATACAAACAGGAGTATCTACTCAGCACCCTGAGATTACACCCATTTTTATCCATCTCTGTTGATTCTTTTCAGACTTCATACCGTATGATCAGTGTGTATGGTTAACTAAGTATAAAGCTGTCTGTGTCTGTGACAGTGTACAATGTGTAAAACTGAGTGTGTGACAATGTGCAAGTGTAAAGCTGAGTGTGTAACTATGTGCATGTGTGCTTATTTTAATTCAGATACTGGCCCAGAGGAAGGTGACAACTGCCAATTTGTCCTAAGTATCTACAATGTGCCAGAAATATTCAGCAGGTCAGACAGCACCTGCAGAGAGATCCAACTGTCCTGAAGGAAGGTTGGTGATCTGAAACATTAATACTGATTCTTTCCCCACAAAGCTGCTGGGCTTGCTGAATGGTTAGTGTTTTCTGTTTTCATTTCAGATTTGCAACATTTGTATTCTTCCGCTTTTGACATAAAAACACAATTGATTTGATTTTTCAGAGAACTATGTAGCCTCTGCCCAGTCTGGTCAATACATGACTTCAGTCACACACAATGTGGACAACCCAGGTCAGGGCACAGTTACATGTGGCCTTCCCAATGTTGGTCATGACCCTGGAAGAAATAAAACACAATAGCTGCAACCATTGTTGAAAGAAGTCACCTCTCACAGGCTATGTTTTACAGGAGTGCCTTTATTTCTGCCAATACAACAATGCGCTTTGAAAATTGAGAGTACCTGTGGCGATGTGGCTTCTGAGAATCCCTGGATGTGACTTCTCATGTTAATCTGGTTGCTCAGTTTGATCTGTATATCACTTAAATCCTCAGCCAAAGTCAATAGATTGCTCAAGTCCTGCTGGTAACCATTAATTCTAGTGCAGGACCAGTGAAATTTTAGGCCAGATTTTAACTCAGTTGCTGATTAACATCAGGAAAATAGCATTAGATGCAGCTGCCAGGCAGGTGGAAGAAAAGGCAGGGCAAGAATCATTCAAGTATCTCAGTCCCCGTGATTGTACACCTCCTGGTTGGTGTGCAAGTGTTTGTTTGGACAAACTTTTGGTCATTAGCTTTCTCCACTGTTTCATCTCCCATACTATGCACAGGCCTTCATCCACCCCCACTGCCTCCTCGCTTGACCTTTTCTGTCGGTATATTTGGCCTTCCCAGTGCCACCTGCCACCTCCATGGTGTGGGTCAAACGGTCATGGAGAGTGTCAGAGCCCTGCTGCCCTGATGCTCATGCCCGCTTGTGGGCAGAGGTCTCTGAACAAAGATCAAGAGCAGATGATGCTGGATCACTGGCTCCCATTCCCCAGACTGAAGTCGTCTCAGGAATCTCAATTGTCATGATTAATTGAAAAGGTTTAGAGGTGGAGTTTGGGGATAAATGTTGGGGCGAAATTATGCCATAGGACTTTTTACTTTTAGGAATAAATGGGTACTTTTCAGGCTGGTGGGATGCCACTACTGATCAGTGCTGGGGCCTCAACTCTTCACAATTTAAATAAATGATATGGATGAAGGGATCAAAGGTCTGATAGCTGTCAGAGAGTAGGTTGTGGAGAGGACATAAGGAGACTATGAAAGGAAATGGATAGGTTACGTGAATGGGTTAAGATCTGACAAATGGAGTACAATATTGGAAAATGTGAAATTGTCCATTTCGGCAACAGTATTTTAAAAATGCGCTTATTATCTAAATAGTGAAAGACTGCAGAGCTCTGATACGTAGGGAGATCTGGGTGTCTTAGTGCATGAATCACAGAGGTATGTTGGTCCAGCTAGTGATCAGGAAAGCTAAGCGAATGTCATCTTTTATTGACTAAGAGGGAAATTAGATGGAAGTGTTGTCACCGTCATTGGCAATCACTCTCTAACGCATATGATTATTCAACTAGGAAATTTCATGTCATTGGTCATGAGTCCTGTGGGTCTTTGAGCGACCAATGACAACAGCGATAAGGGATGTTATGTTTCTGTTATACGGTTATACATTGGTGAGATTGCGACTGGAGTACTACATAGAAAGATAAAGTTGCCAGAGTCCTACAAGACTATAGAGATGCTCTCTCATTGCAGAGAGACAGAGACTGAGAGAGAAATGGGACTGGTGGCGAGTTTAACCTGGCAGTTGCCCGAACTCAGATTAGATTAGATTACATTACAGTGTGGAAACAGGCCCTTCGGCCCAACAAGTACACACCGACCCGCCGAAGCGCAACCCACCCATACCCCTACATTTACCCCTTACCTAACACTAGGTAAGGGGCAATTTAGCATGGCCAATTCACCTGACCTGCACATCTTTGGACTGTGGGAGGAAACCGGAGCACCCGGAGGAAACCCACGCAGACACGGGGAGAACGTGCAAACTCCACACAGACAGTTGCCTGAGGCGGGAATTGAACCCGGATCTCTGGCGCTGTGAGGCAGCAGTGCTAACCACTGTGCCACCATGCCGCCCACTGATGGGGTGACCGTTAGGTGGAGAAGCCGAGTTCTTTGTGGTAACCTCAGCTGGTGCAGGAATTGAACCCATGCTGCTGACGTCACTCATTCAGCCAACTGAGCTAAACCTGCACCCCACCCCACCCACCCCCCGCAGCCCTAGGGTACAAGAAGCTTGCCTGTTAACAAACTCAAATAGTGCAACTAACTCATGAATGGGACTTAGCATCAGTCTACCTGGGGTCATTTGTTGGATCCACATGTGTGCAGTTTTGGCAGGGAAAGAAAACTTGGCACCAAACATGAGCATCTTTTATGACCTTACAGCAGGGTGGGAAATTTTACAAAGCATTGCAAAATCAGGGGAATCACAACGCTGCAGGCTGGCCAGCATTCCTCAACAATAGGCTTTATTTGACAAAGATCCTGACTGTTGGGAATCTTGTCAAGTGGGGTTTTCCACTGTTGAAGCAATATCTCTGTTACATGGAACAGTGATTGCAATAAGACCTGCTACCCTTTCCTTAACAACTCGCTCAGAGCCAAAACAGCAATCACTGACTTGTAGCTGCTGTTGACTGACTCGTGGTTTCATTATAATTCCAGCTGCCTTCTATTCCTGGTGGCGTTCCAACGTGGACTAACATGTAACTTCCGTCTTCAGATACAGAGATTGCAGGAAATGGGCCAATCTTTTCTGAGCTTTAATTCTCTTTAAATCTGGGTGCACTGGCTGGTTATTATCGACAAAGCTGACTATTATTGCCTATCCCAGTGCAGGCTGGGACATTTTAGAGACAGACATTTTAAGAGTCTACCATTGTTATTATGAGGCATAATTGAGGACTGCAGATGCTGGAGATCAGAGTTTATATTGGAATGGTGCTGGAAAAGCACAGCCCTTCATCAGTTCATTCCTGATGAAGGGCTTTTGCCCGAAACATCAATTTTCCTGCTCCTCTGATGCTGCCTGACCTGCTGTGCTTTTCCAGCACCACTCTAATCTAAACATTGTTATTATGAGCCTGGAGTCACTCATATAATTCATGCTGGGTTAAGGTAGCTCATTTCCTTCCCTGAAAGACAGTAACTGGACTAGTTGGGCTCTTACATCCATTTCCTGTTGGTCCCCTGGTTTTGTAATGAATTCCCCAGAGAGACATTCGACATTCTCCATATCATTGTCACTGAAGCGATAAAGCCCAGGAGATTAAAAAAAATTTGCAATAAACAAAATATAGGGCTAAAACGTACCAGAAATTGGCTCAGTGTCACCCAGAGGACGGTAAGGATTTGGAATGCACTGATTGGAGGAGTAGTTAGAATCCATAAAGTGTGGAAGCAGGCCATTCAGCCCCCTTTGAATACACACCCATCCTCCAAAGAGCATCCCATCCAGACCTACCTATCCGTGTAATCCCACATTTCCCATGGCTAAACCACCAAACCTGCAC
Source organism: Chiloscyllium plagiosum (assembly GCF_037043375.1). Lineage (NCBI taxonomy): Eukaryota > Metazoa > Chordata > Chondrichthyes > Orectolobiformes > Hemiscylliidae > Chiloscyllium > Chiloscyllium plagiosum. Next base: position 146,519,036 of record NW_028270141.1, on the reverse strand, counting down.
ATCTTTGGACTGTGGGAAGAAACTGGAGCATTTTGATGAAACCAAGACAGACACAGGGAGAATGTGCAAACTCCACACAGATAGGAGTTACCTGAGTTGGAATTGAACCCAGCTCCCTGATACTGTGAGACTACAGTGCTAACCACTGAGCCACTGTGCTGCCAGGAAACCTCAGAGTTGCTGGACAAACACTAGAAGCGTCATAGCATTCAAGGCTATGGGCCTAGTGCTGGAAAGTAGGCTAGTGCATGTAGTAGTATATATTTTGCCAAAGGGTCTTTTGTTTGCTGTATGATTCTATGATTTGGGGAGAGTCATGGAGAGCTTCTCTCCATAAGCACATTTTTCCAAGCTATCATTCCCAAACTTGCCTTATCTCCTATGTGTCTAGGCCCTAGGAACCCTAATCTTCAAATTCTCCTAGTCACCATAGGCAGAAATAGAAGATCCTGTCAGAATTTCCTGGGATTCCTGGCACCTGTGCCATCCTTCAAACTCAGCTGTGCACCCAGTCAATAGGTGGCAACCTGCTGCTACCCTGCATGGTACGTTTTACCCATCCGGATGTGACAAGCAGAGGATAAATTTGCCAACATGCAGGTCCTGTTGGATGGAGGAACATGTGGTCGCTGCCTATAGGGCCATGCACCGTGTTGTTAATGACTGATGGAGGGCCAGAGGTGCAAAGGGTGAGCTGGAGTCACCTGCCCTGTTTTTCATGTCAGGAATTCTCTACCTTCTATCAGGTGTATGGGAGAATGGGAAACTGGACATGAACAAGATGAGACATTGTCATAAAGCAGATGCCAATGCATGTAAATAGGCCTCCTGTCACTCAATAATGAGAATCTCAACTTGCTGTTCAACACTTGGTTAGAAAATGGGATCTTTTGCTCTTGATGGTAAGAAGCTCCTTGGTGCCAATCTGCCACAATACCCATGTCATTCAGGGACAGGGCAGACTCCGCCCTATGCTTTTAAAAACATTTTTTTTCAATCCTCTAACTTATAAAGAACATTATGTGCTGAAACATACAGGATTACATCTAACCCAGAGTGGACAAACCCAAACTCACACAATTTGGGGTGGTGTTTTGGCTGGTTGAGCTGGCAGGTTTGGAAACCATGTCTTTGGCATTGCGTTCCCTTCTACTCATCATTTCCATTGACAATTTAGGGAAGGATCTAAAAAAAATTGAACATTCTTTGGATGATCCCCCATTGTTCTCTCAGTGTCGTTGGGTCAAAATCTTGGCATTCCCTCCCTAAGGGCATTGTGGGTCAATCTTCAGAACATGGACTGCAGTGGTTCAAGAAGACAGGTCACTACCATTTTCTCAAGGGGCAACTAGGGATGAACAGTAAAGGCATTGTCTTCTCCAGAGTCTTACACTACAATATCTCCCCTGATCATTCTAATTGTCAGTCTTTATTCTGTCAGGACAGTTGGTGGCTGATGAGCGTCACAATATGAGAAGTTTTTCTTTCTTTTGAGGCTAGAGTGTTATAATGAGCCATCGTACTCTATAGGAGACCATTGACTTCCTTAAGTGCTTTCATGAGCACTTTACAAGGACTGAGTCTTGGCAGGGTTGGACAACTCTTTATCTCATATCTCACACTCACGTATGCATAAAATATTTCAGTAACTTTATTGTTTGGTTTACGATAAGGATGAATATGTGACTTTTCAATTCATTTTACAAAGAACAGACCCATCCCTTTTTGTTGATTATTGCTCATGCAAGCATTAGACGTTATGGGAGCTAGGGAGTGTGAGATTATGCGATGATCGGAAATGTTTGCAAATTACTTCATGAATAAACTGTCGGCATGCTAACGATAAGGGACTTCAGAGACTCCAGGCTGACTGTATAATAAAACCTGATCCCTCATACTTAGGAGGGTGAACACTGGCAGGTTTTATTGAACATGGCTACTGCTGCAACTGGTCACTCGGTGCTGAGTCAAGATTAGAGTGGTGTTGGAAAGCACAGCAGGTCAGGCAGCATCCGAGGAGCAGGAGAATTGACAGTTCGGGCAAAAGCACTTCATCAGGAATGAGGGCTAATTTCTGATGAAGGGCTTTTGCCCAAAATGTCGATTTTCCTGCTACTCGGATGCTGCCTGACCTGCTGTGCTTTTCCAGCACCACCCCAATCTTGGAGTGTATAGGCAGGGTATAGAAGCTGGCACATGCCAGATGACAATGTTAGTGGACATGGGGGTGGGTATGGCCAATGCCAAGGGATCATGTCATGAGATGTGAGTGCCTGGCATCGATTAGAACACTTGCTGAGCTGAATTCACTGGGTACCGGCTCTGATTTCAATGGTGCATTGCCTTGGCATCCATCTTGATTGGCAAGGTTGATATGGTAGCTGTGGAGCAGGACCATAAGACACAGAATTTATGGCAAAAGATTACAGCGTCATGCAACTGAAATTATATATTGAATAAACCTAGCTGGCTGTTATGACTTTCATCTGTTAGAATGGGATGCAGGTTTCGGTTCATTAATATGTAAATCCCAGAACTTCTTTTAAGTCACATTCTTGAGATAACAAGGTTTTATAAAAAAAAGGTGACATCTCAGCTCAGGCAGTGCATTAAAGGCATGAGGTTAGAGTCTGTGTCCCAACCTTGAGTCAGACTGGTTCTATTTCCAAAGTAGGAATTTATAAAATATTACATGGATTGACTGCCTGCATTGACTGTCTTCAGGTTGTGTACTTTTTGAGCAAAATAGAATATCTGCAAATATAATTTTGCAAATGCAAATTCACTGCATATTATGTGTGTGTGTGAGAGAGACAGAAAAAATGTGAGTGTGTGTCTGTGTGTGTGAGTGCACATGAGAGAGTGTGTGTGTTTGTGTGTAATGGGGTCACCTGTAGTGTGACATGAACCCAAGATCCCAGCTGAGGCCATCCTCATGGGTACCGAACTTGGCCACTCTGCAGAGTATCTTGTTTTATGAAGACAAATTGGGCATTTTAGGCCTGTACAAAGTAGACTTCAGAAAAATGAGAGGAGATCTAATTGAGGATATATAAGATGCAAAACGGGATGTCGATGTACACAAAGTAGATGTGGAGAGGATGTTTCCTCATGTGGCGCAATATAGAATGAGAGGTTATAGGTTTAGGATAAATGGTGGTAGATTTCAAACAGAGATGAGGTGGAATCACTTCTCTCAAAGGGTCATGAATCTGTAGAATTCACTCCTCCAAATTGTGGTGGATGCTGAGACTTTGGGTAAATTTAAGGAGGAGATGGAGTGATTTTCAATTAGTAACAGGTTGAAACGTTATGGACAGCGAGTAGGAAAGTGGAGTTGAGGCTGAGATGAGATCAGCCATGATTGTATTAAATGGTGGAGCAGGCTTGAGGGGCTGGAAGGCCTTCTTCTGCTCCTATGTTCTTGCTTTGTTATGTTTCAGCTGCTCATTGAGATGAACCGGTCATTGATAATACTTGGTGTGATAGGATTGTTTGAAATACTAGTACAGGACAGGGTCACTGGGGATGTATATTGGCCAACCATCAAAGGCAGAGCTGACAGATCCACACACAACCTTCAACCTCCTGAAATTCTTGTGACTTTTTTTCAGTGGCAGATAAACAGTGAGTGGTTGAGGAAGTGAATACCTCTACTTCTAGAAGACATTTTTCATCTTCTTTGCCTGGACTGTGTATGGGGATCCTTGACAGAGTGCCACCAGTAGTCTGGCGTTTCCCTTATACATACTCCATAACTGTATATCATACTGCGTCAGCCATAATCAAACTCTTCAGATTCTGGGAGACTCCTTTGTGTTTAACCACTTCATCAATGGCTTGTGGCTTATTTCAATTCTAAGTGATAAATCCAAGGCATAGTGAAAAATCTCCCACAAGCCCAAGTGGCTGTGAACACTTCCTTCACAACGGCGGCTTATTTTGATTCATCGCAGTAAGAGATCTGGAAGCTTAGTAAAATGGCCTTCTGATCCAATCACATTGAATCTAAAATAAGATTGCAGCCTTGCCTGTGGGTGATCTGTCGACTGCTATTATCGTCGGAAGGTCACGATCATAGTCAACGAGAACATCAGATGACACGAGCAACGGGCCTGAGACAGAAATGTTGGCCAGGGGACATGGTGGTGTGTTGAAGTGGCAGTGCACCAGCGAAACTCAGTGCAAGCTGGAAGAACAACACCTTATTTTCCATTTTATGGACCCTGCAGCCTTCAGGACTCAATACTGAATTTAATTATTTAAGGGAACGACTACCTCCTTCCATGTTCTTTACCTTCCCCTGTTATGACGTGGGTTGCCTCCAGTACAGCCAACCCATTTTCACCTACTCATGGGCTCCAGTATTAAAATGTCTTCTTCCCCAGCTTACTATCAACCAGCCTTCTGTCTGCCTGCCTTTCTCACTGTCTGGGCTCTATCTTCATCCACTCACCCCTTTTCCCCCACACCCTCCATCATCAGCATAAATGTCATCTTTCCTTCTTACTATCAGTACAGAAGAAAGGTGACTGGACCCGAGACGTTAACTCTGCTTTCTCCCCAGAGGTGCTGCCAGACCTGCCGAGTTTCTCCAGTAATTTCTGTTTCTGTTTCAGATCTTTAGCACCAGCAGTTCCTTGTTTGATTCCTGAAATACTTAATCTCTTCTGTCGGTCTGCTGTGAACCCTGCTGTCTGGCATCATGCCCACAAAAGTAATCATTGACTTTGAGAATTCACATGTCATTAATTGTTAATCCAGTATCCCATAGATTTCGCAAGACTCCACTTTATCATCACATTAGGCTTTAATGAAACCATTAGAGAGAATGTCATTCAAATGTCATATGATGCCTCCATAAGATACCTCTAGTATGTAATTATTGCTGGACAAAGATAGTTTGCCAAAGCTATTGATTTTGCACTGTATTGGAACATTTACAATATATGAGGTGAGCAACATTTTATATAGTGTAAGAAAAGAGCACTAATTGGTTGGAAAATGGACTCTGGTCGAGGTGTTGTCATGGAGAATGTCCAAGGGAAGTTATCAGAATCCACAACTTGTACTTAACTGGGTGAAGATTGGGCTATTTGCAGGTTTAGCTAGGCTCACTTCTAGGGATGCTGTTGGATTTATCGTTAGCTCGACAGCCTTGCTGAAATAGTCAAAAAGTGTGGGACTGGAAAAGCACAGCCGGTCAGGCAGCATCTGAGGAGCAGGAGAATTGAAGTTTTGAGTATAAGCCCTTCATCACATTCTGGAGCCTGGCCTCAATTCCAGTTTGCACCTTGATTCAAAATGAGCCTCAGGCTTTCCCGGGTGTGAGCAAGCAGGTATGTTTTGTGTCTGCATTAGTGTGATGATGATGTGGAGGTGTCGGTGTTGGACTGGGGTGGACAAAATCAGAAGTCACATGGCACCAGGTTATAGTCCAACAGGTTTATTTGGAATCACAAGCTTTCAGAGCGCTGCTTGTTCGTCAGGCAATGTGACTTCAGCTGACAAACCTGGGGTGGTGGGACTTCTGACTTAGTGTGATGAGATACACAATGTTCAGCTTCCCCAGACATTTAAAGAGTTTTAGAAATTGTTATTTAATCTCATTCGATGGTTCCTGACTGATAGTTATGTTGATTTTAAAAATGGGGTTGAGGGCAATGATGACCAGGAAACATCGCTGAAATGAATGTTTCAACATATTTTTTGTCTCAATGTTGCCTGATGCTGGCCTTTGACCTTGAAGACACTTGGATGGATAAAGGATACAGTGCAAATCACTGCAGCCATTAAAGGTTTTGTTTTGAGTAGATCAGAGTAATAGAACATAATACAGACTATCGTGTTACAGCTACAGAGAAGGTGCAGAAAAAGATCAACTCTAATAGATGAGAGTTGAGAATGTGGTGCTGGAAAAGCACACCAGGTCAGGCAGCAACTGAGGAGCAGGAGAACTGACGTTTTGGGCAAGAGCCCTTCAGCGGTCCATTCATAAGTCTGATAACAGCGGGGAAGAAGCTGTCCTTGAATCTGTTGGACTGTATATTCAGACGTTTGTGTCTTCTGCCAGATGGATGGAGGGGTCTTTGATGATTTTGATTGCTTTTCCAAGACAGCAGGAAGTTTGGATGGAGTGAATGGATGGAAGGCTGGTTCACATGATGGACTGGGCTCTCTGTAATGTTATGCTGTCTTGGACAGAGCAATCTATAGTGCATCTGTAAAAATGGAAGAGTCATTGTGGAAATGCTATATTTCCTTAGCCTCCTGAGGAAGTAGAGAAGTTTGTGTGCTTTCGTGCCATCCTGAGAATCTTTCAAAATGGCTTTCTTCATGCTTTCCTTTTTATTCCCACATAAGAACATAAGAAGTAGGAGCAGGAGTAGGCCATTCTGGCCCGTCAAACCTGCTCCACCGTTCAATAATATTATGGCTGATCTTTTCATGGACTCAGCTCATCATAACCCTTAATTTCTTTACTGTTCAAAAATCTATCTATTTTTACCTTAAAAACATTCAACTGCTTCACTGTGCAGGGTATTCTACAGCTTCACAACCCTTTGGTACATCAGCACGTACCCCTCATAGTGTCTCTTGTTCATGGTGTCTGGGGACCAATGTCTTTGGGAATGTTTTGGGGGCAGGTTAGGGCTATATTCAGACGTCCCCAGATTTGAAATCTATCTTCCTCAGTGCTGTCTTTGTTGTTCGGCAGACTGGCCTTAAAATCCTTCACCCGCTGCTTCGTGCTGCTGCCAGGCTGTTTTTCAGGCCTTTCCCCCTTCTATTTGGCTGGCTTGTTGGGCTGGCCTAGCTTTATCCCTTACCCGAGGGACTGCAGTGTCACTGGGCTCCTCCATTTCACTGGTTTTGGTTCCATGTATCTGGTCACCACAGCCACAATGTAGCAAGATCAGGCCTACACTCAGCCAAGTGAGCATCACCATTATTGTGAGCATTATTGAATATAACTATCTATATCATATATATGTGTGGAATGATAAGACAAGGACATCTTCTGGAACCTTGCAGACTCAGGCTCCAGTTCCTTAAACCAATGCTCAGTGGTCATTGTGGCATAATGGGATTTATTTAAATTGTATTGATGTGACTCTGACATTAGTGAGAGAGAAAACTGGGGTGGCACGGTGGCTCAGGGACGGCACAGTGGCTCAGTGGTTAGCACTGCTGCCTCACAGCACCAGGGACCTGGGTTCGATTCCAGCCTCAGGTGATTGTCTGTGTGGAGTTTGCACATTCTCCCCGTGACTGCGTGGGTTTCCTCCGGGTGCTCCGATTTCCTCCCACAGTCCAAAGATGTGCAGGTCAGGGTGAATTGGCCATGCTAAATTGCCCATAGTGTTAGGTGCATTAGTCAGGGATAAGTGTAGGGAAATAGGTCTGGATGGGTTACTCGTCAAAGGGTTGGTGTGGACTTGTTGGGTCGAAGGTCCTGTTTCCATACTGAAGGGAATCTAATCTAATCAAAACACCAGTCTGGCCTGAGCATGTGAAGAGAGAGGTCTTAGCCACTACACTAGGGGGTTTTATTGCTATGTTTGGATGTAAATAAAGGACTGTTATAGTACAGATGTTAAAAAGCCTCAGAGATAATGATCAAGTGGTCTCAAGGATAGTAAACGTATGGACACCCACAGCCCAAGATATTCCCATCCAGTGAAAGGGACTCTAAAATGAGACAGGAGCACTAAGTAGTCAGGAAGGCTAATGGAATATTGGCCCTCATGTCAAGGAGTTTGGAGTATAAGAGTAGGGATGTCTTACTGCCACTGTACAAGGTACTGGTGGGATCACATATGGAGTACTGTGAGCAGTTTTGGTCCCCTTATTTAAGAAAGTATATTTTCATTGGAAGCAGTTCAGAGAATGTTCACTAGCATGATCCTTGGTATGGAGGGATTGCTTTATGAGTTCAGACTAAACAGGTAGGAACTCTACTCTCTGAAGTTTAGAACAATGGGGGTGTTCTCACTGAAACCTATTGGATCCTTAAAGGGTTTGACAGGGTAAATGTTGAGAGGATGTTTCCCCTCATGCGAGAGTCCAGGACCAGACAGCACAGTCTCAGGATAAATAGCCCCTAGCCCCAACCTAAGACTGAGATGAGGAGGTTGAGAGTCTTTGAAACTTCTTGCCACAGACAGCTGTGGAGGAAGAATCCTTGTGGATATTTAAGGCTGAGATAGATAGATACGTGATCAGTCAGGGAACCAAGGGTTATGGGGAAAGGCCAGGGAAGTGGAAATAAGGCATGTCAGATCAAGCATGATCCTGTTGAATGGTGGAGCAGGCCTGAGGGGCCAAACAGCCCATTCCTGTTCCTATTTGTAATGGTCTTGGAAGACTCCAAAGGCAGCACAGCCCCTCAGTTGACTCTTGGGTGAAGTTAATTGAAAACTAGGAAGACTCCGATGGCTGGTAGAGATTGCAGAAATGTTTGAGAAATGGACCTGGAAAGGGACAAGATTCTGAAGGCAGGAGAGAGATCTCAGAGGATTTTGATTACAAGGCTGCATAGGACTCCAAAGTGCAGGAAAAGAACTCTTGAGAGACTTCGCTCCTGGCCGTAGACTGGCAATATTCCGGAGAGGAAGCATATGATGACCGTTAAGAATGAAAAGCCCAGGTACTCATAGGGATTGCCCACAGAGATGGCAGGTCCATCAGCGAGCCTGTCATTTGCTCAACCACTTGACAATGAGGCTAGAGGTGGGAGTCATGTTTTCAATGCTGTGATGGCTTCAGGTTTATACATGAAGGAGCAGCACCACCAAGTCAACACATTTTTATATACTGTTCAGCCCAGTAACTGAGAATGCTCAGGTAATTGGGTGGCACAGTGGCTCAATGGTTAGCACTGCTGCCTCACAGCACCAGTTCGATTCCATCCTCGGGCGACTGTCTGTGTGGAATTTGCACATTCTCCCTGTGTCTGCGTGGGTTTCCTCCAGCTACTCTGGTTTCCTCCCACAATCCAAAGATGTGTAGGTTAGGTGAATTGGCCATGCTAAATTGCCCATAGTGTCAAGAGATGAGTAGGTTAGGTGCATTAATCAGGGGTAAATGTATGTGTTCTGGTCGCTCCATTACAGGAAAGATGTGGAAGTATTGGAAAAGGTGCAGAGGAGATTTACCAAGATGTTGCCTGGTCCGAAGGGAAAGTCTTATGAGGAAAGGCTGAGGGACTTGGAGAGAAGAAGGCCAAGAGGGGATTTAATAGAGACACACAAGATGGTCAGAGGGTTAGATAGTGTGAACAGTGAGAGTCTTTATCCTAGAATGACGACATCGGTTTGTATGAGGGGACACAGCTGCAAATTGACTGGTGATAGATTTTAAGACAGATGACAGAGGCAGGTTCTGTAGCCAGAGAGTGGTAAGGGTGTGGAATGCCCTGCCTGCCAATGTAGTTAGCTCAGACATATTAGGGGCATTTAAACAGTCCTTGGATAAGCATATGGATGATGATGGGATAGTGTAGGGGGATGAGCTTAGATTAATTCACAGTCGATGCAACATCGAGGGCCGAAGGGCCTGTTCTGCGCTGTATTGTTTTATGTTCTAGAGTAATAGGGTAGGGGAATGGGTCTGTGTGGGTTATTCTTTAGATGGTTAGTGTGGACTTGTTGAGCTAAATGGCCTGTTTCCACACTGTAGGGATTCTGTGATTCTATGATCTATGAAGACAAAGCATGGAAGAGTGTAAACTCAACAGTCAACATATCCCACACCTTTAAGCCAGGGGGTCAACCCTGGATCAACAGAGAATGCAGGAGGACTTGCCAGGAATGGCACCAGGTATACCTGAAAATGTGGCGTCACTTTGGTGAAGCTACCAAACAGGACTACTCGTGTTCCAAACTATGGAAGTGGCGTACAGTAAACAATACCGAGTGATCCCATTTCATCAAATCCAAGCTCTGCAGTCCTGCACGATCCAGTCATGGAGAGACTAACAGGAGGCTCCAGAAATATTCTCATCCACAATGATGAGGTCCCAGTACATCAGCGCAAAAGATAAGTCGGAAGCATTTACATCCATCTTTATCCACAAGTGCCAAGTAAATGATTCTTCTTGACTTCCTTATACTGATAAGATCATAAGACTCAGAAGCATGACATTCAGCCCATTTATACTATTCCATCACCCAATGAAATCATAGCTGATCTGATAAACCTCAGCTGTAGTTTCCTGCCTTTTCCTCATAATCCATGATCCATTTACCAAATAAAAATCTGTCTATCTCAGCCTTGAATATACTTAATGAACAGCCTCACACCACCTTGCAGTAAAGAATTCCACAGATTTACTCCCCTCTGAGAGAAGAAATTCCTCCGTCTTAAATGGGCAACCCCTTACTCTGAGATGATGCCTTCTGGTCAGTTAGACAGTATAATTGAAAGTGGGGGTCACATGACCAGTGGCAGAACTGACATAATGGTGTTCAAGGCAAATAACTGGTCCCAAGACAAATGGAGTGGACTTGGGGTAGGAAAAAGCCAATTTTCAGCACTGAAGCGCATAGATGATGTACATTGCTTCTTACAAATGGTGAATCAACTGGGAAAGTTTGTTGCTAACTTAACCAAAATTACTCAATCCCAAAAAAAACCTTTTGAAGAAAGGTCAGTGATGGTTTTGGCATCAGGAGCAGACTACAGCATATATAAGGGTTCATTAGAAGTCACATTCTATTGATGTTACGTTATAATCCAGACTTATTCACTGCAGCAGCTGCAGATACATCATCGACTGGACTAGGTGCAGTCCTGAGACAAGTATGAACTGACAGAAACAAAAGCTGTTGGAGAAACCCGGCAGTTCTGGCAGCCTCTGTGAAGATAAAGCAAAGTCTACTGACAATTCTTAAGAACTGGACTCGAAAGATTAACTCTGTTTCCTGTCGACAGAACGGCTGCCAGAACTGCTGACTTTCTTTAACAGTTCCTGTTTTTTGTTTCAGGTTTCCAGTATCTACAGTTCTTTATTGTATTTCAGGGACAAAAATTGGTCTATTTTACATGGATAGGGTTGATAGGAGTCTGGACAGAGGTATGCAACTGTAGAAAAAGGCATTTTTACAATCACATTTCTAACATTTTTTTTATTTCAAAAATATACTTTATTCATAAAATATTTTGATGGTCCATACGGGTTGGTCATGCCACACATATGTAAACATTCCATTTCTTGCATACAGAGATCAGAATTTATCATTTGTATATACAGGTCTGTACGTTTATCAATCATATATCCATATATTTAGCTGAGGCGTCAGCGGAGCCCAAATGACTGCATGGGCCCCCTGTTCTTTGTTAGGCAGGCAGATGTTACACGGTGGTCTTTCCCCACCGCACCTTGGCGGCAGCTGCCCCAAGCTTCAGCGCATCCCTCAACACGTAGTCCTGGACTTTGGAATGTGCCAGTCTGCAGCACTCAGTCGGGGTCAACTCCTTTATCTGGAAGATCAACAGGTTTCGTACCGCCCAGAAAGCGTCCTTCACCAAATTGATGATCCTCCAGGCACAGTTGATGTTCGTCTCGGTGTGTGTCCCGGGGAACAGGCCGTAGAGCACGGAGCCCCGCGTCACGGCGCTGCTCGGGACAAACCTCGACAAACACCACTGCATTCCTCTCCAGACTTCCTCTGCATAGGCACATTCCAGAAGGAGGTGTGTGACAGTCTCGTCCCCCCTGCAGCCGCTTCGAGGGCAGCGTGCGGTGCGGGAGAGAGTCCGGGCGTGCATAAAGGATCTCACAGGCAGAGCCCTTCTCACCACCAGCCAAGCCATGTCTTGGTGCTTGTTGGAAAGTTCTGGCGATGAGGCATTCTGCCAAATGGCTTTGACAGTTTGCTCAGGGAACTGCTCGATAGGATCCGCCCTCTCCTTTTCCCGAAGGGTCTCAAGGACACTGCGTGCTGACCACTTCCTGATGGACCTGTGGTCAAAGGTGTTTTTCTTCATAAACGTCTCCACGAAGGACAGGTGATACGGAACGGTCCAACTACTCGGAGCGTTCCGCGGCAGCGAGGCCAGGCCCATCCCTCGCAACACCGGGGACAGGTAGAACCTCAGTACGCAGTGACACTTGGTGTTTGCGTACCGGGGATCCATACACAGCTTGATGCAGCCACACACAAAGATGGCCATCAGGGTGAGGGTGGCATTGGGCGTGTTTCTTCCCCCATTGCCCAGATCTTTATACATCGAGTCCCTTCGGACCCGGTCCATCTTTGACCTCCATATAAACTGGAAGATGGCCCAGGCGCAACGGCACAGGTTCTGGGAATAGGCCAGACCTGTGCCACGTATAACAGCAATGACAGTACCTCACACCTGATGACCAGGTTTTTTCCCGTGATGGAGAGTGACTGTTGCTTCCATCTGCCCAGTTTCTGCCTCACTTTGCTGATACACTCCTCCCAAGACTTGGCACATGCCCCAGCCCCCTGAACCAAATACCCAGCACCTTCAGGTGGTCGGTCCTGACGGTGAAGGGGGTCGAGGATTGGTCGGCCCAGTTCCCGAAGAGCATGGCCTCGCTCTTGCCTCGGTTTACCTTGGCCCCCGAGGCCCGTTCAAACTGGTCGCACATGCACATGAGTCTGCGCACGAACAGCGGATCTGAGCAGAAAACAGCAACGTCATCCATGTACAGGGAGGCCTTAACCTGTAGGCTCCCGCTGCCAGGAATAGTCACCCCTCTAAGGCTCGTATCCTTCCTGATGGATTCGGCAAATGGCTCTATGCAGCACACAAATAAGGCAGGAGAGACAGGGCAGCCTTGCCTGACTCCAGATCTGACTGGGAAGCTATCTGATTCCCACCCATTGATGGAGACTGCACTGACAATGTTGGTGTAGAGCAGTCTGATCCAATTAGCGATTCCCTCCCCAAAGCCCATTTTGGAGAGAACATCTCTCATATACCTGTGTGATATCCTGTCAAAGGCTTTCCCCTGGTCCAGGCTGATGAGGCAGGTGTCCAATCCTCTGTCCTGCACGTAGACGATCGTATCCCTGAGGAGTGAGAGACTCTCAGCGATCTTCCTGCCCGGTACAGCACAGGTTTGGTCAGGGTGGATCACCGACCCCAGAGCAGACCTGACCCGCTTGGCGATAACCTTTGACAAAATTTTGTAATCCACATTCAATAGTGAGATTGGTTTCCAATTTTTGAGTTCCTCCCTCTCCCCCTTCCACTTGTAGGTGAGAGTGATGATGCCTTTTCTCATGGATTCACTCATGGTACCTGCCCGAAGCATACTGATATACACCTCCAGCAGGTCCTGGCCAATCAAGTCCCAAAGAGCAGAATAGATCTCGACCGGTAAGCCGTCGCTTCCGGGAGTTTTATTCTTTTCGAAGGACCCGAGGGCCTTGGTCAGCTCATCCAGAGATAGCGGCTGGTCCAGCCTCTCCCATGTTCTGTCATCTAAGACCTCCGTGATAGAGGACAGGAACAACTGGGAGGCCGCACTGTTGGTTGGCTTCACGTCATACAGACTGGCATAGAAGGATTTACTGATCCTCATGATGTCAACCTGAGATGATGTTATCGAGCCATCTTCTTCCTTCAGGCTGCTGAGCACGGAGCTCTATTTGTGCACCTTCCGGAAGAAGAAACGTGAGCACGTCTCGTCCTGCTCCACCGAACGGACCCTGGACCAGAAGATTATTTTGGAGGCCTCCGAGGCAAAGAGCGAGACTTGCTGGCCCTTCACCTCCTTAAGGTCCTCGGTGACATCAACCCCCATCGTCTGCAGCAGGAGCAGGTTCTGCATACCTTCCTGGAGCTGGAACAGTTTTCCCTGCCTCGCTCTCGCCTCCTGAACATCTTTGAGGATGAAGAACCTCTTGGTGTTCCCTTTTACTGTTTCCCATCAGTCCTCTGGGGACTCAAAGAGGGGCTTCACAGTTCTCCAACCTGCGTAGTCCCTCTTGAGCGCCTCAAAGTTTCCCGGGGTCAACAGCTTTGTGTTCAGCTTCCACGTTCCCTTACCGCTGCTTGTCCTGTGGGTGACAGTCAGCCTGCAGGAGGCAGTGGTCAGAGAAGAACACCGGCTTGACGTAGGTGGATCTGACCGAGAGCGTTCGGGACACAAACAGGTAATCTAGCCTTGAGCGGATAGACCCGTCTGCCCGTGACCAGGTGTATCTACGCTGCGCTCTGTCTGCAGGGATGCTGAAGACGTCGTGCAGCTTAGCATCTTTTACCGTTTCCATCAGGGCTCTGGACGTGACGTCCAGTTTACTGTCCCTCCCGCCGGATCATCCATCTGCATCAATGATACAGTTGAAGTCTCCAAGAAGCTGAACCTAGGTACCTTTGTACCTAAGATGTTGTTGTAAGTAGTGGCATATAAACCTTTCACTCTACTCATTTGAGTACATGTGACAATAAAGCTAATTCAATTCAATTCAATTCATGTGGGGATGTGAAAAATTAGCTACTATCTCACAAGGGAGAAGACGGAGCACAAACCTTTAGTAATATCATTGTGGGTGAGAGAAGTCACAAAAATGTCTCTGCACTTTCAAATCTTCAGATTCAGGCTGATGACATTGGATCATAGTCTCAGTTCCAGGCAAGATGCAAGGAGTGGCGACAAATTCTCAAGGATAGCCATAGATCAAGCAGAAAAAGCGGATCTTGTTTTTTTTCAGTAGGAGTAGACTCATATTCACCAGCAAGTGAGGGAAACTCAAATTCAGGCAGTTCAAAAACTCCAGCAAGAATCATCAGAGGCCTCATAACACTGTCTGCAAGGGTGGTTCAAATATAATCCAGTAGACCGAGTGCTGTAGAAGGGCTTATGCCCGAAACGTCGATTCTCCTGTTCCCTGGACGCTGCCTGACCTGCTGCGCTTTTCCAGCAACACATTTTCAGCTCGAGTGCTGTATAGTCTCATGAGCGCAAACAGCAGTAGACCATAGTGGAAGGTTCATTGGCATAAACTATGAAATGATTCTCTCATACTTGAGACAGGAGAGATCTTATGGAAAGTGCTCATGTGACCTCCAGTCTAGCATTCTATTACACATTTCTCTTTCTTTATGGCAGTGACTTCTCCGATCCACGTCGGCATGCCGACTGCCATATGTGGAATGTCAGAGAGTCTGCACGCACCTGTGCAACTTAGAGGGAACGTTTGATCAGGGAATCATGAGGTACAGAACAAGGAACACAGCAATCACCATGGTGACCAGACCTTTCAAAAGATGTTCAGAATTATATTGCATCATGCCAAAGTGTGCATCAGGCACAGCCAAGTGCTGACAGCAGCTAATGATCTCAAACATTTCTGGACAGGCCTTGGGAAAGGCTAGCAACAGATGTTTACCATTTTAGAGGGCAGATGTTTTTAGTCCTGGTTGACTATTATTCTAGCTTACCTCATTTATGCAACTCGCCCTCAGAGATCAGACGCAATCACCACCCCATCAGTCTACTCTCGATCATCAGTAAAGTGATGGAAGGTGCTATCAAGCAGCACCTGCTCAGCAATAAGCTGCTCAGAGATGTCCGGTTTGGATTCTGCCAGGGCCACTCAGATCCTGATGTCATTACAGCCATGGACGAAAGGGCTGAATTCCAGAGGTGGGGTGAGAGTGACAGCCCATGGCATTAAGGACACAATCAACCAAATATGGCGTCAAGGAGCCCCAGCAAAACTGGAATCAATGGGCATCAGGGGGTAAACTCTCCGCCATATGGAGTCATACTTGGCGCATATGAAGATGGTCATAGTTGTTGGAGGTCAAACATCTCACCTCCAGGTCATCTCTGCAGGAGTTCCTCAGGGTAGTGTCCTGGGCCCAACCATCTTCAGCTGCTTCGTTAATGACTTCCCTCCATCATAAGGTCAGAAGTGGGGATGTTGACCGATGCTTGCACAATGTTCAGCACCATTTGTAACTCCTCAGAGACTGAAGCAGTCCATGTCCAAAGGTAGCAAGATCTGAATAGCCAGGCTTGGGGGCTGAAACGTGAGAAGTAACATTTGTATCCCAAAACTACCAGGCAATGATTATTTCCAATGAGATAATCTGGCCATCACCCTTCACATTCAATGACATTACCATCACCAAATCCACCCCATCACATCCTGCGCATTGCCATTGACCATAATCTGTATAGGACTAGTCATATAAATCCTGAGGGTATGACAGCAGGTCAGAGGCTAGGAATACTTCAGTGAGTAACTCACTGCCTGACTCCTCAAAGTTCATGTCCCATGGGTGAAGAACATAAATAAATCAGCTATTCTTAGAATAATGATACATTGTATCCTTTCTCCACAGACAGTACCAAGTAGACTTTGTTCGTTTCAGAGTCCAGCACAATAGTGTGTCAATGCTGCATTGTCAGATGTGCCTGCCACTGAATAAGGCGTTAGACTCTGTCTCACCTACTTGTACAGGTTAATACAAACATTCCCAGCAAATTCTAAAGGGACTGAGAATTCTACTGGATCAGATTCACTCCTCGATCAATGATGTTCCCCACAGAATCATCACTGAACTTTCTCCCTGCAGCTTCTGACACCTCTCTCTGCTCAAACAGCTTGGCGATTTTCTTTTACTTCCCCTCAGGAGGTGAGTGACCCTGACAAGGAGGTATTTATTTGCCCTGCCCCCCCTACATCACTAAGGTGGCCTTGTTCAGTTTTGTCCTTCTGCTAATGATGCACAACGATATTGAGTTGGGAACTCCTCTGTATCCTGCATATGTGGAATACTGGTGGCATAGTGGTAATGTCACTGGATTATCATAAAATCCCTACAGTGTGGAAACAAATCCTTCGGCCCAACAAGTTCACATCAATCCTCTGAAGAGTAACCCACCCAGACCCATTCTGAAACTTTATTGCTGGAACAGCACAGCAGGTCGGGCAGCATCTAGGGAACAGGAGATTCGACGTTTCGGGCACAGGCCCTTCCTCAGGAATTCCTGAGGAAGGGCCTGTGCCCGAAACGTTGAATCTCCTGTTCCCTGGATGCTGCCTGACCTGCTGTGCTGTTCCAGCAATAAAGTTTCAACTTGGATCTCCAGCATCTGCAGACCTCACTTTCTCCACCCAGACCCATTCCCCTACCCTATTGCTCTACATTTACCCATGACTAATGCACCTAACCTATACATCCCTGACCACTATTTAGCATGGTATATCCACCTAACCTGCACATCTTTGGACTGTGAGAGGAAACTGGAGCACCCGGAGGAAACCCACACAGACACCACAGGGAGAATGTGCAAACTTCACACAGTCGCTCAAGGCTGGAATCGAACCCAGGTCCTTGGCTCTGTGAGGCAACAGTGCTAACCACTGAGCCACCTTGTGCCCTAAGGGATTAGTAGCCAGCGTGCAGGCTAATGGCCTGTGGATTTGAGATTCAAGCCCCACTGTGGAAGGTGGTGAAGTCTGAATTCAATAATGGCCAAAACAAAACTGAGAAGCCAGGCTAACGTTTAGTGTAAAGATCCATCTGATTTACTAACTCCCTTTATTTAGGGAATTCTGTCATCCTTTACCAGGTCTGGCCTACATATGACTCCATGACAGATGTTAAGCTATAGTTTCCTGTATTATGCCTTCTTCCATTCTTGAATAGAGGAATTATATTTGCTACTTTCCAGTCTGATGAACCTTTCCTGTTTTTAGGAAAAATTTGGAACATCAACACAAATACATCATTAGTGACCTTAGGAAGAAATCCATTAGGACCTGGGTCTAGTCAGACTGCAATCTGGTTGTCTCTTAACTGCCCTCTGGGCAATTGGGAACAGGTAATGAATGCTGACTTAGCCAGGGACAGCATATCCCATGAATGGACATGAAAACAAAGTGATCCACTGGTAATGAAGAAAGGAAAATTGCACACGTCAAGATGTTGTGTCACTTGGGGAAGAAACCTGGAGAGGCTGGACTCAATAATCTTGCTGCTCCTCAGAGGCTGAAGCTTCTGGGTAGAGAACTGCTCACCAAAACAAAACGTCTTGATGATTTGCTCCTGAACCTTTTGGCTGCAGACACACTGCACTGGTAATGGAGGGTATAAACATTGAGCTTTGTGGCTTAGGATCTGAACAGTTGGTACCATCTAATTGAGAGATTAACATTTTGTTTAAAATCCTTTTGAGTCATTTGAAAGGAGAAACAGTAATGTGCTCCTCACAGGAGTATTGAGTGACTTCCATGCTTTGTCAATAGATGTTGATCCAGCTTCTAGTCATTGACTGGTCCTCTAGAGCTAGACTGAGAATGGGGAGTTATTGTAGATAATTAAGAAATGGTGGATTCATTTACCAAACGAACAAATATTTTGCTTCTGTTTTCACCCTGCAGGATAAAAAAAGGAATCCCAGTAAAAGCTGTACTCAAGAGGGGGAAGGAAGAATGGAACCTGGTGAAATTACACACAAGATGTTGTGTCACTTGGGGGTGAAACCTGGTGATACCAAGTAAACTGATGGAGCTGCAGTCTGACTAGGCCCAGGTCCTGATGGATTTCAACCTAAAGTCTTTAAAGAGGTAAGGGATATGTAAATACAGGAAAGTTTCATGGACCGGAAAGTAGCAAAAATAACCTCTCCATTCAAGAATGGAAGAAATCAGAATGCAGGAAGCTATAAGCTTAACATTTGTCATGGCGAAAGTGTTAGAAGAGATCATTAAGAAGGTTAGACCTGGGCACTTAGCAAAGTTTGAGGTAATCAGGGAGACTCCATATGATTTTGTCAAAGGGAAATCAATTAATTGGAGTTCTTTGAAAGAGTAACATGTGCTGTGGACAAAGGCGAGTCTGTTTACGCACTATACTTGGATTTCCAGAAGGCATTTGACAAGGTGCCACATGAAAAAAGGTATTGCACAAAGTAAAAGCACATGGTGTTGAGGGGAACATTATTAGGATAGAAGATTGGCTGGCTGACAGAAAACAGGGAGTGTTCAGAAATGGGTCTTTTTTTTGATTGGCAGGATGTGATGAGTGAGGTCCCACAGGTGTCTGGGTTGGGGGCTCCACTTTTCACAATTTACATCAGTGACTTAGACGAGGGGAGCAGAGGCAATGCAGCTAACTTTGAAATAGACAGGGAGATCCATTATGAAGAAGACACAAGGAGGTTTGCAGATTGATATAGATAGACCGAGTGATTCGGCAAAAAGCTGGCAGATGAAGTACAATGTGGGAAAATGTGAACCTCTTCGCATTGGCAGCAAGAATGAAATAGGAGAGTATTACTTCAACGCAGAATCACTGTAGAGTTTTGATATTCAGATCTAGATATTCCAGTGCATGAATCACAAAATGTTAATATCCAAGTATGGCCAGGAGGCTAATGGAATGTTATCCTTCAGTATGAGAATGGCTGAGAAATATGTTATGTCTCAATTATACACAAAGTTGTTGTTGCAAGAGACCACCTCTTGCAGGCTGTGTGCTGTTTCTGTCTGCTAATGTAACTGATTGATTTATTGTTGTCGCAAGTACTGAGATACAATGAAAGATGTTGTTTTGTGTGCTATACAGGCAGATTGTACCATACAAAGTGCATCAGGATAGCAGAACCGAGTGCAGAATACAGTGTTACAACCATGGAGTCAGTGTAGAGAGAGAGAGAGAGAGAGAGAGAGATCAGAATTAATATATATGAGGACTATTCAAAAGTCTGATAATAGTGGTGATAGAAGAGGGAGGAAGAGAGTATAACCAGGGTGGGAGGAGTCTTTAATTATGTTGGTTCTTTCCTGAGGCAGTGGGAAGTATAGACGGATGGATGCAGGGTTGGTTTGTGTGATGGACTGGTCTGTGTTCACAACTTTCTGTAGTTTCTTGTGGTCTTAGGAGTAGCAGTTGCCAAACCAAGCTGTGATGCATGCAGATAGGATGCTTTCTGTGTTGCACCTATGAAAGTTGCTCAGTGTCCTTATGGACATGCCGGATTTCCTTCGCCTCCTGAGGAAGTAGAGACGTTGTTGAGCTTTCTTGACCATCATTTCGACATGGATGGACCAGGACAGTTTACAGAAGTAAATGAATGTATTGGAGGCAATTTAGAGGGGATTCACCAGATTGATAACTGGGATGAGCGTGTTGTGTTATCAAGAACCTTTCGACACACTGGGCTTATTTTCACTGAAGTTTAGGAAAATTAGGGGTGACTTGATTAAAGTTTACAAGATTCTGAGCGTTCTTGACAAAGTGGATGTGGAAATGCTGTGGGTGAGTCCAGGACCAGAGGGCACTGTTTATATATTAGAGGCTGCCCTTTTGGGGTAGAGATGAGGAGAAAGGTTTTCTCTCAGAGGATTTGTAAGTTCCAAAGAACTTTGGGGCTGCCTGTATTTGAAGGTAATGGTGGTGGTGAGGGTTGGGGTTTGTGGTGGTGGAGGAGTAGGTGGGAATGTGGGAGAATGGTCATTAAATATTTTAAAGCAGAAGTCAATAAATTTCTTTTTGAAAGTTATTGGAGGTGAATGGGAAAGTGGAAATTGAAACACTAAAAGGTCAGCCATGATCTAATTGAATAGCGGGGAGGAGGCTTGAGTGAATGAATAGCTGATTACTGCCTGAACTTCAAATGTTCAACTGTTCCAAGATGCCAATGGTGATAGTGCTGGTAACTGAATGGGAGATGGCTAGACTTTCCTTTCCTTGTGATGGCTATGAACCACCATGTGTCAATGCAGATCTGAACGTTATCCAATACTTCCTGGAGGCAGGAATGGGTTGTCAGAGGAGCCTATGATTGGAGCTGAACATTAAGATTAGGCCTTGCTCCTGAACATAATGTCAGAGGAAAGCTGATTGAACCAAGCTCAGATAACTGCATCTGAGATCCTTGCCTGAAGAACCATAGCAATGATGTCCTTGATCTGTGATATATGACCCCTAATAACAGTGACTATCCTTCCAGATAGTCAGATATGGCTGCAGGTGAACGGCTTGTCCCTTCAACACCCCCTTACTGTTAATTTCTGTTGTGTGAGTGGGCTAATTTTTATGGGTTTCATGCTTAGCTGAATGTTTGATCCTGAGGGTCATCACTTGCCCTTCATATTTAGATTTTTTTAGATTACATTACAGTTTTGAAACAGGCCCTTCGGCCCAACAAGTCCACACCGACCCGCCGAAGCGTAACCCACCCATGCCCCTACATTTACCCCTTACCTAACACTACGGGCAATTTAGCATGGCCAATTCACCTGACCTGCACATCTTTGGACTGTGGGAGGAAACCGGAGCACCCGGAGGAAACCCACGCAGACACGGGGAGAACGTGCAAACTCCACACAGTCAGTCGCCTGAGGCGGGAATTGAGCCTGGGTCTCTGGCGCTGTGAGGCAGCAGTGCTAACCACTGTGCCACCATGCCGCCCACAACATATCTGACATATAAATGCAGAAGAAGAGTAGGCCACTCAGCCCTTTGATCCTGCTCCACTATTCAATAAGATCATGGCTTAGCTGATTCAACTCTACACTGAGCTCTTGACTCGATGTCAACATCAAGGCAAGTGAAGATTTAAGTGTTTATGTAATACCAGACCGTCAATATGTAGCTTATTGGTGAGTCCTTTCATTACCTTATAGTTGATTGGGAATACAGAGGGCGATAATTGGCTAGGTGGGGAGATTTGGCTTTCTATTTAGAGATGGGATATATCTGGGCAGACGTTTCAGCTGGATACATGTTGGAATTGTATATGACTCTTTGACGCTATGACTGTATGACTATAGATCACCAAACTCCCAGACCAGTGGTGCTCTCAGCTTTTGTGGTGGTCAATGTATTTTTAACAACTCACTGGAACAAACTGAGTCATTAAATGCTGGTTCCTATGTTTACAAGTTATCAGAAAGGAGTCTGACAGATCTTCATTTTGCTCTTTTGATAAGACAATACTTGCAAACACATTCTCCTTAGCATTTGCACTCACTGAGTTTCACTATGGTTGAGGATGCATTTGCTAATGAGGCTATCACTTCATCCTCTGCATCCAGTCAGTCTGTCCTTTCTGCCATCCTCATTTCCGAGCCATGTACTTCACACTCATGGGCCATTGATTTCTGTAGGTTTGCTGGCCAGGAGACGTTCCAATTCTTACAGCCTGCTGTTTGGCATGTAGGATGGTTTACAAGCTGATAATCAATCTCTTTGACCCTGTACTGAACGTACCTTCCAGGATACACCACGTCCTGGCTTGGGATGCAAACCCAGAGCATCTGGCCCAGAAATAGGGAGGCTACTAATGCGCCCCAAGACCTCCTCCTGCCTGTGGTTTGACCACATAAATACGGGGAAATGATTGAACTTTAACAATTATCCCCAGAACTTTGGGATTGTCCTGGCAATGCTACAAGACCCGACAAAAAAATGCACCCGCTTCTTACATTGATTTGGTAAAACCTTTCCTAAAAGTAGGAAATCTGCTACATTCAAGCAGCTGAGGGAGAGCAAAGGTTTAATATTTTGATGTGATCCATGTTTCAAAACCTCTTTGATATGAAAGGCTATCTCCTGCAGGAAAATGATAGACAGGCACTTGGAGGGCAATGACAGAGGTGTGAGTGAGACAGGACTTCCCACAAAGTGGGGAACTATAGGTTAGGAATGATGTGAGGAGAATTTTAGATATTGTACCTAATTCTTTGGAAAGAAAGAACATGCATTTATTTAACCTCTTTCCAAGCGTTTTACAGTAATGAGATAATGTTCGATGTGTAGTCACCATTGTAATGCAGCCAATTTACACACAGTATGTTCCTGCAAACAATGTGATAATGATTAAAAAAATCTGCTTTTGCAACTTTTGAGGATATCAGGACTCTGAGAAGAACTCCCTCTATTTTTTATTTATTCATTTGTGGGATGTCGGTGTTGCTGGCTGGAAGCATTTATTGCCCAATCATAGTTGCCCTGGATAAAGTGGTGGGAAGCTGCCTTCTTGAACCATTGCAAGGGAGTTAGAGAGGGAGTTCCAGGGTTTTAACACTGAAGCATCTGTGATAATTATCCAAATGAAGATGGTGAGTGGCTTGGTGTTTTTTGTTCGTCTTTAAGATTATGGCATTTAATGCCCATCCTTAATTGCCCATGGGTAATTGCTGTGGGTCTGGGGTCACGTGTAGCCCAGACTAGGGAAGGATGGCAGATTCCTTTCCTAAAGGACATTAGCCAATCAGGTGAGCTTTTTGATGATCAACAATAGTTTCATGGCCATCATTAGACTCTTAATTGCAGACCTTTATTGAATTAAAGTTTCCACCATCTGGTCGTGGCAGGATTTGAGCCTGACAGAACTTTACCTGGGTCACTGGATTAACAGTCCAGTGATAAGACCACTAGGACATTACCTCCCCATGAGGTTCCCATGTATCCTCTTCGAATATGCCTGAGGATGAGTCGGCAGTTTAACAACTTGCTTGAAAGATGACCCTTCTGATAGTGCAGCACTCCCTCAGTTAGGCTCTGCAGCAGATGAGGTCTGCCTTCCCCTTGCTGTTTGAGGATGATACTATATACAGTGCATCACTCACCCCATGCTGCACTGGAGTTTCAGCCTAGATATTTATATGCAGGCCCTGATATGGAGTTTGACTTGGAACCTTCTGACACCGAGGTGAGAGCCGCAGTTGGCATAAAGATCATAGTGAGGTGATCTCGCAGGCTGAGCTAATAAATAGTAGGGAGAAAGCAGGTATGGAGCATGACAGTGTATAATACCAGGGAATTGAATTGAATTGGCTTTACTGTCACATATACTCAGATGAGTACAGTGAAAAGTTTAGAAGTCGCCATTTACACAACCACCTTAGGTACAAGGGCACCTAGGTACATCTTCATCAGTAAAGTTCTTAGTAAAAAAAATTAGGCAAAGAAGTAAAACATCGAGCATTGCAGATTGTAGGAATAAATTAGAAATGCCCTTCGATCCCAGTCCGCACTGGCACCGAGCTTCCATTCCGTTCCAGGTCTTGACTCCAGGCTGTGCTGGGCTACATCTTGAGGCTTACAGCCCGCTCTGGAATCATCTTGAGTCTGGAAATCCATGCTGAGGCCAAGCCAGGCTCAGAGACCACCACCTTGTACTGGTAAAAGACCACCACGCCAGGCAGAGAGACTGCCATGCTGGGCTGAGAGACCCACATGCTGGGCTGAGAGACTGCCATGCTGGGCCAAGAGACTGCCATGCTGGGCCGAGAGAGATCGCCATGCTGGGCTGAGAGACTGCCATGCTGGGCCGAGAGACCGCCGTGCTGGGCTGAGAGACTGCCATGCTGGGCCGAGAGGCTGCCATGCTGGGCCAAGAGACTGCCATGCTGGGCCAAGAGACTGCCATGCTGGGCTGAGAGACTGCCATGCTGGGCCGAGAGACCGCCATGCTGGGCTGAGAGACCCACATGTTGGGCTGAGAGACTGCCACGCTGGGCCGAGAGACCGCCGTGCTGGGCTGAGAGACTGCCATGCTGGGCCGAGAGGCTGCCATGCTGGGCCAAGAGACTGCCATGCTGGGCTGAGAGACTGCCATGCTGGGCCGAGAGGCTGCCATGCTGGGCCAAGAGACTGCCATGCTGGGCTGAGAGACTGCCACGCTGGGCCGAGAGACCGCCATGCTGGGCCGAGAGACCCACATGCTGGGCCGAGAGGCTGCCATGCTGGGCCAAGAGACTGCCATGCTGGGCTGAGAGAGATCGCCACGCTGGGCAGAGAGACCACCGTGCTGGGCCGAGAGACTGCCACATTGGGCTGAGAGACTGCCACGCTGGGCCGAGAGACCGCCATGCTGGGCCGAGAGACTGCCACATTGGGCTGAGAGACTGCCACGCTGGGCCGAGAGACCGCCATGCTGGGCCGAGAGACTGCCACATTGGGCTGAGAGACTGCCACGCTGGGCCGAGAGACCGCCATGCTGGGCCGAGAGACTGCCACATTGGGCTGAGAGACTGCCATGCTGGGCCGAGAGACCGTCATGCTGGGCCGAGAGACTGCCATGCTGGGCCGAGAGACCCACATGCTGGGCTGAGAGACTGCCATGCTGGGCTGAGAGCCTGCCACATTGGGCTGAGAGACTGCCATGCTGGGCTAGAGACTGCCATGCTGGGCTGAGAGACTGCCATGCTGGGCCGAGAAACCGCCATGCTGGGCTGAGAGACTGCCATGCTGGGCCGAGAGACCGCCATGCTGGGCCGAGAGGCTGCCATGCTGGGCCAAGAGACTGCCATGCTGGGCCGAGAGAGATCGCCATGCTGGGCAGAGAGACCACCGTGCTGGGCCGAGAAACCGCCGTGCTGGGCCGAGAGACCACCATGCTGGGCCGAGAGACCGCCATGCTGGGCTGAGAGACTTCCAATCTGGGCTGAGAGACTGCCATGCTGGGCAGAGAGACTGCCACGCTGGGCCGAGAAACCGCCATGCTGGGCTAGAGACTGCCATGCTGGGCCGAGAGGCTGCCATGCTGGGCCGAGAGACCGCCATGCTGGGCTGAGAGACTGCCATGCTGGGCCGAGAGGCTGCCACGCTGGGCCAAGAGAGATCGCCATGCTGGGCAGAGAGGCCACCGTGCTGGGCCGAGAAACTGCCATGCTGGGCTGAGAGACTGCCATGCTGGGCCGAGAGACCGCCGTGCTGGGCCGAGAGACCGCCATGCTGGGCTGAGAGACTTCTATGCTGGGCCGAGAGGCTGCCATGCTGGGCCAAGAGACTGCCATGCTGGGCTGAGAGACTGCCACATTGGGCTGAGAGGCTGCCATGCTGGGCTGAGAGGCTGCCATGCTGGGCCAAGAGACTGCCATGCTGGGCTGAGAACTGCCACGCTGGGCCGAGAGACCGCCATGCTGGGCTGAGAGGCTGCCATGCTGGGCCGAGAGACTGCCATGCTGGGCCGAGAGACCCACATGCTGGGCTGAGAGATTGCCATGCTGGGCTGAGAGCCTGCCACATTAGGCTGAGAGACTGCCATGCTGGGCAGAGAGACCACCGTACTGGGCCGAGAAACCGCCATGCTGGGCTGAGAGACCGCCATGCTGGGCCGAGAGATCGCCATGCTGGGCTGAGAGACTGTCATGCTGGGCTGAGAGACCCACATGCTGGGCTGAGAGACTGCCATGCTGGGCTGAGAGACCCACATGCTGGGCTGAGAGACCGCCATGCTGGGCTGAGAGCCTGCCACACTGGGCTGAGAGGCTGCCATGCTGGGCTGAGAGGCCGCCATGTTGGGCTGATAGACTGCCACATTGGGCTGAGAGACTGCCATTCTGGGCTGAGAGGCCACCATGCTGAGCCGAGAGACCACCACGCCAGGTCGAGAGACCGCCATGCCAGACTGAGAGACTGCCATGCCAGACCGAGAGACCACCATGCTGGGCTGCTGTGAGACTACTGGGCCAGGATGGGAGTTCACCATGCCGGGCCAAGAGGACACCAAGCCAGGCTGAGAGGCCCACATGGCAGGTCTACACTGAGGCCAGGAGTTGGAAGCCGAGAAGAATGAAGAGAGAAGAAGAAGAAGAAAACATAAAGAGAAAACATAGAAAGAAAAAAAGGAGAAAAAGAAATAGATGGAGCAAACGAGCTCCAGCTGAAGTGTCCGACTTTGCCACCATATTGGATCAGTGGAATTCATGTCATCCACAGAGGTTTTGGATGACATTTTGAATGATAACTGTATTGCGAAACCTGAATGTTGTTATTATTAATAATTTGCGCATTGGCACCAGAAAAGAAATGACCACGGTAATTGTGGATTGTTGTAAAAAACCCAACTGGTTCAGGATGCTTCCACAGAAGGAGACTGTCTACCCTGGGTGACTGTTCGAAGGGGGAGAAAACAGTCAGTGGAGGGATCCCCTGTGGCCGTTCCCCTTAAAAACATGTATACCGTTTTGGATACTGTTGAGGGGCGCGACTTACCATGGGTTTACAGTGGGGCCCAGGTCTCTGGCACAGAGCCTGTCACTGTTGCATAGAAGGGAAGGAGGAAAAGGAAGAGAGTGTTAGTCATTGGGGACTCAATAGTTAGAGGCTCAGATAGAATGTTTGTTGGGAGCAAATGAGACTCGCAGTTGGTGTGTTGCCTCCCAGGTGCCAGGGTCCATGATGTCTCGGATCGTATCTTTGGGGTCCTGAAGGGAGAGGGTGACCAGCCTCAAGTCGTTGTCCGTGTAGGTACCAACGACATAGGTAGAAAGAGGGATAGGGATGTAAGGAAGGATTTCAGGGAGCTAGAGTGGAAGCTGAGAGTTGTTATCTCTGGTTTGTTACCCGTGCCACGTGATAGCGAGGCCTGAAATAGGGGGAGATATCAGCTGAACACGTGGCTGCAAGGATGGTGCAGGAAGGAGGGTTTCAGGTTCTTGGATAATTGGGGCTCATTCTGGGGAAGGTGTACCAACAGGACGATCTTCACTTGGACCAGAGGGGTACTAATATCCTGGGTGGGAAATTTGCTGGTGCTATTCGGGTGGGTTTACACTAGCTCAGCAGGGGGATGGGAACCGGGGGGTGTAGCTGCAGTGGACAGAAGGATGAGAGTAGGAAGGACAGGGACAGGATTTCAGGGTCACAGGAATGTGCTGGCAGACAGCGAAGTGGTTTGAAGTGTGTTTACTTCAACGCCAGAAGTATCCCAAATCAGGTAGGTGAGCTTGCAGCATGGATAGGTACCTGGGACTTCGATGTTGTGGCCATTTCGGAGACATGGATAGAGCAGGGTGAGGAATGGATGTTGCAGGTTCCAGGGTTTAGATCTTTCATTAAGAACAGGCAAGGCGGTAAAAGAGGGGGAGGTGTGGGCTTGTTAGTCAAGGATAGTATAATGGTGGCTGAGAGAAGTTTTGATGAGGACTCGTCTACTGAGGTAGTGTGGGCTGAGGTTAGAAACAGGAGAGGAGAGGTCACACTGCTTGGAGTTTTTTATAGGCTCCGCAGAGTTCCAGGGATGTGGAGGAGAGGATAAGCAAAATTATTCTGGGTAGGAGTGAAAGGAACAGGATGGTCATGATGGGGGACTTTAACTTCCCCAACATTGACTGGAAATGCTATAACTCTAGTACATTGGATGGATCAGTTTTTGTCCAATGCGTACAGGAGGGTTTCCTGACACAGTATGTCGAAGGGCTGACAAGAGGGGAGGGCACACTAGATCTGGTGTTTGGTAATGAACCAGGCCAGGTGTTTGATTTAGTGATAGGTGAGCATTTTGGAGAGAGTGACCATAATTCACTTACATTTAGTTTAGCGATGGAAAGGGCAATGCCATAGGTCAAAAATTATCGATGGGGCAAGGGCAATTATAATGCAATTAGGCAAGAATTAGGATGCATAGAATGGGGTAGCAAAATGCAGGGGATGCAGGCAATGGAAATGTGGAGCTGGTTTAAGGAACAGATATTGCGTGTCCTTGATAGGTATGTTTCTGTCAGGCAGGGAGGAAGTGATAAGGTAAGGGAACCGTGGCTTCCAACAGAAATTGTATCTCTTGTTACGATGAAGAAGGAGGCTTATGTGTTAATGAAGAAAGATGGTTCAGATGAGGCGATGGAGAGTTACAGATCAACTTGGAAGGATTTAAAGAGAGAGTTAAGAAGAGCAAAGAGGGGACACGAGCAGTCTTCAGCAAATAGAATAAAGGAGAACCCTAAAGCTTTCTATAGGTATGTGAGGAATAAAAGGATGTTTAGGGTAGGAATAGAGCCATTCAAAGACAGAAGTGGGAAGTTGAGTGTGGACCCTGTGGATATCGGAGAGGTGCTAAACGAACATTTCTCATCGGTTTTCACTCAGGAAAAGGAAATATTGTAGAGAAGAAGAATGAGGTGCGAGATGTTAGACTAGAAAGGATCGAGATTAGTTACGAACAGGTGTTATCAATTCTAGAAGGAGTGAGAGTAGACAAGTCCCCTGGGCGGGATGGGATTTATCCGAGGATTCTCTGGAAAGCGAGGGAGGAGATAGCACAGCCTTTGGCTTTGATATTTGAGTCATCATTGTCTACAGGTTTAGTACCAGAGGACTGGAGGATTGCAAATGTTGTGCCCTTGTTCAAGAAGGGCAGTAGAGATGGCCCAGGTAATTATAGACCAGTGAGCCTTACTTTTGTTGTAGGAAAGGTTTTGGAAAGGATTATAAGAGATAAGATTTATAATCATCTAGTAAG
Source organism: Chiloscyllium plagiosum (assembly GCF_037043375.1). Lineage (NCBI taxonomy): Eukaryota > Metazoa > Chordata > Chondrichthyes > Orectolobiformes > Hemiscylliidae > Chiloscyllium > Chiloscyllium plagiosum. Next base: position 146,489,845 of record NW_028270141.1, on the reverse strand, counting down.
CAACAATTTGATTTCAGATAGTCAACATGGTTTTGTCAAGGGCAGGTCGTGTCTCACAAATCTCATTTAGTTTTTTGAGAAGGTGCCTAAGCATGTAGATGAGGGTAGGGCAGTTGACGTGGTATACATGGACATCAGTAAAGCCTTTGATAAGGTTCCACATGGTAGGCTGTTGGAGAAAATGCAGAAGCATGGAATTGAGGGTGATTTAGCAGTTTGGATTAGAAACTGGCTTTCTGAAAGAAGGCAGCGAGTGGTGGTTGATGGAAAACATTCAGCCTGGAGTCCGGTTACTAGTGGTGTGCCACAAGGATCTGTTTTGGGACCACTGCTGTTTGTAATTTTTATAAATAACTTAGACGCAGGCATAGGTGGATGGGATTAGTAAATTTGCAGACGACACTAAAGTTGGTGGAGTAGAGGACAGTGTGGAAGAATGTCACATTTTGCAGGGGGACTTGGATAAACTGCAGAATTGGGCTGAGTGGTGGCAAGTGGAGTTCAATGCAGCTAAATGTGAGGTGATGCGCTTTGGGAAGAATAACAGGAAGGCAGAGTACTGGGACAATGGAAAGATTCTTGGTAGTTTGGATGTGCAGAGGGATCTTGGAGTCCATGTACATAGATCCCTGAAAGTTGCCACCCAGGTGGATAGTGCCGTTAAGAAGGCATGCGGTGTGTTAGGTTTCATTTGTAGAGGGATTGAGTTCCGGAGCTGCAATATCATGCTGCAACTGTACAAAATGCTGATGCGGCCACACTTGGAATATTGTGTACAGTTCTGGTCCCCATATTTCGGGAAGGATGTGGAAGCATTGGAAAAGGTGCAGAGGAGATTTACCAGAATGTTGCCTGGTCTGGAGGGAAAGTCTTATGAGGAAAAGCTGAGAGACTTGAACCTGTTCTCATTGGCAAGAAGAAGGCTAAGAGGGGATTTGATAGAGACATACAAGATGATCAGAGGATTAGATAGGGTAGACAGTGAAAGTCTTTTTCCTAGGATGATGACGTCAGTGTGTACAAGGGGTCATAACTACAAATTGAGGGGTGATAGATTTAAGACAGATGTCAGAGGCAGGTTCTTTATGCAGAGAGTGGTAAGGGCGTGGAATGCCCTATCTGCTGATGTAGTCAACTCAGCCACATTAGGGAGATTTAAACAATCCTTAGATAAGCACATGGATGATTTTGGGATAGTGTAGGGGAATGAGCTGCGAATAATTCACATGCGCAACATTGACGGCTGAAGGGCCTGTTCCACGCTGTATTGTTTTATGTTCTCTGTTCTATGTTCTACCCCACTGTCCACACCCCTTCACGTCATTTCCTCAGCATGGGCTTGTATGTGACTCCAGCCCCAGAAACCACGCACATGAGGATGGGTCATAATTGCTGGCCACATCCCAGAGAGAACTATAAATAAAAACTGAAAGAACTGCAGACAAAGTAAATCAGAAACAAATACAGAAGTTGCTGGAAAAGCTCAGCAAGTCTGGCAGCATTTATGAAGAGAAATCAAAGTTAACATTCCAGGTCTGGTTACCCTTCCTCAGATCTGATGGTAACGAGGAAAATGTTGGTCTATATTCAGGGGATAGTATTGGGGTAGGAAGTAAGGAGTAAAGGATAGGTGGCCGTAGAACGCAAAGAGAGAGTGGAACAATTGGGCAGACAAGGGAGTGGATAAAGATCTGCTGGCAGGGTGAATAGCTGTTAATGGAGACTGTTAGTAGCTAACAATAGGTAGTGTGTAATCACAGACTTTCTGATAACAAGGCCTGGTGTCTGTGGTAAGGGTCTAGGATATGCGAGATGTTCAGGCCCTAAAATTATTGAATTCGGCATTGAGTCCGTATGGCTGAAATGTCCCCAAGTGGAAAATGAGCTATAAGTAACCCTAGTGGAAGGATAAGAAACAATCTCTCCTGTGAAGCTGTCTCAGGGCATTTTACTAAACGTAAATTAAAGTTGCTTAACTCAAAGAACCTCTATTGAGACAAATAAAAGTTTTTAGAGAGCTAGACAGGGAAAATACAGAAAGGTTCTGTCCCACGGTTGGAAGCACAGGGTGTGGGTGGTGGTTCTAGAATCAGGAGGTGGGGTGTGGGAAGGGTCCAGAACCAGGGAACAGAATGTCAGGATGAGGGACAGATCATTTATGACTGAAGCATGGTGAAATCGCTTCTCCCAGATACAAGACAGAGATTGGTAGGTTTCTACCCTAGATGTTAATGACATCAAGAGATATAGAGATAGTTTGGGAAATGGCATTGATATAGATGACCACCTATGATCTAATTGACTGGTGGAGCATGCTTGACTTCTTACTCTTGTTCCAAGTTCTTCAGGTAGAGAGTGAATGCTGTGTCAAGGAATCATAGAATCCCTGCAGGCCATTTGGCGGCACGGTAGCACAGTGGTTAGCACTGCTGCTTCACAGCGCCAGAGACCCGGGTTCAATTCCCTGTGTGGAGTTTGCACATTCTCCCCGTGTCTGCGTGGGTTTCCTCCGGGTGCTCCGGTTTCCTCCCACAATCCAAAAATGTGCAGGGGTTAGGTGAATTGGCCATGCTAAATTGCCCGTAGTGTTAGGTGAAGGGGTAAATGTAGGAGAGTGGGTCTGGGTGGGTTGCGCTTCGGCGGGTCGGTGTGGACTTGTTGGGCCGAAGGGCCTGTTTCCACGCTGTAAGTAATCTAATCTAATCTAAAGTATGCTCTGACCCTATGAAGAGCATCTCACCCAGACGTATTCCCCCCACTCTATAACCCCTACCTTTCCCATGGCTAATCTACCTAGCCTACACATCCCTGGACACTATAGGGCAATTTAGTGTAGCCAATCCACCTAACTGCCCATCTTGGGACTGTGGGAGGAAACCAGAGTACGTAGAGGAAACCCATATAGACACGGGGAGAACGTGCAAACTCCACACGGACAGTCATTGGAGGGTGGAATTGAGCCTGGATCCTTTGTGCTGTGGGGCAGTGGTGCTAACCACTGAGCCCCTGTGTCGTCCATTCCAGGTATCTCTGAAATTATTTGAAGGGGGTTAGTTATATCAATTGGGGCATATCTGAGAAGGATAAGTAAGGTAAACCCTCCTGCACCTCAATTTATTGAAACTCTCTGCATCAAATAGTTATAGAGATTTTATAGCACAGAAGCAGACCAATCAAGTTAGCCTGAGCTTTGCTGGGGTTAGTACTCCACACCAATCATCCTCCGTCCCTTCTTACCCAGATCCTATTATTCCTTTTTCCTTCAGTTTTTCTCCTGTAGCCTCATCCCTCCATCACTTCCCCACAGTGGCAAGTTAGCCTGTGAACCCATGTCTGTATTGCGCTCACTTCCAACTGTATGCTGAGGTGTTATACCACTTAAGATACAAAGAAAAAGTTCTGAATGGATTTGCAAAGAGATTTGCAGTTTTACGGGACTAATAATTTTTAAAAATCAGATAACAAGCCCTGTACATCACAGTAGAGGTCAGCACCTGCACAGTATAACACTGGAGAGTCTCCAGGGTCATTGTGAGTTTGTTTGCCAAGTATTTCAGGGGAAAAAAAAATTATGTTTGACAGGTTGCAACCTATCAACTATGCAACTTTTAAAAAGCAAATAATTCTTTGGGGAAAGTGCCCTCATTGAAAAACACGGAAAAGAAACAAAATATGAAAGGGATTTAGGAAAGAAATTGAGAAATTCCGCCTTGTGAGGAATGTAATTCTTTGTCCCCTTGAACAAGACCTGAAAAGGCTAAGGAGATGAACTTTGAACAGGAAAGTTAAATGTTTATACTACAAGGCTCTATAATGGTTGCAAACCTTTTGTAACTTGCACAACAAACTAACATTTGCTTTTGCCGGGCACTAGTAATCTATTAGTAAATGTAAATAAGGGCCATTCAGTGTTGATTTAGAGGATGTATGTGAATATTTGCTCAGGAGGAGTCCATTGTCCACGATATTCTGTTGCAGGCTGCACACGGCCTCTTGTTAATGTGAGATCATGGCCAACAGCCATCCATCTCAGTATAAAATAAACCAGCTCTGACAGAAAGACTATCCACTCCTCACCAGTTAACCTGTCTTACAAGTCACTGAATTACTCTTTTGTGATAGCAGCTGTCAGCTCTAGATAAATGAGTCAGGTTCGTTTCCTTTAGAATAAAATTCAAACGAAGGGAACATTTTCTTTTCATGATGCCCTCCCCTACCGTACTGTGGGGCAGTACTATGACTCTTCACCATACAGATCTCAATATCAGATTCTGGATTAGTGGTGCTGGAAGAGCACAGCAGTTCAATATCAGTCTCACCAGCCTGGAACCCATACTGAAGAGATCTCAATGTCAAACTGATTTTTTAAAGGGAGCCCAACCATCACTGGAACACGTTATTGAGATCGATTCTCCTTTTTCTGTGTTTGGTAGGTAACGGCCAGCTGAGTCAATGACATAGGACACTTCAGAGAATAGTAAACAGTCAACCATCCCAGTGTGAGATTTGAGTAACATTTGCAAAACTGTCTTGGGCTCTGAATGACACTAGTATGCTTTGCATTTGAATTAATCTTTTGCTGCCTTTGTCAAGAAGCTCACTTACTGCCTGAATATTTCCGGTAAAACCTGGTGAGGGCGTACTGAGCATCACACGCGTCATCCTACCTGCAAGCTGCTTTCTCATTGTCACTGGGATATTAGAAGGATTTAGGATTCCCATTAGTCACCAACCCCAGTGACACCCAAAATCATTTTGTCGCCAGCAAAGTTGGGGAATGATCTCGTGGCATTACAGCTGGGTCGTTAATACAGAAACCCAGGTCATGTTCCTGGGGGCCTGGGTTCAAATCCCGCCACGGCAGATGGTGGAATTTGAATTCAATAAAAAGAAAAAAATATCTGGAATTAGGAGTCTCATGATGACCATGAAACTGTTGCCAAGTGTTGGTAAAAACCTAACTGGTTCACTAATGTCCTTTCAAGAAGGAAAGTGGCTTCCTTACCTGGTCAGGCCTACATGTGACATCAGACCCACAGCAATATGGTTGACTCTTAACTGCCCTCTGGGCAATTGGGCCCAGCCAATGACACACTCATCCCATGAATGCATTAAATAAATAATAAAGCCTAAGCCCTAACCTGAACCCCAGCAGTTGTCATCTCAGTAAAGTACACTTGCTCATTAGGCAGTCACTGTGGCAGTGCACAGAGGACAGCTTTTGTTGCAATGTGTTACATGTTTCGTTATGAAAAACATTAACCTTTGATCACAACTCATTAATGTGCTGCTAAACTCACATTGTTAATGATTATAAATAACCTGGAACAAAACGCACGGAGCTGGTGTTTCCAGCTTTTCCTGTTTTTGTTTCAGATTTCCAGCACCTGTGGTATTTTCTTGTTCTCTTCTGGACATTATTTTCCTCAGAGAGTCTGGCACTTGGAGCTGACGGCATCCATTATGATGCCCAGCTGTTTTCTAAGAAGAATGGCGTTCTAAATGCCCTTGAGAAATGACGGGGATTCACACTCAATTCTGAAAAATCCAAAGCAAATGGCACTCCTTCCCACCATCTACCTGGCTCTGGAGGCGAGATGACTTCCCATCAATCTAAAAAATGGAATGACTTCCCATCTGTAACATTCCAGTAGAAGCATAAATTAGCTGGAACTGTTCAGCAGTTCAGAGATACATTGAAAAGAGACAATGAAAATCAGTTCCTTCATTTGCGCAGAATAACATCAGCTAAGCCTCTCCCTGTGTCACCATAGCAACAATGCTACAAAAGTATTTTGTTGGCTGCACAATGATTATCGGTGTCCCTGAGGTTTTTACCGTTTCATTTCAGATTTCTCTCATTGTCAGGCCCTATGCTGAGCAAATGTTTGTCTTACTGTAATGCGGGCTGTAATATTCCTCAGGCAGCTGAGGAAATTTGGCATGACGGCGAATACCCTTGCCAACTTTTATAGGTGCACCATCGAGAGCATTCTGTCTGGATGTATCACTACCTGGTATGGCAACTGTACCATTCAAGATCAGAGACGGTTACAGAGAGTGGTGAACTCAACCAATCACAAAGGCCAACCTCCCATCTATAGAATCCATCTACCAGGCCCGCTGTCAAGGAAAGGCCGCCAGCATTCTCAAAGATCCATCCCACCCTGGCAATGTTTTTCTACAGCCTCTACCACTGGGGAGAAGGTACAGAAGCCTGAATACACGAACCAGCTGGTTTTGTAACAGTTTCTACCCTACTCTTGTTAGAATACTGAATGGACTCGCAAGCTCTTAGCATTTGCTTGTACTTGTGTTTTGATTTTTGCCGCTGTTTACTAATTATTTGCTTATTTATGTTACTTAACTCCGTGATCTGCCTGTATTGCTCGCAAGACAAAACTTTTCGCTCTGCCTCGGCACACGTGACAGTAAATTCAATTCAATTCAATTCAATTCTAGTTGATCAGAGATTCCTCTTTCGATTTGACATTGGATCATCTTGCTACATGGTGGTGACAGACGGTCAGGACTATAGAACCGGAGTCAAGCAGCAAGTCAATGTTTGAATTAAGCCCTGTGCTTGTTCAGTGGAGCAGGTGAAAGATGAGGCTAGTCCAGTGATTCCACCATGGAAGTCAGAGCAAGCCAGGTGCAGAAAAATGCAGTGGGGTAAGTACTTCAGTGCCAATGTGGTCACCAGGGCACATCAGTTGGCTGCCAGACAGACCGTGACTTGTGGATTCAGCTCACACCCAGTTCAGAGGTGGCACAGACAGTGGTCGGTCATGTGTGGAGAAGCGAGAGTGGCTGAAAGGGAGCCTCAGCAGCAACAAGGGCAAGCTTATGGAACAGGCACCAATTGCCTCTTTGAAGACTGGCTCCAATTCCTCAATAGGTAAAAACAATGACTGCAGATGCTGGAAACCAGATTCTGGATCAGTGACGCTGGAAGAACACAGAGAGTAGCCATGGGCACACGTATGGGCCCCAGCTATGCCTGTCTCTTTGTTGGCTACGTAGAACAGTTGATCTTCTGTAATTACACCGGCACCACTCCCCACCTCTTCCTCCGCTACATTGATGACTGCATTGGCGCCACCTCGTGCTCCCGCGAGGAGGTTGAGCAATTCATCAACTTCACCAACACATTCCACCCTGACCTTAAATTTACCTGGACCATCTCTGACACCTCCCTCCCCTTCCTGGACCTCTCCATCTCCATCAGTGACGACCGACTTGACACTGACATTTTCTACAAACCCACCGACTCCCACAGCTACCTGGATTACACCTCTTCCCACCCTACCTCTTGCAAAAATGCCATCCCGTATTCCCAATTCCTCCGCCTCCGCCGTATCTGCTCCCAGGAGGAGCAGTTCCACCATAGAACACACCAGATGGCCTCCTTCTTTAGAGACCGCAATTTCCCTTCCCACGTGGTTAAAGATGATGCCCTCCAATGCATCTCGTCCACATCCCGCACCTCCGCCCTCAGACCCAACCCCTCCAACCGCAACAAGGACAGAACGCCCCTGGTGCTCACCTTCCACCCTACCAACCTTCGCATAAACCAAATCATCCGCCGACATTTCTGCCACCTCCAAACAGACCACACCACCAGGGATATATTTCCCTCCCCATCCCTCTCCGCCTTCCGCAAAGACCGTTCCCTCCGTGACTACCGGGTCAGGTCCACGCCCCCCTACGACCCACCCTCCCATCCTGGCACTTTCCCCTGCCACCGCAGGAACTGTAAAACCTGTGCCCACACCTCCTCCCTCACCTCCATCCAAGGCCCTAAAGGAGCCTTCCACATCCATCAAAGTTTTACCTGCACATCCACTAATATCATTTATTGTATCCGTTGCTCCCGATGTGGTCTCCTCTACATTGGGGAGACTGGGCGCCTCCTAGCAGAGCACTTTAGGGAACATCTCCGGGACACCCGCACCAATCAACCAAATCGCCCCGTGGCCCAACATTTCAACTCCCCCTCCCACTCTGCCGAGGAAATGGAGGTGCTGGGCCTCCTCCACCGCCGCTCCCTCACCACCAGACGCCTGGAGGAAGAATGCCTCATCTTCCGCCTCGGAACACTTCAACCCCAGGGCATCAATGTGGATTTCAATAGTTTCCTCATTTCCCCTTCCCCCACCTCATCCTAGTTTCTAACCTCCAGCAGCTCGATCCCCTGACTTGTCTGGACTTGTCCGACCTGCCTAGCTCCTTTTCCACCTATCAACTCCACCCTCTCCTCCCTGACCTATCACCTTCATCTCCTTCCCCACTGACCTATTGTACTCTATGCTACTCTCTCCCCACCCCCACCCTCCTCTAGCTTATCTCTCCACGCTTCAGGCTCTCTGCCTTTATTCCTGATGAAGGGCTTTTGCCCGAAACGTCGATTTTGCCTGTCCTCGGATGCTGCCTGAATTGCTGTGCTCTTCCAGCACCACTGATCCAGAATCCAATTCCTCAATGCATGTTCTCAATCCTCTGTCGACCCGTATGGATTTGTCCACATTCCAAGTTGGGCGGCACGGTGGCTCAGTGGTTAGCACTGCTGCCTCACAGCACCAGGGTCCCAGGTTTGATTCCAGCCTCGGGCGACTGCCTGCGTGGAGTTTGCACATTCTCCCCTTGTCTGCGTGGGTTTTCTCTGGGTGCTCTGGTTTCCCCCCATGGTCCAAAGATGTGCAGGTCAGGTGAATTGGCCATGCTAAATTGCCCATAGTACTAGGTGCAATAGTCAGAGGGAAATGGGTCTGGGTGGGTTACTCTTCAGAGGGGCCGATTTGGGCTGAAGGGCCTGTTTCCACACTGTAGGAAATCTAATCTGGTCTTTGCCAAGTCGATGACAACACTGAAACAGAGGCTACGTGTTATAATAAACCTCCTGAGGAAGAATGATGACTTCCGTTTAGCCCTAGTCAGATATTGCTCTGCATTGTTACAGAATGGCTTCGCAACCTTTGATGGGCTTTCGGTTGTGAATCTTTCCCAGGTACCAATACCATGGTAGATGACCATGAACTAGTCCAACAGAAAGAGGAATATTACATAATGGACCAAACACACACTTTCAATCAGGGACACAGGGCTCACAATCTGCCCACACTTGTAAAAGGTGGTCAGTGTGGCTCAGAGAGGGCTCTGCATTGGCGATGGTCCTACAATCAAGATCAAACCCTATTCAAACACTAAATGGCATCGGTGGGATGAAGATGGGGTCCTGGATTTTGTCGTAGAGTTGGAAGGCTTCTGTGCCCTGATCCACAGGCTGAAACTGTGACAATGCAGCCACTAATGATAGTGGCAAAGGAGTGGCAGCTGTCAAGAGAAGCAGTTTGATCTGAACCAATTGTCCACAACCTCCAAAGTAATTCCGCGCAAGTTCAGGAGGATTTGTGAGGCCACCTTACAGACCGATCTTGTAAACCAGGGTACAGGAAGTTAGGGAAGATGTGTAATTAGTATCATTACTACAAATGGAATTGTCAATCAGAATAATGTAAGTTTGGGAGGGGATATCCTCTCTCACAATTCCTTGTATGTAATTATGATGAATAAAGCCTGTTATTGTTCACTCACCTGAATGTAGAACTGCTCTTATTAGACTTGGTCAAGATGGCAGCTTGTCTTCCTGAAGGACAATGGCCAAACAGATACCTTCGAGGCCACATGACACCAACGGAGCAATGGTATATTGACGGCCCCATTATCCCCAAGTTTCCTCTATCATGGAGCAACAGAAATGCAATATTATGGGAGCAACATTAATTTCAAGTTCCCCTTTGAATCACCCATCACCTAGATATGAATATAAATGCCCCTTCCTTTACTGTCGGTAGGAATTCCTGTTCCAGGAATGTCTAACTATTTCTCGCCTGTTAACTGAATGGTGATAGATTGGGAAAGGGGAAGCACAATGAGACCTGGGTTTCACTGAAAGTAAACTTGTAGGTGCAGCAGACGATGAAGGAGGCAAATAGTATTTTTATGAAATTGAAGGAGCGTACTGTACCGTTAAGAAACAGTTAAAGCTGTTCTGCACTGAGAGCTTGCAGGCACCTGTCATGTGACTGACTAGCAGTTTCAGAATGTACTGAAAAATTGAAAATATGTAACATTTGGCTGTAAACTAGATACCTCAGCAGTTTTGACCGCCTTTTGAATCTAACCAATCAGATTAAATTATGCCCCAGGATACTAAAACCCAATCAAGTTTGAATTTATTGTTTTTGACAACATTAAACCAATGAGAAAATCCAATATTTGGGGTATAAGAGCATTTTGAGAGTTAGCCAGAGAGAGCGACCAACTGTCATTGTCAGAGTAACTGCCAGCAAAACACTTTCTATTGAAGTAACTTTTTCATATGAAACACCTTTGTAACAAAAGGCCGAAGGCGATCCAGGTAAATCTACAGCCAGAGGAAGACAGACACCGGAGACGACAGCTGCTGTAAAGTTTTGAAAGTTGAGTTGATGTAATTCTAATGGGGTGTTTATTGGAACAATATATTGTTATAAAGTTGGAGGCAGATAGCCAGAAGTTAAGAGAAAGGAGGCTTAGAGATGTAAATAGTTGTTGTTTAATGTTCACTTTTAGAGTTAAAGATAAATTGAATTGTTTTCTTTAAATAGTGGAAGTTGAGAGTTCTCTGTCACTCATATTTTAACAGATTATGAGGTGAGGTGAGCTTTTCTGGGTGTTTGATTTAATTTGCAGAAGGGTTCACCGGCGGATCGTAACAGTATGTCGGCCTTCATGGTGAGAGGATTCGAGTACAGGAGCAGGGATGCCTTTTTGCAACAGTACAGACCATAAGACCATAAACATTAGGAACAAGAGGAGCCCGTTCATCCCTTGAAAGCTCTGCCCTGCTCGTCCGTTTAATGGAATCATGGCTCAGCTAACATTCTTTGTATCTACTTTCTTGCCCTTTCCCCATCACCCTTGATTCCCCTTACTGATCCTACACCTTGGTGAGGCCACTCCTGGAGTGTAGTCTTCCACTGTGCTTTCCTTTTCTGAGGAAGGGTGTTCTGGCTCTGGAGGGGGACTGCAACAAAGGTTTCCTAGTCTCATTCCTGGGAAGAGAGATTGGATCAGTTAAGGCTATATTTACAGGAGTTTAGACTGTCATTGAGTCATACAGCATGGAAATAGACTCTTCGGTCTAATCAGTCCATGCTGACCATATTCCCAAACTAAACTAGTCTCACTTGCCTGCATTTTGGCCCATAACCCTCCAAACCTTTCCTATTCATGTATTTATCCAAATGCCTTTTAAACATTGTAATTGTACCCACATCCACCACTTTCTCTGGCAGCTTATTCCACACACAAACCATTCTCTGTGTGAAAAAGTTGCCCCTCATGGCTTTTTAAAATTCTTCTCCTCCCACCTTAAAAATATGTCCCTTGGTTTTGAACTCCCTCACCTTAGGGTAAAGATCTTTGCTATTCACCTTATCCATAGACATCCATAAAGTTCCACCAGGACTAGACAGGGTGAATACCCATGTTGCCCACTGACTGGGGAGTCCAGAACCAGGGATCACAGTCTCAGGATACAGGGGTAAACCTTTCAGGACTGAGATGAGGCGAAACTCTGTCACCCAGAGAGTGGTGAGCCTAAGCCACAGGAAATGGTTGAGTCTGAAACATTGCATGTTTTCAAGGAGGATATAGTTCTTAGGGCGAAAGGGATCAGAGAAAATGGGGAGAGAGCCAGAGCAGGGTATGCCAATGCTACCTGCATTGTGAGACCCACAATCCTCTTCTGCTGGTTCTGGTGGACAATATATGCATCCCAGAGGATTATGGTGAAGCCGGAAGTTCAACATCTCAACATTGTCGTTCTATAGAGCTGCCCTAAAAAAACATATACATTATACCAACACACAGCTTGCATTAAGATGGCAGCTGTAAAATACTGAAGCTTCAAAAGATACTTCAGGTGATCATTATCAAATAACATTTGGCACACAGAGTAAAATGCTTGATTTTTTTACATTTAAAAACACCTGATTCTCTCTGAAGTGTTTGAACATATTGGGATGATTTTGCTGGAGCAGTGCATTTATCAGCATCTGCTAGTTGTTCCAGTCTCCCTCAAGGGCAAAAAAGAGTTTTGTACTCCAAGATGCTGACAGTATGAGCTTATAACCATACTACAAGTGCATCAGAGATCATTTCAACTGTGGTACTAGGGGAAGCACAGACGTTTAAGAAGGTATTTAGCACGTTTGCTTTCATTGCTCAGACCTTTGAGTATAGAGGTTGGGACATCATGTTGAGGTTGTACAGGATGTTGATGAGGCCTCTTCTGGAGTTACTGTATCCAGTTCTGGACGCCCTGCAGTGGAAAAATATTATTAAACTAGAGAAGTTTCAGAAAGGATTTGCCAGGATGTTGCCAGGAATGGAGGGCTTGAGTTATAAAGCTGGGAAGTTTTTCACCGGAGTGTACAAGGTTGAGGGGTGACTTTATAGAGGTTTATAAAATCATGAGGGCATAGATAAGGTGAATTGCAGCTTTCTTTTCCCTAGGATGGGGGAATTTCAAGACTAGTGGCCATATTTTTAAGGTGAAAGGAGTAGGATTGACTCTATGGCTCTCTAACACATAGAATACGATAGTACTATTCACATGTGATCCCTCATAAGAAAGTCGTACAAAAGCAGTGCCATTTAAACTAATGGGGCCGGAATCTAATTTTAGCCAATACAGGCAAGGAAAGTTCGCATTCTACAAATAACGGTCTGAATTCTTCAATCATATTAAAGCCAATTCATGTTGAAGAAACATGCATTATAGCAGAACCGACTGTATTTCCATGACCAGCTCCTTTTGTACCTTGCATTAGAACCTAAGGATTTATCAGAAGTGTCAATTTCTCCAGCATTTTATTTCACTAACACTAATTTCTTTCAGTTTCTCATTCCCAAAAGACTCTTGCTTCTTTAACATTCTGTTTTGTGGCTCTTTCTGTGAAGGCAGAACAAAGGTAATAGCTTAATTGCTCAGCCGTTCCCTTGCTCTTCATTATCAACCCCTTCTCCAGATGGTCTGAAACCCACATTTGTCTCTGTTAACTTTTTCCTTTTTACATACTTCCGCTTGCATTTCTATAGCTTCTTACATGATCCCCATTCATCTCAAAGCACATTGGCCAATGAGGTACTTCTGATGTGCAGTCTCTTGTAGTGCAGGCAAATTGACAACCGTAGAGTCATACATCACGAAAACAAACCCTTCAGTCCAACTGGTCCATGTCAAACATAATCCCAAACTAAGCTAGTCCCACTGGCCTGTGTTTGGTCCATATCCTTCTAAACTTTTCCTATTCATGAACTTATCGAAATGTATTTTAAATGTTGTAACTATAGCCACTTCATTCCACACACAAACTACTGTCTGAGTAAAAGAATTGTCCCTGAGTCCTTTTTAAATCTTTCCAATCTCACCTTAAAATATGTCCCCTGGTTTTGAACTCCCCCACCCCAGGGAAAAGACCCTTGGCATTCACCTTATCTATGCCCCTCATGATTTATAAACCTTAATAAGGTCACCCCTCAATCTCTTACACTCCAGTGAAAAATGTCCCAGGCGTTCCAGTCTATTTTTATAACTCAAACCTTCCATTTCTGGCGACATCCTGGTAAATCTTTTCTGAACCCTGTCCTGTTTATTAATATCCTTCCTCAAAGACCCAAAGAACTGCACACAATATTCCAGAAGAGGCCTCACCAATGTCCTGCACAACCTCAAACATGACAACCCAACTCCTATACTCAAAAGACTGAGCAATGAAGGCAAGTGTGCTAAAAGCCTTTTTAATCATTCTGTCTACCTGTGATGCAAATTTCAAAGAATTATATACCTGAACCCCAAGGTCTCTGTTGTACACCACTACCCGGGGCCCTAGCGTTAACTGCCCTTGTTTGTTTCATCAAAAAACAATACCTCACATTTATCCAAATTAAACTCCATTTGCCAATCCCCAGTCATTGACCCAAATGATCAAGATCTCTTTGTAATAATAGTTAACCTTCTTCACTGTCCACTATCCCACCAATTTTGGTGTCATCTGCAAACTTACAACCATTGTATTCTCATCCAAATCATTTATATAAATAGTAAATAACGTGGACTAGCTCTCACAAACAGCAATGCTTTGGTGATCTGTATTGAGCGGTAAAATTGCCGAAAACCCCAGGGAGAAATAAGACATAGGAGCAGAAGTAAGCCATTCAGTCCATTGAGTTTGCTCTGCTAGTCAATGAGATCATGGCTGATCTTTTTTTGAAGTAGTCCCATGAGATTTTTTTATGTTCAACCCAGTAAGCAAACAGGGCCATGGACTAACACCTCATTGGAATGACAGAATCTCTGACAGTGGCGTTTCAGTCGTGACCTTTTGCAGTCATGCCCTGGAAATGCTTCTAATTCGGAAGCAATGGTGCTATCCAATGGGCTACAACTGACAGAAAACTGGTTAAACGAAAGTGTTCATTTCTCTTGAGAATAGAGGTTCCACCAATCATCTGCCAAAATTTTTGCAAGTGCTCGGCTGAATCCTTCCTGTAATTCAGGGGCATACGGTCTATGACTATGTATGAGAGAGATGGACTGATTCTCAAGGACAATAGCCCCGATTAAGCCTTTAACTGGAAACAGCTATGGAAAGCAAAGGATTGTGAAAGAGCTGACCTCAGCAAGCCCCAAAACAGTTTTCATGTGAAAGGAACAAAAAAAGTGACTCTGCAAACAGCAGCTTGTCAGAAGAGAGCAACGCAGCCATGGACAAGTGAATGATTGAACTGGTATTAAGCAATAGCTCCCAGCTTATCAGAATTCCAGTAATTCTTGAAATAGCCACTGCAGATTTGTTTTGAAATACAGTGAAGCCCAGCCATTGTTGAGAGAGGTGTTGTGCATGACGGGTTTCAGAGACACAGACACAAGAAATATCTCTGCAATGGAGAAATCAAACAGACCCTGCTCAGATTGGAGTGTCAGTCCAGTTTATCACCAATGGCCTTGCTTCTGGGTTCAACAGGTCCTGAACTCAAGTCCACTTTAGCACATGAGCAAGTTGCCTGGTTTGACATTGCAGACCAAGCACTTAGTGTGTACTGTACTAGCAAAGGCCCTATTTCACAGCAGAGGGAGGGACAAACCAAGGCTGCAACATAAAATATTTCAGGCTGCAATGTGAGGGAAAAAAATGCAAGGGACGTCTTCCAGATTCTTCAGCAGATGGGCTGGTCAAAGATCTCACTGGTGCTGCTAATGTTTAACGTGGCCACAAAATTACTTACTTACACGGCAGCTGTGACTGTACTCAAAGGAGTTAGTTTGATGTGAAGCATCGTGAAAGATACATTGTTATAAATTGCTTGTTTTAAATCCTTAACTATTCGCTTCCTCCACTACTGATGTGGAGTGGCAGCAGTGTGTACTGGCTATGCGATGCACTGCAATAACTCATCCGGGTTTCCTCAGTCAGTACCTTCCAAACCCACGACCGCTTCCATCCAGAAGGAAGAGGGCAGCATGGGAATGCCACCTCCTGCAGACTCCTCTCCAAGCCACTCACCATCCTGACTTGGAAATATATCACTTCAGTGGCATTGGGTCAAATTCCTAAAACTCAAGCCCAAAGGGCTCTGTGGGTCTACCTGCAGCATGTGGACTGCAGTGGTTGAAGTAGGCAGCTCACCACCATCCTTTCAAGGGGCAACTAGGGATAGACAACAAACGTGACCATGTCTGCAGTGTCCATGTCCCATGAACCAGTTAAGAAAAGAGAACTCTGGGAGGTAGAGTTTTGTTGTAGAAAAGCATTAAATAATGTGAATTGATCCAAGTGAATTGAAACAAAGTACATTTGGGGGAAACCCAGTATGAATTTATTTTTGCAAATTTTCAATCACAGTTTAAAAAAATTCATCAATGGGATTTGGGCATCGCTAGGTGGTCCAGCATTTTTTGCCTACCCCCAGTTGTCCTTGAGAAGGTGGTGGTGGCTCTTGTGGTGCAGTGATAATGTCCTTACCTCTGAACCAGGAGACCTATGTTCAAGCCCCACCTGCTCCAAAGGTGTGTGTAATTACATCTCTGAGCAGTTTAGAAAATAGCTGAGCTGTTTTCTTGAACCGCTGAAGGTAGGGTTGACCACAATGCCCTTAGGGAGGGAATTTCAGGATTTTGACTCGGTGAGGGATTGGCGATATGTTTCCAAGTCAGGACGGTGAGGTAGCTTGGGGGGGAAGATGAAGGTGATAGAGAACCATGTGAAAACCTTTGACCAGGATTTGTCACAGAAGAACAACTCTCTACCTTCATTCCCGGGGCTTGTGACAGTTTTGCACAAGGGTCAGTCACCCAGGGAAATTCCAATGTCCCAAATCATGGGCTCAAAGTTGAAGCAAAGATCATAGATATAAGTGATTGACTAAAGAGCTGGGTGAAGGGATACGGGAACAAGGCCAGAATTCTGACCGTCATGTAGAACTTTCGAGGTCATTCCATGTTGCCTGTCAGTAGGCCTGGAGCCCTTTACTACAAATCCTATCCTTCTTCCTGCAGCAACAGCCATGGTAGTCTCAGATGCCTCTGGTCACAATCTGTTGCTATGGCAACCGAATACACAGGGTATGGTCACATCAAATCAACAACCAGTGAGTCAGGAGGGCCCAGGGGGCTGAATTATTGCACAGGTCCATTGCTTCACAAGTGATGAAAGGAGTCAAAAACCTTGACTCCGTTGAAATTGTTTTCTTATTAACTCTGGGGCTCTGGCCAAAAACATGAAGGAACAAATTCTTTTCACCTCCAGTACTTAGCTTGGATGTCACACTTCCCCTTGGATGTTACAATTTCCCCAGGGAGAAAAGGATCGTGTAAGGGAGCCGTGGTTTAATAAGGAATTGGAATCCCTTGTTAAATGGAAGAGGGCGGCCTATGTAAAGATGAGGTGTGAAGGTTCAATTGGGGCAATTGAGAGTTATAAGGTAGCCAGGAAGGATCTGAAGAGAGAGCTAAGAGCAGCAAGGAGGGGATATGAAAAGTCCTTAGTTGGTAGGATTAGGGAAAACCCTAAGGCTTTCTATAGGTATGTCAGGAATAAAAGATTGGCTAGGGTAGGAATAGGTCCAGTCAAGGATAGTAGTGGGAAGTTGCATGTGGAGGCTGAAGAGATTGGGGAGACACTGAATGAATACTTTTCGTCAGTATTCACTCAGGAACAGGACATTGTTGTCAATGTGAATATTGAGTCACAATTAATTAGAATGGACGGCTTTGAGGTATGTAGGGAAGAGGTGTTGGAAATTCTGGAAAGGGTGAAAACAGATAAGTCCCCTGGGCCTGATGGCATTTATCCTAGGATTCTCTGGGAAGCAAGGGAGGAGATTGCAGAGCCATTGGCCTTGATTTTTATGTCCTCGTTGTCTACAGGAATAGTGCCAGAAGACTGGAGGATAGCAAATGTGGTTCCCTTGTTCAAGAAGGGGAGTAGGGATAACCCTAGTAACTATAGGCCGGTGAGTCTCACTTCTGTTGTGGGCAAAGTCTTAGAGAGAATTGTAAGGGATAGGATTTATGAACATCTGGATAGGAATAATGTGATCAAGGATTAGATTACTTACAGTGTGGAAACAGGCCCTTCGGCCCAACAAGTCCACACCGCCCCGCCGAAGCGCAACCCACCCATACCCCTACATTTACCCCTTACCTAACGCTACGGGCAATTTAGCATGGCCAATTCACCTGACCTGCACATCTTTGGACTGTGGGAGGAAACCGGAGCACCCGGAGGAAACCCACGCAGACATGGGGAGAATGTGCAAACTCCACACAGTCAGTCGCCTGAGGCGGGAATTGAACCCGGGTCTCTGGCGCTGTGAGGCAGCAGTGCTAACCACTGTGCCACCGTGCCGCCCATGGTTTTGTGAAGGGCAGGTCGTGCCTCACAAACCTTATTGAATTCTTTGAGAAGGGGACTAAGGAGGTAGACGAGGGTAAAGCGGTAGATGTGGTGTATATGGATGTTAGTAAGGCGTTTGATAAGATTCCCCATGGTAGGCTACTGCAAAAGATACGAAGGTATGGCATTGAGGGTGAGTTGGAGGTTTGGATTAGGAATTGGCTGGCTGGAAGAAGACAGAGGGTAGTAGTTGATGGTAAAGGTTCATCTTGGAGTGCAGTTACTAGCGGTGTTCCACAAGGATCTGTTTTGGGACCATTGCTGTTTGTCATTTTTATAAATGACCTGGAGGAGGGGCTAGAAGGTTGGGTGAGCAAGTTTGTGGATGATACGAAAGTCGGTGGAGTTGTTGACAGTGAGGAAGGATGTGTCAGGTTACAGCGGGATATAGATAAGCTGCAGAGCTGGGCAGAAAGGTGGCAAATGGAGTTCAATGTAGGTAAGTGTGAGGTGATTCACTTTGGTAAGAGTAACAAAAAGATGGGGTACTGGGCTAATGGTCGGATACTTGGTAGTGTGGATGAGCAGAGGGATCTTGGTGTCCATGTACACAGATCTCTGAAAGTTGCCACCCAGGTAAATAGTGCGGTGAAGAAGGCATATGGCATACTGGCTTTTATTGGTAGAGGAATTGAGTTCCGGAGCCCTGTATAAGACTCTGGTGCGGCCGCATCTGGAGTATTGTGTGCAGTTTTGGTCGCCATACTATAGGAAGGATGTGGAGGCACTGGAACGGGCGCAGAGGAGGTTTACCAGGATGTTGCCTGGTATGGCAGGAAGATCATATGAGGAAAGGCTGAGGCATTTGGGGCTGTTTTCATTAGGGGTGACTTGATAGAGGTGTACAAGATGATTAGGGGTTTAGATAGGGTTGACCATGAGAACCTTTTTCCACGTATGGAGTCAGCTATTACGAGGGGGCATAGCTTTAAATTAAGGGGTGGTAGGTATAGGACAGATGTTCGGGGTAGGTTCTTTACTCAGCGAGTCGTGAGTTCATGGAATGCCCTGCCAGTAGCAGTGGTGGACTCTCCCTCTTTATGGGCATTTAAACGGGCATTGGATAGGCATGTGGAGGATAGTGGGCTAGTGTAGGTTAGGTGGGCTTGGATCGGCGCAACATCGAGGGCCGAAGGGCCTGTACTGCGCTGTATTTTTCTATGTTCTATGTTCTATGTTCTATGTTTAACAGTATTGTTGAAAATGCACATGTAAAATGGTTAATTTTGCATCATTCCTATTACCTTGATGAGCACTGAAATAAATAACATGGAACTGAATTTAAGGGCATCTTCATCTACTGTAGGAAGTGATGTAGTGCCCTTGACCCAGGAAGTGATAGTGTTCGAGCACAGGAAGTGTGACTGCAGCCTTGGCAGCTTTTATGTTTGCTGTTGTTATCCTCTTGTTTGACAGGTTTTTAGTAAAACATTTTGTACGAAGTTTGCGTTCAACCTTAACCTTGTGTACAAGGACAGGCTCCTATCGGTGTTCCTGTCAGTGAGAAATTTTGTTTTGTTCGCATTTAAAATGGGTGAGAATGCTAAACTAACTAACTAGCTACAGACCCTGCTGTTCATATCTCCCTTGTTCAGCTCAAAACCATCTGAACTTTGTCACCAGGTGGTTATTTTAACTCCCACTGCAGGAAGTCCACATGGAAATCTCTATGGCCACGCAGTGCTGCTCTGTTGGAGATACTATCATTCAGATACTATCGTTGGGAAACCCCGGTTCTGTCTATCTTCTTCTCCACCCGATGAAAGCACACTATATTCAGAGAGAATCGGGGAGTTTTCTCTTGGGTGTTGGATTTAGATTATTGTCACGTTTACTCAAGTCGCCATTCCCGGTGCAATCTTAGGTACCTAAGTACAAAATCTTGGGTGCAAAAATAGAAAATCAAAGAAATAAGTTTAAAACGTTCGCCACTACATTTCTTCTTATGCTTAAAGAGAAAATAAAGGAATAATATTGAAAGTTAAACATTACAGTCCTTTCCTAAGATATGGGTCTGCAGTCACTTGCTCTCCCCCCCTGTGCTGGGTGAAGTCACACCCAGTCTCACCAACCACTTCAACACTGACCCATCCGTTGCTATGCCGATGGCTGCCAGCTGGGCTGTCTCTGGGCCCCAGCCGCTGCCTAACTTTGTCGCTGCTGCCGCCTTCACGAACAGGCTCTCACCACCAGGAGCCCTCCACTATCACCTGATGAAGGAGCGTCGCTCTGAAAGCTTGTGTGCTTCCAATTAAACCTGTTGGACTATAACCTGGTGTTGTGTGATTTTTAACTAAATCAGAAAGAAAGACAGTTCTGAAGAAAGGTCACTAGACCCAAAATGTTAACTCTGCTTTCTCTCTGTTGATTGCTTTTTTAGCAATTTTATTTTGTTCTTGTCACAAAAAAGCACTGGGGTCATCTCAGATTACGGTGCCCGCACGATCTGCTGTGTTTCAACAGTAACTACTCTTCAAATATTATTCATGGGCTCTGGGGCTCTGGGGCACCCCATAAAGGTGCTATTAGAATCCAAGTTGTTTTTTTTTTCTTTTATTAACACGTGGGCATCCATTCTGTGATCATTTTGTTGCGTGGAGAACTTTCTGACAATCAGGATTCAATGTTCCTCTTGTCACTCTGAGTCTCTTCCCTCTGGATAGAAATTTAATTGGGCATGATATCTGGAAGGACTCAAGTTCTGCGATGCCATAGAATGGCGACTATTCGGTCCATCCTGTCTGGCCCACATTATGTTATTCAGGGCACGAAGTGAATACTCTTCACAAAATCAATGCATTTTTGTGGCATTTAACATCTTTAGAATTTTCCCAAAGGACCTCACAACTACTTAATGACTCTCTGACTCCATTTGTGGCCGTCATTTTAGGAACAGCAAGATTCCACGAAACTGGTGAAAAAAACATTATTTCTCCTTGCTAATGATGTTTGAGTGAAGAATCCTAATTGGATCATCAGCAGATGTTTAGCTTTTGTTCAGATGCGGCCTGCATTAATTCCCAGTCCCTAGTTGCCCTTGCGAAGGTGGTGGTGGTGGTTAGTTAGCTGTGGGTAGAGTCTCAATGCTGCATCAGGAGGGACGTTCAAGATTTTGACCCAGTGCCAGTGAAGGAACTGCAATATATTTCCAAGTCAGGATGGTGAATAAAAAAAAGTCAAAATAAGCCACAAGATTTACAAGAACCCCTGGAGTATTTGGTTGTTATCATGTCTGCTCCCTGATAATCCCTCCACAATTGTTGTGTTGCTTTATTAGAGATGACAGGACACAAATTGCATGCTAAAGTTGCAGAGTGGGACTTGAACCAAACATTCCTGTGAGGCACCGACTGGGTTACCTCTTCAGTCTGGAGTAGTCTTTGGCCTCTTGCTGACAGCCTGGTGTGTTTGCATCTCCGTTGCGTTCAAAGTCTGAATGAGATCACTGTGAAAATTGTTTGGAAGACTGGCTGTGACCACCTAGTACAGGCTCGTAAAATTGCCAGTTCTTCCAGTCGAGGCTGGGAAGTGATTTATGTTAAACATTTTCCAGGTTGCAATGGGACAAAAATGGTGACGCTTCAATCCCATTTCCACTCACTAGCTGCTATTTTGTAGCAAGCCTGATAATAGACAGCACAGAACATAGAATGTAGAACATTACAGCGCAGTACAGGCCTTTCAGCCCTTGATGTTGCGCCGACCTGTGAAACCACCTGAAGGCCCTCTCACCTACACCGTTCCATTCTCGTCCATATGCCTATCCAATGATTATTTAAATGCCCTTAAAATTAGTAAGTCTACAACTGTTGCAGGCAGTGCATTCCACGCTCCGACCTCTCTCTGAATAAACTACCTCTGACATCTGTCCTTTATCTATCACCTGACTTGAAAAATGTGGTGCTGGAAAAACACAGCAGGCCAGGCAGCATCTGAGGAGCAGGAGAATCGCGTTTCGGGCATAAGCCTTTCTTCATCACCATCCGAGGAAAAAGGTTCTCACTGTCCAACCTATCAAACCCTCTGATTTTCTTATATGTCTCAATTAAGTCAGCACTCAACCTTCTTCTCTCTAACGAAAGTAGCTTCAAGTCCCTCAGCCTTTCCTCATAATCCCATCCCTCCATACCAGGCAACATCCTAGTAAATCTCCTCTGAACCCTTTCCAAAGCTTCCACATCCTTTCTATAATGTGGTGACCAGAACTGTACTCAATACTCCAAATGCAGCTGCAGCATGACCTCATGGTTCCGAAACGCAATCCCTAAATAAAAGCTAACACACCGTATGCCTTCTTAATGACCCTATTAATCTGGGTTGCAAGTTTCAAGGATCTATGTACCTGGCTACTGAGATCTCTCAGCTCATCTACACTACCAAGAATCTTATCATTAGCCCAGTACACTTTATTCCTGTTACTCCTTCCAAAGTGAATCGCCTCCCACTTTTCTGCATTAATCTCCATTTGCCAACTTTCAGCCCAGCTCTGCAGCTTATCTATGTCCCTCTGTTACCTGCAAATCCTTCGGCACAATCCACTACTCTACCAACCTTAATGTCATCCGCAAATTTACTAACCCATCCTTCTATGCCCTCATCCAGATCATTTATAAAAATGACAAACAGCAATGGATCCAAAACAGACTCTTGCAGTACCTCACTAGTAACTGAACTCCAGGATGAATATTTCCCATCAACCACCACCCTCCATCTTGTTTCAGCCAGCCAATTTGTGATCCAAACCGCTAAATCACCCTCAATTCCATGCCTCCATATTTTGTGCAATAGCCTACCATGGGGAACGTTATCAAACGCCTTACTGAAATACATATACAGAACATTAACCACTTTACCCTCAACTACCTGGTTGGGCACCTTCTCAAAGAACTCAATAAGGTTTGTGAGGCAATTCAACTAATGATGGAAATTGGGTCTTCCAATTGACCAACTATACCTAAAGCAGATAGGAATCTTAAAGGAACCACACACCCATTTTTTTTTTCATTCATTGAATGTTGCTAGGCCATCAATTATTGTCCGGAGGGCCGTTCAGAGACAATCACATTGCTATGGGTCTGAAATTGTGTGTAAGCCAGTCCAGTTAATGATGGAAAATTTCCCTTTTTAAAGGGTTTTTCCCTGACAATGATTGTTTTTTGTTATTATTTATTCACAGCAGGAGGGCACCTGTGGTTAGACCTGCATTTATTACCCATCCCTAATTGCCCAGAGGGCAGTTAATAGTCAACCACATTGCTGTGGGTCTGGAGTCACATGTAGGCCAGACCAGGTAAGGATGGCAGTTTCCTTCCCTAAAGGCCATTAGTGAACCTGATAGGTTTTTCTGACAATTGAAAATCACGGTCATCATTAGATTCTTAATTCTAGATGATTTAATTGAATTCTGACATGGATGGATTCAAACCCGGGTCCCTAGAGCATTAGCTGGGTCTCTGGGTTAATAGTCCATCAATGGCACCACTAGGCTATCACCTTTCCTGTGTATATGTCAAGCCGACCAATGGTCTTAAAGGGGCCTTGCTACTGCTGTTCATTGGCACCAATGTGTAAAACAATCTAACAGTCAGGTTTAAAGAGACCACGGGCTGCTGAAATAGACAGGTAAATCTGGAAGCATGATGGCTCAGTGGTTAGCACTGCTGCCTCACAGCACCAGGGCCCTGGGTTCGTTTCCACCTTTGGGCAACTGATGTGTGGAGTTTACACATTCTCCACATGTCAGCGTGGGTATTCTCCCACAGTCCAAAGGTATGCAGCTTAGGTGGATTGGCCATGCTAACTTGTCCATCGTAAGTAGGAATGTGTAGGCTAGATGGATTAGCCATGGGCAATGCAAGAGTAGAGGAGTGGGTCTGACTGAGATGTTCTTTGCAGGGTCAGTGTGGCAGAGTGGTCTGCTTTTGCACTGTAAGCATTCTATGAATCTAAGTCTCGAGGTGCTTTTTAAATTTTTTCATGAATCCAGGAGGAGCTTGAATTAGCACATACCATGGTCCAACAAGCAATTTAATCCAACAAGGGTTTAATCTGAAATCTGAAACTTTGGAAGCAGTTCATGTTTCTGGTGTCAGAATATTTACAATGTAAATTATCATGTAAATCACATTTATAATACAGAAGGAAGAGCAATGGCCCAATATATTATCTGTGCTGACTCCTTGCCAGAGCAAGGCCAACACAATTCCATTGTCCTTCTGATGAAAATTTGTTCCCAGAATGTTAACCTGACTTTGCACAGATTCCATATTGTCAGCCTTAGTTCAAATTCAAAATGTTAGGGGCTCAAACCCCATCTCAGGAACTGTAGTTGATTGAAGGTGATATGTAAATGCAGAGCTGCAGTGTGGGTGATATTCAACCTCGGCCCGCCCTCGGATCAATGTGAAAGATTCCTTGGCGCTATTTCCAAGGACAGCAGGACAATTCTCCCCGCTGTCCTAAACCAATATTTCTTCTCCACTGACTAACTACCTACCCCTCTGTCTCACTGCTCTTTGTGGGAGCTTACTGTGTGCAAATGTTTCCTTACAACTCAACTGTGACAGGGCTTCAAAATGTGCATTTTATGTCAAATTATCTGGAACTCATACAGCAGAAGAGGCCATTTGGCTCACCTGTTCAATGCTGATGTTTGACACCACATGATTTTCATCTGACTCGATCTATCTGTATGTCTTTCCATTGCTTTCTCTGTCGTGTATTTAACCAACTCCCCCACAAATCCATCTAGGCTATTGTCATCACCAACTCGTGTGGAAGCTATGTCATAAGACAAAAGACATAGGCCATTCGGCCCAAGGAAACTACTCTGTGATTGAATCAGATGATGGTTGATCTGATAATCCACAACCCCTCTTTTCCTCCTCATCGCCATTTCCTTTCATTCCCTTTTGTTACTGGGTGTGAAATATTTTGGGACTGAGGTTGTTAAAGGTGTAGGAGGAAGTGGTAGATGCAAATACAGTTACAACATGTAAAAGATATTTGGACAGGTACACAAATAGGCAAGGTTTGGAGGGATATGGGCCAAATGCAGGCAAGTGAGACAAGTTAATTTTGGGGAAACTTGGTTGGCATGGACAAGTTGGACCAAAGGGTCTGTTTCCTTGCTGTATAACTTTATGACTCTGTATCAGGGAGGCAAGTTATATGCCGTTTTTGAAGTAGACCCATTGGATTGTCAATATCCAACATCATAGGCTCTCACAGAGTCATAGAGTCATAGAGATGTACAGCATGTAAACAACCCATTGGTCCACTCGTCCATGCTGACCAGATACCTAAATTAATTTAGTTCCATTTGTCAACATTTGGCCCATATTCCTCTCAACCCTTCCTAATCATGTACCTGTCCAGATATTGTACCAGCATCCGTCACTTCCTTTCAACATTGTTCGAATATCAGCACTGTGGAAGGGGTTAGTAGTTATTATACTAACAGCTAGAGTGTGTGTCAGATAACTGGAGCCTGAGGGAAGAGGGATTTAATGGCATCCTGTGAAACCCATGCAAAAATAGTACAAATAGTCAGTAATTGGTCACTAGCTTGCACTAGCTCTCTGCTATGAAAGATACCTGGAGCCTGGTTGTGATAAATCCCTGTGCCAAAGGGACACTGCATGTTTCTGGATGTTGAAGATGTGATTAATGCACTAAACTCCTGAGTGGGTTTTGATAGTGTAATGGCTATTTGTATCTGTACTCGTAATCCAGAACTGACAAATCAGACAAACACAAATTTAATGAATGAATTAATTAATTAGATTTATTGTCACATGTCCTCACATGAGTACAGTGAAAAGTTTACAAGTTGCCACTTATGGCACCACCCTAGGTACACAGATAGCTAGGTACAGATTCTTGAGTACAAATTCTTAGGAAAGCAAAGATTCTAAAAACAAAGAATTACAGCCCTTCAAAAGTACAAAGTTATAGGAATAAATTAGAGCAATACAAAAATAAAAAGTGCAAAACAACAGTGCTTCCGTGATCATATAATTAAAAAACAGAAACTAACCAAAAAATGTGAATTTAAGGCAAGCCCATTCAGTCCATTTCATAGCTCTGGACTCGAGGACCTGATCAAGCTGTTGGTGTTCTGGGCTATGGACCGCCACGAAGAAAATGCTGCATGGAGTCACAGACTGACTGAAGCCACTACAAGGAGACCCAGACCGACACCGATAAATACAACCTCCAAAAGAGTCCCAAGTGGACAAGACTGACAAAGCCACGGCAAAGACATTGCAGAAGCCTCATGGAATACCCGGGTCATTGTAATCCCAGGCCCGGACCCACCTCATCTTCAGCTGCTGCTGAAACAGCCTGGTCAATAGACTCACCAGGACACAGCCGCACTCTGAGACACGGAATTGAGTTTTTAAAAATTTATTCATGTTTGTGGGATGTGGGTGTTGCTGGCTGGGCCCAGCATTTATTGCCCATCCCTAGTTGCCCCTCAAGAAGGTGGGGATGAGCTGCATTCTTGAGCCGCTGCACAATGCCCTTAGAGAGGGAACTCCAGGATTTTGACCCAGTGACAGCAAAGGAAGGGCAGATATATTTCCAAAGTCAGGATGGGGAGGTTCTTGGAGAGGAATTGCAGGGATTGGTGTTCCCATATATTTGCTGTTCTTATCTTTCTAGATGGAAGTGATCTTGGTTTGGAAGGTACTGTGTGAGAATCTTTGGTGAATTTCTGCAATGCATCTTGTAGATAGTACACACTGCTGCTACTGAAGATGGACGAGGGAGATCCAGTAGATGTAGTGTACCTGGACTTTCAGAAAGCTTTTGATAAAGTCCCACACAGGAGGTTAGTGAGTAAAATTAGGGTGCATGGTATTGGGGGCAAAGTACTAGATTGGATTAAAAATTGGTTGGCTGATAGGAAACAAAGAGTAGTGATAAACGGCTCCATTTCAGAATGGCAGGCAGTGACCAGTGGGGTACCGCAGGGATCCGTACTGGGACCGCAGCTTTTGACAATATATGTTAATGATATAGAAGATGGTATCAGCAATAACATTAGCAAATTTGCTGATTATACAAAGCTGGGTGGCAGGGTGAAATGTAATGAGGATGTTAGGAGATTAAAGGGTGACCTGGACAAGTTAGGTGAGTGGGCAGATGCATGGCAGATGCAGTTTAATGTGGATAAATGTATGGTCATCCACTTTGGTGGCAAGAACAGGAAGGCAGCTTACTACCTCATTGGAATCAATTTAGATAAAGGGGCAGTACAGAGAGATCTGGGTGTTTTTGTACACCAGTCAATGAAGGCAAGCATGCAGGTACAGCAGGTAGTGAAGAAGGCTAATAGCATGCTGGCCTTCATAACAAGAGGAACTGAGTACAGAAGTAAAGAGGTGCTTCTGCAGCTGTACAAGGCCCTGGTGAGACTACACCTGGAGTACTGTGTGCAGTTCTGGTCTCCAAATTTGAGGAAAGACATTCTGGCTATTGAGGGAGTGCAGTGTAGGTTCACGAGGTCAATTCCTGGAATGGCGGGATTACGTTACACTGAAAGACTGAAGCGACTGGGCTTGTATACCCTTGAGTTTAGAAGACTGAGAGGGGATCTGATTGAGACATATAAGATTATGAAAGGATTGGACACTCTGGAGGCAGGAAACATATTTCCGCTGATGGGTGAGTGCAGAACCAGAGGACACAGCTTAAAAATACGGGGTAGTCCATTTAGGACAGAGATGAGGAGAAACTTCTTCACCCAGAAAGTGGTGGCTGTGTGGAATGCTCTGCCCCAGAGAGCAGTGGAGGCCCAGTCTCTGGATTCATTTAAGAAAGAGTTGGATAGAGCTCTCAAGGACAGTGGAATCAATGGTTATGGAGATAAGGCAGGAAGAGGATCCTGATTATGAATGATCAGCCATGATTATATTGAATGGCGGTGCAGGCTCGAAGGGCTGAATGGCCTACTCCTGCACCTATTGTCTATTGTCTATTGAGCCATCGGTGTTAGAGGGAGTGAATGTTGCGCATGTGGTGCCAATCAAATGGGCCACTTTGTCTTGGATGAGCTTCTTGAGTGTTCTTGGAGCTGCACCCATTCAGGCAAGTGGGGTGGGGGGTGGTATTCCATCAAACTTTCTACTTGTGCTTTGTAGATGTTGGACAGGGTCCGGGGAGTCAGGAGGTGAGTTACTCACTGCAGTATTCCTAGCCTCTGACCTGCTGTTGTAGTCACTGTATTTATGAGGTGAGTCCAGTTGGATTTCTGATCAATGATAACTTCAAGGATGTTGATAGTGAGGGATTCGCTGATGGTAACAGCGAATGTCAATGGATGGTGTCTCTTATTGATGATGGTCATAGCTTGGCTGTTGTGCAGCATGAATGTTACTTGCCAATTGTCAGCCCAAGCCTGGATATTTTCCAGATTTTGCTGCATTTTGAAAAACACAAAGTGTGGAAACAGGAAGTGAATATCAGGGAACGGGACCCCGAAGTTGTCAGATTGTTGTGAAAATCCAAATGGTTCACAGTTGTACTGCAGTAAGGGAACCTGCTCTCCTTTACAGACTCCAGTCCAACACCAAAATGACTGACCCTTCGGTGATTTGGCCTGGCAAACCATTCCATTGTCAAGGCAATGAGGGAGGCACTTGACATCAACACCCGCAGCTCAAAATTGAATGCTTTTAAAAATAACACTGCAGGATTCTGAGGTATGAACTAAGTTAAGTTGTCAGGTCTTAGCTGAGTCAAAGCAAATTGTAAACAAAGTCTGGAGGCTCATTTGATGGCTCCTTGATAAATGGAGTGGAATTGGTGGTGATGCTTTGTCGGTCAAAACAGTCAGAGTCAATGCAACAGGAGGCCACTCAGCCCATCTGTAATAGCTTGGAGATCCTTGTTCCTTCAACATTCCAGAGATCAGCCGTAAGTCCCAGAAATATCTTGGAATACCTGGATCTCAAAGGCTTTTAAGAAAACACAGTCCAGTAATGGCGCTGGTTGAACAGCTCCATTCTCTGTATGAGAGATTAATGGGTGGTCACCAGCCACTCTGGAAAAATTGAATAAAGTGAACTATAATTAACTTAAAGCAAAATGTTTCGGAGAGAGAATATAAATTTAAATTGGTGGTAGGTAAATTGGAAACAGATATTTGAAAATACATTCTGGTTTGGTGTAATTAGCCAAGCGTTGTAATACAGACATAAAAGACCAGATCGTTTTGTGATGGAGACATAAAACAATCTCCGTTAAAGAGACTCCCATCTACTATACATTTTATCAGGGCTCGGGGGGACAGGATGGTGACAGGCCAGCTCCCTTCAGAGGGAGGCCTGAGGTTGCAATAGAGGCAGGTGGTTGGTTTCAAGGTCTCAAGCCCTCACTCATGGGAACTGTGTCAGCAGAAGCAGCTCACACAGAGTGGTTTTCCAGATGGCCTCATTATGGAGACTTGGCTCAATTCAGGAATGACTAATCCACTTAGCTGTCAGCAGGCCACGTGTAAGGGGATGCAGCTGAGGTTTTCTTAGAAGGAGAGAAGGATAGAATCCCTACAGTGTAGAAACAGAGCCCTTTGGCCCAACAAGTCCACACCGACCCTCTGAAGAGTAATCCACCAAGACCCATTCCCCTACTATCCTATATTTACCTCTGACCAATGCACCTAACCTACACATCACTGAACACAATGGGCAATTTAGCCAATTCACCTAACCTGCACATCTTTGGGCTGTGGGATGAAACCCATGCAGACACGGGGAGAATGTGCAAACTCCACACAGACTGTCACCCGAGGCTGAAATTGAACCCGAGTCCCTGGCGCTGTGAGGCAGCAGTGCTAACCTTGAACCACAAGGACACGGTTGATATACCTATTGTCCTCAATTTTTTCAAGAGTTTTTAAATGCCTGTGTGTTTATTTACACAAAATTAGGAGGGACAAAACTAACAAGATACAAGCTTTCTGTCATTGATTGACAACTTTATGAGATCATAGAATAGAGTCTCTACAGTGTGGAAACAGGCCCTTCAATCCAACAGGTCCACACAACCCTCCAAAGATTATCCCACCCTAACCAATTACTCTACATTTGCCCCTTTCTAATGCATCCAGCCTACACATCCCTGAACACGATAGACAATTTAACACAGCCAATTCACCTAACCTGCACATCTTTGGATTGTGGGAGGAAACCCACACAGATACGGGGAGAACATGCAAGCTCCACACAGACAGTTGCCCAAGGCTAGAATTGAACCCAGGTCCTTGGCACTGTGAGGCAGCAGTGCTAACCACTGAGCCTCCGTGCCGCCCACATGTTATCTGGACTGCCTTTCTGTGCCTGGTGAGGTTGGCAAATTTTCTTCTCCAAAGAACATTAGTGAGAATTAATGGGTGGAGATGTAAAGAAGTAATTATTTGACCAAAAAAATCGAAATAGATATGCACTCTTGAAATTCTATAAGAAAATGCAATATTTCAATATGATTTCTTGGGTAAAATGAAAGCATGGTTTTAATGGTTTTCAACTTAAAAGGTTCAATTATTAGTCTTATAAATATACAAAGTTTGGATTTTCCAAGCTTTACATGAAACAAAGTGCTTCCAAGTCACAACTCCATTAATCAAAAACAATTGAACATTTAAGAGTTGGAAATGCTGGAAATCTATATGTTTTGAGCTGTAGAAAAATATCAAAATTTAAAAATGTATGGGTTGGCCATCTACATGATTGTCAAGAAAATGCCATATTCAGAAGACTTTTTTCTGAAGTTTAAATAGTTGTCATATCTCTTTGAATTTCACTTTAACAATCCAAGTCAGCATTGCACCGTAGTTGTCATTAGATTAGTATTCCAATTTTACCACAATGTCTTGTTCATGTTCGATTGCTTTGACTGCATTTGTTGTGCAAACAATGGTTTTCTCCTCCAACTGCTTCCCCATTATGGCAAGCTAACATTTTGTTTCCCTTAGCTGATGGTAAGTGAGGCAGTGTGAAGAGTTAATCAAACGTCTGTGGTCTTTGGTCCCTCAGGACTAACGATCTCCCTTGATTCACAACAATTCTGAGTGACCATGAATCGCGATTTACAAACTGGTCAAGCTCCATCAAAATTGCATAGAATGGGAAGCTGAAATGTCCAACTCGAAACAGAGCCAGCGATGATGGGAGCACCTAGTGTGAGCTAGCTACCACACCCTTATCCCATGAGGATAAAAAGATTGCCAGGAATTGGAATGCAGGGCAGGAAAGGCATTAATTGTGCGCTTTGTGTCATTTACAACTTTTAGGGTGTTTTAACAGCTGATGTATTATTTCAAAGAATATCTCTTTTGCAGCGTAAGGAGTTCAGTAGCCAAGCCCTTCCATCAGCCAGAACATGCAAAAGTTTGAAAACACATACCAAAAGATTTAAGAACAGCTTCTTCCCCGCTGTTGTCAGGACCTCTCATATATTAAAGTTGACCTTTCCCTGCAGCTTCTCTGCAGCTGTAACACTATATTCTATTCTATAATCTTGATGTACCTAAATAAGGTATGATTTGTCTGGATAGCATGCAAAACAAAGTTTTCACTGTATCTCGGTACGTGACAATAATAAATCAAATCAAATCAAATCAAAGTTTGTTAATCAATGACCTAAATGCTCAAATCATCAACTTTCTGAATTAATTGAACCATCACTGCTAGTTAGGACACCAGGGAGAAGTCCCCTGTTCTCTTTAGTTACCTTTAGTGGGAAAACGGAGGACTGGGAAGCTTTTAAAGAACGACAGAAGATTACTAAGAAGGAAATACACAGAGAAAAAATGAGGTACGAAGGTAAACTGGCCAATAATATAAAGGAGGATAGTAAAAGTTTTTTTAGGTATATGAAAGGCAAAAAAATGGTTAAAACTAAAATTGGGCCCTTGAAGACGAAACAGGGGAATATATTACGGGGAACAAAGAAATGGCAGAAGAATTAAATGGGTACTTCAGATCTGTGTTCACTTGGGAAGACACACACAATCTCCCTGAGGTAACAGTGGCTGAAGGACCTGAACTTAAGGGAATTTATATTTGCCAGGAATTGGTGTTGGAGAGGCTGTTAGGTCTGAAGGTTGATAAGTCCCCGGGGCCTGTTGGTCTACATCCCAGGGTACTGAAGGAGGTGGCTCGAGAAATCGTGGATGCGTTGGTGATTATTTTCCAGAGTTTGATAGATTCGGGATCAGTTCCTGCAGATTGGAGGGTGGCTAATGTTGTACCACTTTTTAAGAAAGGTGGGAGAGAGAAAACAGGAAATTATAGACCAGTTAGTCTGACCTCAGTGGTGGGAAAGATGCTGGATTCTATTATAAAGGATGAAATTATGACACTTCTGGATAGTAGTAACAGGATAGGTCAGAGTCAGCATGGATTTATGAAGGGGAAATCATGCTTGACTAATCTTCTGGAATTTTTTGAGGATGTAACTCTGAAGATGGACGAGGGAGATCCAGTAGATGTAGTGTACCTGGACTTTCAGAAAGCTTTTGATAAAGTCCCACATAGGAGGTTAGTGAGCAAAATTAGGGCGCAGGGTATTGGGAGCAAACTACTAACTTGGATTGAAAATTGGTTAGCTGACAGGAAACAAAGAGTAGTGATAAACGGCTCCATTTCAGAATGGCAGGCAGTGACCAGTGGGGTACCGCAGGGATCAGTGCTGGGACCACAGCTTTTTACAATATATGTTAATGATATAGAAGGTGGTATTAGTAATAACATTAGCAAATTTGCTGATTGTACTAAGCTGGGTGGCAGGGTGAAATGTGATGAGGATATTAGGAGATTACAGGGTGATCTGGACAGGTTAGGTTAGATGCAGTTTAATGTGGATAAATGTATGGTTATCCACTTTGGTGGCAAGAACAGGAAGGCAGATTACTACCTAAATGGAATTAATTTAGGTAAAGGGGCAGTACAGAGAGATCTGGGTGTTCTTGTACATCAGTCAATGAAGGTAAGCATGCAGGTACAGCAGGTAGTGAAGAAGGCTAATAGCATGCTGGCCTTCATAACAAGAGAGATTGAGTATAGAAGCAAAGAGGTTCTTCTGCAGCTGTACAGGGCCCTGGTGAGACCATACCTGGAGTACTGGTCTCCAAATTTGAGGAAAGACATTCTGGCTATTGAGGGAATGCAGCGCAGGTTCACGAGTCAATTCCTGGAATGGCGGGATTACGTTACACTGAAAGACTGGAGCGACTGGGCTTGTATACCCTTGAGTTTAGAAGACTGAGAGGGGATCTGATTGAGACATATAAGATTATTAAAGGATTGGACACTCTGGAGGCAGGAAACATGTTTCCGGTGATGGGTGAGTGCCGAACCAGACCATTTAGGACAGAGATGAGGAGAAACTTCTTCACCCAGAGAGTGGTGGCTGTGTGGAATGCTCTGCCCCAGAGGGCAGTGGAGGCCCAGTCTCTGGATTCATTTAAGAAAGAGTTGGATAGAGCTCTCAAAGATAGTGGAATCAAGGGTTATGGAGATAAGGCAGGAACAGGATACTAATTAAGGATGATCAGCCATGACCATATTGAATGGCGGTGCAGGCTCGAAGGGCAGAATGGCCTACTTCTGCACCTATTGTCTATTGTCTATTGTCTATTGACCGTTGACTTGAAATGTTATTCCCCGTTTCTTTCCCCAACTTCTGGCCAGACTTAGTGAATATTTCCAGCACTATCTGTTTTCAGTTCAGGATCCTGGGTCTGGACTTGGGAATACTATTGGGCCTGATTCATGGCGTAAAAACAATGACTGCAGATGCTGGAAACCAGATTCTGGATCATTGGTGCTGGAAGAGCACAGCAATTCAGGCAACATCCGAGGACAGGCAAAATCAACGTTTCGGGCAAAAGCCCTTCATCAGGAATAAAGGCAGAGAGCCTGAAGCGTGGAGAGATAAGCTAGAGGAGGGTGGGGGTGGGGATAGAGTAGCATAGAGAACAATAGGTCAGTGGGGGAGGAGATGAAGGTGATAGGTCAGGGAGGAGAGGGTGGAGTGGATAGGTGGAAAAGGGTTGAAACTTTATTGCTGGAACAGCACAGCAGGTCAGGCAGCATCCAGGGAACAGGAGATTCGACGTTTCGGGCACAGGCCCTTCTTCAGGAATCATTCCTGAAGAAGGGCCTGTGCCCGAAACGTCGAATCTCCTGTTCCCTGGATGCTGCCTGACCTGCTGTGCTGTTCCAGCAATAAAATTTCAACTTTGATCCCCAGCATCTGCAGACCTCACTTTCTCCCCATAGGTGGAAAAGGAGCTGGGCAGGTCGGACAAGTCCGGACAAGTCAAGGGGATCATGTTGCTGGAGGTTAGAAACTAGGTTGAGGTGGGCTGAAGCCAACGCCAGCTCGAGGACACCTCTTCCTACCACCCCCTTGACCATGACCCCACCCCCCATCACCAAACCATCATCTCCCAGACCATAAAGAACCTCATCACCTCAGGAGATCTCCCAACCACAGCCTCCAACCTCATAGTCCGGGAACCCTGCACTGCCCGGTTCTACCTCCTTCCCAACATCCACAAGCCTGACCACCCTGGCTGACCCATTGTCTCAGTATGCTCCTGCCCCACTGAACTGATCTCTACCTACCTCGACACTGTCCTATCCCCTCTAGTCCAGGAACTCCCCACATACGTTCGAGACACCACCCACGCCCTCCACCTCCTCCAAGACTTCCGTTTCCCCGGCCCCCAACGCCTCATCTTCACCATGGATATCCAATCCCTCTACACCTCCATCCGCCATGACCAGGGCCTCCAAGCCCTCCGTTTTTTCCTCTCCAGACGTTCCCAACTACCCCTCCACCGACACTCTCATTCGTCTGGCCGAACTGGTCCTCACCCTTAACAATTTCTCCTTTGAATCCTCCCACTTCCTCCAGACCAAAGGGGTAGCCATGGGCACACGTATGGGCCCCAGCTATGCCTGTCTCTTTGTTGGCTACATAGAACAGTTGATCTTCCGTAATTACACCGGCACCACTCCCCACCTCTTCCTCCGCTACATTGATGACTGCATTGGCGCCACCTCGTGCTCCCGCGAGGAGGTTGAGCAATTCATCAACTTCACCAACACATTCCACCCTGACCTTAAATTTACCTGGACCATCTCTGACACCTCCCTCCCCTTCCTGGACCTCTCCATCTTCATCAGTGACGACCGACTTGACACTGACATTTTCTACAAACCCACCGACTCCCACAGCTACCTGGATTACACCTCTTCCCACCCTACCTCTTGCAAAAATGCCATCCCGTATTCCCAATTCCTCCGCCTCCGCCGTATCTGCTCCCAGGAGGAGCAGTTCCACCATAGAACACACCAGATGGCCTCCTTCTTTAGAGACCGCAATTTCCCTTCCCACGTGGTTAAAGATGCCCTCCAACACACCTCGTCCACATCCCGCACCTCCGCCCTCAGACCCAACCCCTCCAACCGCAACAAGGACAGAACGCCCCTGGTGCTCACCTTCCACCCTACCAACCTTCGCATAAACCAAATCATCCACCGACATTTCCGCCACCTCCAAACAGACCCCACCACCAGGGATATATTTCCCTCCCCACCCCTCTCCGCCTTCCGCAAAGACCGTTCCCTCCGTGACTACCTGGTCAGGTCCACGCCCCCCTACGACCCACTCTCCCATCCTGGCACTTTGCCCTGCCACCGCAGGAACTGTAAAACCTGTGCCCACACCTCCTCCCTCACCTCCATCCAAGGCCCTAAAGGAGCCTTCCACATCCATCAAAGTTTTACCTGCACATCCACTAATATCATTTATTGTATCCGTTGCTCCCGATGCGGTCTCCTCTACATTGGGGAGACTGAGCGCCTCCTAGCAGAGCACTTTAGGGAACATCTCCGGGACACCCGCACCAATCAACCACACCGCCCCGTGGCTCAACATTTCAACTCCCCCTCCCACTCTGCCGAGGATATGGAGGTGCTGGGTCTCCTCCACCGCCGCTCCCTCACCACCAGACGCCTGGAAGAAGAACGCCTCATCTTCCGCCTCGGAACACTTCAACCCCAGGGCATCAATGTGGATTTCAACAGCTTCCTCATTTTCCCTTCCCCCACCTCATCCTAGTTTCTAACCTCCAGCAACATGATCCCCTTGACTTGTCCGGACTTGTCCGACCTGCCCAGCTCATTTTCCACCTATCCACTCCACCCTCTCCTCCCTGACCTATCACCTTCATCTCCTTCCCCACTGACCTATTGTACTCTATCCGCACCCCCACCCTCCTCTAGCTTATCTCTCCACGCTTCAGGCTCTCTGCCTTTATTCCTGATGAAGGGCTTTTGCCCGAAATGTCGATTTTGCCTGTCCTCGGATGCTGCCTGAATTGCTGTGCTCTTCCAGCACCACTGATCCAGGGCCTGATTCATGGACTTGGTCTAGGCCTGAAATTCACATGGGCCTATGCTTGCTAATTCAAGGAACAAATAAACTTCTAATTGTTTCTTCTATCAGGACCTGATGAAAAAAAACAGTAATGGCTTTTCTGCAAAATTGAAAGGAATTTTCCCATTCAAATGCAGATGACATTTGGAATAGAGGCAAATAGAGGTTGTATGTTAAGCAGTATCTGAAATCTCCAGGCTGTTGAGGCGTGAATGAGAGCAAAGTCCAGAGATAATGTGACCTTGTTAATGAGTGTAATCTGGCTCCACTTGCACCATGTGAACCCAGCATTCCTCCGGCTTCTAAATGCATTTTATTCAGCGCAGTCTGCCTCCCAGCTAATACAGCTGACTGATATCTGCCCTAAACCAGCCACTTTGGCCACTGTTATCCTCTTAGTGCAGCTCAGCTTCCAGTCTACTCAGCCCTTGAGAACCTATGGCTGTAGATTTAGTATTCTAAAGCCTGCATTAGGTCAATTGCTGAACCGAGCAAGCCCTTGTGTACTCTTTGGAATCCGTCTTTGATTAATTTGTGCATTAAGCTGGTCTTTCTTTGTTTTTCCCATCATGGCAGGAAGCAGGTCATACCTCTCCAGGGTTTTGCCCTATCCTATCCCTCTTACTGCCTTCAGCCGTGCAGGTCTCTGAGCTCCCTGTTTCTTCAATTCTCGTCTTTTTCTCTATCTCTGACTTCCTACACCGTACCACTGCTGGTTGTACATGCAGCTTTTGAATCCCCACCCTAAAACATGGCACGTTCTTACACCCTCATTACAGCCCTTCTTAAACCCTACCTAGTTGACTACATTGTTGTCTCCTGGGCCCAGAGTTTTTTGTTTGGCTCCGGGTCTGTTAATGCTTTCTCAGAAGCATAAGGTGCAGGAGCAAAGGGAGGCCATTCGCTCCGTTCAGCCTTCTGCACCTTTCAATGAGATCATGGCTGATTTGATAAACTTGAACTCTTGTCTTTGCCCCAGATTTACTCACAAGCAAAACAATTTGTTGTGTTTGACACGACAACACTCCCAACTAAATAGTAGGAAGACCAAAACCATTATACTTGGCCTCATCCATCCACTGACTCCATCCGTCTCCCTGGCAACACTCCGATGCTAAACTCTTAATGTGCCGCATTTGCTCCCCAGATGACTTTCTAACCGTATCGTCAATAAGCCACCTTTCTTCCACTTTTGCAACGTGTCCCAACTCTGCCCCTGCCTCAGCTCATTTGTTGCTGAAGCCCTTGTTGTGCTTCTACATAGAAACCTAGAAACTAGAAGCAACAGTAGGCCATTCGGCCCCTTCAACCTGCTCTGCTATTCAATGTGATCAAGACTGATCATCCAACTTGCATCTAACTCCATCTTGAAAACATTCAGTGCTTAGCTCTCGACTGCTTTCTGTGGCAGAGATTTCCATAGGCTCCCCACTGTCTGGGTGAAAACATTCCTCCTCCTCTCAGTCATAAATGGCCTACTTCTATATCGTTACACTGTCACCCCTGATTCTGGACTCCCCAGTCATCAGGAACATCCTTCCTACATTTACTCCACTGGAATTTTATGGGTCTCTATGTGATTCCTCCTCATTTTGCTAAATTCCAGTGAATGTAGTCCTAACTGACCCAGTCTCTCTTCATATGTTAGTCCTGCCATCCCAGGATTCAGGCTGGGAAACTTTCGTTGCACACTCTTTATATTCAGAGCATCCTTCCTCAGTTCAGGAGACCACTAGACTTAGCTTTAAATTTTCCCGTTCCAGTGTTATGTTTGGAATAGTCTCCCATATTCTCCCCTCCCTGAACTTGAGACCATGTCACATTCCCTGCAGCTAACAGGCCCTGTTAGTGTCCCCAGTTTCCTTGTGTCCTCTCAGAATATGATACTGTTTCATAGAAACCGCCAGTGTGGGTGGAGGGGTAATGTGGGGGTCCCATCCTGCATTGCCAACAGTAACCATCACAGCTCATGTACCAATTTGCCCAGTGGGAGCTGCAAGGTGGGACCTCTTAATAAGTCCATACCGATAATATGTTCTGGTATGTTGAATATCAATACAGGGACCACTCGTGAGAGTCCCTTCCCCAAGGCCACTCTAATATCTGTTCTAACTGCTGGTGTAACCACCCCACCAAATCCATTAATAGTTATTTTGAGCTCAACATGTCCATTTGGATTGCTACGTAATAATAGTAATGTCTGCCCCTGTGTCTAATAATGTGATTTCACATTGTACAATGCCTTTCCTCCAATAAACGGTGATAGGGGCATTAAGTCTAGGGTCTCCACTTGTTCCACCAAATGCCCTTACCTAGACCCCAGAGTCCCAGCCCCACCCCAATCGACTTAGCACAATTGAATATATTCAAGAGGCAGCTAGATATAGCACTTGGGGTGAATGGGATCAAAGGTTATTGGGAGAAAGAAGGATGCGGCTGTTGAGTTGGATGATCAGCCATGACCATGATGAATGGCAGAGCAGGCTCGAAGGGCCGAATGGCCTCTTCCTACCTTCTGTGTTTCTAACTGCCCGACCTCCTCCAGGAGAAGGGGTAGGGATATTGTGGGAGACACAGTCAGAGTGGTTTCCTTCCCCCCCACCCCACCAACACCTGATGGAGTCCCTCTTACTTCCTTACCCTTTGGAGAGCAGTGTAGGTATTCCATCTATCTTACTCCACTCTATTCCGTGGACATTTCTCTACTGGTTATCTTCTGTTTTATCTTTGAATGCAGCCCGTCTCCATCTTGTTGCCCCTGTATATCGCTTTCTCAGATGGGCCTTGCTCATTGCTTACCAGCCTCCATATCCTCTAACTGTCCCAACAACAAACACACCTACCCCTGAGCTGGTCCTAACAGGGCACCTCTCACCCAGCCCAGACAACTTTGCATTATCATAGAATCCCTACAGTGTGGAAACAGGCCCTTCGATCCACAAGTCCACACCGACCCTCCAAAGAGTAACCCACCCAGACCCATTCTCCTACCCTATTACTCTACCTTTATCCCTAACCAACTAACAACACTATGGGCAATTTAGCATGGACAATTCACCTAACCTGCACATTTTTGGACTGTAGGAGGAAACCGGAGCACCTGGAGAATACTCACGCCGACACAGAGAGAGTGTGTAAACTCCACACAGAGGCTGGAATTGAACCTGTGTTCCTGGCACGGTGAGGCAGTGGTGCTAACAACTGAGCCAGTTAGCCTGTTCCTTGTCCTGGCTGTGAAAGCTTGCTGGTCTGGATCCTGAAACTGTGGGGAACACATCCCCTCAAATGTTTTATCCCCTCTGGTATGCTCTCCCATTTTTCATCATCACCTTGTCAATCTATCGGGGAAGGGTACTTATTTCATACTGCTAGTGTCCATGTATCCTGCAACGATCCAGTTTCCCCTGTGTTTCTAAAAACACTATTCACATGTGGATCAACACTTACTGCTCCCTTGCACTGTGCACTGAGCATGATCTGGTGGTGCCTTGGTCCCATTAACGCATCAGCCAAAAGGTCAAAGTTCCACTTGATTTCTGACTAAAGCACGATCCCAAATCCTGTAATTCGGACACAGAATAATCTCTGACTCTTCTGGAATTTTGGGGCTATTATCCTTCTACCTGTTTTGCCTTATTCATTACAAAGGGTGGTGCTATTAATCCCTTTCTTGAGGGTGGCCCCAAAGGTGGGGCATTCCCTTCCCCATCCATCTATTCACTTTCTGAATCAGATGAATAACAAACGTATTCCTGATGAAGGGCTTTTGCCTGAAATGTCGATTCTCCTGCTTCTTGGATGCTGCCTGTCCTGCTGTGCTTTTCCAGAACCACACTCTTGGCTGAATACCAAACGTCTCCATCCCAATGGTTGGCTACCATTGTGAGGTTAACTGCATGCGCACTTTGACTGGGTCAACTTTCCAATTGTGCCGTTTTGCTCTCCTTCTCTGTTATACCGCCACCAGATGGCATACTTCCTGGTTCAGTTTCTCCTCCACCGTCTTGGCTCTCTTCTGCCCTGTCTTAACTGCTTCTGTTAGGCTGATGTTACACTGTTCTGCCACCGTCACTGTGGCCTCAAGCTGCCTGTTCTTGGCCTGGCACACTTTCAATTCCCTACACATAGAAGGTAAAGCTGTCAACAATGTCCATCCCAGTGGTTGTGCACTGTCGTTGCTTTTGGGGAAGCCCGCTTCCCATAAGCCCTTGTGTACGGTAGCCTGTATGAACAACCGTCCTTTCTTTCTATTTCTGATTATAACCATCCCCTGTTCTTGCGCGGGTCCTAATTGTGCTAACGAGTTAACTACAGACCTGAATCCAGAGTCAGCCCCATTTCATCCTGGATTATGGCCACTCTCTTGACCATCAGGTTGCCATTCCCTTCTCCGAAACAATTTCCCCAAGTCTCACAGCGTGTATCCAAGCGACTCTTTCGGATTCGGTGAAAGATGGTGAAGAGAAGACTGGATAACAGTAATTTGCTGAAATGTGGATGGTTATTCAGTAATAATGGTGATGATAATTGTAACAATAAATGGAAAAGAAGGAAAAAGGAAAACAATAAGTCTCATGCCGTTTTGCCCACTGGGGCTCCTTTGAGTGACAGCTGTTCTGGAGGTACCATTCGTAACCCCAGTCTGAGGTGCAGCCTAACTCTCAG
Source organism: Chiloscyllium plagiosum (assembly GCF_037043375.1). NCBI lineage: Eukaryota > Metazoa > Chordata > Chondrichthyes > Orectolobiformes > Hemiscylliidae > Chiloscyllium > Chiloscyllium plagiosum. Next base: position 146,448,719 of record NW_028270141.1, on the reverse strand, counting down.
AATGAAACTCTCTCCCTCTTACACAGTGTAACAAACAGCTGGTACAGAAATGCAGCTACAGAGAAACAAGCTGATGGTGCCGTCTTTGGCTGGTGAAGGAATACTCACAGAACTCATTCCAGGTCATGCTGTGGTCAAATATTATCATTAACTTTCCCAGGCCATTTTCCCATTCTATACAATAACAAACCATTACAGTGAGGGAGAGAGCAGTAACGAACCGTTACAGGGAGGGAGAGAGTATTAACAAAATGTTACAGTGACGGAGAGGTTAAAAACAAAAGATTAAGGGAGAGAATAATGACAACCATTACTGTGAAGGAGAGAGTAATAACAAACCATTACAGCGAGGGAGAGAGTAACAACAAACTGTTACAGTAAGGGTAAGACGGTAGTTGCGAACTACTACAGTGAAGGGAAGAGAGTAATAACAAACCATTACAATGAGGGTGAGGGTAATAACAAATTGTTAAAGTGAGAAAGAGAGTAATAACAAACAGTTACAGCGAGGGTGAGGGTAATAACAAACCATTACAGTGAAGAAGAGAGAGTAAGAAGAAACCGTTACAGTGAGAGAGAGGGTAATAACAAACTGTTACAGTGAGGGAGAGAGTAATAACACAGTTACTTTGAGGGAGAGGGTAACAACAAACAGTTACAGTCAGGGTGAGGGTAATAATAAACCATTAGAGTGAAGGAGAGAGAGTAAGAAGAGACTGTTACAGCGATAGAGAGAGTAATAACAAACTGCTACAGTGAGGGACAGAGTAATCACACAGTTACTTTGAGGGAGAGGGTGATAACAAACCATTACAGTGAGGGAGAGAGTAATAACAAACCATTACAGTGAGGGAGAGAGTAATAACAAACCACTACAGTGAGGGAGAGAGTAATAACAAACCATTACAGGGAACAAGAGAGTAAGAACAAACTGTAACAGTGAGGGAGAGAGTAATAACAAACCATTACAGTGAAGGGTAGAGGTAATAACAAAATGTTACAGTGAGGGAGAGAGTAATAACAAACCGTTATAGGGACGGAGTGATTCATAACAGACAATTACAGGGAGGGACAGAGTAATAGTAAACCATCACACTGAAGGGGAGATAAATAACAAACCATTACAGGGAGGAAGAGAGTAATAACAGAACTGTTACAGGGAGGGAGAGAATAATAAGAAAGCTTTACAGGATGGGAGAGTAATAACAAGGCATAACAGTGAGGGAGAGGGTAATAGCAAACTGTTATACTAATGGAGAGAGTAATAACAAACCATTCCAGTGAAGGGGAGGGCGTATAAATAAACTGTTAGAGTGAGGGAGAGGGTAATAACAAACTGTTACACTGAAGGAGAGGGTAACAACAAATTGTTAAAGTGAGGGAGAGAGTAATAACAACTTGTTATAGTGAGGGTGAGGGTAATAACAAACTGTTACAGTGAGGGTGAGGGTAATAACAAACTGTTACAGTGAGGAAGGGAGTAATAACAAACCATTACAGTGAGGGTGAGGGTAATAACAAACTATTACAGTGAAGGAGAGAGAGTAAGAAGAAACCGTTATATTGAGAAAGAGGGCAATAACAAACTGTTACAGTGAGGGAAAGAGTATTAACACAGTTGCTTTGCTGGAGAGGGTAATAACAATTCATTACAGGGAATGAGAGAGTAATAAAAAACCATTACAGTGAGCGAGAGAGTAAGAACAAACTGTAACAATGAGGAGAAAGAGAGTAAGAAGAAGCCATTACAGTGAGAGAGAGGGTAATAACAAACAGTTACAGTGAGGGAGAGAGTAATAACACAGTTACTTTGAGGGAGAGGGTAATAACAAGCAGTTACAGTGAGGGTGAGGGTAATAACAAACCATTACAGTGAAGGAAAGAGAGCAAGAAGAAACAGTTACAGTGAGAGAGAGGGTAATAACAAACTGCTACAGTGAGGGAGAGAGTAATAACACAGTTACTTTGAGGGAGAGGGTAATAACAAACCATTACAGTGAGGGAAAGAGTAATAACAAACCATTACAGGGAATGAGAGTAAGAACAAACTGTAACAGCGAGGGAGAGAGTATTAACAAACCATTATAGGGATGGCGTGATTAATAACAGACAATTACAGTGAGGGTCAGAGTAACAGTAAACCATTACACTGAAGGGGAGGTTAATAACAAACCATTACAGGGAGGAAGAGAGTAATAACAGAACTGTTACAGGGAGGGAGAGAGTAATAACAAAGCTTTACATGATGGGAGAGTAATAACAAGGCATTACAGTGAGGGAGAGGGTAATAACAAACTGTTATACTAATGGAGAGAGTAATAACAAACCGTTACAGTGAAGGGGAGGGCGTATAAACAAACTGTTAGAGTGAGGGAGAGGGTAATAACAAACTGTTAGAGTGAGGGAGAGAGTAATAACAAACTGTTACACTGAAGGAGAGGGTAATAACAAACTGTTACAGTGAGTGAGAAAGTAATAACAAACCAATTACTGTAAAGGGGAGAGAGTAATAACAAACCATTACAGGGAGGGAGAGGGGAATAGCAAATTGCTACAGGGAGGGTGAGTATAATAACAAACTGTTACATTGAGGGAAAGAGTAATAACAAAACATTACAGTGAAGGGGAGAGAGTAATAACCATCTGTTACATTGAGGGAGAGGGTAATAACAAACTGTTACAGCGAGGAAGAGAGTAATAACAAACTATTATAGGGAGGGAGGGGGTAATAATAAATTGTTACAGTTAGGGAGAGAGTAAAAACAAACCACTGCAGTGAGGGATAGAATATTAACAATCTGTTACAGTGAGGGAGAGAGTAATACCAATCCATCACAGCCAGGGGGTGAGAGTAATAACATACCATTGGAAATAAACCATTACAATGAGGGAGAGAGTATTAACAAACCATTATAGTGATGGAGAGAGTAATAACAAACCATTACAGTGAGGGAGAGAGTAATAACAGTCTGTTACAGCGAGGGGGAGGGTAATAACAAACCATTACAGGGAGCAAGAGAGTAATTACAGCCCATTACAGTGAGGGGGACGGGGTAACAACAAACTGTTACAGTGAGCAAAGAGTAATAACAATCTATTGTAGTCACGTAGAGGGTAATAACAAACTGTTACAGTGAGGGAGAGTAATAACAAACTGTTACAGGGATGGAGAATGTAATAACAAACCGTTACAGTGAAGGGGAGAGTAATAACAAACTGTTATGGTGAGGCAAAGAGTAATAGCAAAACATTACAGAGAGTGAGAGAGTAGTAACAGAGTGTTAAAGTGAGGGAGATTGTAATAACAAACCATTACAGTGAGGGAGAGGGTAATAACAAACCATTACAGTGAGGGACATGGTAATAAGAAACCATTACAGGGCAGAAGAGGGCAATATCAAACCATTACAGTGAGTGAGAGGGTAATAACAGCTGGTGACAGTGAGGGAAGAGAGTAATAACAAACCATTACCAAGAGGGAAAGGGTAATAAGAAACCGTTACAATGAGTGAGAGAGTAATAACAATCAGTTACAGAGAATTAGAGGGGAATAACAAATTGTTATAGTGAGGCAGAGAGTAATTACAAACCATTACAGCAAGGAGGAGAGTGTAATAACAAACCATTAGAAAGAGGGAGAGATGGTAATAACAAACCATTACAGTGAGGGAGAGAATGTAATAACAAATCATTAGAGCTAGGGAGATAGTAATAATAAACCATTACAGGAAGGGAGAGTTTGATAAAAAAATTACAGTGAGGGAGAGAACAATAACAAACTGTTACAGGGCAGGAGAGAGCAATAACAAGTGGTTAGAGTGAGGGAGAGAGTAATAACAGAACATTACAGGGAGGGAGAGAACAATATCAAACCATTACAGTGTGGGAGAGAGTAATAACAAACTGTTACAATGTGGGAGAGAGTAATAACAGTCCATTACAGCAAGGAGAGGTTAATAACAGACATTACAGTGAGTGAGAGAGTAATGCATAGTCAATTACAGCGAGAGGGAGAGGGTAATAATGCATTACAGGGAGGGGGAAGAGGGTTATAACAAACTGTTACAGTGAAGGAGAGAGTAATAATAAACTGTTACAATAATGAAGAGAGTAATAACAAAGCGTTACATGAAGGAGAGAATACAATAACAAACTGTTAGAGCAAGGCAGAGAATAATAACAAACCATTTCAGTGAGGGAGAGTGTGATAAAAGCCATTACAGTGAGGGAGAGAGCAATAACAAACCATTACAGGACAGGAGAGAGCAAAAACAAATGGTTAGACTGAGGGAGAGAGTAATAACTAACTGTTATGGGGAGGGTGTAACACCAAACTGTTACAGTGAGGGCAAGAGTAATAACAGTCCATTTCAGCAAGGGAGAGTGCATAATAACAAACCATCACAGAGTGTGAGAGAGTAATAATAATCCATTAAACGAGGAAGAACAATAAAAAAACTGTTACAGGGATGGAAGGTATATTAGCAAGCCATTACAGTGAGGGAGAGTGTAATAACAAACCATTACAGAGAGGAAGAGATCTGCAGTCATTGTTTTTACCCAGAGAGGAAGAGAGTAATAACAAACTGTTACAGGGAGGGAGATAACAAACTGTTACAGGGAGGGAGAGGGTGATAACAAACTGTTATAGTGAGGGAAAGAGCAATAACAAAACATTACAGAGAATGAGAGAGTAATAACAGACCTTTAAAGTGAGGGTGATTGTAATAACAAATGGTTACAATGAGGGAGAAAGTAATAACAATCTGTTTCAATGAGGGAGAGAGGGTAATAACAAACCATTTCATGAGGGAAAGAGTAACAACAAACCATTACAGGGAGGAAGAGGATAATATCAAAGCGTTAGAGCAAGGGAGTGAGTAATATCAAACCATTACAGTGAAGGAGAGAGTAATATCAAACCATTACAGTGAGGGAGTGAGTAATAACAAACCAGTGCAGGGAAGGAGGAGTTAATAACAAACTGTTACAGTGAGTGAGAGAGTAATAACAGACCATTACAGCACGGGGGAGAGAGTAATAGCAGAGAGAGTAATAAACACTTATAGCGAGGGAGTGGGTAACAACAAACCATTACAGTGGGGGAGAGAGTATAATAACAAACCGTTAGAGTAAGGGAGTAAGTAATATCAAACCTGTATAGTGAGGGAGAGAGTAACAACAAACTGTTACAGTGAGGGAGAAAGTGATGACAAACTATTACAGTGAGGGAGAGAGTGAAAACAAACCATTACAGGAAGGGAGAGTGTAATAACAAACCATTACAGGGAGAGAGAGTGTAGTATCAAATCATTACAGTGAGGGAGAGTGTAATATCAAACCATTACAGTGCGGGAGAGAGTAATAACAGTCCATTATAGTGAGAGAGACGAGTAATAACAAACCATTACAGGGAGGAAGATGGTAATAATAAACCGTTACAGTGAGGGAGGCAGTAATAACAAACTGTTACCATGAAGGGGAGAGTAATAACAAACCATTATAGAAAGTAAGTGAGTAATTACAAACCATCATAGACAGTGAGAGAGTAATAACAATACGTTACAGTCATGGAGAGGTAATAACAAATCGTGACAGTGAGGGAGAGTAATTACAAACTGTTACATTGATGGAGAGTGTAATAACAGACCATTACAGTGAGGGAGAGGATGATAACAAACTGTTACAGAGAGGGAGAGGGTAATAACAAACCATTACTGAGATAGAGAGTAATAACAAACTATTATAATGAGGGCTGAAAATGTGTTGCTGGAAAGGCGCAGCAGGTCAGGCAGCATCCAAGGAACAGGAGAATCGACGTTTCGGGCATAAGCCCTTCTTCAGGAATGAAGAAGGGCTTATGCCCGAAACATCGACTCTCCTGTTCCTTGGATGCTGCCTGACCTGCTGCGCTTTTCCAGCAACACATTTTCAGCTCTGATCTCCAGCATCTGCAGCCCTCACTTTCTCTCAAATATTATAATGAGGGAGAGAGTAATAACAAATGATTACAGTGAGGGAGAGGGTAATAACAAACCATTACAGCAAGTGGGAGAGAGTAATAACAAATCTTTAGAAAGAGGGAGAGAGTAATAAATGGTCACAGCGAGGGAGAGGGTAATAACAAACTGTTAAAGTGAGGGAAAGAGTAATAACAAACTATTACAGTGAAGTGGAAAGTAATAACAGACTGTTACAATGAGGGAGAGGGTAATAACTGTCCATTACAGCGAGGGGGAGGGGATAATAACAAACCGTTTTAGTGAAGGAGAGAGTAATAACAACCCTTACAGCGAGCAAGAGGGTAATAAGAAACCATTACAGGGAGGAAGTGGGTAATAACAAACCGTCAGTGAGGGAGACAGTAACAACAAACCATGACAATGAGGGAGAGGGTAATGATAAACCGTTACAGGGTGGGAGAATGGAATAACAAACCGTTACAGTGAGGAGCAAGTAATAACAAACCAGTAGAGGGTGGGAGGGGGGAATAATAAACCATTACAGGAGGGAGAAAGAGTAATAACAAACCATTAGAAAGAAGGAGAGAGCAATAAACGGTTACAGCGATGGATAGGGTAATAAAAAACTGTTACGGTGAGGGAGAGAGTAATAACAGTCCATTAAGACCATAAGACCATAAGACATAGGAGCTGAAGTAAGGCCATTTGGCCCATCGAGTCCACTCCGCCATTTAATCATGGCTGATGGGCATTTCAACTCCGCTTACCCGCAGTCTCCCCGTTGCCCTTAATTCCTTGTGACATCAAGAATTTATCAATCTCTGCCTTGAAGACATTTAGCTTCCCAGCCTCCACTGCACTCTGCGGCAATGAATTCCACAGGCCCGCCACTCTCTGGCTGAAGAAATGTCTCCAAATTTCTGTTCTGAATTTACCCCCTCTAATTGTAAGGCTGTGTCCACGGGTCCTTGTCTCCTCGCCTAACAGAAACAATTTCCTAGCGTCCACCCTCTCCAAGCCATGTATTATCTTATAAGTTTCTATTAGATCTCCCCTTAATCTTCTAAACTCCAATGAATACAATCCCAGGATCCTCAGCCGTTCCTCATATGTTAGACCTACCATTCCAGGGATCATCCGCGTGAATCTCCGCTGGACACGCTCCAGTGCCAGTATGTCCCTCCTGAGGTGTGGGGACCAAAACTGGACACAGTACTCCAAATGGGACCTAACCAGAGCTTTATAAAGTCTCAGTAGCACAACAGTGCTTTTATATTCCAACCCTCTTGAGATAATTGACAACATTGCATTCGCTTTCTTAATCACGGACTCGACCTGCATGTTTACCTTTAGAGAATCCTCAACTAGCACTCCCAGATCCCTCTGTACTTTGGCTTTACGAATTTTCTCACCGTTTAGAAAGTAGTCCATGCTTGTATTCTTTTTTCCAAAGTGCAAGACCTTGCATTTGCTCACATTGAATTCCATCAGCCATTTCCTGGACCACTCTTCCAAACTGTCTAGATCCTTCTGCAGCCTCCCCACTTCCTCAGTACTACCTGCCTGTCCACCTAACTTTGTATCATCGGCAAACTTCACTAGAATGCCCCCAGTCCCTTCATCCAGATCATTAATATATAATGTGAACAGCTGCGGCCCCAACACTGAACCCTGCGGGACACCGCTTGTCACCGGCTGCCATTCCGAAAAAGAACCTCTTATCCCAACTCTCTGCCTTATGCATTACAATAAGAGGGAGAGGGTAATAACAAACCATTACAGTGAGGAAGAGGGTAATAACAATTCATTACAGTGAGTGAGAGTGTGATAACAAACTGTTACAGGGTGGGAAAGAATAATAACAAACAGTTACAGTGAAGGAGAGGGTAATAACAGTCCATTACAGTGAAGGAGAGAGCAATAACAAACTGTTACAGTGAAGTGGAGAGTAATAACAAACTGTTATAGGGAGGGAGAGAGTAATAACAAACCATTACAGTGAGGGAGTGAGTATTAACAAACTGTTACAGTGAGGTAGAGGGTAATTACAAACCATTACAGTGAGGGAGAGAGTAATAACAGTCCATTACAGTGAGCTGGTGAGGGTGATAACAAACCATTACAGCAAGGGGGGGAGGGTAATAACAAACCATTACAGTGAGGGAGAGAGTAATGTCAAACTGGTATAGTGAGGGAGAGAATAATAACAAACTGTTACATTGAAGGGGAGAGTAATAATACTCTCATACATTGAGGGAGAGAGTAATAACAAACCTTTACAGTGAGGGAGAGAGTAATAACAAACCATTACAGTAGGGAGCGGATAATAACATACTATTAGAGCAAGGGATAGAGTAATAACAAGCCTTTACAGGGAGAGAGATGGTAATAACAAACCGTTACAGTGAAGGGCAGAGTAATAACAAGCCATTACAATGAAGAGGAGAGTAGTAAGAAACCGTTACAGTGAGGGAGGGAGTATTAACAAACTGTTACAGTGAGGAAGATAGTAATAACAAACCATTACAGAGATAGGTGTGAGAAACAAAGCCCACACACTTCAATAATTGCAGTCTGAGACAAAATCTGAATCAGTAGTGTCCTTTATTTTTACACTTGTAAGTGGGTGTAATGTCCAGTGCCAGGCAAGGCAGAGGACATACACACACCAAATTCAACAAACTCTCGATATTTATATAATTTGGTTCCTACATTTTTTTTCTTATTTCATTGTTAACCCCCCCTGTTTACATCCTCCACTTCCCTAAGACTGGTCCCACCACTCCTGCTTATCTCTTGCCTTATCCGGCCTTGTCTGTGACAAAATGCTTATTTTTGGCCTCACCGGGCCGTTTGATCCCATCCTGCTGCAGGTCATTGTTAGGCATGTTCTTTCTTCATCAGTATCTACTCTTTCCATCTGGGCTTCTCCCAAAGCCACTCTGATCTCTATGACCTCTTTAATTAGGGTTTGTTCCTGTGTCTCTGTAAAAGTGGGAAACAGATGTTTATACCTACTGTTTGTACAGGCGTGTATCTAGCCTAACTTCATCCCCTCACAACATCTTATCTATTTGCCCATAATATCTACCATTGTTTTGCAATCACGTTTCACGCTGGCATACAATTTTAGCTAATACAAAAATAATTATATATTTCCTCCACATAGTTTCCATTCTTGTTGACTCAGCTCTTGGCTGAAACAATTACAGACTGATGTGAGTTCATTTACTTTGCATCAGAAATTATAATTGCAGAATTGCAGAATTGCAGAAGCAACATTAATTTACCTATATCCCACAATTTCCCCTTTTTCTTTAATTACCATTTGTTATCTTCTGCATTTTTTCTTTTAAACATCGCCCCTGAAATTCGCAAGCATCATTCCGGAGATTTCATCCATCTTGGTCTCACTCATCTCCTCATTATTTAGTCAATAAAGTTCCTCTGTCTGATTCCCTTTTAGGGGCATCTGTTTCATCAAGGCTGTTTCAATCAGCCTCTGGGTGAGCCCTCGTATACAGGGTATGATACAACAGCCAATGGCCACCAACACCCCAACTACTACTATCAGGGAAGTAAGGATAGAAACCATCACCCCCTTCCATTTTCCAAACCAGGACTCAAGCCATCCCGTGAGAGATGTGTCTATTCCTGAATTCTCAGCCAGTTCCTCTGCTAAGGTAGTCAATCCCCGTAAGGCCCGAGTAATTGAACCATCAGGCGCAGTGTTATTAGGAATAAAGGTACAACAGCTTCCTCCCAACATCACACACACACACCCTTTTTCTGCTAAAATCATATCAAGGGCTATTCTGTTTTCCCATGCCATTCTACTTGTCGCATCAAGCTGTTCTGATATTCCTTTAACCGCATCTCTTGTATAATTTATAAATCACTGTTGATTATAGAAAATGTAATTTATCCAATCTACATTTTTATTAATTGTTACCCACCAAAAGAGAGCTGTCTCAAAGCCTGCTGCAATCTGGTTACGAGCCTTGAACTCATCAGGCACTCCCCTCGGGACTCCTACCGAGTCGAGATAAATCCTGTCATCAAAAGAAGTGTCTAACAGTAATCTCTTACCCCTTCCCTTTTTCCCTACTATCTTTTCCTTCTCAAATGCCAGGGTAAATGGAATTGCCAATTGTACAATTGCACATATCCCTCTCCAATCCAGAGGGAGGGTGGGTCTCAATATTTTGCCTCCACAGTACCACCACAGATCCGCTCGGGGAACCTTTAGTGCTGAGTAGTTCCCTCCCTTCTCCGTTTCGGTGACATTCTTAATCTCTGTACATAATTTCAGCTCCCCCAAATCTCTAGACCGACTTGTATCTCGTCTACGCACACACGATGTGTGATTTCCAACTGCGGCGGAAAATGTGGGGTGACTTTTGCATCTTTCTTCTCCAAGGGAGGGAGCATCAGAGATAGGGAGGTACAATTCCTATCATTCCATGCAGTCTCATCCTGGTACAGGCTATCATACATTTCATGCCCTTCCTGTCTCGCTTCCACCCGAGCGGAAAGGGAACCACCTGGGCCACTGGCCTACCAGAGGCACATGCATAGCAATTGCTTTTGTTCAGACTTTTTACAGTATACTTTACCCATTCAACCCAGGCATTTGCATCCCCGTACCCAGTCTCTATTTCGATGGTCTGTTTCAAGTCTATAATTTTTATTACTTTAGGATCATCGGGAGGGGTGAAAGGTTGTATCTTATTACCCAGTAATTCTACCCGTTTTCCCTGTCCTACGCTAATTCGAAAACAACAGCCCAAGAAATCCTTCCCATTTGCTTTCATTTCATTCCCAAATGTTTCATTTAATTGTATCTCATAGGTGCCCCCCCCCCCCCCCCCCCCAGAATTGCTTTGTGCCATGTGGTTTTCTTTATCGTTAGGTATATTGGGTTACACTTTTTATCGAGAAAATCGCGAGCTGGTCGGAAGGGGGCCCGGTGTACTGTGACGAGACCATTATACCAAGTACCATCCCCGAGGCCATCCCCATAGGACTTAAGATGTATCTCAGAGCTGCGGTACTGTCTCTGATTATCTACATCCCCACAATTTACTAAGCTGCATGCATCAGCGTCTATTACTTGTGGATTATCAGACTCAGGAACTGTTAATAATACATATGAAAATGATATTTGACAAAATCCCAATACTAAGAGGGCTAGCATCATAACTCTAAACATTCCCAGTATTCTAAACATCATGCTGAAGCACAAAAAGACTTAATATACAATCTTACAGAAATAATCCCGCGCTCGCGTCGCCACCGTATAATCAGTTACTCAAAGTCTCTTTAGTCTGAGTTTCAGCGGGTCTTGCGTTGATTCGGCTGTCCAGACTTCTTCCTCAACTGGAGGGTCCACAGGCCCTTTGATCCGAGTGTAGTGAGTCCAGCCTTTCTCCGCCGTCCTTATTGCCGTTTCGGTAGTCAAAAGAGCCTGGTACGGCCCTTCCCAGTCTGGCTGCAATTTAGTCTCTGTCCATGATTTTACTAAGATCCAATCGCCCGGCCGGATGGGGAGAACGGTGAATTCAAGGGGTGGAGTCTGTGCCAATAAACCCTGTTTCCTGAGGAAAGATAAAGAGGAGGACAAGCCCAGTATATACTTCTTTAAAAACAAATCTTTAGTTTCGGGAATTGGCAATTCTCCATTCGTTCCCAGATAAGGTAATCCAAATAAGATTTCATAGGGGGATAGTCCTAAATCTTTCCTCTGCCAAGGGACAAGCCCAAAAGGCATCCTTTAAATCTATCACACTAAACTATTTGTGGTCATGGGGGATCTTACTTAATCTCTAATCAGTCCCTCAATTACTGGCTGCAGTCCTCGTGTACCTTCTATGGAAATGGGATATTGTCGCTCACAGACAATGTCCCCTTTCCTTTTTAAATTTATTTCAAGGGGAGGGATCTGTAGTCCTCCACGATTCCCTTCCCTTTGTAGATCAGGACACTCCCGCTTAAAATGCCCTATCTTCCCACAATAATAGCATCCTGCCTGTGGAGACCTCCATCTCTGCCCCTGTCACTCGAACCCTCTATCAAATGCTCCCCCTTGTCCTCTCCCTCTCTGTCCTACATGCTGCCACCCGCCGCTCCGGTTGCTCACTATTGGTTCCATTCTTTTCTTAACTACCTCATCAACCGTAGCTACCATCATTTTCACCTTCTGTTTTTGTCTCTCATCCTCCCTCTTTACAAACACTTTCTGTGCCTCTCTTAACAATTCATCTAATGGTTTTTCTCTCCACCCTTCTATCTTCTGTATCTTTCTCTGTATGTCTGGCCATGCCTTTGTCACAAAATGTACTTTCAAAAGACCCTGTGCCACTGGGTCCTCAGGGTTCATTCCAGAATATTTCCGCATTGAGTCCCTTAATCTTTGCAAGAAAGCTGAGGGAGTCTCATCTTTCTCCTGTCTAACTTCAAAGGCTTTAGTCAAATTCTGTGACTTCGGAACTGCCTCTCTTATTCCTTTTAGAATCAGGTCTTTCAATTCCCTCATTTCTTCTCTATGCTCCGGATTTTGGTTTTCCCACTGGGGGTCTCTGAGGGGAAACTTAACCTGTCCCTGTCCAGCATTCCCATCTCCAATCGGGTGTTCCCTGTCCCATATTTTAATGGCAGCTCCTCGTATAAGTCCCCTTTCCTCCCCAGTAAATAGTATATTCAAAATAGACATTAACTCAGCCCAGGTATACAGACTTGGCCCCAGAAATTGATCAATTTGTTCAGACAACCCCACCGGATCCTCAACCAGGACCTTCATTTCCTTTTTAAGTGTTCTGACCTCCCCACTAGTGAGGGGGGCACTTACAAACCCAATCTCTTTGTCCCCTATTGGTACCTCCCGAAGGGGATAAGTCGTTATGTTCTTCCCCTTTTTCTTTTAAAGGAAATATTGCAATATTTCTAGCTCCCCATAACTTCAAACACCAATTCATCAATTCATGCTTGACTAACGTTTAAAGCCTGTTCCTAACTTATAAATATATTTATATATTTACGTTCATTTCTTCAGTATTTAATATTTAAAATGCAAAATGCACACAGTTCCCAATTTTGAAATTCACTGTAATTACCCAGTTTTGGTCCTTTAATTTAAATCCAAAATTAGTTTTCTTAAATAGTCCTGACCAATCATTGCTCAATTACAATACTATAAGTCGTAAAATAATCAGAGCTGCCTTAAAAGAATTTGTCTATTCAAGTTTTAAAAAAAAACTTCTAATGGATGCACAATGGCCAAATCCAAGATCACAGATATTAACCATAGGAGTTTCATTTTTACTACAATCTAATGTTGAACTGAAACTTCAACTCTCCTCCATAAATCGCTTTTATGTAAAGATAAAAGAGATTAGTTAGAAACTGATAGTAAGGCAGTCATGATCTGTAAAAAGAACAGGAGTTATCATTCTTTTTTTTTTCATAATCTCGATAGAATCCCTAACCTTAAAAGAAATCATGTTAAGTTTCCATAATAAAAATCAGATTCAAAACTGTCCTGGAAGTCAAGCTCCAGGGAATAAAACACAAACATTCAATCACCAACAAACAAATGTTCATTCAAACCAAATCACAAAGGGTTAAACTTCCTACCAGCTGTACAGCTCTTTTCATTCTCTCTCTCTCTCGCACATTGACATATAAATTCAGATATTTACAAACTCAGTCTTTGTCCGGTCTGTACTTTGGCCAGAAGACAGCGGGACGAAGAATGGATTCCTTAGTCCATACAAAGCAACAATATTTAATCATCTTTCTCCCTTGCACAAGTATTATTTTGCCAATTCCACAACATCCTGCCCAAAGGACTTTCTGGAGGTATGTTAAGGGACCCCGCCTCCATTTCCATTGCCTTTTCCTTACTTTGTTTTCCCGGAGGCTTTTTCCTTACCCACAGCACAATCCATATTGAGTTCCTTCGTTAGTCCCTTATTAACTACTAAAACTCAATCCCGGCCACCAAGGCAATACTTAAAAGTCAATTTTCTTACCTTGGTCTGTGCACAGAGTTGCCTGGCCCCTTTTTGCCGTATTGTCTATCAACCTCCCGTCACTGTCTGATTCAGATGTCTCTCTAGTGGGATTCATACCAGTCGCCCAAGGGAGCAGATCAAACCAGGACATGAGACCGCTCCTCAATGGGGAACGGAATGCATCTTCTCAGTGTCCATGGCCAGCCACTCCCCCCCAGCGATGGAAGAAAATCCTGGACGAGCCCCCAATTGGGAGAAACAAAAGCTCACTCACTTCAATAATTTCAGTCCGAGACCACAAATCTGAAACAGTAGTGCCGTTTATTTGTACACTTGCAAGTGGGTGCAATGTCTAATGCCAGGTAAGGCAATGACAAATACACACCAAATCCAACAAACTCTCGAAATTTATACAGTTTGAATCCCCATATTTTTTCTTATTTCATTGTTTGCCCCCTCCTCCGCTTACGTCACTCATTTCCTTAAGACTGATCTCACAACTTCTGTTTATCCGGCCTTGTCCGTGACAAATGCCTATCTCTGGCCCCCATAAAGTTGTTTGACGTCATCCCACTGCAGGTCACCGCTAGGCATATCCTTTCTTTATCAGCATTTATTCCTCTCTGGACACCACTCTGACCTTTATGACCTCTTTAATTAGGGTTTGTTCCTGTGTCCCCATACAAGTGGGAAACCTACTGTTTATACAGGCCTCTCTTTACAGCATTTTATCTAGTGCTTGTATTTCTACCATTGTTTTGTAATCACGTCTCAGGCTAACATACCATTTTGTAACGGATTATATATTTCCTCATTCTTGCTAAGTCAGCTCTCGGCCGAAACAATCCCAAACTAATGTGAATTCATTTACTCTGTATCAGAACTTATAATTGCAGAAATAACATTAATTCACCTATATCCCACAATAGCAACAACAAACAATGACAAATTTAAGAAATTACGGAAAATGCAACAATACAAAGCATACAGAGCAAAACCAAAATAGAAGTTACTTAGTGCAAGAACAAACAGTTACAAAGACAGAGATAGAGTTAAAATAGAGAATTACAGCAAGGGAGGGTAGTATCAAATACTTACAGAGAGAGGAAACTGCAATAAATAACTAAAGAGAGGGAGAGTAATAACAAACATTTGCACAGAGAGAGGAAACTGAAACAAAGAATTACAGAACAGGAGGTCAGTTGCAGACAGTTACAGAGAACAATAACAAACAATGACACAGAGTTAAGAAACAATTATAGAGTGAATTTTTTGAGGAGGTAACCCCTGCTCAGTTTAAGAGGGACCTGTGGATGTATTTCACTGAGATTTTCTGAAGACTTTTTATAATGTGCAACTTCAAAGGTTACTGTGGTGTGGGTTCATCATTTTTGCATAGACAGAAGATTGGCTGCCTAACAGGAAATAAAGAGTAGACCAAAATGGGACATGTCCAAGTGGGCAGGATATGACAAGCTAGGTGAAGGGCTTTTACCTGAAACATCAATTTTCCTGTTCCTCAGATGCTGCCTGACCTGCTATGCTTTTCCAGCACCACTCTAATCTAGACTAAGATGTGACAAGCTGTCTGCCACAGGGATGTCAACTGTTGACAGTTTTTATAAAATGACTTGGATGAAGGGCACAAAAGGTACCGATGCACTGTGGGGTCTGAACAAAGTGAGATTCATCACCAACAAGTTGCTGATTGGTTTGTGGAGTTGTGACCAGTTGATGACAAAGGCGGTCTGCCAGCCAGCAGCTTCATGATTGGCTCTTAGTTAGCTGAACAGTTTGTAGCTGTGAGTGAAATGGCCAGAAACCTTCAGACTTCTGAAAGCGGAGATGGTCTCTCAGCTTATTTTTCTTGTAGCATTTAACCAGGAGCTAAGAGACTTTGCAATTTATGATTCAGTTGCCCTGTGCCTTCTGCAAGGCAAAGCACATGGAGAAGAGGAATTGGTGAATAGCATGTCCTGACAAGCAAAATAATCAACCCTGTTGACAGGGGTCATTTGATCCACTTTTCCAGTTCTTTCCTCTATCCATAGCACAAATGTTTTTGGCTGTCTGTAGGGGGTGTTTTATAAAGGGGCTAGAGTTTTAACTAGTAGAGGTATCCACTTGTTCACCTGTAGCTACAAGCTACTTCTTTATAATAAATACGAAATCTTGTTATGCACAGAAACCTGCTCCATGCTCTCTGTTAACAATTAAGGTGAAGGTAATGGGCTGAAAAGCCATTGGAGATAGAGAAAGCAAAAACAAGCAGCTGAGGGGTGAAAAAAGAACTACAATGAGATTGAAAGGAAAAGCAAACATTTAAAAAGGGATATCACATGAATAAAAAAATTGCAAAGAGATAGAGAGAGAAAGTCACAGCCAATGGCAGACAGAGTGGAGAGCAGAGTAAAATCAATTACACAAACAGCTGTAACAAACAGAAACACTACACAGTATTAAACAAATACACAACAGAGAGAACTGTAACAAATTATTACAGAGATAGCGTCATAATTAACAATTCCACAAATAGATAGATACAGCACAATTACAGAGACAGACAGCAGTATCAAACAATTAAACAGAGAGAACTGTAATAACAATTACAGTAATAAACAGTTGAACAAGTAAGAGAGAGAGAGCTGTAACAAGCAATTACAGAGATAACACAGTAATAAACCAATACAGACACAGAGAGCACAGGAATAAACAATTACAGATAAAAAGCGAGAAAGACCAATCACAAACAATGACAGAGAGAAGGAGAGCAGAATAAGAAGCAGTTACACAAACAAAACACTGTACATATAATTATACAGACAGTTCAGTAATAAAAAAACACAATTAGAGAACTAACCATTACTTAAAGTGCAGTAATAAATAACACAAACGGAGAGAACTGTAAAAAAACAGTTACAGAAAACAATTACAGAGATAGCATAACATTGAGATGCTGGTGTTGGACTGGGGTGTACAAAGTTAAAAATCACACAACACCAGGTTATAGTCTAACAGGCTTATTTGGAAGCACTAGCTTTCAGAGCGCTGCTCCTTGATCAGATGGTTGTGGAGTGTAAGATCATAGGGTACAGAATTTACAACTTTTACAAACAATTTACAAAAGTTTACAGTGTGATGTAACTGAAATTATATATTGAAAAAGACCTAGATTGTTTGTTAATCTGTCATCTTTTAGAATGACCATGTTGGTTTCAGTTCTTTCATATGTAAATTCCAGGACCTTTTAAAAAAGTTACATTCTCAAGTGAATGTGTGTGTGTGGGCGGGGGTGGGTGGTGGTGGTTTGTATGAGTGCCTGTGAGAAAGTGTGTATATGTGTGCGAGTGTGAGTGTAAACGGTGTGACTGTGGGTGTGTATGTGTGAGCGTATGAGAGAGAGCTTGTATATAAGAGGTCTGCGTGAGTGTGTGTGTCTGTAGGAGTGTGTGTATGTGTGAGTTGTGTCCGTATGTGTCTGTGTGAGTGTGTAGTGCAGTGGGGTCATCTGTAGTGTGACATGAGGCCATCCCAATGGGTACCAAACTTGGCTATCAGCCTCTGCTTGGCCACTTTGCATTGTTGTCTGTCCTGAAGTCTGCCTTGGAGGAGAGTCACCCGAAGGTCCGAGGTTGAATATCCTGGACTGCTGAAGTGTTCTCCGACTGGAGGGAACCCTACTGTCTGTTGATTGTTGTGCGGTGCCCATTCATCCATTGCTGTGGCCTCTGCTTGGTCTCGCCAATGTACCATGCCTCAGGGCATCCTTGCCTGCAACATATGAGGCAGACAATGTTCACATGAGTACCTGTTACGTACAAGGTGGGTGGTGTCGCCACGTGTAATGGTCGTGTTCGCATCGTAATTAACAATTCCACAAACAGAGACAGCTGTAACAAACAATTAAAGACAGGACAGTAATTAGCAATTACAGAGACAGGCAGCATAGGAATCAACAACCACAGAGACAAAATGCCGCAATAAATAATTGCTCAACCCAACAGAGCTGTAAAAAGTGTGGAGCCAGAATACGTTAATATACAACTACACAAACAGAGGGATTTAAGCAAACAAGTACAGACACAGCACAGTAGGAAACCATCACAGAGAGAGAGAGAGAGAGAGTTGCAAGAAACAATGAAAGAATCAAGACAATAACACAGAGAGAGCTGGAAAGAACAACTACAGTCAACATGCACATAAATCAACAATTACACAGAGAGAACTGTAATGTAACATGCAATTACAGAGACAGGGTGTAGTAATAATTAATTACACTATCACAGAGCTATGAAAAAGCAATTGCAGAGACTAAGCACAGTAATAAACAATTAGCGAGAGAGCAAGAACAATTACAGATATGTAAAGCTCTGTTGAAATGGCAAATAATTACAGAGAGAGACAATGGCAATTATAGAGCGAGATTTATTTTTGTATATTTATTGGGTGTTGATATCACTGTCTGGGCCAGCATTTATTCCTGATCCCATACTTCCCAGGGGCAGTTGAGAAGCAAACACTTTGCTGGGGCCAGACCACGTTAGGATGACAGGATTCAAAACTCTGGCTCCCTGAAACATCCCCAGAGGAGTCCTGGAATGTACATTAGAGGAGGGATGTAATAGCGATGGAGGGGGGTGTGGACAAGACAGATTCTCAATCAGTAGGAGAATCTCTCTTCAGAATTGAAACTCCCTAGGCCAAGTAGTTATTCTCCCTGTGTTTGTGTCATTGTTTATTCCTCTGCTCTCTCTCTCTCTCTCACTCTCTCTCTCTCTCTGTAATGGATTGTCTTGTTCTCTCTCTCCCCCTCTCTCTTTCTCTCTCTCTTATTGTCTCACTCTGTAATTACAAAGAGCGAAGAGATGGCAGACCAATTAAATGCACACTTCAGTTCCATCTTCACAAAGATAAATTCCAAATAACATCCCAAAGCTATTGGCAAATGTAGGGTTTAGTGAGAGAGAGGAACCGAAGGACCTCAGTATTAGTGGGATAATGGTATTGGGGAAATTGTTGGAATTAGAGGCAGATAAATCCGTCCAATCCAATTGTCTGCATCCCTGAGTACTTAAGGAAGTGGTGCTATAAATAGTGGATGGTTATCTTTTTAAGATTCTATGTACTCTGGAACAGTTCCAATGGATAAAAGGGTAGCTAATGTAACCCTTCTATTTAAAAAAAGGAAGTACAGAGAAAACATGGGATTTTGGATCAGTTAGTCTGATAGTGATAGTGGGGAAAATGTCAGAGACTATTTATAAAAGATTGAATAACAGAGTCACTTGGAAAACAGTGACAGGACCAAACAGAGTCAGCGTGGATTTACAACAAGGAAATCAATCTTCAAAAATCTCCTGGGAACTTTCAAAGGTGTAACTAATGGAGTTGATAAGAGGGAGCCAGTTGATAGTGGTTTACTTGGACTATCAGAACTTTTTCAATAAGAGATTAGAGTGTAAAATTAAAGTGAATGGGATTAAGGGTAGAATACTGATAATGGATAGAGAAATAGTTGGACAACAGGAAACAAACAGTAAGAATAAACAAAAACTGAAGTCGCTGGAAAAGCTCAGCAGGTCTGACAGCATCTGTGAAGAGAAATCAGAGTTAACATCGTGTCTGGTGACCCCCCCCCCTCAAAACTCAAACTCAGTAGGAATAAACAGGTCTTTTTCCATTTGAGAGACAGTGACCTGTAAGGATCAGATCTTGGATCCCAGCTAATCACAACATATATTAATGGTTTAGAGGAGGGAGCTGAGTGTAATATCTCTGCATTTGCAGATGACACAGGATTGAGTGGGAAAGTGTGCAGAAACGCTTCACTACGATTTGGACAATTTGAGTGAGTGAGCGAATGCATGGCAGATGAAGTTTAATGTATATAAATGTGTGATTGTCCACTTTGGTAGAAAAAGCTAGAAGGCAGATTATTACCTGAGTGACGGTGCATTTGGAAACAGAAAGTGCAATGAGATCTGGCTTTCCTTGTATATTCGTCCCTGAAAGTAAGCAGGCAGACAGTGAAGAACAGAAAAGATAAGTTTGCCCTTCATAGTGAGAGGATTCAAGCACACAAACAGAGATGTCTTGCTGCAATGATACGGGACTCTGGTGAGACCACACCTGGAGTATTGGTCTCCTTATCTGAGGAAGGATGTTCAGGCATTGGGGGGAGCACAGCAAAGGTTTACCAGACTGATTCCTGAGATGGCAGGACTGTTGTATGATGAGAGACTGGATTGATCAGAATTGTATTCACTGGAGCTTAGAAGGATGTGGGGGCGATCTCATAGCACTCTATAAAATTCTAACTGAGCTAGACAGGGTAAACACTGGAAGGATGGTCCTGATGACCAGGCAGTTCAGAACCAGGGGTCACAGTTTACGGATGTGGATAGGTACCACTGAGGACTGAGATGAGGAGGAATGTCTTCACCCAAAGAGTGGGGAGCCTGTGAAATTCTCTGACACAGAAAGTGGTTGAAGCCAAAGAATTGAAAATGAGTTAGATACAGTTCTTTGGGCTAAGGAGATCAAAAGGTGTGAGGAGAAAGTGAGAACAGACCACAGATTCCATCAGCCATATGAGGGAAAAAGGATTAGAATAGTTAGATGGTTGTTATTGAAGGGCCTTTTGCTGTGCTGTAGACTAGGACAAGAACAAATAAATATAGAGAAAGTGATCTCAAGCACCATAAATAGTGAGAGAATGTGAGAGCAAAGAATAACGGAAGGAAAGCAAGAACAAAATACAGAGAGAGAGAGAGAGAGAGAGAGTTATAAACTAATTACAGACAAAGAACAAATAAAATGAGGGAGAGAGGGGAAATAAAGAATAATTAGCAAAGGAGCAGGGTAATAACCATTACAGAGAGAGTGAATAATGACAGCTGAATACAGAGGCCAGCACAGAGGGTGAGGGAGTGGACAGGAATAATCAATTACACACATAACAATCACAAACACTAAGCGAGAATTCAAAACATTGGGGGAGGAATAGAAATAACTAATAATTAGAGAACGAGGGAGTGTGATAATAAATACTCAAAAGAGTAATGACAGATGTAATTATGAAAGAGTGCTAACAGCAAAATTATATAAAGCAGGCAAGCACCAACTGCAGAGTGAAAGAGAGAACAATAACAATTACACAGAGAACAAGAGCGAGAGGGAAATAACACACAGAGCAATACACAGACACAACATTACCAGGCAATTATTCAGACAGAGCAATGGGAAGCAATACACAGATAGAGAAATAGCAAACCATTACAAAGACTGAACAAGATCAATTACACAGACAATAATTAAAGGTGAGAGGGCTTACAAAATAATTACACAGACAGAGATCAACACCAAGTGATTACACAGGGAGACAAATGCCAATCAATTACCACAGAATAATACCAAATGATTGCACAGTCAGAACAATAACAAACACTAACAATGAAAGAGCAATCCTAATCAATTACACAGAGAAACAGTGAGACAGTGTAGCAACAAAACAATTGGTTTTCAATTGGTTGTAATGCCAAATAATTACACAATAACAGTTCAGGAATTCACAAAACTTGAGAGGACTAAGCCCATTTGATTGCCATCATATCCACTCCCTTGACCACCAATGCTCAGTAGCAGCAGTGTGTACCATTTACAAGATGGAGAACATAGAATATTACAGCACAATACAGGCCCTTCAGCCCTCAATGTTGCGCTGACCTGTAAAACCAATCTGAAGCCCATCTAACCTACACTATTCCATTTTCGCCCCTATGTCTGTCCAAAGACCATTTAAATGCCCTTAAAGTTGGCGATTCTACTACTACTATTGCAGGCAGTGCATTCCACGCCTTTACTGCTATGAGTAAAGAAATTACCCTGACATCTGTCCTATATCTATCACCCCTCAATTTAAAGCTATGCCTCCTCGTGCTAGCCATCACCATCTGAGGAAAAAGGCTCTCACTGTCCAACCTATCTAACCCTCTGATTATCTTATATGTCTCAATTAAGTCACCTCAACCTTCTTCTCTCTAACGAAAGCAGCCTCAAGTCCCTCGTAGGACCTTCCCTCCATACCAGACAGTATCCTAGTAAATCTCCTCTGAATCCTTTCCAAAACTTCCACATCCTTCCTATAATGCGGTAACCAGAACTGTACACAGTATTCCAAATGCAGCCACACCAGAGTTTTGTACAGCTGCAGTATGACCTCATGGTTCCGAAAGTCAATCCTTCTACTAATAAATGCTAACACAATGTATGCCTTCTTAACGACCCTATCAACCTGGATAGCAACTTTCAGGGATCTATGTACATGGACACCGAGATCTCTCTGCTCATCCACACAGCCAAGAATCTTACCATTAGCCCAGTACTCTGCATTCCTGTTACTCCTTCCAAAGTGAATCACTTTACATTTTTCCACATTAAACTCCATTTGCCACCTCTCAGCCCAGATCTGCAGCTCATCTATGTTCCTCAGTAACCTACAACATCCTTCAGCACTATCCACAACTCTACCGACCTTAGTGTCATCTGCAAATTTACTAGTCCATCCTTCTACGCCCTCATCCAGGTCATTTATAAAAATGACAAACAGCAGTGGACCCAAAACAGATCCTTGTGGTACACCACTAGTAACTGAACTCCAGGATGAATATTTCCCATCAACCACCACACTATGTTTACTTTCATCTACCCAATTTCTGATCCAAACTGCTAAATTATCCTCAATCCCATGCCTCCATATTTTGGGGAACCTTATCAAACGCCTTATACAACCTTATCAATCCATATACACCACATCAACCACTTTACCCTCATCCACCTGTTTGGTCACCTTCTCAAAGAACTCAATAAGGTTTGTGAGACATGACCTACCCTTTATAAAATTGCATTGACTAGATGATTATAAATCCTATCTCTTATAGCCTTTTCTAACATTTTACCTACAACAGAAGTAAGGCTCACTAATCTATAATTACCAGGGTTGTCTCTACTCCCCTTCTTGAACAAGGGAACAACATCTGCTATCCTCCAGTCTTCTGGCAGTATTCCAGTAGACAAAGACATAAATATCAAAGCAAAAGGCATGGCAATCTCCTCCCTGGCTTCCTAGAGAATCTTAGAATAAATTCCATCCGACCCAGGGGACTTATCTATTTTTACACTTTCTTGAATTGCTAACACTTCCTCCTTGTGATCCTCAATCCAATCTAATCTAGTAGCCTGCATCTCAGTATTCTCCTTGACAACATTGTCTTTTTCCAGTGTGCACAGTGATGAAAAATATTCATTCAGAGACGCACTGCAGAAATTCACCATGGTTCCTTACACACCACCTTCTCAAGAGCAACTAGGAATGGGAAATAAAAGCTGGGCACAGCCACGGATGCCCACATCGCATGAGAGAATAAATAAACAAGAGTAACACCAAACATATGTATAGACAGAATAGTACCGCACAGTTACACAGCTAGAGAATGATCAAAATATTATGGAGACGAAGCTATGTAATTACAAAGAGAGCAAAGCAAACACTTTTGCAGAGAGATCAATACCAAACACTGATACAGATGGAACAATACTAATAAGTTACACACAGAGCAATACCAATCAATTACCCACAGAGAGAGAAATACCAGTCAATTACAGACAAAGCATTACTAATCAATTACACACAGAGCAATACCAATAAATTACTCACAGAGAGAGAAATACCAGTCAATTACAGACAAAGCATTACTAATCAAATACACACAGAGCAATACCAATCAATTAATTACAGAGAGAGAAATATCAGTCAATTACATGCAGAACATTACCAATCAATCACCCACAGAGAAAAACCAATCAATTACTCACAGAGAGGGCAATACCAATTAATTCCTCAGAGAGAAATACCAATCAATTACACACAGAGCATTATCAATTGATTACTCACAGAGAATTACCAAGAAATTGCACACAGAGCAATACCAATCACGCACAGAGCAATATCAATCAATTACTCAAAGAAATATCAACCATTTATATACAGAGCAAGACCAATCATTTACTCAGAGCATTATCAATCAATTAGACACATAGCAATATTAAGCAATTACTCACAGAGAGAACATTACCCGTTACACACAGAGCAATACCAGTCAATTACTCACAGAGCAATGCCAATCAATTACTCACAGCACAATACCAATCAATTACTCACAGTGTAACACCAATCAAGAACTCACAAAACAATAGGAATTACTCACTGAACTAAATAATTCAATTACTCACAGAGCAATACTAATCAACTACCAACAGAGCAATACCAATCAAGTACCCACAGAGCAATACTATTCAATTACGCACATAACAATACCAATCAATCACTCAAAGAAATATCAAGCATTCACACACAGAGCAATACCAATCAATTACTCACAGAGAGAGAAATACCAGCCAATTACACACAGAGCATTACCAATCAATCACCCACAGGGGAAAAAACAATTAATTACTCATAGAGAGGGCAATGCCAATCAATTACACAGAAAGAAATACCAATCAATTACACACAATGCATTGCCACTTGATTACTCACAGAGAATTACCAAACAATTGCACACAGAGCAATACCAATCAATTATACACAGAGCAATACCAATCAATTACACACAGAGCAATATCAATCAATTACCCACAGAGCAATACTATTCAATTAAGCACAGAGCAATACCAATTACGCACAGAGCGATACCAATCAATTACTCAAGAAAATCAATTATTTACACACAGAGCAACACCAATCAATTACTCACAGAGTAATACCAATCAAGTACTCACAGTGCAACACCAATCAATTACTCACACTTCAACACCAATCAAACACTCACAAAGCAATAGAAAGTACTGACTGTGCAAAATAATTCAATTACGCATAGAGCAATACCAATCAATCACTCAAAGAAATACCAATCATTTACACACAGAGCAACACCAATCAATTCACATCACACAGTGCAATATTAAGCAATTACTCACAGAGAGAACATTACCAATCAATTACACACAGAGCAATCCCAGTCAATTACACAGAGAGAAAGCAGTACTAATTAATTACTCACAGAGCAATACCAATCAATTACTCACAGAGCAATACCATTTGAATTACACACACAGCAATACCAATCAATTACTCCCAGAGTAATACAATGAACTACCCACAGGGCAATACCAATAAATTACTGTGGTGTAAAATTCCAAGCAGTGGAATGTGGTGAAACGGTTAAAAATTATGTCCCAATACATGTGTGAATCTAACCAGAATGGAGGTGTTGCTTAGTCCCGTGTGAATCTTCTTATCTGTATGTAACCAGAATGGAATGTGTTTTTTAGCCTTGCTCTGCTGTTCACATGAATGTTTATATCTGGGAGGGAGTATATCAGCTGGAAAAGTCTCCAGTTCGGTGAGTCTGCTCCGGGGTTACGTTTAACCGCCGAGCGTGGGTTGTTGGCAACCGCTCTACGAGAACTGACGGCTCCCAGTTTTTGTAACATGTAGAGTGAGTATAAGCCAGACCCGTTGTGCGACACTGCGGGGAATAAAATGCCCATATTCTAGCAGTCTCGCCTCTTGGTCGTTTGTTCTGTGTCAGACTACTCTCCTACGAACCTGACCTTGAGAATTTTTTTAAAACATTTGGCGTAGTCGAGCAGGGTCAATCGCAATTGAGGAGAGATTTTGATACAGAACAATGTTTTGGAAAACGACTAAGAAACCAGAAGAACAAACTGTGGAGGTCCCGACCGTCCCGGGATGGCATGGATGTGGGCATGTACGTGGCAGTTTGTTTGAGAAAGGATCCCAGTCCTGCCGAAGAACCCCTTGCCTGGGGTACAGCGGAGGATGTGGGCATGTCCAAAAGGCTGAAGCGGAGTTAACAGAATTGAATGGGATTGAACTGAACTGAACTGAGTGGAACTGAAGTGAATCAAATTGAACGGAACAAAATGGAACTGAGCTAAATTGAATTGAAATGGACGGAACTGAATTGAATTACACTGAATTGACTGAACTGAAATTAACTGAAACGAATTGAACTGAATTAAGCATAATGTAACACATGTATTGGGCCAAGCAGTGGAATGTGGTGTAAAATTCCAAGCAGTGGAATGTGGTGAAACGGTTAAAAATTATGTCCCAATACATGTGTGAATCTAACCAGAATGGAGGTGTTGCTTAGTCCCGTGTGAATCTTCTTATCTGTATGTAACCAGAATGGAATGTGTTTTTTAGCCTTGCTCTGCTGTTCACATGAATGTTTATATCTGGAAGGGAGTATATCAGCTGGAAAAGTCTCCAGTTCGGTGAGTCTGCTCCGGGGTTACGTTTAACCGCCGAGCGTGGGTTGTTGGCAACCGCTCTACGAGAACTGACGGCTCCCAGTTTTTGTAACATGTAGAGTGAGTATAAGCCAGACCCGTTGTGCGACACTGCGGGGAATAAAATGCCCATATTCTAGCAGTCTCGCCTCTTGGTCGTTTGTTCTGTGTCAGACTACTCTCCTACGAACCTGACCTTGAGAATTTTTTTAAAACAATTACCCACAGAGCAAAACCAATGAATTACCCACAGGGCAATACCAATCAATTACCCACAGAGCAAAACCAATGAATTACACACAGAGCAAAACCAATCAATTACCCATAGAGCAAAATTAATGTATTAGCCACAGAGCAATACCAATCAATTACACACAGAGCAATGTGAATCAATTACCCACAGAGCAAAATTAATGAATTACCTACAGAGCAATACCAATCAATTACGCACGGAGTAATACCAATGATTACACACAGAGCAAAACCAATCAATTACACATACAGCAAAACCAATCAATTACACACAGAGCAATACCAATCAATTACATACACAGCAATACCAATCAATTACACACAGCAAAACCAATCAGTTACACACAACTAATTCCAATTAATTACTCACAGAGTAATACCAAAGAACTACCCGCAGAGCACTACCAACCAATTACCCACAGAGCAATTCCAATCAATTACACACAGGCAAGACCAATCAGTTACTCACAGAGCAATACCAATCAATTACTCACAGAGTAATACTAATCACTTACTCACAGGACAATAGCAATCAATTATCCACAGAGCAATACCAATCAATTACACATCAAGCAATACTAATCAATTACACATCGAGCAATACCAATCAATTACACACAGAGCAATACGAATCAATTACACACAGAAATGCAAATTAATTGCTCACAGAGCAAAACCAATCAATTACACATAGAGCAATACCAATCAATTACACACAGAGCAATACCAATCAATTACACACAGAAATGCAAATTAATTGCTCACAGAGCAATACCAATCAATTACACATAGAGCAAAACCAATCAATTACACATAGAGCAATACCAATCAATGACACACAGAGCAATACCAATCAATTACACACAGAAATGCAAATTAATTGCTCACATAGCAAAACCAATCAATTACACACATAGCAAAACCAATCAATTACACACAGAGCAATACAAATCAATTACACACAGAGCTATACCAAGCAAAGACACACAGAGCAACACCAATCAATGACACACAGAGCAAAATTAATGAATTACCACAGAGCAATACCAATCAATTACACACAGAGCAATACTAATCAACTACGCACAGAGCAATACCAATCAATTACCCACAGTGTGATACCCATCAATTACTCACAGAGCAATATCATTTGAAATACACATGCAGCAAAACCAATGAATTACCCGCAGAGCAATATCAATCAATTACACACAGAGCAATACAATCAATTACACACAGAGCAATACCAATCAATTACCCACAGTGTGATACCCATCAATTATTCACAGAGCAATGCCAATCAAATACTCACAGAACAACACCAATTAATTACACACAGAGTAATATAATGGCATGGTGGCACACTGGTTAGCACTGCTGCCTCACAGCGCCAGGGACCCAGGTTCAATTCCCACCTCAGGCAACTGTTGTGTGGAGTTTGCACATTCTCCCCGAGTCTGCGTGAGCTGTGGGAGGTACTCCGGTTTCCTCTCATAGCCCAAAAATGTACAGGTTAGGTGAATTGGCCATGCGAAATTGCCCATAGTGTTAGGTGAATGGGTCTGGGTGGGTTGCTCTTCAGAGGATTGGTGTGGACCTGTTGGGCTGAAGGGCCTGTTTCCACACTATAAGTAATTTCTTATAGTGCCAATCAATTAGACACAGGGCAATACTAACCAATTACACACAGAGCAATACCAATTAATTTCACTGACAGATAGCAGTACTAATCAATTACTCATGAAGCAATAGTAATTAATTACCCACAGCGCGATGCCAATCATCTACACACAGAGCAATCCCAGTCAATTGCACACAGAGCACTACCAATCAATTACACTCAGAGAAAGCAATACCAATCAATTAATCATAGAGCAATACTAATCAATTACCCATAAAGTAACAGCAATTAATTACCCTGGGAGCAATACCAATCAATTACACACAGAACAATGCCAATCAAATACTCACAGAACAATACCAATCAATTACTCACAGAGTAATATAACGAACTACCCACAGAGCAATACAAATCAATTACACTCAAGAGCAAAACCAATCAATTAGACACAGGGCAATACTGATCAATTACACTGAGAGATAGCAATACCAATCAATTACCCATAGAGCAATACCAATCAATTACCCATAAAGCAATTGTAAGTAATGACCCACAGTTCATTACCAATCATTTTCACACAGAGCAATCCCAGTCAATTACACAGAGAGAAAGCAGTACCAATTAATTAGCCACAGAGCAATATCAATCAATTACTCACAGAAATACAAATCAATTACTCACAGGGCAATACCAATCAATTACTCACAGACCAATACCAATAAATTACTCACAGAGCAATATCATTTGAAATACACATGCAGCAAAACCAATGAATTACCCGCAGAGCAATATCAATCAATTACACACAGAGCAATACAATCAATTACACACAGTGTGATACCCATCAATTATTCACAGAGCAATGCCAATCAAATACTCACAGAACAACACCAATTAATTACACACAGAGTAATATAATGGCATGGTGGCACACTGGTTAGCACTGCTGACGCAATTTCCCCCCAGACGTGGTTGATGTTCTCTCCACCGCATCTCCTCCACTTCCTGCCCCTCCGCCCTTGAACCCCACCCCTCCAATCACCACCAGGACAGAACCCCACTGATCCTCACCTACCACCCCACCAACCTCCATATACATCGTATCATCCTTCGTCATTTCCGCCACCTCCAAACAGACCCCACCTCCAAGGATATATTTCCCTCCCCTCCCCTATCAGCGTTCCGGAAAGACCACTCCCTCCACGACACCTTCATCAGGTCCACACCCCCCACCAACCCAACCTCCACTCCCGGCACCTTCCCCTGCAACCTCAAGAAATGCAAAACTTGCGCCCACACCTCCCCCCTCACTTCCCTCCAAGGCCCCAAGGGATCCTTCCATATCCATCACAAATTCACCTGCACCTCCACACACATCATTTACTGCATCCGCTGCATCCGATGTGGTCTCCTCTACATTGGGGAGACAGGCTGCCTACTTGCGGAACGTTTCAGAGAACACCTCTGGGACATCCGCACCAATCAACCCAACCGCCCCGTGACTGAACACTTTAACTCCCCCTCCCAATCCGCCAAGGACATGTAGGTCCTTGGCCTCCACCATCGCCAGACCATGGCAACACGACGCCTGGAGGAAGAGCGCCTCATCTTCCGCCTAGGAACCCTCCAACCACAAGAGATGAATGCAGATTTCTCCAGATTTCTCATTTCCCCTCCCCCCACCTTATCTCAGTCCCAACCCTCGGATTCAGCACCGCCTTCTTGACCTGCAGTCTTCTTCCCGACATCTCCGCCCCCACCCCCTCTCCGGCCCAACACCCTCACCTTAACCTCCTTCCATCTATCGCATTCCGAACACACCTCCCCCAATTCCCTCCTCCCTACCTTTTATCTTAGCCTGTTTGGCACACCCTCCTCATTCCTGAAGAAGGCCTTATGCCCGAAACGTCGATTCTCCTATTCCTTGGATGCTGCCTGACCTGCTGCACTTTTCCAGCAACACATTTTTCAGTGAGACATAGCAGTAACAAATAATTTGTCACAAAGCAATAGCAAACAATTACCCATGCGCAATACCAATCAATTACTCACCGAACAATGCAAACAATTTCTCACCAAGGAATACCCATCAATTACTCAGAGAAACACTAATCATTTACTCACAGAGCAATACCAATCAATTATTCAAATAAATGCCAAGCAATTACACGCAGAGCAATACTAATCAATTACTCACAGCATAGTACCAATGAATTACTCACAGACCAATACCAATCAATTACCCATTGAGCAGAACAAATTAATTACTCACAGAGCAATAGCAATCAATTACACACAGAGCAATGTGAATCAATTACACACAGAGCAATACCAATCAATTACACATAGAAATACAAATCAATTACTCACAGGGCAATACCAATCAATTACACACAGAGCAATACCAATCAATTACCCATAAAGCAATAGCAATTAATTACCCACAGCGCAATGCCAATCAATTACACACAGAGCAATCCCAGTCAATTACACACAGAGAAAGTTGTACCAATTATTCACTCACAGAGCAATACCAATCACTTACCCACAGAAATACAAATCAATTACTCACAGGGCAATACTAATCAATTACACACAGAGCAATACCAAACAGTTACCCATATAGCAATACCAATCAATTACTCACCAAGCAATACCAATAAATTACTCACAAAGCAATACTAATAAATTACTCACAAAGCAATACCCATTACTCACAGGAATAACAATCATTTACTCATAGTGCAATACCAATTAATTATTGAAATAAATTCCAAGCAATTACTCACAGAGCAGTACTAATGAATTACTCTCAGCATAATGCCAATGAATTACCCACAGAGCAATGTCAATCAAATACTCATAGAGTGAAATGAATGAATTACTCAGAGCAATACCCATTATTCACAGAAATAACAATCATTTCCTCATAGTGCAATACCAATCAATTATTCAAATAAATGCTAAGCAATTACTCGCATAGCAATACTAATCAACTACTCACAGCATAATACCAATGAATTACCTACAGAACAATGCCAATCAAATACTCTCAGAGCAAAACCAATGAATTACACACAGAGCTATACCAATCAATTACACACAGTGCAATCCCAACCAATTACTCAGATAGCAATACCAATCAACTACTCGTAGAGCAATACCAATCAATCACCCATAATGCAAGAGCAATTAATTATCCACAGGGCAAAGCCAATCAATTACACACAGAGCAATCAGAGGCAATTACACAGAGAGAAAACAGTACCAATTAATTCGTTTCAGAGCAATACCAGTTACCCATAGAGCAATATCAATCAATTACTCACAGAGCAATACCCATTGCTCATAGAAATAACAATCATTTACTCATAGTGCAATGCCAATCAATTATTCAAATAAATGCTAAGCAATTACTGGCAGAGCAATACTAATCAATTACTTGCAGCATAATACCTCTGAATTACCCACAGAGCAATGCCAATCAAGTACTCACAGAGCGAAAGGAATGAATTACCCACAGAGCAATACCAATCATTTTCACACACAGCAATCCCAGTCAATTACACAGACAGAAAGCAGTACCAATTAATTAGTCACAGAGCAATATCAATCAATTACCCACAGAAATACAAATCAATTACTCACAGGGCAATACCAATCAATTACTCACAGAGCAATACAATCAACTACCCACAGGGCACAACCAAAAAATTACACAAAGAGCTATACCAATCAATTACACACAGAGCAATACCAATCAATTACACACAGAGCAATACAATCAACTACCCACAGAGCACAACCAAAAAATTACACAAAGAGCTATACCAATCAATTACACACAGAGCAATACCAATCAATTACTCACAGAGCAATACAAATCAATTACTCACAGAGCAATGCCAAACAATTACTCATAGAGCAATACCAATCAATTACCCATAAAGCAATAGCAATTAATTACCCACAGGGCAACACCAATAAATTACACACAGAGCAATCCCAGTCAATTACACAGCGAGAAAGCAGTACCAATTAATTAGTTTCAGAGTAATACCAGTTACCCATAGAGCAATACCAATCAATTACTCACCAAGCAATACCAATCAATTACTCACAGAGCAATACCCATTGCTCATAGAAATAACAATCAGCTACTCATAGTGCAATACCAATCAATTAGTCAAATAAATGCCAAGCAATTACTGGCAGAGCAATTCTAATCAATTACTCGCAGCAAAATACCTCTGAATTATCCACATAGCAATGCCAATCAAATACTCACAGAGCAATACAGTGAACTACCCACAGGGCAATACCAATCAATTACCCACGGAGTAATACCAATCAATTACTCACAGAGTAATACCAATCAATTACACACAGAGCAATAACAATCAATTACACACAGAGCTATGCCAAACAATTACTCACAAATCACTACCAATCAATTACACGCAGGTTACTAGCAATCAATTATCCACAGAGCAATACCAATTAATTACTCACACAGCATTCCCAGTCAATTACACAGATAGAAAGCAGTACCAATCAATTACACACAGCGTAATACCAATCAATTACACACAGCTCAATACCACTCAATTACTCATAGAGCAATACCAATCAATTACAGAGCAATACCAATCAATTAATCACAGAGAAATATCAATTACTTACACACAGAGCAATACCAAACAATTACCCACAGAGCAATACCAATCAATTACCACAGCACAATACCAGCCAATTACTGTCAGAGCAATACTAATCAATTACACAAGAGCAATGCCAATCAAATACTCACAGAGCAATACCAATCAATTACACACAGAGTAATATAATGAACTACCCACAGAGCAATATGAATCAGATACCCACAGTGCAAAACCAATCAATGACACACAGAGCAATACCAATCAATTACACACAGAGCAATACCAATCAATTACTCACAGAAATACAAATCAATTACTCACAGAGCAATACCAATCAATTACTCACAGAGTAATACAATGAACTACCCACAGAGCAATATGAATCAATTACCCACAGAGCAAAACCAATCAATTACACACAGAACAATACTAATCAACTACCCACAGAGCAATACCAATCAACTACTCAATGGAGCAACACCAATCAATTACCCACAGAGCAAAACCAATCAATTACACACAGAACAATACTAATCAACTACCCACAGTGCAATACCAATCAACTACTCAATGGAGCAACACCAATCAATAAGCCACTGAGCAAAACCAATGAATTACACATAGAGCTATACCAATCAATTACACACAGAGCAATACCAATCAATTACACACAGAGCAATACCAATCAAATACTCACAGAGCAATGACAATCAAATACTCACGCAGCAATACCAATCAGTTACTCACAGAGTAACACAATGAACTCCCCACAGGGCAATACCAATAAATTAGCCTGGATCAGTGGTGCTGGAAGAGCACAGCAATTCAGGCAGCATGCTGCCTGAATTGCTGTGCTCTTCCAGCACCACTGATCCAGAATCTGGTTTCCAGCATCTGCAGTCATTGTTTTTACCCCAATAAATTAGCCACAGAGCAATATCAGACCTGAAAATGTGTTGCTGGAAGAGCGCAGCAGGTCAGGCAGCATCCAGGGAACAGGAGAATCGACGTTTCGGGCATAAGCCCTTCTTCAGCCCTTCCTGTTCCAGCAACACATTTTCAGCTCTGATCTCCAGCATCTGCAGACCTCACTTTCTCCACAGAGCAATATCAGTCAATTACCCACAGAGCAATACCAATCAACTTCTCATGGAGCAACACCAATTAATAACCCACCGAGCAATTCCAATCAATTACCCACAAAGCAAAAACAATCAATTACAGATAGAACAATACCAAGCAATTACCCACAGAGCAATACCAATCAACTACTCATGTAGCAACACCAATCAATAACGCTCTGAGCAATTCCAATCAATTACCCACAGAGCAATACCAATCAATTACAAAGAGAGAAAGCAGTAGCAATTATCTACTCACAGAGCAATACCAATCACTTCTCCACAGAAATGCAAATCAATTACTCACAGAGCAATACCAATCAATTACTCACAGAGCAATACCAATCAATTACTCACAGAGCAATGCCAATCAAATACCGTCAGAGCATTACCGATCAATTACACACAGAGTAATACAAATCAATTACACATAGATCATTCCCAGTCAATTACAAAGAGAGAAAGCTGTACCAATTAATCAATCACAGAGCAATACCAAACAATTACCCTGTTTCCACACTGTAGGGAATCTAAATCTAATCTAATTACCAATCAATTACTCACAGAACAAAGCCAATCAATTACTCACTGATCAATACCAATCAATTTCTCACCGAGCAATACCCATCAATTACTCACAGAAATATTAATTATTTACTCATTGAGCAATACCAATCAATTATTCAAATAAATACCAAGCAGTTACTCACAGAGCAGTACTAATCAATTACTCACAGCATAATACCAATGAATTACCTACAGAGCAATGCCAATCAAATACTCACAGAGTGAAAGCAATGAAATACCCACAGAGCAATACCAATTAGTTACTCACAGACAAATACCAATTAATTACCCACTGAGCAGAACAAGTTCATTACTCACAGAGCAATAGCAATCAATTACACACAGAGCAATGTGAATCAATTACACACAGAGCAACCACAGTCAATTACACAGAGACAAAGCAGTAACAATCAATTACCCACGGAGTAATACCAATCAATTACCCACAGAGCAATACCAATCAATTACACACAGGTTACTAGCAATCAATTATCTACAGAGCAATACCAACTAATTACTCACACAGCATTCCCAGTCAATTACACAGAGAGAAAGCAGTACCAATCAATTACCCACAGAGCAATACTAATCAATTAATCACAGAGCAATTCCAACTAATTACTCACAGAGTAATAGCAAATAACTACCCGCAGAGCAATACCAATCAATTACCCACAGAGCAATCCCAGCGAATTCTTGAAAGAGAAAGCAGTACAAATCAATTACTCACAGAGTAATACCAATCAATTATCCACAGAGCAATACCAATCAATTACTGTCAGAGCAATACCAATCAATTACACACAGAGCAATACCACTCAATTACTCACAGAGCAATACCAATCAATTAATCACAGAGAAATATCAATCAATTACACACAGAGCAATACCAAACAATTACCCACAGAGCAATACCAATCAATTACTACAGCACAATACCAGCCAATTACTGTCAGAGCAATACTAATCAATTATACACAGAGCAATGCCAATCAAATACTCATAGAGCAATACCAATCAATTACACACAGAGTAATACAATGAACTACCCACAGAGCAATACTAATCAGTTACCCACAGAGCAAAACCAATCAATGACACACAGAGCAATACCAATCAATTACACACAGAGCAAAACCAATCAATTACACACAGAACAATACTAATCAACTACCCACAGAGCAATACTAATCAACTACTCAATGGAGCAACACCAATCAATAACCCACTGAGCAATTCCAATCAATAACCCACAGAGCAATACCAATCAATTACCCACAGAGTGATACCAATCAATTACTCACAGAGTGATACCAGTCAATTACACAGAGAGAAAGCAGTACCAATTATCTACTCACAGAGCAGTACAAAGCAATCACTCACAGAGCAAAAACAATCAATTACTCACAGAGCAATGCCAATTACACATGCAGCATTTCCAATCAAATACTCACAGAGCAACACCAATCAATTACTCACAGAGCAATGCCACTCGAATACTCATGCAGTAATACGAATCAATTACTCACAGAGCAATGCCAATCAAATACTCACGCAGCAATGCCAATCAATTACTCACAGAGCAATGCCAATCGAATACTCACGCAGTAATACTAATCAATTACTCACAGAGCAATGCCAATCAAATACTCATGCAGCAATACCAATCAATTACTCACACAGTAATACAATGAGCTACTTACTGGGCAATGCCAATCAATTACCCACGGAGCAATACCAATCAATTACCCACAGGACAAAAACAATCAATTACACACGGAGCAATACCAATCAATTACCCACAGGACAAAAACAATCAATTACACACAGAGCAATACCAATCAATTACCCACAGCATGATACCAGTTAATTACACAGAGAGAAAGCAGTACCAATTATCTACTTACAGAGCAATACCAATCACTTACCCACATAAATACAAATCAATTATTCACAGGGCAATACTAATCAATTACTCACAGAGTAAAACCAATCAATCAATCTCAGAGTACAAAGAACAAAGACAATTTGCAGCCCAGGAACAGGCCCTTCGGCCCTCCAGGCCTGAGCCGATGCAAATGTACTGTCTAAACCTGTCAGTCAATTCCTAAGCATCTATATCCCTCTGCTCCCCACCTACTCATGCATTTGTCCAGACACATCTTAAATGAATCTACCATGCCTGCCTCGACCACCTCTGATTGTAATGCATTCCAAACGCTCACCACCCTCTGTGTGAAGTACTTGCCGCGTGTATCCCCCTTAAAAACTTTCCACCTCTCACCTTGAAAGCATGACCCCTCATTATTGAATCCTTCACCCTGGGAAAAAGCTTGTCTCTATCCACCCTGTCTATACCCTTCATGATTTTGTAAACCTCAATTAGGTCCCCCCTCAATCTCCTTTTTTCTAATGAAAACAAACCTAACCTACTCAACCTCTCTTCATAGCTAGCACCTTTCATACCAGGCAACATCCTCGTAAACCTTCTCTGCACCCTCTCCAAAGCGTCCACATCCTTTTGGTAATGTGGTGACCAGAACTGTACACAGTATTCTAAATGCAGCTAAACCAATGTCTTGTACAATTTTAACATGCCAGCTCTTATACTCAATACCCCGTCCAATGAAGGCAAGCATACCATATGCCTTCTTGACCACTCTATCCACCTGTGCAACCTTCAGGTTACAATGGACCTGCGCTCCCAGATCTCTCTGTTCATCAACGTTTCCCAAGGCTCTTCCGTTTATTGTATAATTCGTTCTAGAATTAGTCTTGCCTAAATGCATCACCTCACATTTGTCTGGATTGAAAACCATCTGCCACTTTTCCACCCAACTCCTCAATCTATCTATATCCTCCTGTATTCTCTGACAGTCCCTTATGCTTTCTGCTACTCCACTAATCTTCGTGTCGTCTGCAAACTTGCTGATCATACCAGCAGTGTCTTCTTCCAGATCATTTATATATATTACAAACAACAGTGGCCTCAGCACTGATCCCTGTGGAACACCACTGGTCACCTTTCTCCACTTCAAGAAACTCCCTTCAACTACTACGGTCTCCTGTTGCTCAACCAACTCTTTATCCACCTAGCTAGAACACCCTGCACACCATGTGACTTCACTTACTCCATTAGTCTACCAAGGGGAACCTTATCAAACGTTTACTAAAGTCCATGTATATGACATCAACAGCCCTTCCTTCATCTATCAACTTGGTCACTTCCTCAAAGAACTCAATTAAGTTGGTAAGGCATGATCTTCCCAGCACAAACCATGTTGCCTATCACTGATAAGCCCATTCTTTTCTAAATATAAATAGATCCTATCCCTCAGTACCTTCCCCAGCAACTTTCCCACCAATGACGTCTGGCTCACTGGTCTGTAGTTACCCGGAATATCCCTTCTTGTACAGGGGGACAACATGAGCAACCTTCCAGTCCTCCAGCACCTCACCTGTATTTAAGGATGCCACAAAGATATCTGTCAGGGCCCCTGCTATTTCCTATCTCCCCTCCCTCAGCAACCTGGGATAGATCCCATCCGGTCCTGGGGATTTGTCCACCTTAATAACCTCTAGCCCACCCAACACATCTTCCCTACATATGTCAACGTGATCCAGGCTAATCAAACTTCTATCTCTAACCTCGACATTCATCATGTTCCTCTCCTCAGTGAACCCTGATGTAAAGTAATCATTCAGAATCACACCCATTCTCTCAGGTTCGGCACACAGCCTTCCTTTGTTATCCTTTCGTGGACCAACCCTTTCTCTAGTTACCCGCTTGCTTCTTACATAAGAATAAAAGGCTTTGGGATTCTCCTTAATTCTGCTCGCTAAAGCTATTTCATTACCCCTTTTAGCCTGCTTGATTCCTCATTTAAGATTGGTCCTACTCTTCCGATATTCCTCCAGGGCCCATTCTGTTCTTAGCTGGCTAGACCTTATGTATGCTTCCCTTTTCCTCTTGGCTAGTCGTACAATTTCTCATGAATCTTGCCCTTCCTATCCTTTGCTTTCAACTGGACATGCCTATCCTGCACTATCTTTAACCTATCTTTGAAAGCCTCCCATATCTCAAATGTGGACTTCCCTTCAAATAGCTGTGTCCAATCCACATTTCTGAGCTCCTGCCTAATTTTGATATAATTGGTCTTGGCCCAGTTTAGCACTCTTCCCTTAGGACCACTCTCTTCTTTATCTACGAGTATTCTAAAACTTACAGAATTGTGGTCACTGTTCCCAAAGAAATCCCCAACCGTAACTTCTACCATCTGTCCTGGCTCATTCCCCAGTACCAGTTCTAATATGGCCCCTTCTCTCGTCAGACTATTGACATACTGCTCTAGAAAACTCTCCTGGATGCTTCTTACAAATTCTACCCCATCCAGACCTCTGACGTTAAGTGTATCCCAGTGTAATGCAATGACCTAGTCACAGAGCAAAACCAATCAATTACACACAGAGCAATACCAATCAATTACTCACCGAACAATACCATTCAATTTCTCACCGAGCAATACCCATTACTCACAGAAATACCAATTATTTATTCATAAGTGCAATGCCAATCAATTATTCAAATAAATACCAAGCAATTACTCGCAGAGCAATACTAATCAATTACTCACAGCATAATACCAACGAATTACCCACAGAGCAATGCCAATCAAATACTCACAGAGCAAAAGGAATGAATTACCCACAGCAATACCAATCAATTAATCACAGAGCAATACCAATCAATTACCCATTGAGCAGTACAAATTAATTACTCATTGTACAATGCCAATCAATTACTCAAGGAGTAATACCAATCAATAACCCTCAGAGCAATTGCAATCAATTACACACAAAGCAATACCAATCATTTACTCTCAGAGCAATACCAATCAATTGCACACAGAGCAATACCAATCAATTACACACAGAGCAATACCAATCAATTGCACACAGAGCAATACCAATCAATTACACACAGAGCAATACCAATCAATTACTCACAGAGCAATACCAAAGAACTACCCACAGAGTAATACCAATGAATTACCCACAGGGCAATATCAATCTATTACACACATAGCAAACCCAGTCAGTTACACAGAGAAAAAGCAAAACCAATCTATTACTCGCAGAGCAATACCAATCAATTAATCACAGAACAATAGCCAATCACCCACAGAGCAATACCAACCAATTATCCACAGACCAATACCAATCAATTACTCACAGAGCAATAGCAATCAATTATTCACAGAGCAATACCATCAATTATACACAGAAGAATACCAGTGAATTATAGAGAGAAAGCAGTACAAAGCAATTACTCACAGAGCAATACCAACCAATTACCCACAGATCAATTCCAATCAATTACACACAGAGCAATACCAATCAATTACTCTCAGAGCAATACCAATCAATTACACAAAGAACAATCCAAGTCAATTATATAGATAAAGAAGTACCAATCAATTACTCACAGAGTAATGCCAATCATTTAATCACAGAGCAATACCAATGAATTACCCACAGGGCAATATCAATCTATTACACACATAGCAAACCCAGTCAGTTACACAGAGAAAAAGCAAAACCAATCTATTACTCGCAGAGCAATACCAATCAATTAATCACAGAACAATAGCCAATCACCCACAGAGCAATACCAACCAATTATCCACAGACCAATACCAATCAATTACTCACAGAGCAATAGCAATCAATTATTCACAGAGCAATACCATCAATTATACACAGAAGAATACCAGTGAATTATAGAGAGAAAGCAGTACAAAGCAATTACTCACAGAGCAATACCAACCAATTACCCACAGATCAATTCCAATCAATTACACACAGAGCAATACCAATCAATTACTCTCAGAGCAATACCAATCAATTACACAAAGAACAATCCAAGTCAATTATATAGATAAAGAAGTACCAATCAATTACTCACAGAGTAATGCCAATCATTTAATCACAGAGCAATAGCAATCAATTACTCACAGAGTAATGCCAATCAATTATCCACAGAGCAATAGGAATCAATTACTCTCAGAGCAATAGAAATCAATTACACACAGAGCAATACCAAACAATTACCCACAGAGCGATACCAATCAATTACCACAGAACATTACCAATTACTCTCAGAGCAATACCAATGAAGTCCACACTGCGCAATACCAATCAATTACTCACAGAGTAATAGCAATCAATTATCCATAGAGCAATAGCAATCAATTATTCACTGAGCAACACCTGTCAATTACACAGAGGGAAAGCAATGTCAAATGATTACTCACAGCACAATACCAATCAATTACTCACAGTTCATCACCAACCAAGCACCCACAAAGCAATAGGAATTACTCACTGTGCAAAATACTTCAATTACTCATAAAGCAATATCAATCAATTACCCACAGAGCAATACAAATCAATTACTCACAGAGCAATTCCAATCAGTTACACAGAGAGCAATACTAATCAATTATCCACAGAGCAATACCAATGAACTACCCACAGGGCAATACAAATCAATTGCCCATAGAGCAATGCCAATTAATTACTCACAGAGCATTACCAATCAACCAACCACAGCAATGACAATCAATTACTCACAGAGCAATGCCAATCAATAACCCACAGAGCAATTCCAATCAGTTACAAACAGAGCAATACCAGTCAATTACACACAGAGCAATACCAGACCATTACCAACAGAGCAATACCAATCAATTACCCACATAACAATACCAGTCAATTACACAGTGAGAAAGCAGTATCAAATAATTACTGACAGAGCAACACCAATCAATTACTCACAGGGTAATACCAATCAATTACCCACAGAGCAATTCCAATCAATTACACACGGAGCAATATGAATCAATGACTCATATAGAGCAATACCAGTCAATTACACACAGAGCAATACCAAACCATTACCAACAGAGTGATACCAATCAATTACCCACATAACCATGCCAGTCAATTACACGGTGAGAAAGCAAGCAACACCAATCAATTACTCACAGAAATAGAAATTAATTACTCACAGGGTAATACCCATCAATTACCCACAGTCCAATACCAATCAATAACTCACAGAGCAATATCAATCAATTACCCATGAAGCAATACCAATCAATTACCCACAGAGCAATTCCAATCAATTACCTACAGAGCAATTCCAATCAATTACCCACAGAGCATTAGCAATTATTTACCCTCAGAGCAATGCCAATTACACACAGAGCAATTCCAGTCAATTATGCAGAGCGAAAGCAATACCAATCAATTACTCACAGAGCAATACCAACCAATTACCCACAAAGCAATAGCAATCAATTACTCATACAGCAATACCCATCAATTACCCACAGAAATATCAATCAGTTACTCACAGGGCAATACGAATCAATTACTCAAAGAAATACCAAGCAATTACTCATAGAGCATGACCAATCAATTACTCACAGAGTGATACCAATTAATTACCCACAGAGCAATACCAATCAATTACGCACAGAACCATACCAGTCAATTACACAAAGAGAACGCAGTACCAATGAATTACCCACAGAGCAATACCAATCCATTAATCACAGAGCAATACCAATGAGTTATCAACAATACAATAACAATCAATTACTCACAGAGCAATACCAATCAATTAATCACCGAAATAGCGAGCAATTACTCATGGAGCAATTCCAATCAATTACTCACAGAAATACAAAGCAATTACTCACAAAACTATACAAATCAATTACACAGTTTGAGCAATGCTAAACAATTATATGCAAATGTTTACACCAATTGAGCAATACAAATCAATTACACAGGGAGAGTATTATGAAACAGTTCCTTCGACAGAGCAATACCAAAACATTATGCAGAGAGAGAAATATTAATGAATTACAAAGTGGGAACAATGGGAGAAAGTGAGGACTGCAGATGCTAGATAGAGATCAGAATCGAGAATGTAGTGCTGGAAAAGCACAGCAGGTCAGGCAGTATCCGAGGAGCAGGAGAATTGGTGCTTTGGGCATAAGCCCTTCATCAGGAATGAGGCTTGTTGGTTGTGGCTTAGAGATAAATGGAAGGGGCTGGGGTTTGGGGGACGGTAGCTCAAAAAACAATAGGTGGCTGAAGTGAGGGAGAAAGTGATAGATCAGAGGGGGGAGTGATGGACAGGT
The DNA here is from genome assembly GCF_037043375.1 of Chiloscyllium plagiosum. Lineage (NCBI taxonomy): Eukaryota > Metazoa > Chordata > Chondrichthyes > Orectolobiformes > Hemiscylliidae > Chiloscyllium > Chiloscyllium plagiosum. Next base: position 146,405,931 of record NW_028270141.1, on the reverse strand, counting down.
CCAGAGGATGGTGCCCATTTGGAGGGTTTGGACTGGGATAATGTGGGGGGAGGGGAAATGAGGAAGCTGTTGAAATCCACTTTTATCCCACGTGGTTGCAGCATCCCAAGACAGAATATCAGGTATTCCTCCTCCAAGCGTTTGGTGGTGGAGGAGACCCAGGGCCTGCATGTCCTTGATGGAGTGGGAGGGGGAGTTGAAGTGTTTAGCCACGGGGCGGTGGGGCTGGTGGGTGCGGGTGTCCCAGAGATGTTCTCTGAAACGATCCGCAAGTATCATCCGGTCTCCTCAGTGTAGCAATGGATACGGTAGATGACATTGGTAGAGGTACAGGTAAATTTCTGATGGATGTGGAAGGATCCCTTGGGGCCTTGGGCGGAGGTGAGGGGAGTGGTGTGGGCGCAGGCTTTGCACATCCTGCGATGGCAGGGAAAGGTGCCAGGAGTGGAGTGTGGGCTGGTGGGGGGTGTAACCTGACAAGAGAGTTGTGGAGGAAATGGTCTTTTCGGAACACTGGTAGAGGTGCGGAGGGAAAAATATATCTGGTGATGGAGTCCGTTTGGAGGTGGCAGAAGTGCCAGAGGATGATGCGTTGTATGCGGAGGTTGGTGGGGTGGAAGGTGAGGACCAGGATGGTTCTGTCCTTGTTGCATTGGGAGGGGTGGAGTACAAGGGTGGTAGTGCGTGAAGTGGAGGACATGCGCTGGAAGGCATTGTCAACAACGTGGGAAGGGAAGTTGTGATCATGGAAGAAGGAGGACATCTGGGACTTTCTGAGGTGGAAGTGGGAATAATACCAAACAGTTATACAGAAAGAGAAACAATTATACCATGTGAGAAATACCAATTACACACAGATCAATGCCAAATCAATTAAAAAAGCATCAAATAAATATACATGGCTCAATATCAAATAATAGTATAAAGACAGCAATGCTAAACAATTAATGAGCAATGTCAGTGAAAGCAGTACCAAACCATTACACAGATAGTGCAATACCAAACATTTACAAAGAAAAACACCAAATGTTTACACAGGGAAAGACCAAATGTTTACACAGAGCAATACCAATAAATTACACAGAGCAATACCAATCAGTTACACAGAGCAATACTAATCAATTACACAGAGCAATACCAATCAGTTACACAGAGCAATACTAATCAATTACACAGAGCAATACCAATCAATTGCTCACAGAGCAATAACAATCAACTATCCTCGGAACAATAACAATCTATTACTCTCAGAGCAGTATCAATCAATTACTCATGGAGCAATAACAATAAGTTACACAGAAAAATACCAATCAATTGCACAGAGCAGTACCAATCAATTACACAGAGCAGTACCAATCAATTACATGCAGAGCAATACCAATCAACTGATCACAGAGCAATGCCAATCAGTTAATCACAGAGCAATACCAATTAATTAATCACAGAGCAACCCTGATCAGTTACTTACAGAGCAATACCAAGCAATTACACACAGAGGAATACCAATCAATTATACAGATGAATACTAAACAATTACACAGAGCAATACTAAATGTTTATAAAGGGAAATACCAAATGTTAACACAGGGAAATACCAAACAATTACACAGAGAAAGCAAAGCCAAACAATTCCAGAGAGAGCAATGTTGAGCAATCACACACAGAGGAATAACAAACATTTCTACTTGGGCAATACCAAACATCGACACAGAATGAGCAATGCAAAACAGTTACTCAGACAAGGCAATACCAAGATGTTATACAGTGGAAATAATATCAAACAATTACACAGAGATAGCAATACCAAAACAATTACAGAGAACAATTGCAAAAAAATTCCACGAGGAGAAAGTGAGGTCTGCAGATGCTGGAGATCAAAGTTGAAACTTTATTGCTGGAACAGCACAGCAGGTCAGGCAGCATCCAGGGAACAGGAGATTCGACGTCGAATCTCCTGTTCCCTGGATGCTGCCTGACCTGCTGTGCTGTTCCAGCAATAAAGTTTCAACAAAAAAATTCCACACAGAGCAATGCCAAGCAATTGTACAGCAAGAGCAACATATAACAATTACACAGAATTAGCAATACCAAAAATGAAATAAACTGAGAGAACAATGCCAACCAATTACTCAGAGAGACCAATACTAAACGATAACGCAGTACAATACCAAACAATTACCAAGATAGACAAAGAGCAAACAAATTACAGAAGGAACAATTGAAAATAATCCAGCAGACAGTGTGATATCCAACAATGAGGCAGACATAGCAATAACAAGTATTTACACAGACAGTGCAATACCTAACAATGAGGCACACTCAGCAATAACAAGTATTTACACAGACAGTGCAATACCTAACAATGAGGCAGACACAGCAATAACAAGCATTTACACAGACAGTGCAACACCTAACAATGAGGCAGACACAGCAATAACAAGCATTTACACAGACAGTGCAACACCTAACAATGAGGCACACTCAGCAATAACAAGTATTTACACAGACAGTGCAATACCTAACAATGAGGCACACTCAGCAATAACAAGTATTTACACAGACAGTGCAATACCTAACAATGAGGCACACTCAGCAATAACAAGTATTTACACAGACAGTGCAATACCTAACAATGAGGCAGACACAGCAATAACAAGCATTTACACAGACAGTGCAACACCTAACAATGAGGCAGACACAGCAATAACAAGCATTTACACAGACAGTGCAACACCTAACAATGAGGCACACTCAGCAATAACAAGTATTTACACAGACAGTGCAACACCTAACAATGAGGCACACTCAGCAATAACAAGTATTTACACAGACAGTGCAATACCTAACAATGAGGCAGACACAGCAATAACAAGCATTTACACGAACAGGGCAAGGCAAACAAAGAAAGCAACACCAACCAATTCCACAGAGAGAGTAACACCAAGCATTTACACACAGAGTCACTTCAAATGCTTACACAGACAGGACAATTACAAACAATTTCACACAGTCCTATGTTAAACGTTTACATGGAGAGAGCAAGAACAAAACATAACACACAGAGCACTACCAGCCAATTACACACAAAGCAATAAAAATATTTACACCGGGAGAGTAAAACCAAACAGTTACAAAGTTAAAAATCACACAACACCAGGTTATAGTCCAACAGGTTTATTTGGAAACGCTAACGTTTAGAGCGCTGCATCTTCATCAGGTAGTTGTGGAGCAGGATCATAAAACACAGAGCTTATAGCAAAAGATTACAGTGTCATGCAACTGAAATGATATATTAAACAAGTCCAGATTGTGGTTAAGTCTTCTATCTTTTAGAATGGGTTGCAGGTTTCGGTTCATTAATATGTAAATCCCAGAACCTCTTTTAAGTCACATTCTCGAGATAACTTAAGGCACTGCTGAAAACTATTTCCAAAGACCCATGCGGATGGCCTCATCTGGGACCTTGAGTTCATGTCACACTACAGGAGATCCCACTACACTATAGACTCACACACACAAACACTCTCACACTGACACTCACGCAGACCCTCTGTCATACATATGTTCCATCTCCAACAAACACCCATGCACAGCCCACAAACACAACCTCTCAACCGCCTTATACTCTGTCACACTCACGCACACACTCTACAAAGCATGCACACATGCACACTCACACACAAACACACAGTCTCTCACATACACTGGCGCGCACTCACACACTCTCACATGCACACAGTCACACTCTCTCTTCTCTCTCCCTCACATATACACACATACACACACACAAACACACACATATGGGGTGAGTTTGCATTTGCAGAATTGTATTTCCAGATACATTCAATCTGCAGGCAGTCAATTCATATAACATCTTATAAATGTGAAATAGAACCAGTCTGACTCAAGATTGGGGTTCAGACAGACTCGAACCTTACACCTTTAATACTTTGTCTGAGGTGAGATGTCTTTTTTTTATATAAAATCTGCAGTTATCTCGAGAATGTGACTGTAACAAAGTTCTGGGATTTACATATTAATGAAATGAAACCTGCAACCCATTCTAAAAGATGAAAGACTTAAGAGCAATCTAGGTTTGTTCAATATATTGTTTTAATTGCATCACACTGCGATCTTTTACTATAAATTCTATGTCTTCTGACCCTGTGTTATTAGTTGCCGGATGAAGGAGGGGTGCTCCGAAACCTAATGCTTCCAAATAAGCCTGTTGGATTATAACCTGGTGTTGTGGGATTTTTAACTTTGTACACCCCAGTCCAACACCGGCACCTCCAAATCCAAACAATAATACAGTCAGTGCAATTGCAAACAATTACACACAGACCAATACCAAACAACTACACACATGTAAAACTAACAAACCACTGCACAGAGAGAGAGAGAGAGACAGTGTAACGGAGCTGTATGAAATAATTACTCAAGTAGAGCCATTACAAACAAGTACATGGAGAGCATCACTACACAGGAACAGGCGGAGCATTATCAGATAATTGCAAACATTATGCAGGCAATTGTTTGGTATTTGTGTATGAATGTTTGACCTTGTACTATGTGTAATTGCTTGGTATGTACTTGGTATTGCTCAGCCTGTATATTTGTTTGATCGTGCTCTGACTGTATATCTGTTTGCTATTGCTCTGCCCGTATATTTGTTTGGCGTTGCTCCATCTGTGTGTTCGTTTAGTAATGCTCTTTCAGTATATTTGTTACGTGTTGCTCTGTCTGTATATTAGTTTGGTGTTGCTTTGCCTGCGTATTTGTTTATCTTGCTCTGCCAGAATTTTCATTTGGTATACCTCGGCATGTATATTTGTTTGGCATTACTCAGTCCATAAATTTATTTGGTATTTATCCGCCTGTATATGAGTTTGCTGTTGCTTTGCCTGCATATTTGAAAGGTATGGCACTGCCTGTATATTCATTTGGTATACCTCGATATGTATTTTTTTTGGTATTACTCAGTCTATATACGTATTTGGTATTTCTTTGTCTGTAAATTGTTTAGTGTTACTCTGCCTGTATATTTGCTTGGTGTTGATCTGTCTGTATATTCATTTGGTATACCTCTAAATGCATATTTGTTTGTATTACTCAGTCTATAAATTTGTTTAGTATTTCTCTGTCTGTAGATTTGTTTGGCATTGCTCTGTGCTACTGTTTGGCAATGCTCCCTCTCACTGCAATGTTTGGTACTGCTCTGTCGATGTAATTTGCAATATTCTGTGAACAATGTTTGGAATTTGCTCTGTCTGTGCAACTGATTGTTGTTGCTCTGTCAGTGTAACTGTTTGTTATTGATCTGTTAGTGTAACTGTTTGTTATTGATCTGTTAGTGTAACTGTTTGTTATTGCTCTGCCTGTGTAAGTGTTTGTTATTGCTCTGTCTGTGCAACTGATGGTTGTTGCTCAGTCAGTGTAACAGTTTGTTATTGATCTGTTAGTGTAACTGTTTGTTATTGCTCTGTCTGTGTAAGTATTTGTCATTGCTCTGCCTGTGTAACTGCTTGTTATTTCTCTGACTGTGTAAGTGTTTGTTATTGCTCTGTTTGTATAACTGCTAGCTATTGCTCTGTCTGTGTAAGTGTTTGTTATTGCTCTGTTTGTATAACTGCTAGCTATTGCTCTGTCTGTGTAAGTGTTTTTATTGCTCTGTCTATGTAACTGTTTGTTATTGCTCTGTCTGTGTAACTGTGTGCTATTGCTCTGCCTGTGTAACTGTTTGTTATTGCTCTGTCTCTGTAACAGTTTGTTATTGCTCTGTCTGTAACTACCTGTGTGTTAATGCTCTGCCTGTGTAAGTGTTTGTTATTGCTCTGTCTTTGTAACTGTTTGTTATTGCTCTGATTGTGTAACTGTTGTTGCTTTGTCCGTGTAAGTGTTTGTTATTGCTCTGTCTATGTAACTGTTTGTTATTGCTCTGTCTGTGTAACTGTGTGTTATTGCTCTGTCTGTGTACCTGTTTGTTATTGCTCTGTCTGTGTAACTGCCTGTGTGTTAATGCTCTGCCTGTGTAGCTGTTTGTTATTGCTGTGTCTGTGTGACAGTTTGTTATTACTCAGCTTCTATAACTGTTATTGTTATGAACTGTGGAAGTGTTTGTTATTGCTCTGCCTGTGGAACTGTTTGTTGATGCTCTTTCCGTGTGACAGTTTGTTATTGCTCTGTCTGTGTTACTGTCATTGTTCTGCCTGTGCAGCAGTTTGTTATTGTTCTGTCCATGTAACTGTTTGTTGTTGCACTCTCTGTGTAACTTATTTATTGCTCTGACCATGTAACTTTTGTCATTGCTCTGCCTGTGTAACTGTTTGTTATTGTTCTGTCTGTGTACTGTGTGTTTCTGCTCTGTCTGTGTAACTGTTATTGCTCTGGCTGTGTTACTGTCTCTTATTGCTCCGTCTGTGTAATTATTTGTTATTGCTCTGTCCGTGAAATTGTTTGTTATTGCTCTGCCTGTGTAACAGTTTGTTATTGCTCTGACTGTGTAACTGTTTGTTATTGCTTTGTCCATGTAATGGTTATTGCTCTGCCTTTGTAACTGTTTGTTATGGCTCTGCCTGTGTAACTGTTCTTGTTTTGCCTGTGTAACTCTACTATTGCTCTGCCAGTGTAACTGTTTGTTATTGCTCTGTCTGTGAAACTGTTTGTAATTGCTCTGCCTGTGTAAGTACTTGTTATTGCTCTCACTATGTAAGTGTTTGTTATTGCTCTGTCCGTGAAACTGTTTGTTATTGCTCTGCCTGTGTAACTGTTTGTTAATGCTTTGTCCGTGAAACTGTTTGTTATTGTTCTGCTTGTGTAACTGTTTGTTAATGCTCTGTTTATGTAACTGTTTGTTATTGCTCTGTTTAAGTGTTTGTTATTGCTCTGTCTGTGTAACTATTTGTTAATGCTCTGTCTGTTTAAGTGTTTGTTATTGCACTGCCTGTGTAAGTGTTTATTATTGCTCTGCCTGTTCAAGTGTTTGTTGTTGCTCTGCCTGTGTAACCGCTTGATATTGCTCTGCCTGTGTAAGTGTTTATTATTGCTCTGCCTGTGCAAGTGTTTGCTGTTGCTCTGCCTGTGTAACTGTTTGTTATTGTTGTATCCGTGTAAGTGTTTGTTATTGCTCCACCTGTGTAACTGTTTGTTATTGCTTTGTCTATGTAACTGTTTGTTATTGCGTTTGTTAGTGGGCGGCACGGTGGCACAGTGGTTAGCACTGCTGCCTCACAGCGCCAGAGACCCGGGTTCAATTCCCGCCTCAGGTGACTGACTGTGTGGAGTTTGCACGTTCTCCCCGTGTCTGCGTGGGTTTCCTCCGGGTGCTCCGGTTTCCTCCCACAGTCCAAAGATGTGCAGGGCCGGTGAATTGGCCATGCTAAATTGCCCGTAGTGTTAGGTAAGGGGTAAATGTAGGGGGATGGGTGGGTTTCGCTTCGGCGGGGCGGTGTGGACTTGTTGGGCCGAAGGGCCTGTTTCCACACTGTAATCTAATCTAATCTAATCTGTTTGTCATTGCTCTGTCGGTGTGATTGTTTGTTTTTGTTGTGTCCGTGTAAGTGTATGTTATTCCTTTGTCCCTGTAACTCTTATTGCTCTGTCTGTGTAACTGTCATTGCTCTGCCTGTGGTACTGTATGTTTTTGAATTGCCTGTGTAAGTGTTTGTTATTGCTCCGTGTGTACTGTGTGTCAATGCTCTGCCTGTGTAACAGTTTGTTATTGCTCTGCCTGTGTAACAGTTTGTTATTGCTCTGCCTGTGTAACAGTTTGTTATTGCTCTGTCGGTGTAACTGTTTGTTATTGTTGTATCCGTGTAAGTGTTTGTTATTGCTCCACCTGTGTAACTGCTTATTATTGCTCTGTCGGTGTGACAGTTTGTTTTTGTTGTGTCCGTGTAAGTGTATGTTATTCCTTTGTCCCTGTAACTCTTCTTGCTCTGTCTGTGTAACTGTCATTGCTCTGCCTGTGGTACTGTATGTTTTTGAATTGCCTGTGTAAGTGTTTGTTATTGCTCCGTGTGTACTGTGCGTCAATGCTCTGCCTGTGTAACTGCTTGTTATTGCTCTGCCTGTGTAACAGTTTGTTATTGCTCTGCCTGTGTAACAGTTTGTTATTGCTCTGTCGGTGTAAGTGTTTGTTATTGCTTTGTCCATGTGACGGTTATTGCTGTGTTTTTGTAAGTGTTTGTTATTGCTCTGCCGGTGTAACTGTGTGTTATTGCTCTGTCGGTGTATGTGTTTGTTATTGCTCTGTCGGTGTATGTGTTTGTTATTGCTCTGTCGGTGTATGTGTTTGTTAGTGCTCTGTCGGTGTGTGTGTTTGTTATTGCTTTGTCCATGTAACGGTTATTGCTGTGTTTTTGTAAATGTTTGTTGTCGCTCTGCGTGTGTAAATGTTTGTTGTCGCTCTGCGTGTGTAAGTGTTTGTTATTGCTCTGCCTGTGTAACTGTTTCTGCTTTGCATGCATAACTGTATGTTATTGTGCTCTCGGTGTCACTGTTTGCTGTTGCCCTCTCTGTGGAAGTGTTTATTATTGCGCTGTCTGTGGAAGTGTTTGTTATTGCTCTGTCTGCGTAACATGTATTGCTTTTTCTGCGTAATTATTGCTGCTGATCTATCAGTGTAAATGTTTGTTATTGCTCTGTCTGTGTAACTGTCTGATTTTGCATTGCCTGTGTAACTGTTTGTAATTGCTCTGCCAGTGTAAGTGTTTGTTATTGCTATGTTTGTGCAGCTCTTCGTATTTGCTCTGCCTATGTAAGCGTTTGTTATTGCTATTACTCTGTAACTGTTTGCTATTGCTCTGCATGTGTAAGTGTTTGTTATTGCTCAGCCTGTGTAAGTGTTTGTTATTGCTCTGTCTGTGTAACTGTTTGTTATTGCTCTGCCTGTGTAACTGTTTATCATTGCTCTGCCTGTGCACTGTGTGCTAATTCTCTTCCTGTGTAACTGTTTTGTCATTGCTCCGTCTGTATAATTGCTCGTTATTGCTCTGCCTGTGTATGTGTTTGTTATTGCTCTGCCTGTGTAACTATGTGTTATTGCTCTGCCTGTGTAACTGTTTGTTATTGCTCTGGCTGTGTAAGTGTTTATTATTGCTCTGCCTGTGTAACTGTTTGCTATTCCTCTGCCTGTGTCAGTATTTGTTATTGCTTTGCCTGTGTACATGTTTGCTATTGCTCTGTCTGGGTACGTGTTTGTTATTGCTCTGCCTGTGTAAGTGTTTGTTATTGCTCTGCCTGTGTAACTGTGTGTTATTGCTCTGCCTGTGTAACTGTTTGTTATTGCTCTGTCTGTGTGAGCTGTTTGTTATTGCTCTGGCTGTGTAAGTGTTTATTATTGCTCTGCCTGTGTAACTATTTGTTGTTGCTCTGTCTGTGTAAGTGTTTGTTATTGCTTTGCCTGTGTAACTATTTGTTGTTGCTCTGTCTGTGTAAGTGTTTGTTATTGCTTTGCCTGTGTACATGTTTGCTATTGCTCTGCCTGGGTACGTGTTTGTTATTGCTCTGCCTGTGTAACTGTTTGTTATTGCTCTGCCTGTGTAACTGTTTGTTATTGCTCTGTCTGTGTAACTGTTTGTTAGTGCTCTGGCTGTGTAAGTGTTTATTATTGCTCTGCCTGTGTAACTGTTTGCTATTCCTCTGCCTGTGTAAGTGTTTGTTATTGCTCTGCCTGTGTCACTGTTTGGTATTGCTCTGCCTGTGTAACTATTTGTTGTTGCTCTGTCTGTGTAAGTGTTTGTTATTGCTTTGCCTGTGTAATGTTTGCTATTGCTCTGCCTGGGTACGTGTTTGTTATTGCTCTGCCTGTGTAACTGTTTGTTATTGCTCTGCCTGTGTATGTGTTTGTTATTCCTCTGCCTGTGTAAGTGTTTGTTATTGCTCTGCCTGTGTAACTGTTATTCCTCTGCCTGTGTAACAATTTGTTATTGCTCTGTCGGTGTATATATTTGTTATTGCTCTGTCTTTGTAACAGCTTGTTATTGCTCTACCGGTGTACTGTCTGTTAATGCTCTTCCCGTATGACTGTTTGCTATTGCTCTGTCTGTGTATATATTTGTTATTGCTCTGTCTTTGTAACAGCTTGTTATTGCTCTACCGGTGTACTGTCTGTTAATGCTCTTCCCGTATGACTGATTGTTAGTGCTCTGCCTGTGTACTGTGTGTTAATGCTCTTCCAGTGTAAGTGTGTGTGACTGCAGTGTCTGTATATGTGTAGGTTATTGCTCTGCCTGTGTAAGTGTTTGTTCTTGTTCTGCCTGTGTGACTGGTTTTTTATTGCTCTGCCTGTGTAAGTGTTTGTTATTGCTCTGCATGTGTAACTGTTTTTCATTGCTCTGTCTGTGTTCGTGTTTATTTTTGCTCTGCCTGTGTAACTGCTTGTTATTGCTCTGTCTGTGTAAGTGTTTGCTATGGCTCTGCCTGTGTAAGTGTTTGTTATTGCTCTGCCTGTGCAAGTGTGTGTTATTGCTCTGCCTGTGTAACTGTTTGTTATTGCTCTGTCTGTGCAAGTTGTTGCTATTGCTCTCTCTGTGCAAGTGTGTGTTATTGCTCTGCCTGTGAAAGTGTTTGTTATTGCTCTGCCTGTGATTTTTTTTGTTATTGCTCTGCCTGTGTACTGTCTGTTAATGCTCTTCCAGTGGAAGTGTTTGTGACTGCTGTATCTGTGTAAGTATTTGTTATTGCTCTGCCTGTGTAAGTGTTTTTCATTGCTCTGTCTGCGTAACTGTTTGTTATTGCTCTGTCTGTGTGACTGCTTTTTTATTGCTCTGCCTGTGTAACTGTTTGTTATTGCTCTGTCTGTTTAACTGTTTGTAATTGCTCTGTGTATGCAACGGTTTGTTATTGCTCTGTCTGTTTACCTGTTGCTTTTGCTCTGTTGGTGTGATTGTTTGTAATTGTTGTGACCATATAAGTGTTTGGTATTATTCTGCCTGTGTAATTGTTTGTTATTGCTCTGCTTGTGTCACTGTGTGTTATTGTTCTGCCTGTGTAACTGTTTGGTATTGCTCTGCCTGTGTAAATATTTGTTGTTGCTCTGCCTGTATAACTGTTTGTTATTGCTCTGTCTGTGTACATATTTGTTGTTGATCTGTATGTGTAACTGTTTATTATTGCTCCGTCTGTTTAACTATTTGTTATTGCTCTGCCTGTGTAGCTGTTTGTTATTGCTCTGCCTGTGTAGCTGTTTGTTATTGCTCTGTCTTTGTAACTGTTTGTTATTGGTCTGTCTGTGAAACTGTTATTGCTCTGTCTGTGTAACTGTTTGTTATTGCTTCGTCTGTGTAACTGTTTGCTATTGCTCTGCCTGTGTAATCGTTTGTTAATGCTCTGCCTGTGCTACTGGTTGTTATTGCTCTGTCTGTGTAACTGTTTGTTATTGCTTTTTCAGTGTCATTGTTTGTTAATGTTGTGTCCGTGTAATTGTTTGTTATTGCTTTGTCCTTGTAACTGTTTTTGCTCTGCGTGTGTAACTGTTTGCTGTTGCTCAGTCAGTGTTACTGTTTGTTGCTGCTCTGTCCGTGTAACGGTCTGCTGTTGCTCTGACCATTTAACTCTTTGTTATTGCTCTGTCTGTGTTACTATGTGTTTTTGTTCTCTCTGTGGAAGTGTTTGTTATTCTTTCTGCCTGTGTAATTGTTTGTTATTGCTCTGTCGGTTTAACTGTTTGCTATAGCTCTGCCTGTGTAACCGTTTGTTATTGCTCTGCCTGTGTAACTGTTTGTCATTGCTCTGTCTGTTTAACTGTTTGTCATTGCTCTGTCTGTGTAACTGTTTGTTATTGCTCTGTCTGTGTGATTGTTTTTTATTGCTCTGCCTGTGTAAGTGTTCGTCATTGCTCTGTTGTGTAAGTATTTGTTATTGCTCTGCCTGTGTAACTGTTTGTCATTGCTCTGTCTGTTTAACTGTTTGTTATTGCTCTGCCTGTGTAAGTGTTTGGTATTGCTCTGTCTGTTTAACTGTTTGTCATTGCTCTGTCTGTTTAACTGTTTGTCATTGCTCTGTCTGTTTAACTGTTTGTCATTGCTCTGCCTGTGTAACTGTTTTTGCTTTGCATGCATAACTGTTTGTTATTGCTCTCTCGGGGTCACTGTTTGCTGTTGCCCTCTCTGTGGAAGTGTTTATTATTGCGCTGTCTGTAGAAGTGTTTGTTATTGCTCTGTCTGTGTAACTGTTTGCTATTGCTCTGTCTGTGTATATATTTGTTATTGCTCTGTCTTTGTAACAGCTTGTTATTGCTCTACCGGTGTACTGTCTGTTAATGCTCTTCCCGTATGACTGATTGCTATTGCTCTGTCTGTGTATATATTTGTTATTGCTCTGTCTTTGTAACAGCTTGTTATTGCTCTACCGGTGTACTGTCTGTTAATGCTCTTCCCGTATGACTGATTGTTAGTGCTCTGCCTGTGTACTGTGTGTTAATGCTCTTCCAGTGTAAGTGTGTGTGACTGCAGTGTCTGTATATGTGTAGGTTATTGCTCTGCCTGTGTAAGTGTTTGTTCTTGTTCTGCCTGTGTGACTGGTTTTTTATTGCTCTGCCTGTGTAAGTGTTTGTTATTGCTCTGCATGTGTAACTGTTTTTCATTGCTCTGCCTGTGTTAGTGTTTATTTTTGCTCTGCCTGTGTAACTGCTTGTTATTGCTCTGTCTGTGTAAGTGTTTGCTATTGCTCTGTCTGTGCACGTTGTTGCTATTGCTCTCTCTGTGCAAGTGTGTGTTATTGCTCTGCCTGTGAAAGTGTTTGTTATTGCTCTGCCTGTGATTTTTTTTGTTATTGCTCTGCCTGTGTACTGTCTGTTAATGCTCTTCCAGTGGAAGTGTTTGTGACTGCTGTATCTGTGTAAGTATTTGTTATTGCTCTGCCTGTGTAAGTGTTTTTCATTGCTCTGTCTGCGTAACTGTTTGTTATTGCTCTGTCTGTGTGACTGCTTTTTTATTGCTCTGCCTGTGTAAGTGTTTGTTATTGTTCTGTTGTGTAAGTGTTTGTTATTGCTCTGCCTGTGTAACTGTTTTTCATTGCTCTGTCTGTGTAAGTGTTTGTTATTGTTCTGCCTGCATAACTGTTAGTTATTGCGCTGCCTGTGTAAGTGTTTGTTTTTGCTCCGTCTGTGTAAGTGTTTGTTACTGCTGTGCCTGTGTAAGTGTTTGTTATTGCTCTGCCTGTGTAACTGTTTATCATTGCTCTGCCTGTGCACTGTGTGCTAATTCTCTTCCTGTGTAACTGTTTTGTCATTGCTCCGTCTGTATAATTGCTCGTTATTGCTCTGCCTGTGTATGTGTTTGTTATTGCTCTGCCTGTGTAACTGTGTGTTATTGGTCTGCCTGTGTAACTGTTTGTTATTGCTCTGCCTGTGTAACTGTTTGTTATTGCTCTGGCTGTGTAAGTGTTTATTATTGCTCTGCCTGTGTAACTGTTTGCTATTCCTCTGCCTGTGTCAGTATTTGTTATTGCTTTGCCTGTGTACATGTTTGCTATTGCTCTTTCTGGGTACGTGTTTGTTATTGCTCTGCCTGTGTAAGTGTTTGTTATTGCTCTGCCTGTGTAATTGTTTGTTATTGCTCTGCCTGTGTAACTGTTTGTTATTGCTCTGTCTGTGTGAGCTGTTTGTTATTGCTCTGGCTGTGTAAGTGTTTATTATTGCTCTGCCTGTGTAACTATTTGTTGTTGCTCTGTCTGTGTAAGTGTTTGTTATTGCTTTGCCTGTGTAACTATTTGTTGTTGCTCTGTCTGTGTAAGTGTTTGTTATTGCTTTGCCTGTGTACATGTTTGCTATTGCTCTGCCTGGGTACGTGTTTGTTATTGCTCTGCCTGTGTAACTGTTTGTTATTGCTCTGCCTGTGTAACTGTTTGTTATTGCTCTGTCTGTGTAACTGTTTGTTAGTGCTCTGGCTGTGTAAGTGTTTATTATTGCTCTGCCTGTGTAACTGTTTGCTATTCCTCTGCCTGTGTAAGTGTTTGTTATTGCTCTGCCTGTGTCACTGTTTGGTATTGCTCTGCCTGTGTAACTATTTGTTGTTGCTCTGTCTGTGTAAGTGTTTGTTATTGCTTTGCCTGTGTAATGTTTGCTATTGCTCTGCCTGGGTACGTGTTTGTTATTGCTCTGCCTGTGTAACTGTTTGTTATTGCTCTGCCTGTGTATGTGTTTGTTATTCCTCTGCCTGTGTAAGTGTTTGTTATTGCTCTGCCTGTGTAACTGTTATTCCTCTGCCTGTGTAACAGTTTGTTATTGCTCTGTCGGTGTATATATTTGTTATTGCTCTGTCTTTGTAACAGCTTGTTATTGCTCTACCGGTGTACTGTCTGTTAATGCTCTTCCCGTATGACTGATTGTTAGTGCTCTGCCTGTGTACTGTGTGTTAATGCTCTTCCAGTGTAAGTGTGTGTGACTGCAGTGTCTGTATATGTGTAGGTTATTGCTCTGCCTGTGTAAGTGTTTGTTCTTGTTCTGCCTGTGTGACTGGTTTTTTATTGCTCTGCCTGTGTAAGTGTTTGTTATTGCTCTGCATGTGTAACTGTTTTTCATTGCTCTGTCTGTGTTCGTGTTTATTTTTGCTCTGCCTGTGTAACTGCTTGTTATTGCTCTGTCTGTGTAAGTGTTTGCTATGGCTCTGCCTGTGTAAGTGTTTGTTATTGCTCTGCCTGTGCAAGTGTGTGTTATTGCTCTGCCTGTGTAACTGTTTGTTATTGCTCTGTCTGTGCAAGTTGTTGCTATTGCTCTCTCTGTGCAAGTGTGTGTTATTGCTCTGCCTGTGAAAGTGTTTGTTATTGCTCTGCCTGTGATTTTTTTTGTTATTGCTCTGCCTGTGTTCTGTCTGTTAATGCTCTTCCAGTGGAAGTGTTTGTGACTGCTGTATCTGTGTAAGTATTTGTTATTGCTCTGCCTGTGTAAGTGTTTTTCATTGCTCTGTCTGCGTAACTGTTTGTTATTGCTCTGTCTGTGTGACTGCTTTTTTATTGCTCTGCCTGTGTAACTGTTTGTTATTGCTCTGTCTGTTTAACTGTTTGTAATTGCTCTGTGTATGCAACGGTTTGTTATTGCTCTGTCTGTTTACCTGTTGCTTTTGCTCTGTTGGTGTGATTGTTTGTAATTGTTGTGACCATATAAGTGTTTGGTATTATTCTGCCTGTGTAATTGTTTGTTATTGCTCTGCTTGTGTCACTGTGTGTTATTGTTCTGCCTGTGTAACTGTTTGGTATTGCTCTGCCTGTGTAAATATTTGTTGTTGCTCTGCCTGTATAACTGTTTGTTATTGCTCTGTCTGTGTACATATTTGTTGTTGATCTGTATGTGTAACTGTTTATTATTGCTCCGTCTGTTTAACTATTTGTTATTGCTCTGCCTGTGTAGCTGTTTGTTATTGCTCTGCCTGTGTAGCTGTTTGTTATTGCTCTGTCTTTGTAACTGTTTGTTATTGGTCTGTCTGTGAAACTGTTATTGCTCTGTCTGTGTAACTGTTTGTTATTGCTTCGTCTGTGTAACTGTTTGCTATTGCTCTGCCTGTGTAATCGTTTGTTAATGCTCTGCCTGTGCTACTGGTTGTTATTGCTCTGTCTGTGTAACTGTTTGTTATTGCTTTTTCAGTGTCATTGTTTGTTAATGTTGTGTCCGTGTAATTGTTTGTTATTGCTTTGTCCTTGTAACTGTTTTTGCTCTGCGTGTGTAACTGTTTGCTGTTGCTCAGTCAGTGTTACTGTTTGTTGCTGCTCTGTCCGTGTAACGGTCTGCTGTTGCTCTGACCATTTAACTCTTTGTTATTGCTCTGTCTGTGTTACTATGTGTTTTTGTTCTCTCTGTGGAAGTGTTTGTTATTCTTTCTGCCTGTGTAACTGTTTGTTATTGCTCTGTCGGTTTAACTGTTTGCTATAGCTCTGCCTGTGTAACCGTTTGTTATTGCTCTGCCTGTGTAACTGTTTGTCATTGCTCTGTCTGTTTAACTGTTTGTCATTGCTCTGTCTGTGTAACTGTTTGTTATTGCTCTGTCTGTGTGATTGTTTTTTATTGCTCTGCCTGTGTAAGTGTTCGTCATTGCTCTGTTGTGTAAGTATTTGTTATTGCTCTGCCTGTGTAAGTGTTTGTTATTGCTCTGTCTGTGTAACTGTTTGTCATTGCTCTGTCTGTTTAACTGTTTGTTATTGCTCTGCCTGTGTAACTGTTTGTCATTGCTCTGTCTGTTTAACTGTTTGTCATTGCTCTGCCTGTGTAACTGTTTTTGCGTTGCATGCATAACTGTTTGTTATTGCTCTCTCGGGGTCACTGTTTGCTGTTGCCCTCTCTGTGGAAGTGTTTATTATTGCGCTGTCTGTAGAAGTGTTTGTTATTGCTCTGTCTGTGTAACTGTTTGCTATTGCTCTGTCTGTGTATATATTTGTTATTGCTCTGTCTTTGTAACAGCTTGTTATTGCTCTACCGGTGTACTGTCTGTTAATGCTCTTCCCGTATGACTGATTGTTAGTGCTCTGCCTGTGTACTGTCTGTTAATGCTCTTCCAGTGTAAGTGTGTGTGACTGCCGTGTCTGTATATGTGTAGGTTATTGCTCTGCCTGTGTAAGTGTTTGTTCTTGTTCTGCCTGTGTGACTGGTTTTTTATTGCTCTGCCTGTGTAAGTGTTTGTTATTGCTCTGCATGTGTAACTGTTTTTCATTGCTCTGCCTGTGTTAGTGTTTATTTTTGCTCTGCCTGTGTAACTGCTTGTTATTGCTCTGTCTGTGTAAGTGTTTGCTATTGCTCTGTCTGTGCAAGTTGTTGCTATTGCTCTCTCTGTGCAAGTGTGTGTTATTGCTCTGCCTGTGATTTTTTTTTGTTATTGCTCTGCCTGTGTACTGTCTGTTAATGCTCTTCCAGTGGAAGTGTTTGTGACTGCTGTATCTGTGTAAGTATTTGTTATTGCTCTGCCTGTGTAAGTGTTTTTCATTGCTCTGTCTGCGTAACTGTTTGTTATTGCTCTGTCTGTGTGACTGCTTTTTTATTGCTCTGCCTGTGTAAGTGTTTGTTATTGTTCTGTTGTGTAAGTGTTTGTTATTGCTCTGCCTGTGTAACTGTTTTTCATTGCTCTGTCTGTGTAAGTGTTTGTTATTGTTCTGCCTGCATAACTGTTAGTTATTGCGCTGCCTGTGTAAGTGTTTGTTTTTGCTCCGTCTGTGTAAGTGTTTGTTACTGCTGTGCCTGTGTAAGTGTTTGTTATTGCTCTGCCTGTGTAACTTTTTGTTATTGCTCTGCCTGTGATTTTTTTTGTTATTGCTCTGCCTGTGATCTTTTTTGTTATTGCTCTGTCTGTGTAACTGTTTGTTATTGCTCTGACTTTGTAACTGTTTGTTAGTGCTCTGCCTGTGTACTGTCTGTTAATGCTCTTCCAGTGGAAGTGTTTGTGACTGCTGTATCTGTGTAAGTATTTGTTATTGCTCTGCCTGTGTAAGTGTTTTTCATTGCTCTGTCTGCGTAACTGTTTGTTATTGCTGTGTCTGTGTGACTGTTTTTTTATTGCTCTGCCTGTGTAAGTGTTTGTTATTGTTCTGTTGTGTAAGTGTTTGTTATTGCTCTGCCTGTGTAACTGTTTTTCATTGCTCTGTCTGTGTAAGTGTCTGTTATTGTTCTGCCTGCGTAACTGTTAGTTATTGCGCTGCCTGTGTAAGTGTTTGTTTTTGCTCCGTCTGTGTAAGTGTTTGTTACTGCTGTGCCTGTGTAAGTGTTTGTTATTGCTCTGCCTGTGTAACTGTTTGTTATTGCTCTGCCTGTGTAACTGTTTGTTATTGCTCTGCCTGTGCAAGTGTTTTTATTGCTCTGACTGTATAGCTATTTGTTATTGCTCTGTCAGTGAAAGTGTTTGTTATTGCTCTGCCTGTGTAACTGTTTATTATTGCTCCACCTGTGTCACTGTTTGTTATTGCTCCGCCTGTGTCTCTGTTTGTTATTGCTCTGCCTGTGTAACTGTTTGTTATTACGTTGCCTGTGTAACTGTTTGTTATTGCTCTGTCTGTTTAACTGTTTGTAATTGCTCTGTGTATGCAACGGTTTGTTATTGCTCTGTCTGTTTACCTGTTGCTTTTGCTCTGTTGGTGTGATTGTTTGTAATTGTTGTGACCATATAAGTGTTTGGTATTATTCTGCCTGTGTAATTGTTTGTTATTGCTCTGCTTGTGTCACTGTGTGTTATTGTTCTGCCTGTGTAACTGTTTGGTATTGCTCTGCCTGTGTAAATATTTGTTGTTGCTCTGCCTGTATAACTGTTTGTTATTGCTCTGTCTGTGTACATATTTGTTGTTGATCTGTATGTGTAACTGTTTATTATTGCTCCGTCTGTTTAACTATTTGTTATTGCTCTGCCTGTGTAGCTGTTTGTTATTGCTCTGCCTGTGTAGCTGTTTGTTATTGCTCTGTCTTTGTAACTGTTTGTTATTGGTCTGTCTGTGAAACTGTTATTGCTCTGTCTGTGTAACTGTTTGTTATTGCTTCGTCTGTGAAACTGTTTGCTATTGCTCTGCCTGTGTAATCGTTTGTTAATGCTCTGCCTGTGCTACTGGTTGTTATTGCTCTGTCTGTGTAACTGTTTGTTATTGCTTTTTCAGTGTCATTGTTTGTTAATGTTGTGTCCGTGTAATTGTTTGTTATTGTTTTGTCCTTGTAACTGTTTTTGCTCTGCGTGTGTAACTGTTTGTTAGTGCTCTGTCCGTATAACTGTTTGCTGTTGCTCAGTCAGTGTTACTGTTTGTTGCTGCTCTGTCCGTGTAACGGTCTGCTGTTGCTCTGACCATTTAACTCTTTGTTATTGCTCTGTCTGTGTTACTATGTGTTTTTGTTCTCTCTGTGGAAGTGTTTGTTATTCTTTCTGCCTGTGTAATTGTTTGTTATTGCTCTGTCGGTTTAACTGTTTGCTATAGCTCTGCCTGTGTAACCGTTTGTTATTGCTCTGCCTGTGTAACTGTTTGTCATTGCTCTGTCTGTTTAACTGTTTGTTATTGCTCTGCCTGTGTAACTGTTTGTTATTGCTCTGTCTGTTTAACTGTTTGTCATTGCTCTGTCTGTGTAACTGTTTGTCATTGCTCTGTCTGTGTGATTGTTTTTTATTGCTCTGCCTGTGTAAGTGTTCGTCATTGCTCTGTTGTGTAAGTATTTGTTATTGCTCTGCCTGTGTAAGTGTTTGTTATTGCTTTGCCTGTGCAAGTGTTTGATATTGCTCTGCCTGTGTAACTGTTTGTTATTGCCCTGCCTGTGTAAGTGTTTGTTATTGCTCTGCCTGTGTAATTGTTTGTTATTGCTCTGTCTGTGTAACTGTTTGTTATTGCTCTGTCTGTGTAAGTGTTTGTTATTGCTCTGTCTTTGTACCTCTGTATTATTGCTCTGTCTGTGTATGTGTTTGTTATTGCTCTGTCTGTGTAAGTGTTTGTTATTGCTCTGTCTTTGTAACTCTTTATTATTGCTCTGTCTGTGTAAGTGTTTGTTATTGCTCTGTCTTTGTAACTGCTTGTTATTGCTCTACCTGTGTAAGTGTCTGTTAATGCTCTTCCTGTGTAACTGTTTGTTAGTGCTCTGCCTGTGTACTGTGTGTTAATGCTCTTCCAGTGTAAATGTTTGTGACTGCAGTGTCTGTGTAAGTGTTTGTTATTGCTCTGCCTGTGTAAGTGTTTTTCATTGATCTGTCTGTGTAACTGTTATTGCTCTGTCTGTGTGACTGTTTTTTATTGCTCTGTTGTGTAAGTGTTTGTTGTTGCTCTGCCCGTGTAAGTGTTTTTTAATTTCTCTGCCTGTGTAATTGTTTGTTATTGGCTGTCTGTGTAAGTGTTTGTTATTGCTCTGCCTGTGTAACGGTTTGTTATTGCTCTGCCTGTGTAAGTGTTTGTTATTGCTCTGTCTGTGTAAGTGTTTGTTATTGCTCTGCCTGTGTCACTGTTTGCTTTTGCTCTGTTGGTGTGATAGTTTGTAATTGTTGTGGCCATATAAGTGTTTGGTATTATTCTGCCTGCGTAACTGTTGGTTGTTGCTCTGCCTGTGTAACAGTTTGTTATTGCTCTGCCTGTGTAACTGTTTGTTATTGCTCTGCCTGTGTAAGTGTTTGCTTTTGCTCTGTTGGTGTTATTGTTTGTAATTGTTGCGGCCATATAGGTGTTTGGTATTATTCTGCCTGTGTAACTGTTTGTTACTGCTCTGCCTGTGTAACTGTTTGTTATTGCTCTGCCTGTGTACTGTCTGTTAAAATCTCTTCCCATATAACTGTTTGTTAGTGCTCTGCCTGTGAACTGTGTGTTAATGCTCTTCCAGTGTAAATGTTTGTGACTGCCACGGCTGTGTAAGTGTATGTTTTTGGTCTGCCTGTGTAAGTGTTTGTTATTGCTCTGCCTGTGTAAGTGTTTGTTATTGCTCTGCCTGTGTAACTGTTTGTTATTGCTCCGTCGGTTTAACTGTTTGCTATAGCTCTGCCTGTGTAATTGTTTGTTATTGCTCTGTCTGTGTTACTGGTTGTTATTGCTCTGCCTGTGTAAGTGTTTGTTATTGCTCTGCCGTGTAAGTATTTGTTGTTGCTCTGTGTTTGAAACTGCTTGTTATTGCTCTGCCTGTGTACGGTCTGTTAATGCTCTTCCCGTGTAACTGTATGTTAGTGCTCTGCCTTTGTTCTCTGTGTTAATGCTCTTCCCGTGTAAGCGTTTGCGACTGCAGTGTCTGTGTAAGTGTTTGTTTTTGCTCTGCCTGTGTAACTGTTTGTCATTGCTCTGTCTGTGTGATTGTTTTTTATTGCTCTGCCTAAGTGTTTGTTATTGCTCTGTTGTGTAACTATTTGTTATTGCTCCATCTGTTTAACTGTTTGTTATTGTTCTGTCTGTGTAACTGTTTGTTATTGCTCTGTCTGTGTAACTGTTTGTTATTGCTCTGTCTGTGTAACTGTTTGTTATTGCTCTGCCTGTGTAAGTGTTTGTTATTGCTCTGCCTGTGTTAGTTTTTGTTATTTCTCTGACTTTGTAACGTTTTATTATTTCTCTTCCTGTGTACTGTGTGTTAATGCTCTTTCTGTGTAATTGTTTGTTATTGCAGTGCCTGTGTACTGTGTGTTAATGCACTTGCAGTTTAACTGTTTATTATTCTCTGTCGGTGTACCTATCATTGCTCTGCCTGTGTAACTATTTTTGCTTTGCGTGTATTTTTGTTTGCTATTGCTCTGTCTGTGTAACTGTTTGGTATTGCTCGACCTGTGTAAGTATTTGTTGTTGCTCTGCCTGTATAATTGTTTGTTATTGCTCTATCTGTGCAACTGTTTGTTATTGCTCTGTCCGTTTAACTGGTTGTTATTGCTCTGCCTGTGCCAGTGTTTGTTATTGCTCTGCCTGTGTAAGTGAATGTTATTGCTCTGCCTGTGTAAGTGTTTGTTATTGCTGTGTATGTGTAACTTTTTGTTATTGCTCTGCCTTTGTAAGTGTTTGTTACTGCTCTGTCTGTGTAACTGTTTGCTATTGCTCTGTCTGTGTACATATTTGTTATTGCTCTGTCTTTATAACTGCTTGTTATTGCTCTACCTGTTCACTGTGTGTTAAAAGCTCTTCCCATATAACAGTTTGTTATTGCTCTGCCTGTGTACTGTGTGTTATTGCTCTTCCAGTGTAAGTGTTTGTGACTGCCGTGTCTGTGTGAGTGTATGTTTTTGCTCTGCCTGTGTAACTGTTTGTTATTGCTCTGTCTGTGTGACTGTTTTTTATTGTTCTGTCTATGTAATGGTTTGTTATTGCTCTGCCTGTGTAAGTGTTTGTTATTGCTCTGCCTGTGTAACTGATTGCTATCTGTCTGCCTGTGTAAGTGTTTGTTATTGCTCTGTCTGTGTAACTGTTTGTTATTGCTCGGCCTGTGTAACTGTTTGTTATTGCTCGGCCTGTGTAACTGTTTGCTATTGGTCTGCCTGTATAAGTGTTTGTTATTACTCTGTCTGTCTAACTGTTTATTGTTGCTCTGCCAATGTAAGTGTTGTTATTGTTCTGTCTATGTAAATATTTTTTATTTCTCTGTCTGTGTAACTGTTTGTTATTGCTCTGTTGGTGTGATTTTTATTGTCGTGTACATGTAACTGTGTGTTATTGTTCTGCCTGTGTTACGGTTTGTTATTGCTCTGCCTGTGTAACTGTTTGTTATTGCTCTGCCTGTGTAACTGTTTGTTATTGCTCTGTCTCTGTAACTGTTTGTTATTGCTCTGTCTGTGTAACTGTTTGTTATTACTCTGCCTGTGTAAGTGTTTGTTATTGCTCTGCCTGTGTAACTGTTTGTTATTGCTCTGCCTGTGTGAGTGTTTGCTTTTGCTCTGTTGGTGTGATTGTTTGTAATTGTTGTGGCCATATAAGTGTTTGTTATTATTCTGCCTGTGCAACTGTTTGTTATTGCTCTGCCTGTGTAACTGTTATTATTGCTCTGCCTGTGTCACTGATTGTTATTGCTCTGCCTGTGTAACTGTTTGTTATTGCTCTGTCTCTGTAACTGTTGGTTATTGCTCTGTCTGTGTAACTGTTTGTTATTACTCTGCCTGTGTAAGTGTTTGTTATTGCTCTGCCTGTGTAACTGTCTGTGTAACTGTTATTTCTCTGCCTGTGTAACTGTTTCTAATTGCTCTGTCTCTGTAAATGTTTGTTATTGCTCTGTCTGTGTAACTGTTTGTTATTGCTCTACCTGTGTAACTGTTTGTTATTGCTCTGTCTCTGTAACTGTTGGTTATTGCTCTGTCTGTGTAACTGTTTGTTATTACTCTGCCTGTGGAAGTGTTTGTTATTGCTCTGCCTGTGTAACTGTCTGTGTAACTGTTATTTCTCTGCCTGTGTAACTGTTTGCTATTGCTGTGTCTGTAGAAGTGTTTGTTATTGCTCTGCCTGTGTAACTGTTTGTTATTGCTCTGTCTCTGTAACTGCTTGTTATTGCTCTTTCTCTGTAACTGCTTGTTATTTCTCTACCTGTGTAACTTTTTGTTATTGCTCTGTTTTGTAGGTGTTTGTTATTGCTCTGCGTGTGTAAGTGTTTGTTTTTGCTCTGCCTGTGTAAGTGTTTGTTGTTGCTCTGCCTGTGTAACTGTTTGTTATTGCTCTGCCTGTCTAACAGTTTGTTATTGCTCTGCCTGTCTAACTGTTTGTTATTGCTCTGCCTCTGTAAGTGTTTGTTTTTGCTCTGTCCGTGTAAGTGTTTTTTGTTGCTCTGCCTGTGTAACTGTTTGTTATTGCTCTGCCTGTCTAACAGTTTGTTATTGCTCTGCCTGTCTAACTGTTTGTTACTGCTCTGCCTCTGTAAGTGTTTGTTTTTGCTCTGTCTGTGTAAGTGTTTGTTGTTGCTCTGCCTGTGTAATTGTTTGTTATTGCTCTGCCTGTGTAACTGCTTGTTATTGCTCTGCCTGTCTAACTGTTTGTTATTGCTCTGTCTCTGTAACTGTTGGTTATTGCTCTGTCTGTGTAACTGTTTGTTATTACTCTGCCTGTGGAAGTGTTTGTTATTGCTCTGCCTGTGTAACTGTCTGTGTAACTGTTATTTCTCTGCCTGTGTAACTGTTTGCTATTGCTGTGTCTGTAGAAGTGTTTGTTATTGCTCTGCCTGTGTAACTGTTTGTTATTGCTCTGTCTCTGTAACTGCTTGTTATTGCTCTTTCTCTGTAACTGCTTGTTATTTCTCTACCTGTGTAACTTTTTGTTATTGCTCTGTTTTGTAGGTGTTTGTTATTGCTCTGCGTGTGTAAGTGTTTGTTTTTGCTCTGCCTGTGTAAGTGTTTGTTGTTGCTCTGCCTGTGTAACTGTTTGTTATTGCTCTGCCTGTCTAACAGTTTGTTATTGCTCTGCCTGTCTAACTGTTTGTTATTGCTCTGCCTCTGTAAGTGTTTGTTTTTGCTCTGTCCGTGTAAGTGTTTGTTGTTGCTCTGCCTGTGTAACTGTTTGTTATTGCTCTGCCTGTCTAACAGTTTGTTATTGCTCTGCCTGTCTAACTGTTTGTTACTGCTCTGCCTCTGTAAGTGTTTGTTTTTGCTCTGTCTGTGTAAGTGTTTGTTGTTGCTCTGCCTGTGTAATTGTTTGTTATTGCTCTGCCTGTGTAACTGCTTGTTATTGCTCTGCCTGTCTAACTGTTTGTTATTGCTCTGTCTCTGTAACTGCTTGTTATTGCTCTACCTGTGTAACTGTTTGTTATTGCTTTGTTTTGTAAGTGTATTTTGTTGCTCTGCCTGTGTAAGTGTTTGTTCTTGCTCCGTACGTTTATTTGTTTGTTATTGCTCGTTCCGTGTAAGTGTTTGTTATTGCTCTGTCTCTGTAACTGCTTGTTATTGCTCTACCTGTGTAACTGTTTGTTATTGCTCTGCCTGTGCAATTGCTTGTTATTGCTCTGCCTGTCTAACTGTTTGTTATTGCTCTGTCTCTGTAACTGCTTGTTATTGCACTACCTGTGTAACTGTTTGTTATTGCTCTGTTTTGTAAGTGTTTGTTATTGCTCTGCCTGTGCAAGTGTTTGTTTTTGCTCGGTTCGTTTAAGTGTTAGTTATTGCTCTGCCTGTGTAAGTGTTTGTTATTGCTCTGTCTGTGTAAGTGTTTGTTGTTGCTCCATTAGTTTTTCTGTTTGTTATTGCTCTGTTCATGCAAGTGTTTGTTATTGCTCTGCCTGTGTAACTGTTTGTTATTGCTCTGCCTGTGTAACAGTTTGTTATTGCTCGGCATGTGTAAGTTTTTGTTCTTGCTCTGTTTTGTAAGTGTTTGTTATTGCTCTGCCTGTGCAAGTGGTTGTTTTTGCTCTGTCCGTTTAAGTATAAGTTATTGCTCTGCCTGTGCAACTGTTTGTTATTGCTTTGTCAGTTTATCTGTTTGTTATTGCTCGATCCGTGCAAGTGTTTGTTATTGCTCTGTCCGTGTAAGTGCTTGTTATTGCTCTGCCTGTGTAACTGTTTATTATTGCTCTGCCTCTGTAAGTGTTTGTTATTGCTCTGCTTGTGTAACTGTTTGTTATTGCTCTGCCTGTGTAAGTTTTTGTTCTTGCATTGCCTGTGTAATTGTTTGTTATTGCTCTGCCTGTCTAACTGTTTGTTTTTGCTCTGTCTGTGTAAGTGTTTGTTATTCCTTTGCCTTTGTAAGTTTTTGTTATTGCTCTGTCTCTGTAACTATTTGTTATTTACTGCCTGTCTAACTGTTTGTTATTGCTCTGCCTGTGTAAGTGTTTATTATTGCTCTGTCTCTGTAACTATTTGTTATTGCTCTGACTGTGTAACTGTTTTTATTGCTCTGCCTGTCTAACTGTTTGTTATTGCTCCCTGTGTATAAGTGTTTGTTATTGCTCTGCCTGTCTAACTGTTTATTACTGCTCTGCTTGTGTAAGTGTTTGTTATTGCTCTGCCTGTGTAACTGTTTGTTATTTCTCTGCCTGTCTAACTGTTTCTTATTGCTCTGTCTCTGTAACTGCTTGTTATTGCTCTACCTGTGTAACTGTTTGTTATTGCTCTATTTTGTAAGTGTTTGTTATTGCTCTGCCTGTGTAAATATTTGTTTTTGCTCTGTCCGTTTAATTGTTAGTTATTACTCTGCCTGTGTAAGTGTTTGTTATTGCTCTGTCTTTGTAAGTGTTTGTTGTTGCTCTGTCTGTGTAAGTGTTGTTATTGCTCTGCTTGTGTAAGTGTTTGTTATTGCTCTGTCTCTGTAACTGTTTGTTATTGCTCTGCCTGCCTAAGTGTTTTTTATTGCTCTGCCTGTCTAACTGTTTGTAATTGCTCTGCCTGTGTAAGTGTTTGTTATTGCTCTGCCTGCGTATCTGTTTGTTGTTGCTCTGCCTGTGTAACGGTTTGTTATTTCTCTGCCTGTGTAACAGTCTGTTATTGATCTCTCTGTGTTAATTGTTTGTTATTGCTCTGCCTTTGTAACAGTTTGTGATTGCTCTGTCTGTGTAAGTGTTTGTTATTCCTCTGCCTCTGTAAGTGTTTGTTATTGCTCTGCCTGTGTAAGTGTCTGTTATTGCTCTGTCTGTGTAACTGTTTGTTATTGCTCTGCTGTGTAAGTGTTTGTTATTGCTATGTCTCTGTAACTGTTGGTTATTGCTCTGCCTGTGTAACTGTTTGTTATTGTTCTGCCTGTGTAACATTTTGTAATTGCTCTGCCTGTTGAAGTGTCTGTTATTGCTCTGTCTGTGTAAATGTTTGTTATTGCTCTGCCTGTGCAAGTGTTTGTTTTTGCTCTGCCTGTGTAACTGCTTGTTATTGCTCTGCCTGTGTAAGTGTTTGTTATTCCGCTGCCGGTGTAACTGTTTGTTATTTCTCTGCCTGTGTAACTGTTTGTTATTGCTCTGTCTGGTAAGTGTTTGTTATTCCTCTGCCTGTGTAAGAGTTTGTTATTGCTCTGTCTCTGTAACTGCTTGTTATTGCTCTACCTGTGTAACTGTTTGTTATTGCTCTGTTTTGTAAGTGTTTGTTAATGGTCAGCCTGTGTAAGTGTTTGTTCTTGCTCCGTCTGTGTAAGTGTTTGTTATTGCACTGCCTGCATAACTGGTTGTTATTGCTCTGCCTGTGTAACATTTTGTAATTGCTCTGCCTGTTGAAGTGTCTGTTATTGCTCTGTCTGTGTAAATGTTTGTTATTGCTCTGCCTGTGCAAGTGTTTGTGATTGCTCTGCCTGTGTAACTGTTTGATATTGCTCTGTCTCTGTAATTGTTTGTCATTGCTCTGTCTGTGTAACTGCTTGTTATTGCTCTGCCTGTGTAAGTGTTTGTTATTCCGCTGCCTGTGTAACTGTTTGTTATTTCTCTGCCTGTGTAACTGTTTGTTATTGCCCTGTCTGTGTAAGTGTTTGTTATTCCTCTGCCTGTGTAAGAGTTTGTTATTGCTCTGTCTCTGTAACTGCTTGTTATTGCTCTGTCTGTGTAACTGTTTGTTTTTGCTCTGTTTTGTAAGTGTTTGTTATTCCTCTGCCTGTGTAACAGTTTGTTATTGCTCTGCCTGTGTAAGTGTTTGTTCTTGCTCCGTCTGTGTAAGTGTTTGTTATTGCTCTGCCTGTCTAACTGTTTACAATTGCTCTGCTTGTGGACGTGTTTGTTATTGCTCTGCCTGCGTAACTGTTTATTATTGCTCTGCCTGTGTAACTGTTTGTTATTGCTCTGCCTGTGTAACTGTTTGTTATTGCTCTGTCTGTGTAAGTGTTTGTTATTGCTCTGCCTGTGTAACTGTTTGTTCTTGCTCCGTCTGTGTAAGTGTTTGTTATTGCTCTGCCTGTCTAACTGTTTGTAATTGCTCTGCCTGTGTACGTGTTTGTTATTGCTCTGCCTGCGTAACTGTTTATTATTGCTCTGCCTGTGTAACTGTTTGTTATTGCTCTGCCTGCGTAACTGTTTGTTATTGCTCTGCCTGCGTAAGTGTTTGTTATTGCTCTGCCTGCGTAAGTGTTTGTTATTGCTCTGCCTGTGTAACTGTTTGTTATTGCTCTGCCTGTGTAACTGTTTGTTATTGCTCTGCATGTGTAACTGTTTGTTATTTCTCTGCCTGTCAAACTGTTTGTTATTGCTATCTCTGTATAAGTGTTTGTTATTGCTCTGCCTGTGTAACTGTTTGTTATTGCTCAGCATGTGTAACTGTTTGTTATTGCTCTCTCTGTATAAGAGTTTGTTATTGCTCTGCCTGTGTAAGTGTTTGTTTTTGCTCCATCTGTGTAAGTGTTTGTTATTGCTCTGCCTGTCTAACTGTTTGTAATTGCTCTGCCTGTGTAAGTGTTTGTTATTGCTCTGCCTGCGTAACTGTTTATTATTGCTCTGCCTGTGTAACTGTCTGTTATTGCTCTGCCTGTCTAATTGTTTGTTATTGCTCTGTCTGTGTAACTGCTTGTTATTGCTCTGTCTGTGTAAGTGGTTGTTATTCCGCTGCCTGTGTAACTGTTTGTTATTGCTTTGTCTGCGTAACTGTTTGTTATTTATATGCCTGTGTAACTGTTTGTTATTGTTCTGTCTGTGTAAGTGTTTGTTATTCCTATGCCTGTGTAAGAGTTTGTTATTGCTCTGTCTCTGTAACTGCTTGTTATTGCTCTACCTGTGTAACTGTTTGTTATTGCTCTGTTTTGTAAGTGTTTGTTAATGCTCTGCCTGTGTAAGTGTTTGTTCTTGCTCCGTCTGTGTAAGTGTTTGTTATTGCTCTGCCTGTCTAACTGTTTACAATTGCTCTGCCTGTGTACGTGTTTGTTATTGCTCTGCCTGCGTAACAGTTTATTATTGCTCTGCCTGTGTAACTGTTTGTTATTGCTCTGCCTGTGTAACTGTTTGTTATTTCTCTGCCTGTCTAACTGTTTGTTATTGCTCTATCTGTATAAGTGTTTGTTATTGCTCTGCCTTTGTCACTGTTTGTTATTGCTCTGCCTGTGTAAGTCTTTGTTATTGCTCTGCCTGCGTAACTGTTCGTTATTGCTCTGCCTGTGTAACTGTTTGTTATTGCTCTGCCAGTGCAAATGTGTGTTCTTGCTCTCTCGGTATAAGTGTTTGCTATTGCTCTGCCTGTGTAACTGTTTGTTATTGCTCTGCCTGTGTAACTGTTTGTGATTTCTCTGCCTGTCAAACTGTTTGTTATTGCTCTCTGTGTATAAGTGTTTGTTATTGCTCTGCCTGTGTAACTGTTTGTTATTGCTCTGCCTGTGTAACTGTTTGTTTTTGCTCCATCTGTGTAAGTGATTGTTATTGCTCTGCCTGTCTACCTGTTTGTAATTGCTCTGCCTGTGTAAGTGTTTTTTATTGCTCTGCCTGCGTAACTGTTTATTATTGCTCTGCCTGTGTAACTGTTTGTTATTGCTCTGCCTGTGTAACTGTTTCTTATTTCTCTGCCTGTCTAACTGTTTTTAATTGCTCTGCCTGTGTAATTGTTTGTTATTGCTCTCTCTGTCTAACTGTGTGTTATTGCTCTGCCTGCGTAAGTGTTTGTTATTGCTCTGCCTGCGTAAGTGTTTGTTGTTGCTCTGCCTGTGTAACTGTTTGTTATTGCTCTGCCTGTGTAACTGTTTGTTATTTCTCTATCTGTATAAGTGTTTGTTATTGCTCTCTCTGTATAAGTGTTTGTTATTGCTCTGCCTGTGTAACTGTTTGTTATTTTTCTGCCTGTGTAACTGTTTGTTATTGCTCTCTCTGTATAAGAGTTTGTTATTGCTCTGCCTGTGTACGTGTTTGTTATTTCTCTCCATGTGTAACTATTTGTTATTGCTCTGCCTGTGTAACTGTTTGTTTTTGCTCCATCTGTGTAAGTGTTTGTTATTGCTCTGCCTGTGTAATTGTTTGAAATTGCTCTGCCTGTGTAACTGTTTGTTATTGCTCTGTTTTGTAAGTGTTTGTTAATGCTCTGCCTGTGTAAGTGTTTGTTCTTGCTCCGTCTGTGTAAGTGATTGTTATTGCTCTGCCTGTCTAACTGTTTACAATTGCTCTGCCTGTGTACGTGTTTGTTATTGCTCTGCCTGCGTAACAGTTTATTATTGCTCTGCCTGTGTAACTGTTTGTTATTGCTCTGTCTGTGTAACTGTTTCTTATTTCTCTGCCTGTCTAACTGTTTTTAATTGCTCTGCCTGTGTAATTGTTTGTTATTGCTCTCTCTGTCTACCTGTGTGTTATTGCTCTGCCTGCGCAACTGTTTATTATTGCTCTGCCTGTGTAACTGTTTGTTATTGCTCTGCCTGTGTAACTGTTAGTTATTTCTCTGCCTGTCTAATTGTTTTTAATTGCTCTGCCTGTGTAACTGTTTGTTATTGCTCTCTCTGTCTAACTGTTTGTTATTGCTCTGCCTGTGTAACTGTTTGTTATTTCTCTGCCTGTCTAACGGTCTGTTATTGCTCTGCCTGCGTAAGTGTTTGTTATTGCTCTGCCTGCGTAAGTGTTTGTTATTGCTCTGCCTGCGTAACTGTTTATTATTGCTCTGCCTGTGCAATGGTTGATTATTGCTCTGCCTGTGTAACTGTTTGTTATTGCTCTCTCTGTATAAGAGTTTGTTATTGCTCTGCCTGAGTAACTGTTTGTTATTGCTCTGCCTGTGTAAGTGTTTGTTATTGCTCTGCCTGTTTAAGTTTTTGTTATTTCTCTGCCTGTGTAACTGTTTGTTATTTCTCTGCCTGTCTAACTATCTGCTATTGCTCTGCCTGTCTAACTGTTTGTTATTGCTCTGCCTGCGTAAGTGTTTGTTATTGCTCTGCCTGCCTAACTGTTTGTTATTGCTCTGCCTGTGTAACATTTTGTAATTGCTCTGCCTGTTGAAGTGTCTGTTATTGCTCTGTCTGTGTAAATGTTTGTTATTACTCTGCCTGTGCAAGTGTTTGTTATTGCTCTGTCTCTGTAACTGTTTGTTATTGCTCTGTCTGTGTAACTGTTTGTTATTGCTCTGCCTGTGTAACTGTTTCATATTGCTCTGTCTCTGTAATTGTTTGTTATTGCTCTGTCTGTGTAACTGCTTGTTATTGCTCTGCCTGTATAAGAGTTTGTTATTGCTCTGTCTCTGTAACTGCTTGTTATTGCTCTACATGTGTAACTATTTGTTATTGCTCTGCCTGTGTAACTGTTTGTTTTTGCTCCATCTGTGTAAGTGATTGTTATTGCTCTGCCTGTGGAACTGTTTGTTATTGCTCTGCCTGTGTAACTGTTCGTTATTGCTCTGTCTGTGTAAGTGTTTGTTATTCCTCTACCTGTGTTTTTGTTATTGCTCTGCCTGTGTAAGTGAATGTTATTGCTCTGTCTGTGTAACTGTTTGTTATTGCTCTGCCTGTGTAAGTGTTTGTTATTGCTCTGTCTCTGTACTTGTTTGTTATTGCTCTGTCTGTGTAACTGTTTGTTATTGCTCTGCCTCTGCAGCTGTTTGTTATTGCTCTGTCTCTGTAACCATTTGTTATTGCTCTGTCTGTGTAACTGCTTGTTATTGCTCTGCTTGTCTAACTGTTTATTATTGCTCTGCCTCTGTAAGTGTTTGTTATTGCTCTGCCTGTCTAACTATTTATTATTGCTCAGCTTGTGTAAGTGTTTGTTATTGCTCTGTCTCTGTAACTGCTTGTTATTGCTCTACCTGTGTAACTGTTTGTTATTGCTCTGTTTCGTAGGTGTTTGTTATTGCTCTGCCTGTGTAACTGTTTGTTTTTGCACTGTCTCTGTAACTGCTTGTTATTGCTCTTTCTCTGTAACTGCTTGTTATTGCTCTACCTGTGTAACTGTTTGTTATTGCTCTGTTTTGTAAGTGTATTTTGTTGCTCTGCCTGTGTAAGTGTTTGTTCTTGCTCTGTACGTTTATTTGTTTGTTATTGCTCGTTCCGTGTAAGTGTTTGTTATTGCTCTGTCTCTGTAACTGCTTGTTATTGCTCTACCTGCGTAACTGTTTGTTATTGCTCTGTTTCGTAGGTGTTTGTTATTGCTCTGCCTGTGTAACTGTTTGTTATTCTCTGTTTTGTAAGTGTATTTTATTGCTCTGCCTGTGTAAGTGTTTGTTCTTGCTCTGTACGTTTATTTGTTTGTTATTGCTCGGTTCGTGTAAGTGTTTGTTATTGCTCTGTCTCTGTAACTGCTTGTTATTGCTCTACCTGTGTAACTGTTTGTTATTGCTCTGCCTCTGTAAGTGTTTGTTATTGCTCTGCCTGTCTAACTGTTTATTATTGCTCAGCTTGTGTAAGTGTTTGTTATTGCTCTGCCTGTGTAACTGTTTGTGTAACTGTTTGTTATTGCTGTGTCTGTGTAAGTGTTTGTTATTGCTCTGCCTGTGTAACTGTTTGTTATTGCTCTGTCTCTGTAACTGCTTGTTACTGCTCTACCTACGTAACTGTTTGTTATTACTCTGTTTTGTAACTGTTTGTTATTGCTCTGCCTCTGTAGCTGTTTGTTATTGCTTTGTCTATGTAACTGTTTGTTATTGCTCTGTCTGTGTAACTGCTTGTTATTGCTCTGCCTGTGTAACTGTCTGTGTAAGTGTTTGTTATTGCTCTGCCTGTGTAAGTGTTTGTTATTTCTCTGCCTGTGTAACTGTTTGTAATTGCTCTGTCTCTGTAACTGCTTGTTACTGCTCTACCTACGTAACTGTTTGTTATTACTCTGTTTTGTAAGTGTTTGTTATTGCTCTGCCTGTGTAACAGTTTGTTATTGCTCTGGCTGTGTAAGTGTTTGTTTTTGCTCCGTCTGTGTAAGTTTTTGTTATTGCACTGTCTCTGTACTTGTTTGTTATTGCTCTGTCTGTGTAACTGTTTGTTATTGCTCTGTCTCTGTAACTGCTTGTTATTGCTCTACCTGCGTAACTGTTTGTTATTAGTCTGTTTTGTAAGTGATTGTTACTGCTCTGCCTGTGTAACAGTTTGTTATTGCTCTGCCTGTGTAACAGTTTGTTATTGCTCTGTCTGTGTAAGTGTTTGTTTTTGCTCCGTCTGTGTAAGTGTTTGTTATTGCTCTGTCTCTGTACTTGTTTGTTATTGCTCTGTCTGTGTAACTGTTGGTTATTGCTCTGTCTATGTAACTGTTTGTTATTGC
This sequence comes from Chiloscyllium plagiosum, assembly GCF_037043375.1. Taxonomy (NCBI): domain Eukaryota; kingdom Metazoa; phylum Chordata; class Chondrichthyes; order Orectolobiformes; family Hemiscylliidae; genus Chiloscyllium; species Chiloscyllium plagiosum. The sequence continues at coordinate 146,373,512 of NW_028270141.1, read as the reverse complement.
TCTGCCTGTGTAACTGTTTGTTATTGCTCTGCCTGTGTAACTGTTTGTTATTGCTCTCTCTGTATAAGAGTTTGTTATTGCTCTGTCTCTGTAACTGATGGTTATTGCTCTGTCTGTGTAACTGTTTGTTATTACTCTGCCAGTGGAAGTGATTGTTATTGCTCTGCCTGTGTAACTGTCTGTGTAACTATTATTTCTCTGCCTGTGTAACTGTTTGCTATTGCTCTGTCTGTAGAAGTGTTTGTTATTGCTCTGCCTGTGTAACTGTTTGTTATTGCTCTGTCTCTGTAACTGCTTGTTATTGCTCTACCTGTGTAATTTTTTGTTATTGCTCTGTTTTGTAGGTGTTTGTTATTGCTCTGCGTGTGTAACTGCTTGTTATTGCTCTACCTGTGTAAGTGTTTGTTATTGCTCTGCCTGTGTAACTGTCTGTGTAACTGTTTGTTATTGCTGTGTCTGTGTAACTGTTTGTTATTGCTCTGCCTGTGTAACTGTTTGTTATTGCTCTGTCTCTGTAACTGCTTGTTACTGCTCTACCTACGTAACTGTTTGTTATTACTCTGTTTTGTAAGTGTTTGTTATTGCTCTGCCTGTGTAACAGTTTGTTATTGCTCTGTCTGTGTAAGTGTTTGTTTTTGCTCCGTCTGTGTAAGTGTTTGTTATTGCTCTGTCTCTGTACTTGTTTGTTATTGCTCTGCCTGTGTAACTGTTTGTTATTGCTCTGCCTGTGTAACTGTTTGTTATTGCTCTCTCTGTATAAGAGTTTGTTATTGCTCTGTCTCTGTAACTGCTTGTTATTGCTCTACATGTGTAACTATTTGTTATTGCTCTGCCTGTGTAACTGTTTGTTTTTGCTCCATCTATGTAAGTGATTGCTATTGCTCTGCCTGTCTAACTGTTTGTAATTACTCTGCCTGTGTAAGTGGTTGTTTTTGCTCTGCCTGCGTAACTGTTTATTATTGCTCTGCCTGTGCAATGGTTTATTATTGCTCTGCCTGTGTAACTGTTTGTTATTGCTCTCTCTGTATAAAAGTTTGTTATTGCTCTGCCTGAGTAACTGTTTGTTATTTCTCTGCCTGTCTAAATGTTTGTTATTGCTCTGCCTGTGTAACTGTTTGTTATTGCTCTGTCTGTGTAAGTGTTTGTTATTCCTCTGCCTGTGTGTTTGTTATTGCTCTGCCTGTGTAAGTGAATGTTATTGCTCTGTCTGTGTAACTGTTTGTTATTGCTCTGCCTGTGTAAGTGTTTGTTATTGCTCTGTCTCTGTACTTGTTTGTTATTGCTCTGTCTGTGTAACTGTTTGTTATTGCTCTGCCTCTGTAGCTGTTTGTTATTGCTCTGTCTCTGTAACCGTTTGTTGTTGCTCTGTCTGTGTAACTGCTTGTTATTGCTCTGCTTGTCTAACTGTTTATTATTGCTCTGCCTGTGTAAGTGTTTGTTATTGCTCTGCCTGTCTAACTGTTTGTTATTGCTCTGCCTCTGTAAGTGTTTGTTATTGCTCTGCCTGTCTAACTATTTATTATTGCTCAGCTTGTGTAAGTGTTTGTTATTGCTCTGTCTCTGTAACTGCTTGTTATTGCTCTACCTGTGTAACTGTTTGTTATTGCTCTGTTTCGTAGGTGTTTGTTATTGCTCTGCCTGTGTAACTGTTTGTTTTTGCACTGTCTCTGTAACTGCTTGTTATTGCTCTTTCTCTGTAACTGCTTGTTATTGCTCTACCTGTGTAACTGTATGTTATTGCTCTGTTTTGTAAGTGTATTTTGTTGCTCTGCCTGTGTAAGTGTTTGTTCTTGCTCCGTACGTTTATTTGTTTGTTATTGCTCGTTCCGTGTAACTGTTTGTTTTTGCTCTGCCTCTGTAAGTGTTTGTTATTGCTCTGCCTGTCTAACTGTTTATTAGTGCTCAGCTTGTGTAAGTATTTGTTATTGCTCTGCCTGTGTAACTGCTTGTTATTGCTCTGCCTGTGTAACTGTTTGTTATTTCTCTGCCTGTCTAACTGTTTGTTATTGCTCTGTCTCTGTAACTGCTTGTTACTGCTCTACCTACGTAACTGTTTGTTATTACTCTGTTTTGTAACTGTTTGTTATTGCTCTGCCTCTGTAGCTGTTTGTTATTGCTCTACATGTGTAAGTGTTTGTTATTGCTCTGCCTGTGTAACTGTCTGTGTAACTGTTTGTGATTGCTGTGTCTGTGTAAGTGTTTGTTATTGCTCTGCCTGTGTAACTGTTTGTTATTGCTCTGTCTCTGTAACTGCTTGTTACTGCTCTACCTACGTAACTGTTTGTTATTACTCTGTTTTGTAAGTGTTTGTTATTGCTCTGCCTGTGTAACAGTTTGTTATTGCTCTCTCTGTGTAAGTGTTTGTTTTTGCTCCGTCTGTGTAAGTGTTTGTTATTGCTCTGTCTCTGTACTTGTTTGTTATTGCTCTGTCTGTGTAACTGTTTGTTATTGCTCTGTCTATGTAACTGTTTGTTATTGCTCTGTCTCTGTAACTGCTTGTTACTGCTCTACCTGCGTAACTGTTTGTTATTGCTCTGTTTCATAGGTATTTGTTATTGCTCTGCCTGTGTAACTGTTTGTTTTTGCACTGTCTCTGTAACTGCTTGTTTTTGCTCTTTCTCTGTTACTGCTTGTTATTGCTCTACCTGTGTAACTGTTTGTTATTGCTCTGTTTTGTAAGTGTATTTTATTGCTCTGCCTGTGTAAGTGTTTGTTCTTGCTCTGTACGTTTATTTGTTTGTTATTGCTCGGTCCGTGTAAGTGTTTGTTATTGCTCTGTCTCTGTAACTGCTTGTTATTGCTCTACCTGTGTAACTGTTTGTTATTGCTCTGCCTCTGTATGTGTTTGTTATTGCTCTGCCTGTCTTACTGTTTATTATTGCTCTGCTTGTTTAAGTGTTTGTTATTGCTCTGCCTGTGTAACTACTTTTTATTGCTCTGCCTGTGTAACTGTTTGTTATTTGTCTGCCTGTCTAACTGTTTGTTATTGCTTTGTCTCTGTAACTGCTTGTTACTGCTCTACCTGCGTAACTGTTTGTTATTGCTCTGCCTGTGTAACTGTTTGTTATTGTTCTGCCTGTGTCACAGTTTATTATTGCTCAGTCTGAGTAAGTGTTTGTTGTTCCTCCGTCAGATTATCTCTTTGTTATTGCTCTGTCCGTGTAAGTGTTTGTTATTTCTCAGCCTGTGTAACTGTTGGGTATTGCTCTGCATGTCTAACTGTTTATTATTGCTCTGCCTGTGTAATTGTTTGTTATTGCTCTGCCTGTGTAACTGTTTGTTATTGCTCTGCCTGTGTAACTGTTTGTTATTGCTCTGCCTGTGTAACTTTTTGTTATTTCTCTGCCTGTCTAACTGTTTGTAATTGCTCTGCCTGTGTAAGTGTTTGTTACTGCTCTACCTGTGTAACTCTTTGTTATTGCTTTGTTTTGTAAGTGTATTTTATTGCTCTGTCTGTGTAAGTGTTTGTTATTGCTCTGCCTGTGTAACTGTTTGTTATTGCTCTGCCTGCCTAACTGTTTGTTATTGCTCTGCCTGCGTAAGTGTTTATTATTGCTCTGCCTGTCTAACTGTTTGTAATTGCTCTGCCTGTGTAAGTCTTTGTTATTGCTCTGCCTGCGTAACTTTTTGTTATTGCTCTCCCTGTATAAGTGTTTGTTATTGCTCTGCCTGTGTAAGTGTTTGTTTTTGCTCCAACTGTGTAAGTGTTTGTTATTGCTCTGCCTGTGTAACTGTTTGTAATTGCTCTGCCTGTGTAACTGTTTGTTATTGCTCTGCCTGTCTAACTGTTTGTTATTGCTCTGCCTGTGTAACTGTTTGTTATTGCTTTCTCTGCCTGTCTAACTGTTTGTCATTGCTCAGCCTGTGTAACTGTTTGTTATTGCTCTCTCTGTATAAGTGTTTGTTATTGCTCTGCCTGCGTAACTGTTTATTATTGCTCTGCCTGTCTAACTGTTTGTTATTGCTCTGCCTGCGTAACTGTTTGTTATTGCTCTGCCTATGTAAATGTTTGTGCTTGCTCTGTCTGTGTAAGTGTTTGTTTTGCTCTGTCTGTATAAGTGTTTGTTATTGCTCTGCCTTTGTAACTGTTTGTTATTGCACTGTCTGCGTAAGTGTTTGTTCTTCCACTGCCTGTATAACTGTTTGTTATTGCTCTGTCTCTGAAACTATTTGTTTTTGCTTTGACTGTGTAACTGTTTGTTATTGCTCTGCCTGTGTAAGTGTCTGTTATTGCTCTGTCTCTGTAGTTGTTTGTTATTGCTCTGTCTGTGTTACTGCTTGTTATTGCTCTGCCTGTGTAAGTGTTTGTTATTGCTCTTCCTGTGTAACTGTTTGTTATTGCTTTGTCTGTGTAACTGTTTGTTATTTCTCTGCCTGTGTACCTGTTTGTTATTGCACTGTCTGTGTAATTGTTTGTTATTGCTCTGCCTGTGTAAATGTTTGTTATTGCTCTGCCTGTGTAACTGTTTGTTATTTCTCTGCCTATCTAACTGTTTTTAATTGCTCTGTCTCTGTAACTGCTTGTTATTGCTCTACCTGTGTAACTGTAAGTATTTGTTTTTGCTCTGTCCATTTAAGTGTTAGTTATTACTCTGCCTGTGTAAGTGTTTGTTATTGCTCTGTCTGTGTAAGTGTTTGCTGTTGCTCTATTTGTGTAAGTGTTTGTTATTGCTCTGCCTGTGTAAGTGTTTGTTATTGCTCTGTCTCTGTAACTGTTTGTTATTGCTCTGCCTGCCTAAGTTCTTGTTATTGCACTGCCTGTCTAACTGTTTTTAATTGCTCTGCCTGTGTAAGTGTTTGTTATTGCTCTGCCTGCGTAACTGTTTGTTATTGCTCTCTCTGTATAAGTGTTTGTTATTGCTCTGCCTGTGCAACTGTTTGTTATTGCTCTGCCTGTCTAACTGTTTGTTATTGCTCTGCCTCTGTAAGTGTTCATTATTGCTCTGCCTGCGTAATTATTTGTTATTGCTCTTCCTGTGTAAATGTTTGTGCTTGCTCTGTCTGTGTAAGTGTTTGTTTTTGCTCCATCTGTGCAAGTGTTTGTTAGTGCTCTGCCTGTGTAAATGCTGGTGCTTGCTCTGTCTGTGCAAGTGTTTGTTATTGCTCTGCCTGTGTAACTGTTTGTTATTTCTCTGCCTGTCTAACTGTTTTTTTAATTGCTCTGCCTCTGTAAGTGTTCGTTATTGCTCTGCCTGCGTAATTGTTTATTATTGCTCTGCCTGTGGAACTGTTTGTTGTTTCTCTGCCTGTGTAACTGTTTGTAATAGGCAGAGCAATAACAAACACTTACAAAACAGAGCAATAACAAACAGTTACGCAGGTAGAGCAGTAACAAGCAGTTACAGAGACAGAGCAATAACAAACCGTTAGACAGGCAGAGCAATAACAAACAGTTACACAGGCAGAGCAATAACAAACACTTACACAAGCTGAGCAATAATAAACAGGTAGACAGGCAGAGCAATAACAAACACTTACAGAGACAGAGCAATAACAAACAGTTACGCAGGCAGAGCAATAACAAACACTTACACAAGCTGAGCAATAATAAACAGTTAGACAGGCATAGCAATCACAAACACTTACACAGACAGAGCAATAACAAACAGTTAGACAGGCAGAGCAAGAACAAACAGTTACACCGGCAGAGCAATAACAAACACTTACACAGGCAGAGCAATAATAAACAGTTAGACATGCAGAGAAATAACAAACAGTTACACAGGCAGAGCAATAACAAACACTTACACAGGCAGAGCAATAATAAACAGTTAGACATGCAGAGCAATAACAAACAGTTACACGGACAGAGCAATAACGAACACTTACACAGACAGAGCAATAACAAACAGTTACACAGGCAGAGCAGTAACAAACAGTTACACAGGTAGAGCAATAAAAACACTGACATGGACAGAGCAATAACAAACAGATAAACGTACGGAGCAACAACAAACACTGACACATTGCTCTGCCTGCGTAACTGTTTATTATTGCTCTGCCTGTGTAAGTATTTGTTATTGCTCTGCCTGTGTAACTTTTTGTTATTGCTCTCTCTGTATAAGAGTTTGTTATTGCTCTGCCTGTCTAACTGTTTGTTATTGCTCTGTCTGTCTAACTGTTTGTAATTGCTCTGCCTGTGTAAGTGTTTGTTATTGCTCTGCCTGCGTAACTGTTTATTATTGCTCTGCCTGTGTAACTGTTTGTTATTTCTCTGCCTGTGTAACTGTTTGTTATTGCTCTGTCTGTGTAAGTGTTTGTTATTCCTCTGCCTGTGTAAGAGTTTGTTATTGCTCTGTCTCTGTAAGTGCTTACTATTGCTCTACCTGTGTAACTGTTTGTTATTGCTCTGTTTTGTAAGTGTTTGTTAATGCTCTGCATGTGTAAGTGTTTGTTCTTGCTGCGTCTGTGTAAGTGTTTGTTATTGCTCTGCCTATTACAAACAGTTACACAGGCAGAGCAATAATAAACACTTACACAGGCAGAGCAATTACAAGCAATTGTTATTTCTCTACCTGTGTAACTGTTTGTTATTGCTCTGCCTGTGTAAGTGTTTGTTATTACTCTGCCTGTGTAACTGTTTGTTATTGCTCTGTCTCTGTAAGTGTTTGTTATTGCTCTGTCTCTGTAGCTGTTTGTTATTCCTCTGTCTGTGTAACTCCTTGTTATTGCACTGCCTGTGCAAGTGTTTGTTATTGCTCTGTCTGTGTAAGTGTTTGTTATTCCACTGCCTGTGTAACTGTTTTTTGTTGCTCTGCCTGTGTAACTGTTTGTAATTTCTCTGCCTGTCTAACTGTTTGTTATTCCTCTGCCTGTGTAAGTGTTTGTTATTGCTCTGTCTGTGTAAGAGTCTGTTATTGCTCTGTCTGTGTAAGTGTTTGTTATTGCTCTATCTCTGTAACTGCTTGTTATTGCTCTACCTGTGTAACTGTTTGTTACTGCTCTGCCTGTGTAACTGTTTGTTATTGCTCTGCCTGTGTAGGTGTTTGTTATTGCTCTGTCTGTGTAAGTGTTTGTTATTGCTTTGCCTGTGTAACTGTTTGTTATTGCTCTGTCCATGTAAGTGTTTGTTATTGCTTTGTCTGTGTAACTGTTTGTTATTTCTCTGCCTGTCTAACTGTTTTTTTAATTGCTCTGCCTCTGTAAGTGTTCGTTATTGCTCTGCCTGCGTAATTGTTTATTATTGCTCTGCCTGTGGAACTGTTTGTTGTTTCTCTGCCTGTGTAACTGTTTGTAATAGGCAGAGCAATAACAAACACTTACAAAACAGAGCAATAACAAACAGTTACGCAGGTAGAGCAGTAACAAGCAGTTACAGAGACAGAGCAATAACAAACCGTTAGACAGGCAGAGCAATAACAAACAGTTACACAGGCAGAGCAATAACAAACACTTACACAAGCTGAGCAATAATAAACAGGTAGACAAGCAGAGCAATAACAAACACTTACAGAGACAGAGCAATAACAAACAGTTACGCAGGCAGAGCAATAACAAACACTTACACAAGCTGAGCAATAATAAACAGTTAGACAGGCATAGCAATCACAAACACTTACAGAGGCAGAGCAATAACAAACAGTTAGACAGGCAGAGCAAGAACAAACAGTTACACCGGCAGAGCAATAACAAACACTTACACAGGCAGAGCAATAATAAACAGTTAGACATGCAGAGAAATAACAAACAGTGACACAGGCAGAGCAATAATAAACAGTTAGACATGCAGAGCAATAACAAACAGTTACACGGACAGAGCAATAACGAACACTTACACAGACAGAGCAATAACAAACAGTTACACAGGCAGAGCAGTAACAAACAGTTACACAGGTAGAGCAATAACAAACACTGACATGGACAGAGCAATAACAAACAGATAAACGTACGGAGCAACAACAAACACTGACACATTGCTCTGCCTGCGTAACTGTTTATTATTGCTCTGCCTGTGTAAGTATTTGTTATTGCTCTGCCTGTGTAACTTTTTGTTATTGCTCTCTCTGTATAAGAGTTTGTTATTGCTCTGCCTGTCTAACTGTTTGTTATTGCTCTGTCTGTCTAACTGTTTGTAATTGCTCTGCCTGTGTAAGTGTTTGTTATTGCTCTGCCTGCGTAACTGTTTATTATTGCTCTGCCTGTGTAACTGTTTGTTATTTCTCTGCCTGTGTAACTGTTTGTTATTGCTCTGTCTGTGTAAGTGTTTGTTATTCCTCTGCCTGTGTAAGAGTTTGTTATTGCTCTGTCTCTGTAAGTGCTTACTATTGCTCTACCTGTGTAACTGTTTGTTATTGCTCTGTTTTGTAAGTGTTTGTTAATGCTCTGCATGTGTAAGTGTTTGTTCTTGCTGCGTCTGTGCAAGTGTTTGTTATTGCTCTGCCTATTACAAACAGTTACACAGGCAGAGCAATAATAAACACTTACACAGGCAGAGCAATTACAAGCAATTGTTATTTCTCTGCCTGTGTAACTGTTTGTTATTGCTCTGCCTGTGTAAGTGTTTGTTATTACTCTGCCTGTGTAACTGTTTGTTATTGCTCTGTCTCTGTAAGTGTTTGTTATTGCTCTGTCTCTGTAGCTGTTTGTTATTCCTCTGTCTGTGTAACTCCTTGTTATTGCACTGCCTGTGTAACTGTTTGTAATTTCTCTGCCTGTCTAACTGTTTGTTATTCCTCTGCCTGTGTAAGTGTTTGTTATTGCTCTGCCTGTGTAAGAGTCTGTTATTGCTCTGTCTGTGTAAGTGTTTGTTATTGCTCTATCTCTGTAACTGCTTGTTATTGCTCTACCTGTGTAACTGTTTGTTACTGCTCTGCCTGTGTAACTGTTTGTTAATGCTCTGTCTGTGTAAGTGTTTGTTATTCCTCTGCCTGTGTAACTGTTTGTTATTGCTCTGCCTGTGTAGGTGTTTGTTATTGCTCTGTCTGTGTAAGTGTTTGTTATTGCTTTGCCTGTGTAACTGTTTGTTATTGCTCTGTCCATGTAAGTGTTTGTTATTGCTTTGTCTGTGTAACTGTTTGTTATTTCTCTGCCTGTGTAACTGTTTGTTATTGTTCTACCTGTGTAACTGTTTGTTATTGCTCTGCCTGTGTAAGTGTTTGTTCTTGCTCTGACTGTGTAACTGTTTGTTATTCCTCTGCCTGTGTAAGTGTTTGTTATTGCTTTGTCTGTGTAACTGTTTGTTATTTCTCTGCCTGTCTAACTGTTTTTTTAATTGCTCTGCCTCTGTAAGTGTTCGTTATTGCTCTGCCTGCGTAATTGTTTATTATTGCTCTGCCTGTGGAACTGTTTGTTGTTTCTCTGCCTGTGTAACTGTTTGTAATAGGCAGAGCAATAACAAACACTTACAAAACAGAGCAATAACAAACAGTTACGCAGGTAGAGCAGTAACAAGCAGTTACAGAGACAGAGCAATAACAAACCGTTAGACAGGCAGAGCAATAACAAACAGTTACACAGGCAGAGCAATAACAAACACTTACACAAGCTGAGCAATAATAAACAGGTAGACAGGCAGAGCAATAACAAACACTTACAGAGACAGAGCAATAACAAACAGTTACGCAGGCAGAGCAATAACAAACACTTACACAAGCTGAGCAATAATAAACAGTTAGACAGGCATAGCAATCACAAACACTTACAGAGGCAGAGCAATAACAAACAGTTAGACAGGCAGAGCAAGAACAAACAGTTACACCGGCAGAGCAATAACAAACACTTACACAGGCAGAGCAATAATAAACAGTTAGACATGCAGAGAAATAACAAACAGTTACACAGGCAGAGCAATAATAAACAGTTAGACATGCAGAGCAATAACAAACAGTTACACGGACAGAGCAATAACGAACACTTACACAGACAGAGCAATAACAAACAGTTACACAGGCAGAGCAGTAACAAACAGTTACACAGGTAGAGCAATAACAAACACTGACATGGACAGAGCAATAACAAACAGATAAACGTACGGAGCAACAACAAACACTGACACATTGCTCTGCCTGCGTAACTGTTTATTATTGCTCTGCCTGTGTAAGTATTTGTTATTGCTCTGCCTGTGTAACTTTTTGTTATTGCTCTCTCTGTATAAGAGTTTGTTATTGCTCTGCCTGTCTAACTGTTTGTTATTGCTCTGTCTGTCTAACTGTTTGTAATTGCTCTGCCTGTGTAAGTGTTTGTTATTGCTCTGCCTGCGTAACTGTTTATTATTGCTCTGCCTGTGTAACTGTTTGTTATTTCTCTGCCTGTGTAACTGTTTGTTATTGCTCTGTCTGTGTAAGTGTTTGTTATTCCTCTGCCTGTGTAAGAGTTTGTTATTGCTCTGTCTCTGTAAGTGCTTACTATTGCTCTACCTGTGTAACTGTTTGTTATTGCTCTGTTTTGTAAGTGTTTGTTAATGCTCTGCATGTGTAAGTGTTTGTTCTTGCTGCGTCTGTGTAAGTGTTTGTTATTGCTCTGCCTATTACAAACAGTTACACAGGCAGAGCAATAATAAACACTTACACAGGCAGAGCAATTACAAGCAATTGTTATTTCTCTGCCTGTGTAACTGTTTGTTATTGCTCTGCCTGTGTAAGTGTTTGTTATTACTCTGCCTGTGTAACTGTTTGTTATTGCTCTGTCTCTGTAAGTGTTTGTTATTGCTCTGTCTCTGTAGCTGTTTGTTATTCCTCTGTCTGTGTAACTCCTTGTTATTGCACTGCCTGTGTAACTGTTTGTAATTTCTCTGCCTGTCTAACTGTTTGTTATTCCTCTGCCTGTGTAAGTGTTTGTTATTGCTCTGCCTGTGTAAGAGTCTGTTATTGCTCTGTCTGTGTAAGTGTTTGTTATTGCTCTATCTCTGTAACTGCTTGTTATTGCTCTACCTGTGTAACTGTTTGTTACTGCTCTGCCTGTGTAACTGTTTGTTAATGCTCTGTCTGTGTAAGTGTTTGTTATTCCTCTGCCTGTGTAACTGTTTGTTATTGCTCTGCCTGTGTAGGTGTTTGTTATTGCTCTGTCTGTGTAAGTGTTTGTTATTGCTCTGCCTGTGTAACTGTTTGTTATTGCTCTGTCCATGTAAGTGTTTGTTATTGCTTTGTCTGTGTAACTGTTTGTTATTTCTCTGCCTGTGTAACTGTTTGTTATTGTTCTACCTGTGTAACTGTTTGTTATTGCTCTGCCTGTGTAAGTGTTTGTTCTTGCTCTGACTGTGTAACTGTTTGTTATTCCTCTGCCTGTGTAAGTGTTTGTTATTTCTCTGCCTGTGTAAGTGTTTGTTATTGCTCTGCCTGCGTAACTGTTTGTTATTGCTCTGCCTGTGTAACTGTTTATTTTTTCTCTGCCTGTGTAACTGATTGTTATTGCTCTCTCTTTATAAGTGTTTGTTATTGCTCTGCCTGTGTAACTGTTTGTTACTGCTCTGTCTGTGTAAGTGTTTGTTATTGCTCTGTCTGTATAAGTGTTTGTTATTGCTCTGTCTGTGTAAGTGTTTGTTATTCCTCTGCCTGTCTAACTGTTAGTAATTGCTCTGCCTGTGTAAGTGTTTGTTATTGCTCTGCCTGTGTAACTGTTTATTTTTTCTCTGCCTGTGTAACTGTTTGTTATTTCTCTGCCTGTGTAACTGTTTGTTATTGCTCTATCTGTGTAACTGCTTGTTATTGCTCTACCTGTGTAACTCTTATTGCTCTGCGTTTGTAAGTGTTTGTTCTTGCTCTGACTGTGTAACTGTTTGTTATTACTCTGCCTGTCTAACTGTTTGTAATTGCTCTGCCTGTGTAACTGTTTGTTATTGCTGTCTCTGTATAAGTGTTTGTTATTCCTCTGACTTTGTAACTGTTATTGCTCTGTCTGTGATAGTGTTTTTTATTCCTCTGCCTGTGTAAGTGTTTGTTTTTGCTCTGTCTCTGTAACTAATTGTTCTTGCTCTGTCTGTGAAAGTGTTTGTTATTCCTCTGCCTGTGTAAGTGTTTGTTTTTGCTCTGTCTATGCAACTATTTGTTATTGCTCTGACTGTGTAACTGTATGTTATTGCTCTGTCTCTGTAAGTGTTTGTTATGGCTCTGTCGCTGTAGCTGTTTGTTATTCCTCTGTCTGTGTAACTCCTTGTTATTGCTCTGCCTATGTAAGTGTTTGTTTTTGCTCTGCCTGTGTAACTGTTTGATATTGCTCTGTCTGTGTAACTGTTTTTTATTTCTCTGACAGTGTAACTGTTTGTTATTGCTCTGTCTCTGTAACTGCTTGTTATTGCTCTACCTGTCTAACTGTTTGTTATTGCTCTGCCTGTCTAACTGTTTGTTATTGCTCTGTCTGTCTAACTGTTTGTTTTTGCTCTGCCTGTGTAACTAGTTGTTATTTATCTGCCTGTCTTACTGCTTGTTATTGCTCTGCCTGTCTAACTGTTTGTTATTGCTCTGCCTGTGTAAGTGTTTGTTATTGCTCTGCCTGCGTAAGTGTTTGTAATTGCTCTGTCTGTGTAGGTGTTTGTTATTGCTCTGTCTGTGTAAATGTTTGTTGTTCCTCCGTCAGTTTATCTGTCTGTTATTGATCTGTCCGTGTAAGTGTTTGTTATTGCTTTGTCTGGGTAAATGTTTGTTATTGCTCTCTCTGTATAAGAGTTTGTTATTGCTCTGCCTGTGTAACTGTTTGTTTTTGCTCTGCCTGTGGAACTGTTTATTGTTGCTCTCTCTGTATAAGAGTTTGTTATTGCTCTGCCTGTGGAACTGTTTGTTATTTCTCTGCTTGTCTAACTGTTTGTTATTGCTCTGCCTGTGTAAGTGTCTGTTATTGCTCTGTCTGTGTAACTGATTATTATTGCTCTGCCTGTGTAACTGTTTGTTATTGCTCTCTCTGTATAAGTGTTTGTTCATGCTCGGCCTTTGTAACTGTTGGTTATTGCTCTGTCTGTGTAAGTGTTTGTTATTCCTCTGCCTGTGTAAGTGTTTGTTATTGCTCTGTCTGTGTAACTGTTTGTTATTACTCTATCTCTGTAACTGCTTGTTATTGCTCGACCTGTGTTACTGTTTGTTATTGCTCTGCCTGTGTAACTGTTTGTTATTGCTCTGTCTGGGTCAGTGTTTGTTATTCCTCTGCCTGTGTAAGTGTTTGTTATTGCTCTGCCTGTGTAGGTGTTTGTTATAGCTCTGTCTGTGTAAGTGTTTGTTGTTTCTCCGTCAGTTTATCTGTTTGTTATTGCTCTGTCCGTGTAAATGTTTGTTATTGCTCTGCTTGTCTAACTGTTTGTTTTTGCTCTGCCTGTGTAACTGTTTGTTATTTATCTGCCTGTGCAACTGTTTGTTATTGCTCTGTCCGTGTAAGTGTTTGTTATTGCTTTGTCTGTGTAACTGTTTGTTATTTCTCTGCCTGTGTAACTGTTTGTTATTGCTCTATCTCTGTAACTGCTTGTTATTGTTCTACCTGTGTAACTGTTTGTATTTGCTCTGTCTGTGTAAGTGTTTGTTCTTGCTCTGACTGTGCAAGTGTTTGTTATTACTCTGCCTGTGTAAGTGTTTGTTATTGCTCTGCCTGTGTAAGTGTTTGTTATTTCTCTGCCTGTGTAAGTATTTGTTATTGCTCTGCCTGCGTAACTGTTTGTTATTGCTCTGCCTGTGTAACTGTTTGTTATTTCTCTGCCTGTGTAACTGATTGTTATTGCTCTCTCTGTATAAGTGTTTGTTATTGCTCTGCCTGTGTTGGTGTTTGTTATAGCTCTGTCTGTGTAAGTGTTTGTTGTTTCTCCGTCAGTTTATCTGTTTGTTATTGCTCTGTCCGTGTAAGTGTTTGTTATTGCTCTTTCTGTGCAACTGTTTGTTATTGCTCTGTCCGTGTAAGTGTTTGTTATTTCTCTGCCTGTGTAACTGTTTGTTATTTCGCTGCCTGTCTAAATGTTTGTTATTGCTCTGCCTGTGTAAGTGTTTGTTATTGCGCTGCTTGTGTAACTTTTTGTTATTGCTTTGTCTGTGTAAGTGTTTGTTATTCCTCTGCCTGTGTAAGTGTTTGTTATTGCTCTGTCTCTGTAACTATTTGTTATTCCTCTGACTGTGTAACTGTTTGTTATTGCTCTGTCTCTGTAAGTGTTTGTTATTGCTCTGTCTTTGTAGCTGTTTGTTATTCCTCTGTCTGTGTAACTCCTTGTTATTGCACTGCCTGTGTAAGTGTTTGTTATTGCTCTGTCTGTGTAAGTGTTTGTTATTCCACTGCCTGTGTAACTGTTTGTTATTGCTCTGCCTGTGTAAGTGTCTGTTATTGCTCTGTCTGTGTAACTGTTTATTATTGCTCTGTCTGTGTCAGTGTTTGTTATTCCTCTGCCTGTGTAAGTGTTTGTTATCGCTCTGCAAGTGTAAGTGTCTGTTATTGCTCTGTCTGTGTAACTGTTTGTTATTGCTCTGTCTGTGTAAGTGTTTGTTATTCCTCTGCCTATCTAACTGTTAGTAATTGCTCTGCATGTGTAAGTGTTTGTTATTGCCTGCCTGCGTAACTGTTTGTTATTGCTCTCTCTGTATAAGTGTTTGTTATTCCTCTGCCTGTGTAACTGTTTGTTATTGCTCTGTCTCTGTAACTATTTGTTATTGCTCTGACTGTGTAACTGTTTGTTATTGCTCTGCCTGTGTAACTGTTTGTTGTTGCTCTGCCTGTGTAACTGTTTGTAATTTCTCTGCCTGTCTAACTGTTTGTAATTGCTCTGCCTGTGTAAGTGTTTGTTATTGCTCTGCCTGTGTAACTGTTTGTTATTTCTCTGCCGGTCTAACTGTTTGTTATTGCTCTGCCTGTCTAACTGTTTGCTATTGCTCTGCCTGCGTAAGTGTTTTTTATTGCTCTGCCTGTCTAATTGTTTGTAATTGCTCTGCCTGTGTAAGTGTTTGTTATTGCTCTGTCTGTGTAACTGTTTGTTATTTCTCTGACAGTGTAACTGTTTGTTATTGCTCTGTCTCTGTAACTGCTTGTTATTGCTCTACCTGTCTAACTGTTTGTTATTGCTCTGTTTTGTAGTGTTTGTTATTGCTCTGCCTGTCTAAATGTTTGTTATTGCTCTGTCTGTCTACCTGTTTGTTTTTGCTCTGCCTGTGTAACTATTTGTTATTTATCTGCCTGTCCAACTGTTTGTTATTGCTCTGCCTGTGTAAGTGTTTGTTATTGCTCTGCCTGCGTAAGTGTTTGTCATTGCTCTGTCTGTGTAGGTGTTTGTTATTGCTCTGTCTGTGTAAGTGTTTGTTGTTCCTCCGTCAGTTTATCTGTCTGTTATTGCTCTGTCCGTGTAAGTGTTTGTTATTGCTTTTTCTGGGTAAATGTTTGTTATTGCTCTCTCTGTATAAGAGTTTGTTATTGCTCTGCTGTGTAACTGTTTGTTTTTGCTCTGCCTGTGTAACTGTTTGTTGTTGCTCTCTCTGTATAAGAGTTTGTTATTGCTCTGCCTGTGTAACTGTTTGTTATTTCTCTGCCTGTCTAACTGTTTGTTATTCCTCTGCCTGTGTAAGTGTCTGTTATTGCTCTGTCTGTGTAACTGATTATTATTGCTCTGCCTGTGTAACTGTTTGTTATTGCTCTCTCTGTATAAGTGTTTGTTAATGCTCTGCCTTTGTAACTGTTGGTTATTGCTCTGTCTGTGTAAGTGTTTGTTATTCCTCTGCCTGTGTAAGTGTTTGTTATTGCTCTGTCTCTGTAACTATTTGTTTTTGCTCTGTCTGTGTAACTGTTTGTTATTGCTCTGTCTGTGTCAGTGTTTGTTATTGTTCTACCTGTGTTACTGTTTGTTATTGCTCTGACTGTGTAAGTGTTTGTTATTGCTCTGCCTGTGTAACTATTTGTTATTGCTCTGTCTGTGTCAGTGTTTGTTATTCCTCTGTCTGTGTAAGTGTTTGTTATTCCTCTGCCTGTGTCAGTGTTTGTTATTGCTCTGCCTGTGTAGGTGTTTGTTATAGCTCTATCTGTGTAAGTGTTTGTTGTTTCTCCGTCAGTTTATCTGTTTGTTATTGCTCTGTCCGTGTAAGTGTTTCTTATTGCTCTGCCTCTGCAACTGTTTGTTATTGCTCTGTCCGTGTAAGTGTTTGTTATTGCTTTGTCTGTGTAACTGTTTGTTATTTCTCTGCCTGTATAACTGTTTGTTATTGCTCTATCTCTGTAACTGCTTGTTATTGTTCTACCTGTGTAACTGTTTGTTATTGCTCTGTCTGTGTAAGTGTTTGTTCTTGCCCTGGCTGTGTAAGTGTTTGTTATTACTCTGCCTGTGTAAGTGTTTGTTATTGCTTTGCCTGTGTAACTGTTTGTTATTTCTCTGCCTGTGTAACTGTTTGTTATTGTTCTACCTGTGTAACTGTTTGTTATTGCTCTGCCTGTGTAAGTGTTTGTTATTTCTCTGCCTGTGTAAGTGTTTGTTATTGCTCTGCCTGCGTAACTGTTTGTTATTGCTCTGCCTGTGTAACTGTTTATTTTTTCTCTGCCTGTGTAACTGATTGTTATTGCTCACTCTTTATAAGTGTTTGTTATTGCTCTGCCTGTGTAACTGTTTGTTATTGCTCTGTCTGTGTAAGTGTTTGTTATTGCTCTGTCTGTATAAGTGTTTGTTATTGCTCTGTCTGTGTAAGTGTTTGTTATTCCTCTACCTGTCTAACTGTTAGTAATTGCTCTGCCTGTGTAAAAGTTTGTTATTGCCCTGCCTGCGTAACTGTTTGTTATTTCTCTGCCTGTCTAACTGTTTGTTATTGCTCTGTCTCTGTAACTATTTGTTCTTGCTCTGACTGTGTAACTGTTTGTTATTGCTCTGCCTGTGTAACTGTTTGTTGTTGCTCTGCCTGTGTAACTATTTGTTATTGCTCTGCCTGTGTAACTGTTTGTTATTGCTCTGCCTGTGTAAGAGTCTGTTATTGCTCTGTCTGTGTAAGTGTTTGTTATTGCTCTATCTCTGTAACTGCTTGTTATTGCTCTACCTGTGTAACTGTTTGTTACTGCTCTGCCTGTGTAACTGTTTGTTAATGCTCTGTCTGTGTAAGTGTTTGTTATTCCTCTGCCTGTGTAACTGTTTGTTATTGCTCTGCCTGTGTAGGTGTTTGTTATTGCTCTGTCTGTGTAAGTGTTTGTTATTGCTCTGCCTGTGTAACTGTTTGTTATTGCTCTGTCCATGTAAGTGTTTGTTATTGCTTTGTCTGTGTAACTGTTTGTTATTTCTCTGCCTGTGTAACTGTTTGTTATTGTTCTACCTGTGTAACTGTTTGTTATTGCTCTGCCTGTGTAAGTGTTTGTTCTTGCTCTGACTGTGTAACTGTTTGTTATTCCTCTGCCTGTGTAAGTGTTTGTTATTTCTCTGCCTGTGTAAGTGTTTGTTATTGCTCTGCCTGCGTAACTGTTTGTTATTGCTCTGCCTGTGTAACTGTTTATTTTTTCTCTGCCTGTGTAACTGATTGTTATTGCTCTCTCTTTATAAGTGTTTGTTATTGCTCTGCCTGTGTAACTGTTTGTTACTGCTCTGTCTGTGTAAGTGTTTGTTATTGCTCTGTCTGTATAAGTGTTTGTTATTGCTCTGTCTGTGTAAGTGTTTGTTATTCCTCTGCCTGTCTAACTGTTAGTAATTGCTCTGCCTGTGTAAGTGTTTGTTATTGCTCTGCCTGTGTAACTGTTTATTTTTTCTCTGCCTGTGTAACTGTTTGTTATTTCTCTGCCTGTGTAACTGTTTGTTATTGCTCTATCTGTGTAACTGCTTGTTATTGCTCTACCTGTGTAACTCTTATTGCTCTGCGTTTGTAAGTGTTTGTTCTTGCTCTGACTGTGTAACTGTTTGTTATTACTCTGCCTGTCTAACTGTTTGTAATTGCTCTGCCTGTGTAACTGTTTGTTATTGCTGTCTCTGTATAAGTGTTTGTTATTCCTCTGACTTTGTAACTGTTATTGCTCTGTCTGTGATAGTGTTTTTTATTCCTCTGCCTGTGTAAGTGTTTGTTTTTGCTCTGTCTCTGTAACTAATTGTTCTTGCTCTGTCTGTGAAAGTGTTTGTTATTCCTCTGCCTGTGTAAGTGTTTGTTTTTGCTCTGTCTATGCAACTATTTGTTATTGCTCTGACTGTGTAACTGTATGTTATTGCTCTGTCTCTGTAAGTGTTTGTTATGGCTCTGTCGCTGTAGCTGTTTGTTATTCCTCTGTCTGTGTAACTCCTTGTTATTGCTCTGCCTATGTAAGTGTTTGTTTTTGCTCTGCCTGTGTAACTGTTTGATATTGCTCTGTCTGTGTAACTGTTTTTTATTTCTCTGACAGTGTAACTGTTTGTTATTGCTCTGTCTCTGTAACTGCTTGTTATTGCTCTACCTGTCTAACTGTTTGTTATTGCTCTGCCTGTCTAACTGTTTGTTATTGCTCTGTCTGTCTAACTGTTTGTTTTTGCTCTGCCTGTGTAACTAGTTGTTATTTATCTGCCTGTCTTACTGCTTGTTATTGCTCTGCCTGTCTAACTGTTTGTTATTGCTCTGCCTGTGTAAGTGTTTGTTATTGCTCTGCCTGCGTAAGTGTTTGTAATTGCTCTGTCTGTGTAGGTGTTTGTTATTGCTCTGTCTGTGTAAATGTTTGTTGTTCCTCCGTCAGTTTATCTGTCTGTTATTGATCTGTCCGTGTAAGTGTTTGTTATTGCTTTGTCTGGGTAAATGTTTGTTATTGCTCTCTCTGTATAAGAGTTTGTTATTGCTCTGCCTGTGTAACTGTTTGTTTTTGCTCTGCCTGTGGAACTGTTTATTGTTGCTCTCTCTGTATAAGAGTTTGTTATTGCTCTGCCTGTGGAACTGTTTGTTATTTCTCTGCTTGTCTAACTGTTTGTTATTGCTCTGCCTGTGTAAGTGTCTGTTATTGCTCTGTCTGTGTAACTGATTATTATTGCTCTGCCTGTGTAACTGTTTGTTATTGCTCTCTCTGTATAAGTGTTTGTTCATGCTCGGCCTTTGTAACTGTTGGTTATTGCTCTGTCTGTGTAAGTGTTTGTTATTCCTCTGCCTGTGTAAGTGTTTGTTATTGCTCTGTCTGTGTAACTGTTTGTTATTACTCTATCTCTGTAACTGCTTGTTATTGCTCGACCTGTGTTACTGTTTGTTATTGCTCTGCCTGTGTAACTGTTTGTTATTGCTCTGTCTGGGTCAGTGTTTGTTATTCCTCTGCCTGTGTAAGTGTTTGTTATTGCTCTGCCTGTGTAGGTGTTTGTTATAGCTCTGTCTGTGTAAGTGTTTGTTGTTTCTCCGTCAGTTTATCTGTTTGTTATTGCTCTGTCCGTGTAAATGTTTGTTATTGCTCTGCTTGTCTAACTGTTTGTTTTTGCTCTGCCTGTGTAACTGTTTGTTATTTATCTGCCTGTGCAACTGTTTGTTATTGCTCTGTCCGTGTAAGTGTTTGTTATTGCTTTGTCTGTGTAACTGTTTGTTATTTCTCTGCCTGTGTAACTGTTTGTTATTGCTCTATCTCTGTAACTGCTTGTTATTGTTCTACCTGTGTAACTGTTTGTATTTGCTCTGTCTGTGTAAGTGTTTGTTCTTGCTCTGACTGTGCAAGTGTTTGTTATTACTCTGCCTGTGTAAGTGTTTGTTATTGCTCTGCCTGTGTAAGTGTTTGTTATTTCTCTGCCTGTGTAAGTATTTGTTATTGCTCTGCCTGCGTAACTGTTTGTTATTGCTCTGCCTGTGTAACTGTTTGTTATTTCTCTGCCTGTGTAACTGATTGTTATTGCTCTCTCTGTATAAGTGTTTGTTATTGCTCTGCCTGTGTTGGTGTTTGTTATAGCTCTGTCTGTGTAAGTGTTTGTTGTTTCTCCGTCAGTTTATCTGTTTGTTATTGCTCTGTCCGTGTAAGTGTTTGTTATTGCTCTTTCTGTGCAACTGTTTGTTATTGCTCTGTCCGTGTAAGTGTTTGTTATTTCTCTGCCTGTGTAACTGTTTGTTATTTCGCTGCCTGTCTAAATGTTTGTTATTGCTCTGCCTGTGTAAGTGTTTGTTATTGCGCTGCTTGTGTAACTTTTTGTTATTGCTTTGTCTGTGTAAGTGTTTGTTATTCCTCTGCCTGTGTAAGTGTTTGTTATTGCTCTGTCTCTGTAACTATTTGTTATTCCTCTGACTGTGTAACTGTTTGTTATTGCTCTGTCTCTGTAAGTGTTTGTTATTGCTCTGTCTTTGTAGCTGTTTGTTATTCCTCTGTCTGTGTAACTCCTTGTTATTGCACTGCCTGTGTAAGTGTTTGTTATTGCTCTGTCTGTGTAAGTGTTTGTTATTCCACTGCCTGTGTAACTGTTTGTTATTGCTCTGCCTGTGTAAGTGTCTGTTATTGCTCTGTCTGTGTAACTGTTTATTATTGCTCTGTCTGTGTCAGTGTTTGTTATTCCTCTGCCTGTGTAAGTGTTTGTTATCGCTCTGCAAGTGTAAGTGTCTGTTATTGCTCTGTCTGTGTAACTGTTTGTTATTGCTCTGTCTGTGTAAGTGTTTGTTATTCCTCTGCCTATCTAACTGTTAGTAATTGCTCTGCATGTGTAAGTGTTTGTTATTGCCTGCCTGCGTAACTGTTTGTTATTGCTCTCTCTGTATAAGTGTTTGTTATTCCTCTGCCTGTGTAACTGTTTGTTATTGCTCTGTCTCTGTAACTATTTGTTATTGCTCTGACTGTGTAACTGTTTGTTATTGCTCTGCCTGTGTAACTGTTTGTTGTTGCTCTGCCTGTGTAACTGTTTGTAATTTCTCTGCCTGTCTAACTGTTTGTAATTGCTCTGCCTGTGTAAGTGTTTGTTATTGCTCTGCCTGTGTAACTGTTTGTTATTTCTCTGCCGGTCTAACTGTTTGTTATTGCTCTGCCTGTCTAACTGTTTGCTATTGCTCTGCCTGCGTAAGTGTTTTTTATTGCTCTGCCTGTCTAATTGTTTGTAATTGCTCTGCCTGTGTAAGTGTTTGTTATTGCTCTGTCTGTGTAACTGTTTGTTATTTCTCTGACAGTGTAACTGTTTGTTATTGCTCTGTCTCTGTAACTGCTTGTTATTGCTCTACCTGTCTAACTGTTTGTTTTTGCTCTGCCTGTGTAACTATTTGTTATTTATCTGCCTGTCCAACTGTTTGTTATTGCTCTGCCTGTGTAAGTGTTTGTTATTGCTCTGCCTGCGTAAGTGTTTGTCATTGCTCTGTCTGTGTAGGTGTTTGTTATTGCTCTGTCTGTGTAAGTGTTTGTTGTTCCTCCGTCAGTTTATCTGTCTGTTATTGCTCTGTCCGTGTAAGTGTTTGTTATTGCTTTTTCTGGGTAAATGTTTGTTATTGCTCTCTCTGTATAAGAGTTTGTTATTGCTCTGCTGTGTAACTGTTTGTTTTTGCTCTGCCTGTGTAACTGTTTGTTGTTGCTCTCTCTGTATAAGAGTTTGTTATTGCTCTGCCTGTGTAACTGTTTGTTATTTCTCTGCCTGTCTAACTGTTTGTTATTCCTCTGCCTGTGTAAGTGTCTGTTATTGCTCTGTCTGTGTAACTGATTATTATTGCTCTGCCTGTGTAACTGTTTGTTATTGCTCTCTCTGTATAAGTGTTTGTTAATGCTCTGCCTTTGTAACTGTTGGTTATTGCTCTGTCTGTGTAAGTGTTTGTTATTCCTCTGCCTGTGTAAGTGTTTGTTATTGCTCTGTCTCTGTAACTATTTGTTTTTGCTCTGTCTGTGTAACTGTTTGTTATTGCTCTGTCTGTGTCAGTGTTTGTTATTGTTCTACCTGTGTTACTGTTTGTTATTGCTCTGACTGTGTAAGTGTTTGTTATTGCTCTGCCTGTGTAACTATTTGTTATTGCTCTGTCTGTGTCAGTGTTTGTTATTCCTCTGTCTGTGTAAGTGTTTGTTATTCCTCTGCCTGTGTCAGTGTTTGTTATTGCTCTGCCTGTGTAGGTGTTTGTTATAGCTCTATCTGTGTAAGTGTTTGTTGTTTCTCCGTCAGTTTATCTGTTTGTTATTGCTCTGTCCGTGTAAGTGTTTCTTATTGCTCTGCCTCTGCAACTGTTTGTTATTGCTCTGTCCGTGTAAGTGTTTGTTATTGCTTTGTCTGTGTAACTGTTTGTTATTTCTCTGCCTGTATAACTGTTTGTTATTGCTCTATCTCTGTAACTGCTTGTTATTGTTCTACCTGTGTAACTGTTTGTTATTGCTCTGTCTGTGTAAGTGTTTGTTCTTGCCCTGGCTGTGTAAGTGTTTGTTATTACTCTGCCTGTGTAAGTGTTTGTTATTGCTTTGCCTGTGTAACTGTTTGTTATTTCTCTGCCTGTGTAACTGTTTGTTATTGTTCTACCTGTGTAACTGTTTGTTATTGCTCTGCCTGTGTAAGTGTTTGTTATTTCTCTGCCTGTGTAAGTGTTTGTTATTGCTCTGCCTGCGTAACTGTTTGTTATTGCTCTGCCTGTGTAACTGTTTATTTTTTCTCTGCCTGTGTAACTGATTGTTATTGCTCACTCTTTATAAGTGTTTGTTATTGCTCTGCCTGTGTAACTGTTTGTTATTGCTCTGTCTGTGTAAGTGTTTGTTATTGCTCTGTCTGTATAAGTGTTTGTTATTGCTCTGTCTGTGTAAGTGTTTGTTATTCCTCTACCTGTCTAACTGTTAGTAATTGCTCTGCCTGTGTAAAAGTTTGTTATTGCCCTGCCTGCGTAACTGTTTGTTATTTCTCTGCCTGTCTAACTGTTTGTTATTGCTCTGTCTCTGTAACTATTTGTTCTTGCTCTGACTGTGTAACTGTTTGTTATTGCTCTGCCTGTGTAACTGTTTGTTGTTGCTCTGCCTGTGTAACTATTTGTTATTGCTCTGCCTGTGTAACTGTTTGTTGTTGCTCTGCCTGTGTAACTGTTTGTAATTTCTCTGCCTGTGTAACTGATTGTTATTGCTCTCTCTTTATAAGTGTTTGTTATTGCTCTGCCTGTGTAACTGTTTGTTATGGCTCTGCCTGTATACTGTTTGTTATTCCTCTGTCTGTGTAAGTGTTTGTTATTGCTCTGCCTGCGTAACATTTTGTTATTGCTCTGCCTGTGTAACTGTTTGTTTTTTCTCTGTGTGTGTAACTGATTGTTATTGCTCTCTCTTTATAAGTGTTTGTTATTGCTCTGCCTGTGTAACTGTTTGTTATTGCTCTGTCTGTGTAACTGTTTGTTATTCCTCTGCCTGTGTAAGTGTTTGTTATTGTTCTGCCTGTGTAAGTGTCTGTTATTGCTCTGTCTGTGTAACTGTTTGTTATTGCTCTGTCTGTGTAACTGTTTGTAATTTCTCTGCCTGTCTGTTTGTCATTGCTCTGCCTGTGTAACTGTTTGTTATTGCTCTGCCTGTGCAACTGTTTGTTGTTGCTCTGTCTGTGTCAGTGTTTGTTATTCCTCTGTCTGTGTAACTGTTTGTTATTGCTCTGTCTCTGTAACTATTTGTTATTGCTCTGACTGTGTAACTGTTTGTTATTGCTCTGCCTGTCTAACTGTTTGTTTTTGCTCTGCCTGTGTAACTGTTTGTTGTTGCTCTCTCTGTAAACGAGTTTGTTATTGTTCTGCCTGTGTAACTGTTTGTTATTTCTCTGCCTGTCTAACTGTTTGTTATTCCTCTGCCTGTGTAAGTGTCTGTTATTGTTCTGCCTGTGTAACTGATTATTATTGCTCTGCCTGTGTAACTGTTTGTTATTGCTCTCTCTGTATAAGTGTTTGTTATTGTTCTGCCTGTGTAACTGTTGGTTATTGCTCTGTCTGTGTAAGTGTTTGTTATTCCTCTGCCTGTGTAAGTGTTTGTTATTGCTCTGCCTGTATAAGTGTCTGTTATTGCTCTGTCTATGTAACTGTTTGTTATTGCTCTATCTCTGTAACTGCTTGTTATTGCTCTACCTGTGTTACTGTTTGTTGTTGCTCTGCCTGTGTAACTGTTTGTTATTGCTCTGTCTGTGTCAGTGTTTGTTATTCCTCTGCCTGTGTAAATGTTTGTTATTGCTCTGCCTGTGTAAGTGTCTGTTATTGCTCTGTCTGTGTAACTGTTTGTTATTGCTCTGTCTGTGTAAGTGTTTGTTATTCCTCTGCCTGTCTAACTGTTAGTAATTCTTCTGCCTGTGTAACTATTTGTTATTGTCCTGCCTGCATAACTGTTTGTTATTTCTCTCCCTGTCCAACTGTTTGTTATTGCACTCTCTCTGTAACTATTTGCTATTGCTCTGACTGTGTAACTGTTTGTTTTTGCTCTGCCTGTGTAACTGTTTGTTGTTGCTCTGCCTGTGTAACTGTTTGTAATTTCTCTGCCTGTCTAACTGTTTGTTATTTCTCTGCCTGTGTAAGTGTTTGTTATTGCTCTGCCTGTGTAACTGTTTGTTATTTCTCTGCCGGTCTAACTGTTTGTTATTGCTCTGCCTGTGTAACTGTTTGTTATGGCTCTGCCTGTATACTGTTTGTTATTTCTCTGCCTGTCTAACTGTTTGTTATTGCTCTCTCTGTATGTGTTTGTTATTGCTCTGCCTTTGTAACTGTTTGTTCTTGCTCTGTGTAAGTGTTTGTTATTCCTCTGCCTGTGTAAGTGTTTGTTATTGCTCTGCCTGTGTAAGTGTCTGTTATTGCTCCGTCTGTGTAACTGTTTGTTATTGCTCTGTCTGTGTAACTGTTTGTAATTTCTCTGCCTGTCTGTTTGTTATTGCTCTGCCTGTGTAACTGTTTGTTATTGCTCTGCCTGTGCAACTGTTTGTTGTTGCTCTGTCTATGTCAGTGTTTGTTATTCCTCTGTCTGTGTAACTGTTTGTTATTGCTCTGTCTCTGTAACTATTTGTTATTGCTCTGACTGTGTAACTGTTTGTTTTTGCTCTGCCTGTGTACCTGTTTGTTGTTGCTCTGATGTATAACTGTTTGTAATTTCTCTGCCTGTCTAACTGTTTGTTATTGCTCTGCCTGTGTAAGTGTTTGTTATTGCTCTGCCTGTGTAACTGTTTGTTATTTCTCTGCCGGTCTAACTGTTTGTTATTGCTCTGCCTGTGTAACTGTTTGTTATGGCTCTGCCTGTATACTGTTTGTTATTTCTCTGCCTGTCTAACTGTTTGTTATTGCTCTCTCTGTATGTGTTTGTTATTGCTCTGCCTTTGTAACCGTTTGTTCTTGCTCTGTGTAAGTGTTTGTTATTCCTCTGCCTGTGTAAGTGTTTGTTATTGCTCTGCCTGTGTAAGTGTCTGTTATTGCTCCGTCTGTGTAACTGTTTGTTATTGCTCTGTCTGTGTAAGTGTTTGTTATTCCTCTGCCTGTGTAAGTGTTTGTTATTGCTCTGCCTGCATAAGTGTTTGTTATTGCTCTGCCTCTGTAACTGTTTGTCATTTCTCTGCCTGTGAAACTGTTTGTTATAGCTCTCTCTGTATAAGTGTTTGTTATTGCTCTGCCTTTGTAACTGTTTGATGTTGCTCTGCCTGTGTCAGTGTTTGTTATTCCTCTGTCTGTGTAACTGTTTGTTATTGCTCTGTCTCCGTAACTATTTGTTATTGCTCTATCTGTGTAACTGCTTGTTATT
The DNA here is from genome assembly GCF_037043375.1 of Chiloscyllium plagiosum. Taxonomy (NCBI): domain Eukaryota; kingdom Metazoa; phylum Chordata; class Chondrichthyes; order Orectolobiformes; family Hemiscylliidae; genus Chiloscyllium; species Chiloscyllium plagiosum. The sequence goes on along the minus strand of NW_028270141.1, from coordinate 146,348,063 downwards.
GCTCTACTTGTGTAACTCTTATTGCTCTGCGTTTGTAAGTGTTTGTTCTTGCTCTGACTGTGTAACTGTTTGTTATTACTCTGCCTGTCTAACTGTTTGTAATTGCTCTGCCTGTGTAACTGTTTGTTATTGCTGTCTCTGTATAAGTGTTTGTTATTCCTCTGACTTTGTAACTGTTATTGCTCTGTCTGTGATAGTGTTTTTTATTCCTCTGCCTGTGTAAGTGTTTGTTTTTGCTCTGTCTCTGTAACTAATTGTTCTTGCTCTGTCTGTGAAAGTGTTTGTTATTCCTCTGCCTGTGTAAGTGTTTGTTTTTGCTCTGTCTATGCAACTATTTGTTATTGCTCTGACTGTGTAACTGTATGTTATTGCTCTGTCTCTGTAAGTGTTTGTTATGGCTCTGTCGCTGTAGCTGTTTGTTATTCCTCTGTCTGTGTAACTCCTTGTTATTGCTCTGCCTATGTAAGTGTTTGTTTTTGCTCTGCCTGTGTAACTGTTTGATATTGCTCTGTCTGTGTAACTGTTTTTTATTTCTCTGACAGTGTAACTGTTTGTTATTGCTCTGTCTCTGTAACTGCTTGTTATTGCTCTACCTGTCTAATTGTTTGTTATTGCTCTGCCTGTCTAACTGTTTGTTATTGCTCTGTCTGTCTAACTGTTTGTTTTTGCTCTGCCTGTGTAACTATTTGTTATTTATCTGCCTGTCTTACTGTTTGTTATTGCTCTGCCTGTCTAACTGTTTGTTATTGCTCTGTCTGTCTAACTGTTTGTTTTTGCTCTGCCTGCGTAAGTGTTTGTAATTGCTCTGTCTGTGTAGGTGTTTGTTATTGCTCTGTCTGTGTAAATGTTTGTTGTTCCTCCGTCAGTTTATCTGTCTGTTATTGATCTGTCCGTGTAAGTGTTTGTTATTGCTTTGTCTGGGTAAATGTTTGTTATTGCTCTCTCTGTATAAGAGTTTGTTATTGCTCTGCCTGTGTAACTGTTTGTTATTTCTCTGCTTGTCTAACTGTTATTGCTCTGCCTGTGTAAGTGTCTGTTATTGCTCTGTCTGTGTAACTGATTATTATTGCTCTGCCTGTGTAACTGTTTGTTATTGCTCTCTCTGTATAAGTGTTTGTTCATGCTCGGCCTTTGTAACTGTTGGTTATTGCTCTGTCTGTGTAAGTGTTTGTTATTCCTCTGCCTGTGAAAGTGTTTGTTAATGCTCTGCCTGTATAAGTGTCTGTTATTGCTCTGTCTGTGTAACTGCTTGTTATTGCTCGACCTGTGTTACTGTTTGTTATTGCTCTGCCTGTGTAACTGTTTGTTATTGCTCTGTCTGGGTCAGTGTTTGTTATTCCTCTGCCTGTGTAAGTGTTTGTTATTGCTCTGCCTGTGTAGGTGTTTGTTATAGCTCTGTCTGTGTAAGTGTTTGTTGTTTCTCCGTCAGTTTATCTGTTTGTTATTGCTCTGTCCGTGTAAATGTTTGTTATTGCTCTGCTTGTCTAACTGTTTGTTTTTGCTCTGCCTGTGTAACTATTTGTTATTTATCTGCCTGTGCAACTGTTTGTTATTGCTCTGTCCGTGTAAGTGTTTGTTATTGCTTTGTCTGTGTAACTGTTTGTTATTTCTCTGCCTGTGTAACTGTTTGTTATTGCTCTATCTCTGTAACTGCTTGTTATTGTTCTACCTGTGTAACTGTTTGTATTTGCTCTGTCTGTGTTCGTGTTTGTTCTTGCTCTGACTGTGCAAGTGTTTGTTATTACTCTGCCTGTGTAAGTGTTTGTTATTGCTCTGCCTGTGTAAGTGTTTGTTATTTCTCTGCCTGTGTAAGTGTTTGTTATTGCTCTGCCTGCGTAACTGTTTGTTATTGCTCTGCCTGTGTAACTGTTTGTTATTTCTCTGCCTGTGTAACTGATTGTTATTGCTCTCTCTGTATAAGTGTTTGTTATTGCTCTGCCTGTGTTGGTGTTTGTTATAGCTCTGTCTGTGTAAGTGTTTGTTGTTTCTCCGTCAGTTTATCTGTTTGTTATTGCTCTGTCCATGTAAGTGTTTGTTATTGCTCTTTCTGTGCAACTGTTTGTTATTGCTCTGTCCGTGTAAGTGTTTGTTATTTCTCTGCCTGTGTAACTGTTTGTTACTTCGCTGCCTGTCTAAATGTTTGTTATTGCTCTGCCTGTGTAAGTGTTTGTTATTGCGCTGCTTGTGTAACTTTTTGTTATTGCTTTGTCTGTGTAAGTGTTTGTTATTCCTCTGCCTGTGTAAGTGTTTGTTATTGCTCTGTCTCTGTAACTATTTGTTATTCCTCTGACTGTGTAACTGTTTGTTATTGCTCTGTCTCTGTAAGTGTTTGTTATTGCTCTGTCTTTGTAGCTGTTTGTTATTCCTCTGTCTGTGTAACTCCTTGTTATTGCACTGCCTGTGTAAGTGTTTGTTATTGCTCTGTCTGTGTAAGTGTTTGTTATTCCACTGCCTGTGTAACTGTTTGTTATTGCTCTGCCTGTGTAAGTGTCTGTTATTGCTCTGTCTGTGTAACTGTTTATTATTGCTCTGTCTGTGTCAGTGTTTGTTATTCCTCTGCCTGTGTAAGTGTTTGTTATCGCTCTGCAAGTGTAAGTGTCTGTTATTGCTCTGTCTGTGTAACTGTTTGTTATTGCTCTGTCTGTGTAAGTGTTTGTTATTCCTCTGCCTATCTAACTGTTAGTAATTGCTCTGCATGTGTAAGTGTTTGTTATTGCCTGCCTGCGTAACTGTTTGTTATTGCTCTCTCTGTATAAGTGTTTGTTATTGTTCTGCCTTTGTAACTGTTTGTTGTTGCTCTGTCTGTGTAAGTGTTTGTTATTCCTCTGCCTGTGTAACTGTTTGTTATTGCTCTGTCTCTGTAACTATTTGTTATTGCTCTGACTGTGTAACTGTTTGTTATTGCTCTGCCTGTGTAACTGTTTGTTGTTGCTCTGCCTGTGTAACTGTTTGTAATTTCTCTGCCTGTCTAACTGTTTGTAATTGCTCTGCCTGTGTAAGTGTTTGTTATTGCTCTGCCTGTGTAAGTGTTTTTTATTGCTCTGCCTGTCTAATTGTTTGTAATTGCTCTGCCTGTGTAAGTGTTTGTTATTGCTCTGTCTGTGTAACTGTTTGTTATTTCTCTGACAGTGTAACTGTTTGTTATTGCTCTGTCTCTGTAACTGCTTGTTATTGCTCTACCTGTCTAACTGTTTGTTATTGCTCTGTTTTGTCAGTGTTTGTTATTGCTCTGCCTGTCTAAATGTTTGTTATTGCTCTGTCTGTCTACCTGTTTGTTTTTGCTCTGCCTGTGTAACTATTTGTTATTTATCTGCCTGTCCAACTGTTTGTTATTGCTCAGCCTGTGTAAGTGTTTGTTATTGCTCTGCCTGCGTAAGTGTTTGTCATTGCTCTGTCTGTGTAGGTGTTTGTTATTGCTCTGTCTGTGTAAGTGTTTGTTGTTCCTCCGTCAGTTTATCTGTCTGTTATTGCTCTGTCCGTGTAAGTGTTTGTTATTGCTTTGTCTGGGTAAATGTTTGTTATTGCTCTCTCTGTATAAGAGTTTGTTATTGCTCTGCTGTGTAACTGTTTGTTTTTGCTCTGCCTGTGTAACTGTTTGTTGTTGCTCTCTCTGTATAAGAGTTTGTTATTGCTCTGCCTGTGTAACTGTTTGTTATTTCTCTGCCTGTCTAACTGTTTGTTATTCCTCTGCCTGTGTAAGTGTCTGTTATTGCTCTGTCTGTGTAACTGATTATTATTGCTCTGCCTGTGTAACTGTTTGTTATTGCTCTCTCTGTATAAGTGTTTGTTAATGCTCTGCCTTTGTAACTGTTGGTTATTGCTCTGTCTGTGTAAGTGTTTGTTATTCCTCTGCCTGTGTAAGTGTTTGTTATTGCTCTGCCTGTATAAGTGTCTGTTATTGCTCTGTCTGTGTAACTGTTTGTTATTGCTCTATCTCTGTAACTGCTTGTTATTGTTCTACCTGTGTTACTGTTTGTTATTGCTCTGACTGTGTAAGTGTTTGTTATTCCTCTGCCTGTGTAACTGTTTGTTATTGCTCTGTCTCTGTAACTATTTGTTATTGCTCTGACTGTGTAACTGTTTGTTATTGCTCTGCCTGTGTAACTGTTTGTTGTTGCTCTGCCTGTGTAACTGTTTGTAATTTCTCTGCCTGTCTAACTGTTTGTAATTGCTCTGCCTGTGTAAGTGTTTGTTATTGCTCTGCCTGTGTAAGTGTTTTTTATTGCTCTGCCTGTCTAATTGTTTGTAATTGCTCTGCCTGTGTAAGTGTTTGTTATTGCTCTGTCTGTGTAACTGTTTGTTATTTCTCTGACAGTGTAACTGTTTGTTATTGCTCTGTCTCTGTAACTGCTTGTTATTGCTCTACCTGTCTAACTGTTTGTTATTGCTCTGTTTTGTCAGTGTTTGTTATTGCTCTGCCTGTCTAAATGTTTGTTATTGCTCTGTCTGTCTACCTGTTTGTTTTTGCTCTGCCTGTGTAACTATTTGTTATTTATCTGCCTGTCCAACTGTTTGTTATTGCTCAGCCTGTGTAAGTGTTTGTTATTGCTCTGCCTGCGTAAGTGTTTGTCATTGCTCTGTCTGTGTAGGTGTTTGTTATTGCTCTGTCTGTGTAAGTGTTTGTTGTTCCTCCGTCAGTTTATCTGTCTGTTATTGCTCTGTCCGTGTAAGTGTTTGTTATTGCTTTGTCTGGGTAAATGTTTGTTATTGCTCTCTCTGTATAAGAGTTTGTTATTGCTCTGCTGTGTAACTGTTTGTTTTTGCTCTGCCTGTGTAACTGTTTGTTGTTGCTCTCTCTGTATAAGAGTTTGTTATTGCTCTGCCTGTGTAACTGTTTGTTATTTCTCTGCCTGTCTAACTGTTTGTTATTCCTCTGCCTGTGTAAGTGTCTGTTATTGCTCTGTCTGTGTAACTGATTATTATTGCTCTGCCTGTGTAACTGTTTGTTATTGCTCTCTCTGTATAAGTGTTTGTTAATGCTCTGCCTTTGTAACTGTTGGTTATTGCTCTGTCTGTGTAAGTGTTTGTTATTCCTCTGCCTGTGTAAGTGTTTGTTATTGCTCTGCCTGTATAAGTGTCTGTTATTGCTCTGTCTGTGTAACTGTTTGTTATTGCTCTATCTCTGTAACTGCTTGTTATTGTTCTACCTGTGTTACTGTTTGTTATTGCTCTGACTGTGTAAGTGTTTGTTATTGCTCTGCCTGTGTAACTATTTGTTATTGCTCTGTCTGTGTCAGTGTTTGTTATTCCTCTGTCTGTGTAAGTGTTTGTTATTCCTCTGCCTGTGTCAGTGTTTGTTATTGCTCTGCCTGTGTAGGTGTTTGTTATAGCTCTATCTGTGTAAGTGTTTGTTGTTTCTCCGTCAGTTTATCTGTTTGTTATTGCTCTGTCCGTGTAAGTGTTTCTTATTGCTCTGCCTCTGCAACTGTTTGTTATTGCTCTGTCCGTGTAAGTGTTTGTTATTGCTTTGTCTGTGTAACTGTTTGTTATTTCTCTGCCTGTGTAACTGTTTGTTATTGCTCTATCTCTGTAACTGCTTGTTATTGTTCTACCTGTGTAACTGTTTGTTATTGCTCTGTCTGTGTAAGTGTTTGTTCTTGCCCTGGCTGTGTAAGTGTTTGTTATTACTCTGCCTGTGTAAGTGTTTGTTATTGCTCTGTCTGTGTAAGTGTTTGTTATTGCTTTGCCTGTGTAACTGTTTGTTATTGCTCTGTCCATGTAAGTGTTTGTTATTGCTTTGTCTGTGTAACTGTTTGTTATTTCTCTGCCTGTGTAACTGTTTGTTATTGTTCTACCTGTGTAACTGTTTGTTATTGCTCTGCCTGTGTAGTTGTTTGTTATTTCTCTGCCTGTGTAAGTGTTTGTTATTGCTCTGCCTGCGTAACTGTTTGTTATTGCTCTGCCTGTGTAACTGTTTATTTTTTCTCTGCCTGTGTAACTGATTGTTATTGCTCTCTCTTTATAACTGTTTGTTATTGCTCTGTCTGTGTAAGTATTTGTTATTGCTCTGTCTGTATAACTGTTTGTTATTGCTCTATCTCTGTAACTGCTTGTTATTGTTCTACCTGTGTAACTGTTTGTTATTGCTCTGCCTGTGTAAATGTTTGTTATTGCCCTGCCTGCGTAACTGTTTGTTATTTCTCTGCCTGTCTAACTGTTTGTTATTGCTCTGTCTCTGTAACTATTTGTTCTTGCTCTGACTGTGTAACTGTTTGTTATTGCTCTGCCTGTGTAACTGTTTGTTGTTGCTCTGCCTGTGTAACTATTTGTTATTGCTCTGCCTGTGTAACTGTTTGTTGTTGCTCTGCCTGTGTAACTGTTTGTAATTTCTCTGCCTGTGTAACTGATTGTTATTGCTCTCTCTTTATAAGTGTTTGTTATTGCTCTGCCTGTGTAACTGTTTGTTATTGCTCTGTCTGTGTAAGTGTTTGTTATTGCTCTGTCTGTATAAGTGTTTGTTATTGCTCTGTCTGTGTAAGTGTTTGTTATTCCTCTGCCTGTCTAACTGTTAGTAATTGCTCTGCCTGTGTAAATGTTTGTTATTGCCCTGCCTGCGTAACTGTTTGTTATTTCTCTGCCTGTCTAACTGTTTGTTATTGCTCTGTCTCTGTAACTATTTGTTATTCCTCTGACTGTGTAACTGTTTGTTATTGCTCTGTCTCTGTAAGTGTTTGTTATTGCTCTGTCTTTGTAGCTGTTTGTTATTCCTCTGTCTGTGTAACTCCTTGTTATTGCACTGCCTGTGTAAGTGTTTGTTATTGCTCTGTCTGTGTAAGTGTTTGTTATTCCACTGCCTGTGTAAGTGTTTGTTATTGCTCTGCCTGTGTAAGTGTCTGTTATTGCTCTGTCTGTGTAACTGCTTGTTATTGCTCTGTCTCTGTAACTATTTGTTCTTGCTCTGACTGTGTAACTGTTTGTTATTGCTCTGCCTGTGTAACTGTTTGTTGTTGCTCTGCCTGTGTAACTGTTTGTAATTTCTCTGCCTGTGTAACTGATTGTTATTGCTCTCTCTTTATAAGTGTTTGTTATTGCTCTGCCTGTGTAACTGTTTGTTATGGCTCTGCCTGTATACTGTTTGTTATTCCTCTGCCTGTGTAAGTGTTTGTTATTGCTCTGCCTGTGTAACTGTTTGTTTTTTCTCTGCCTGTGTAACTGATTGTTATTGCTCTCTCTTTATAAGTGTTTGTTATTGCTCTGCCTGTGTAAGTATTTGTTATTCCTCTGCCTGTCTAACTGTTAGTAATTGCTCTGCCTGTGTAAGTGTTTGTTATTGCCCTGCCTGCGTAACTGTTTGTTATTTCTCTGCCTGTGTAACTGTTTGTTATTGCTCTGTCTCTGTAACTATTTGTTATTGCTCTGACTGTGTAACTATTTGTTATTGCTCTGTCTGTGTCAGTGTTTGTTATTCCTCTGTCTGTGTAAGTGTTTGTTATTCCTCTGCCTGTGTCAGTGTTTGTTATTGCTCTGCCTGTGTAGGTGTTTGTTATAGCTCTATCTGTGTAAGTGTTTGTTGTTTCTCCGTCAGTTTATCTGTTTGTTATTGCTCTGTCCGTGTAAGTGTTTCTTATTGCTCTGCCTCTGCAACTGTTTGTTATTGCTCTGTCCGTGTAAGTGTTTGTTATTGCTTTGTCTGTGTAACTGTTTGTTATTTCTCTGCCTGTGTAACTGTTTGTTATTGCTCTATCTCTGTAACTGCTTGTTATTGTTCTACCTGTGTAACTGTTTGTTATTGCTCTGTCTGTGTAAGTGTTTGTTCTTGCCCTGGCTGTGTAAGTGTTTGTTATTACTCTGCCTGTGTAAGTGTTTGTTATTGCTCTGTCTGTGTAAGTGTTTGTTATTGCTTTGCCTGTGTAACTGTTTGTTATTGCTCTGTCCATGTAAGTGTTTGTTATTGCTTTGTCTGTGTAACTGTTTGTTATTTCTCTGCCTGTGTAACTGTTTGTTATTGTTCTACCTGTGTAACTGTTTGTTATTGCTCTGCCTGTGTAGTTGTTTGTTATTTCTCTGCCTGTGTAAGTGTTTGTTATTGCTCTGCCTGCGTAACTGTTTGTTATTGCTCTGCCTGTGTAACTGTTTATTTTTTCTCTGCCTGTGTAACTGATTGTTATTGCTCTCTCTTTATAACTGTTTGTTATTGCTCTGTCTGTGTAAGTATTTGTTATTGCTCTGTCTGTATAACTGTTTGTTATTGCTCTATCTCTGTAACTGCTTGTTATTGTTCTACCTGTGTAACTGTTTGTTATTGCTCTGCCTGTGTAAATGTTTGTTATTGCCCTGCCTGCGTAACTGTTTGTTATTTCTCTGCCTGTCTAACTGTTTGTTATTGCTCTGACTCTGTAACTATTTGTTCTTGCTCTGACTGTGTAACTGTTTGTTATTGCTCTGCCTGTGTAACTGTTTGTTGTTGCTCTGCCTATGTAACTATTTGTTATTGCTCTGCCTGTGTAACTGTTTGTTGTTGCTCTGCCTGTGTAACTGTTTGTAATTTCTCTGCCTGTGTAACTGATTGTTATTGCTCTCTCTTTATAAGTGTTTGTTATTGCTCTGCCTGTGTAACTGTTTGTTATTGCTCTGTCTGTGTAAGTGTTTGTTATTGCTCTGTCTGTATAAGTGTTTGTTATTGCTCTGTCTGTGTAAGTGTTTGTTATTCCTCTGCCTGTCTAACTGTTAGTAATTGCTCTGCCTGAGTAAATGTTTGTTATTGCCCTGCCTGCGTAACTGTTTGTTATTTCTCTGCCTGTCTAACTGTTTGTTATTGCTCTGTCTCTGTAACTATTTGTTATTCCTCTGACTGTGTAACTGTTTGTTATTGCTCTGTCTCTGTAAGTGTTTGTTATTGCTCTGTCTTTGTAGCTGTTTGTTATTCCTCTGTCTGTGTAACTCCTTGTTATTGCACTGCCTGTGTAAGTGTTTGTTATTGCTCTGTCTGTGTAAGTGTTTGTTATTCCACTGCCTGTGTAAGTGTTTGTTATTGCTCTGCCTGTGTAAGTGTCTGTTATTGCTCTGTCTGTGTAACTGCTTGTTATTGCTCTGTCTCTGTAACTATTTGTTCTTGCTCTGACTGTGTAACTGTTTGTTATTGCTCTGCCTGTGTAACTGTTTGTTGTTGCTCTGCCTGTGTAACTGTTTGTAATTTCTCTGCCTGTGTAACTGATTGTTATTGCTCTCTCTTTATAAGTGTTTGTTATTGCTCTGCCTGTGTAACTGTTTGTTATGGCTCTGCCTGTATACTGTTTGTTATTCCTCTGCCTGTGTAAGTGTTTGTTATTGCTCTGCCTGCGTAACTGTTTGTTTTTTCTCTGCCTGTGTAACTGATTGTTATTGCTCTCTCTTTATAAGTGTTTGTTATTGCTCTGCCTGTGTAACTGTTTGTTATTGCTCTGTCTGTGTAAATGTTTGTTATTCCTCTGCCTGTGTAAGTGTTTGTTATTGTTCTGCCTGTGTAAGTGTCTGTTATTGCTCTGCCTGCGTAACTGTTTGTTATTGCTCTGTCTGTGTAAGTATTTGTTATTCCTCTGCCTGTCTAACTGTTAGTAATTGCTCTGCCTGTGTAAGTGTTTGTTATTGCCCTGCCTGCGTAACTGTTTGTTATTTCTCTGCCTGTGTAACTGTTTGTTATTGCTCTGTCTCTGTAACTATTTGTTATTGCTCTGACTGTGTAACTGTTTGTTATTGCTCTGCCTGTGTAACTGTTTGTTGTTGCTCAGCCTGTGTAACTGTTTGTAATTTCTCTGCCTGTGTAATTGTTTGTTATTGCTCTCTCTTTATAAGTGTTGTTATTGCTCTGCCTGTGTAAATGTTTGTTATGGCTCTGCCTGTACACTGTTTGTTATTTCTCTGCCTTTGTAAGTGTTTGTTATTGCTCTGCCTGCGTAACTGCTTGTTATTGCTCTGCCTGTTTAACTGTTTGTTTTTTCTCTGCCTGTGTAACTGATTGTTATTGCTCTCTCTTTATAAGTGTTTGTTATTGCTCTGCCTGTGTAACTGTTTGTTATTGCTCTGTCTGTGTAACTGTTTGTTATTTCTCTGACAGTGTAACTGTTTGTTATTGCTCTGTCTCTGTAACTGCTTGTTATTGCTCTACCTGTCTAACTGTTTGTTATTGCTCTGTCTGTGTAAGTGTTTGTAATTCCTCTGCCTGTCTAACTGTTAGTAATTGCTCTGCCTGTGTAAGTGTTTGTTATTGCCTTGCCTGCGTAACTGTTTGTTATTTCTCTGCCTGTCTAACTGTTTGTTATTGCTCTGTCTCTGTAACTGTTTGTTATTGCTCTGACTGTGTAACTGTTTGTTATTGCTCTGCCTGTGTAACTGTTTGTTGTTGCTCTGCCTGTGTAACTATTTGTTATTGCTCTGCCTGTGTAAGTGTTTTTTATTGCTCTGCCTGTCTAATTGTTTGTAATTGCTCTGCCTGTGTAAGTGTTTGTTATTGCTCTGTCTGTGTAACTGTTTGTTATTTCTCTGACAGTGTAACTGTTTGTTATTGCTCTGTCTCTGTAACTGCTTGTTATTGCTCTACCTGTCTAACTGTTTGTTATTGCTCTGTTTTGTCAGTGTTTGTTATTGCTCTGCCTGTCTAAATGTTTGTTATTGCTCTGTCTGTCTACCTGTTTGTTTTTGCTCTGCCTGTGTAACTATTTGTTATTTATCTGCCTGTCCAACTGTTTGTTATTGCTCAGCCTGTGTAAGTGTTTGTTATTGCTCTGCCTGCGTAAGTGTTTGTCATTGCTCTGTCTGTGTAGGTGTTTGTTATTGCTCTGTCTGTGTAAGTGTTTGTTGTTCCTCCGTCAGTTTATCTGTCTGTTATTGCTCTGTCCGTGTAAGTGTTTGTTATTGCTTTGTCTGGGTAAATGTTTGTTATTGCTCTCTCTGTATAAGAGTTTGTTATTGCTCTGCTGTGTAACTGTTTGTTTTTGCTCTGCCTGTGTAACTGTTTGTTGTTGCTCTCTCTGTATAAGAGTTTGTTATTGCTCTGCCTGTCTAACTGTTTGTTATTCCTCTGCCTGTGTAAGTGTCTGTTATTGCTCTGTCTGTGTAATTGATTATTATTGCTCTGCCTGTGTAACTGTTTGTTATTGCTCTCTCTGTATAAGTGTTTGTTAATGCTCTGCCTTTGTAACTGTTGGTTATTGCTCTGTCTGTGTAAGTGTTTGTTATTCCTCTGCCTGTGTAAGTGTTTGTTATTGCTCTGCCTGTATAAGTGTCTGTTATTGCTCTGTCTGTGTAACTGCTTGTTATTGCTCTATCTCTGTAACTGCTTGTTATTGTTCTACCTGTGTTACTGTTTGTTATTGCTCTGACTGTGTAAGTGTTTGTTATTGCTCTGCCTGTGTCAGTGTTTGTTATTCCTCTGTCTGTGTAAGTGTTTGTTATTCCTCTGCCTGTGTCAGTGTTTGTTATTGCTCTGCCTGTGTAGGTGTTTGTTATAGCTCTATCTGTGTAAGTGTTTGTTGTTTCTCCGTCAGTTTATCTGTTTGTTATTGCTCTGTCCGTGTAAGTGTTTCTTATTGCTCTGCCTCTGCAACTGTTTGTTATTGCTCTGTCCGTGTAAGTGTTTGTTATTGCTTTGTCTGTGTAACTGTTTGTTATTTCTCTGCCTGTGTAACTGTTTGTTATTGCTCTATCTCTGTAACTGCTTGTTATTGTTCTACCTGTGTAACTGTTTGTTATTGCTCTGTCTGTGTAAGTGTTTGTTCTTGCCCTGGCTGTGTAAGTGTTTGTTATTACTCTGCCTGTGTAAGTGTTTGTTATTGCTCTGTCTGTGTAAGTGTTTGTTATTGCTTTGCCTGTGTAACTGGTTGTTATTGCTCTGTCTGTGTAAGTGTTTGTTATTGCTTTGTCTGTGTAACTGTTTGTTATTTCTCTGCCTGTGTAACTGTTTGTTATTGTTCTACCTGTGTAACTGTTTGTTATTGCTCTGCCTGTGTAGTTGTTTGTTATTTCTCTGCCTGTGTAAGTGTTTGTTATTGCTCTGCCTGCGTAACTGTTTGTTATTGCTCTGCCTGTGTGACTGTTTATTTTTCTCTGCCTGTGTAACTGATTGTTATTGCTCTCTCTTTATAACTGATTGTTATTGCTCTGTCCATGTAAGTGTTTGTTATTGCTTTGTCTGTGTAACTGTTTGTTATTTCTCTGCCTGTGTAACTGTTTGTTATTGTTCTACCTGTGTAACTGTTTGTTATTGCTCTGCCTGTGTAGTTGTTTGTTATTTCTCTGCCTGTGTAAGTGTTTGTTATTGCTCTGCCTGCGTAACTGTTTGTTATTGCTCTGCCTGTGTAACTGTTTATTTTTTCTCTGCCTGTGTAACTGATTGTTATTGCTCTCTCTTTATAACTGTTTGTTATTGCTCTGTCTGTGTAAGTATTTGTTATTGCTCTGTCTGTATAACTGTTTGTTATTGCTCTATCTCTGTAACTGCTTGTTATTGTTCTACCTGTGTAACTGTTTGTTATTGCTCTGCCTGTGTAAATGTTTGTTATTGCCCTGCCTGCGTAACTGTTTGTTATTTCTCTGCCTGTCTAACTGTTTGTTATTGCTCTGTCTCTGTAACTATTTGTTCTTGCTCTGACTGTGTAACTGTTTGTTATTGCTCTGCCTGTGTAACTGTTTGTTGTTGCTCTGCCTGTGTAACTATTTGTTATTGCTCTGCCTGTGTAACTGTTTGTTGTTGCTCTGCCTGTGTAACTGTTTGTAATTTCTCTGCCTGTGTAACTGATTGTTATTGCTCTCTCTTTATAAGTGTTTGTTATTGCTCTGCCTGTGTAACTGTTTGTTATTGCTCTGCCTGTGTAACTGTTTATTTTTTCTCTGCCTGTGTAACTGATTGTTATTGCTCTCTCTTTATAAGTGTTTGTTATTGCTCTGCCTGTGTAACTGTTTGTTATTGCTCTGTCTGTGTAAGTATTTGTTATTGCTCTGTCTGTATAACTGTTTGTTATTGCTCTATCTCTGTAACTGCTTGTTATTGTTCTACCTGTGTAACTGTTTGTTATTTCTCTGCCTGTCTAACTGTTTGTTATTGCTCTGTCTCTGTAACTATTTGTTCTTGCTCTGACTGTGTAACTGTTTGTTATTGCTCTGCCTGTGTAACTGTTTGTTGTTGCTCTGCCTGTGTAACTATTTGTTATTGCTCTGCCTGTGTAACTGTTTGTTGTTGCTCTGCCTGTGTAACTGTTTGTAATTTCTCTGCCTGTGTAACTGATTGTTATTGCTCTCTCTTTATAAGTGTTTGTTATTGCTCTGCCTGTGTAACTGTTTGTTATTGCTCTGTCTGTGTAAGTGTTTGTTATTGCTCTGTCTGTATAAGTGTTTGTTATTGCTCTGTCTGTGTAAGTGTTTGTTATTCCTCTGCCTGTCTAACTGTTAGTAATTGCTCTGCCTGTGTAAATGTTTGTTATTGCCCTACCTGCGTAACTGTTTGTTATTTCTCTGCCTGTCTAACTGTTTGTTATTGCTCTGTCTCTGTAACTATTTGTTATTCCTCTGACTGTGTAACTGTTTGTTATTGCTCTGTCTCTGTAAGTGTTTGTTATTGCTCTGTCTTTGTAGCTGTTTGTTATTCCTCTGTCTGTGTAACTCCTTGTTATTGCACTGCCTGTGTAAGTGTTTGTTATTGCTCTGTCTGTGTAAGTGTTTGTTATTCCACTGCCTGTGTAACTGTTTGTTATTGCTCTGCCTGTGTAAGTGTCTGTTATTGCTCTGTCTGTGTAACTGTTTGTTATTGCTCTGTCTCTGTAACTATTTGTTCTTGCTCTGACTGTGTAACTGTTTGTTATTGCTCTGCCTGTGTAACTGTTTGTTGTTGCTCTGCCTGTGTAACTATTTGTTATTGCTCTGCCTGCGTAACTGTTTGTTGTTGCTCTGCCTGTGTAACTGTTTGTAATTTCTCTGCCTGTGTAACTGATTGTTATTGCTCTCTCTTTATAAGTGTTTGTTATTGCTCTGCCTGTGTAACTGTTTGTTATGGCTCTGCCTGTATACTGTTTGTTATTCCTCTGCCTGTGTAAGTGTTTGTTATTGCTCTGCCTGCGTAACTTTTTGTTATTGCTCTGCCTGTGTAACTGTTTGTTTTTTCTCTGTGTGTGTAACTGATTGTTATTGCTCTCTCTTTATAAGTGTTTGTTATTGCTCTGCCTGTGTAACTGTTTGTTATTGCTCTGTCTGTGTAAATGTTTGTTATTCCTCTGCCTGTGTAAGTGTTTGTTATTGTTCTGCCTGTGTAAGTGTCTGTTATTGCTCTGCCTGCGTAACTGTTTGTTATTGCTCTGTCTGTGTAAGTATTTGTTATTCCTCTGCCTGTCTAACTGTTAGTAATTGCTCTGCCTGTGTAAGTGTTTGTTATTGCCCTGCCTGCGTAACTGTTTGTTATTTCTCTGCCTGTGTAACTGTTTGTTATTGCTCTGTCTCTGTAACTATTTGTTATTGCTCTGACTGTGTAACTGTTTGTTATTGCTCTGCCTGTGTAACTGTTTGTTGTTGCTCAGCCTGTGTAACTGTTTGTAATTTCTCTGCCTGTGTAATTGTTTGTTATTGCTCTCTCTTTATAAGTGTTTGTTATTGCTCTGCCTGTGTAAATGTTTGTTATGGCTCTGCCTGTACACTGTTTGTTATTTCTCTGCCTTTGTAAGTGTTTGTTATTGCTCTGCCTGCGTAACTGCTTGTTATTGCTCTGCCTGTGTAACTGTTTGTTTTTTCTCTGCCTGTGTAACTGATTGTTATTGCTCTCTCTTTATAAGTGTTTGTTATTGCTCTGCCTGTGTAACTGTTTGTTATTGCTCTGTCTGTGTAACTGTTTGTTATTTCTCTGACAGTGTAACTGTTTGTTATTGCTCTGTCTCTGTAACTGCTTGTTATTGCTCTACCTGTCTAACTGTTTGTTATTGCTCTGTCTGTGTAAGTGTTTGTAATTCCTCTGCCTGTCTAACTGTTAGTAATTGCTCTGCCTGTGTAAGTGTTTGTTATTGCCTGCCTGCGTAACTGTTTGTTATTTCTCTGCCTGTCTAACTGTTTGTTATTGCTCTGTCTCTGTAACTGTTTGTTATTGCTCTGACTGTGTAACTGTTTGTTATTGCTCTGCCTGTGTAACTGTTTGTTGTTGCTCTGCCTGTGTAACTGTTTGTAATTTCTCTGCCTGTCTGTTTGTTATTGCTCTGCCTGTGTAACTGTTTGTTATTGCTCTGCCTGTGCAACCGTTTGTTGTTGCTCTGTCTGTGTCAGTGTTTGTTATTCCTCTGTCTGTGTAACTGTTTGTTATTGCTCTGTCTCTGTAACTATTTGTTATTGCTCTGACTGTGTAACTGTTTGTTATTGCTCTGCCTGTCCATCTGTTTGTTTTTGCTCTGCCTGTGTAACTGTTTGTTGTTGCTCTCTCTGTAAACGAATTTGTTATTGTTCTGCCTGTGTAACTGTTTGTTATTTCTCTGCCTGTCTAACTGTTTGTTATTCCTCTGCCTGTGTAAGTGTCTGTTCTTGTTCTGTCTGTGTAACTGATTATTATTGCTCTGCCTGTGTAACTGTTTGTTATTGCTCTCTCTGTATAAGTGTTTGTTAATGCTCTGCCTTTGTAACTGTTTGTTATTGCTCTGTCTGTGTGTTTGTTATTCCTCTGCCTGTGTAAGTGTTTGTTATTGCTCTGCCTGTATAAGTGTCTGTTATTGCTCTGTCTATGTAACTGTTTGTTATTGCTCTATCTCTGTAACTGCTTGTTATTGCTCTACCTGTGTTACTGTTTGTTATTGCTCTGCCTGTGTAACTGTTTGTTATTGCTCTGTCTGTGTCAGTGTTTGTTATTCCTCTGCCTGTGTAAATGTTTGTTATAGCTCTGTCTGTGTAAGTGTCTGTTATTGCTCTGTCTGTGTAACTGTTTGTTATTGCTCTGTCTGTGTAAGTGTTTGTTATTCCTCTGCCTGTCTAACTGTTAGTAATTCTTCTGCCTGTGTAAGTGTTTGTTATTGCCCTGCCTGCGTAACTGTTTGTTATTTCTCTCCCTGTCTAACTGTTTGTTATTGCTCTCTCTCTGTAACTATTTGTTATTGCTCTGACTGTGTAACTGTTTGTTTTTGCTCTGCCTGTGTAACTGTTTGTTATTGCTCTGTCTGTGTAACTGTTTGTAATTGCTCTGCCTGTGTAACTGTTTGTTATTGCTCTGCCTGTGCAACTGTTTGTTGTTGGTCTGTCTGTGTCAGTGTTTGTTATTCCTCTGTCTGTGTTACTGTTTGTTATTGCTCTGTCTCTGTAACTATTTGTTATTGCTCTGACTGTGTAACTGTTTGTTTTTGCTCTGCCTGTGTAACTGTTTGTTGTTGCTCTGCCTGTGTAACTGTTTGTAATTTCTCTGCCTGTCTAACTGTTTGTTATTGTTCTGCCTGTGTAAGTGTTTGTTATTGCTCTGCCTGTGTAACTGTTTGTTATTTCTCTGCCGGTCTAACTGTTTGTTATTGCTCTGCCTGTGTAACTGTTTGTTATGGCTCTGCCTGTATACTGTTTGTTATTTCTCTGCCTGTCTAACTGTTTGTTATTGCTCTCTCTGTATGTGTTTGTTATTGCTCTGCCTTTGTAACTGTTTGTTCTTGCTCTGTGTAAGTGTTTGTTATTCCTCTGCCTGTGTAAGTGTTTGTTATTGTTCTGCCTGTGTAAGTGTCTGTTATTGCTCCGTCTGTGTAACTGTTTGTTATTGCTCTGTCTGTGTAAGTGTTTGTTATTCCTCTGCCTGTGTAAGTGTTTGTTATTGCTCTGCCTGCATAAGTGTTTGTTATTGCTCTGCCTGTGTAACTGTTTGTCATTTCTCTGCCTGTGAAACTGTTTGTTATAGCTCTCTCTGTATAAGTGTTTGTTATTGCTCTGCCTTTGTAACTGTTTGATGTTGCTCTGTCTGTGTCAGTGTTTGTTATTCCTCTGTCTGTGTAACTGTTTGTTATTGCTCTGTCTCTGTAACTATTTGTTATTGCTCTGACTGTGTAACTGTTTGTTATTGCACTGCCTGTGTAACTGTTTGTTGTTGCTCTGCCTGTGTAACTGTTTGTAATTTCTCTGCCTGTCAAACTGTTTGTAATTGCTCTGCCTGTGTAAGTGTTTGTTATTGTTCTGCCTGTGTAACTGTTTGTTATTTCTCTGCCGGTCTAACTGTTTGTTATTGCTCTGCCTGTCTAACTGTTTGTTATTGCTCTGCCTGCGTAAGTGTTTTTTATTGCTCTGTCTGTCTAATTGTTTGTAATTGCTCTGCCTGTGTACGTGTTTGTTATTGCTCTGCCTGTGTAACTGTTTGTAATTTCTCTGCCTGTGTATCTGTTTGTTATTGCTCTGCCTGTGTAAGTGTTTGTTATTGCTCTGCCTGTGTAACTGTTTGTTATTTCTCTGCCGGTCTAACTGTTTGTTATTGCTCTGCCTGTGTAACTGTTTGTTATGGCTCTGCCTGTATACTGTTTGTTATTTCTCTGCCTGTCTAACTGTTTGTTATTGCTCTCTCTGTATGTGTTTGTTATTGCTCTGCCTTTGTAACTGTTTGTTCTTGCTCTGTGTAAGTGTTTGTTATTCCTCTGCCTGTGTAAGTGTTTGTTATTGCTCTGCCTGTGTAAGTGTCTGTTATTGCTCCGTCTGTGTAACTGTTTGTTATTGCTCTGTCTGTGTAACTGTTTGTAATTTCTCTGCCTGTCTGTTTGTTATTGCTCTGCCTGTGTAACTGTTTGTTATTGCTCTGCCTGTGCAACTGTTTGTTGTTGCTCTGTCTGTGTCAGTGTTTGTTATGGCTCTGTCTGTGTAACTGTTTGTTATTGCTCTGTCTCTGTAACTATTTGTTATTGCTCTGACTGTGTAACTGTTTGTTTTTGCTCTGCCTGTGTAACTGTTTGTTATTGCTCTGCCTGTGTAACTGTTTGTAATTTCTCTGCCTGTCTAACTGTTTGTTATTGCTCTGCCTGTGTAAGTGTTTGTTATTGCTCTGCCTGTGTAACTGTTTGTTATTTCTCTGCCGGTCTAACTGTTTGTTATTGCTCTGCCTGTGTAACTGTTTGTTATGGCTCTGCCTGTATACTGTTTGTTATTTCTCTGCCTGTCTAACTGTTTGTTATTGCTCTCTCTGTATGTGTTTGTTATTGCTCTGCCTTTGTAACTGTTTGTTCTTGCGCTGTGTAAGTGTTTGTTATTCCTCTGCCTGTGTAAGTGTTTGTTATTGCTCTGCCTGTGTAAGTGTCTGTTATTGCTCCGTCTGTGTAACTGTTTGTTATTGCTCTGTCTGTGTAAGTGTTTGTTATTCCTCTGCCTGTGTAAGTGTTTGTTATTGCTCTGCCTGTGTAACTGTTTGCCATTTCTCTGCCTGTGAAACTGTTTGTTATAGCTCTCTCTGTATAAGTGTTTGTTATTGCTCTGCCTTTGTAACTGTTTGATGTTGCTCTGTCTGTGTCAGTGTTTGTTATTCCTCTGTCTGTGTAACTGTTTGTTATTGCTCTGTCTCTGTAACTATTTGTTATTGCTCTGACTGTGTAACTGTTTGTTATTGCTCTGCCTGTGTAACTGTTTGTTGTTGCTCTGCCTGTGTAACTGTTTGTAATTTCTCTGCCTGTCAAACTGTTTGTAATTGCTCTGCCTGTGTAAGTGTTTGTTATTGTTCTGCCTGTGTAACTGTTTGTTATTTCTCTGCCGGTCTAACTGTTTGTTATTGCTCTGCCTGTCTAACTGTTTGTTATTGCTCTGCCTGCGTAAGTGTTTTTTATTGCTCTGTCTGTCTAATTGTTTGTAATTGCTCTGCCTGTGTACGTGTTTGTTATTGCTCTGCCTGTGTAACTGTTTGTTATTTCTCTGCCTGTGTAACTGTTTGTTATTGCTCTATCTGTGTAACTGCTTGTTATTGCTCTACCTGTGTAACTCTTATTGCTCTGCGTTTGTAAGTGTTTGTTCTTGCTCTGACTGTGTAACTGTTTGTTATTACTCTGCCTGTCTAACTGTTTGTAATTCCTCTGCCTGTGTAACTGTTTGTTATTGCTGTCTCTGTATAAGTGTTTGTTATTCCTCTGACTTTGTAACTGTTATTGCTCTGTCTGTGATAGTGTTTTTTATTCCTCTGCCTGTGTAAGTGTTTGTTTTTGCTCTGTCTCTGTAACTAATTGTTCTTGCTCTGTCTGTGAAAGTGTTTGTTATTCCTCTGCCTGTGTAAGTGTTTGTTTTTGCTCTGTCTATGCAACTATTTGTTATTGCTCTGACTGTGTAACTGTATGTTATTGCTCTGTCTCTGTAAGTGTTTGTTATGGCTCTGTCGCTGTAGCTGTTTGTTATTCCTCTGTCTGTGTAAATCCTTGTTATTGCTCTGCCTATGTAAGTGTTTGTTTTTGCTCTGCCTGTGTAACTGTTTGATATTGCTCTGTCTGTGTAACTGTTTTTTATTTCTCTGACAGTGTAACTGTTTGTTATTGCTCTGTCTCTGTAACTGCTTGTTATTGCTCTACCTGTCTAACTGTTTGTTATTGCTCTGCCTGTCTAACTGTTTGTTATTGCTCTGTCTGTCTAACTGTTTGTTTTTGCTCTGCCTGTGTAACTATTTGTTATTTATCTGCCTATCTTACTGTTTGTTATTGCTCTGCCTGTCTAACTGTCTGTTATTGCTCTGTCTGTCTAACTGTTAGTTTTTGCTCTGCCTGTGTAACTATTTGTTATTTATCTGCCTGTCCAACTGTTTGTTATTGCTCTGCCTGTGTAAGTGTTTGTTATTTCTCTGCCTGCGTAAGTGTTTGTAATTGCTCTGTCTGTGTAGGTGTTTGTTATTGCTCTGTCTGTGTAAATGTTTGTTGTTCCTCCGTCAGTTTATCTGTCTGTTATTGATCTGTCCGTGTAAGTGTTTGTTATTGCTTTGTCTGGGTAAATGTTTGTTATTGCTCTCTCTGTATAAGAGTTTGTTATTGCTCTGCCTGTGTAACTGTTTGTTTTTGCTCTGCCTGTGGAACTGTTTATTGTTGCTCTCTCTGTATAAGAGTTTGTTATTGCTCTGCCTGTGTAACTGTTTGTTATTTCTCTGCTTGTCTAACTGTTTTTTATTGCTCTGCCTGTGTAAGTGTCTGTTATTGCTCTGCCTGTATAAGTGTCTGTTATTGCTCTGTCTGTGTAACTGTTTGTTATTACTCTATCTCTGTAACTGCTTGTTATTGCTCGACCTGTGTTACTGTTTGTTATTGCTCTGCCTGTGTAACTGTTTGTTATTGCTCTGTCTGGGTCAGTGTTTGTTATTACTCTGCCTGTGTAAGTGTTTGTTATTGCTCTGCCTGTGTAGGTGTTTGTTATAGCTCTGTCTGTGTAAGTGTTTGTTGTTTCTCCGTCAGTTTATCTGTTTGTTATTGCTCTGTCCGTGTAAATGTTTGTTATTGCTCTGCTTGTCTAACTGTTTGTTTTTGCTCTGCCTGTGTAACTATTTGTTATTTATCTGCCTGTGCAACTGTTTGTTATTGCTCTGTCCGTGTAAGTGTTTGTTATTGCTTTGTCTGTGTAACTGTTTGTTATTTCTCTGCCTGTGTAACTGTTTGTTATTGCTCTATCTCTGTAACTGCTTGTTATTGTTCTACCTGTGTAACTGTTTGTATTTGCTCTGTCTGTGTTCGTGTTTGTTCTTGCTCTGACTGTGCAAGTGTTTGTTATTACTCTGGCTGTGTAAGTGTTTGTTATTGCTCTGCCTGTGTAAGTGTTTGTTATTTCTCTGCCTGTGTAAGTGTTTGTTATTGCTCTGCCTGCGTAACTGTTTGTTATTGATCTGCCTGTGTAACTGTTTGTTATTTCTCTGCCTGTGTAACTGATTGTTATTGCTCTCTCTGTATAAGTGTTTGTTATTGCTCTGCCTGTGTTGGTGTT
Source organism: Chiloscyllium plagiosum (assembly GCF_037043375.1). Lineage (NCBI taxonomy): Eukaryota > Metazoa > Chordata > Chondrichthyes > Orectolobiformes > Hemiscylliidae > Chiloscyllium > Chiloscyllium plagiosum. The sequence goes on along the minus strand of NW_028270141.1, from coordinate 146,327,240 downwards.
TGTTATAGCTCTGTCTGTGTAAGTGTTTGTTGTTTCTCCGTCAGTTTATCTGTTTGTTATTGCTCTGTCCGTGTAAGTGTTTGTTATTGCTCTTTCTGTGCAACTGTTTGTTATTGCTCTGTCCGTGTAAGTGTTTGTTATTTCTCTGCCTGTGTAACTGTTTGTTATTTCGCTGCCTGTCTAAATGTTTGTTATTGCTCTGCCTGTGTAAGTGTTTGTTATTGCGCTGCTTGTGTAACTTTTTGTTATTGCTTTTTCTGTGTAAGTGTTTGTTATTCCTCTGCCTGTGTAAGTGTTTGTTATTGCTCTGTCTCTGTAACTATTTGTTATTCCTCTGACTGTGTAACTGTTTGTTATTGCTCTGTCTCTGTAAGTGTTTGTTATTGCTCTGTCTTTGTAGCTGTTTGTTATTCCTCTGTCTGTGTAAGTGTTTGTTATTCCACTGCCTGTGTAACTGTTTGTTATTGCTCTGCCTGTGTAAGTGTCTGTTATTGCTCTGTCTGTGTAACTGTTTATTATTGCTCTGTCTGTGTCAGTGTTTGTTATTCCTCTGCCTGTGTAAGTGTTTGTTATCGCTCTGCAAGTGTAAGTGTCTGTTATTGCTCTGTCTGTGTAACTGTTTGTTATTGCTCTGTCTGTGTAAGTGTTTGTTATTCCTCTGCCTATCTAACTGTTAGTAATTGCTCTGCATGTGTAAGTGTTTGTTATTGCCTGCCTGCGTAACTGTTTGTTATTGCTCTCTCTGTATAAGTGTTTGTTATTCCTCTGCCTGTGTAACTGTTTGTTATTGCTCTGTCTCTGTAACTATTTGTTATTGCTCTGACTGTGTAACTGTTTGTTATTGCTCTGCCTGTGTAACTGTTTGTTGTTGCTCTGCCTGTGTAACTGTTTGTAATTTCTCTGCCTGTCTAACTGTTTGTAATTGCTCTGCCTGTGTAAGTGTTTGTTATTGCTCTGCCTGTGTAACTGTTTGTTATTTCTCTGCCGGTCTAACTGTTTGTTATTGCTCTGCCTGTCTAACTGTTTGCTATTGCTCTGCCTGCGTAAGTGTTTTTTATTGCTCTGCCTGTCTAATTGTTTGTAATTGCTCTGCCTGTGTAAGTGTTTGTTATTGCTCTGTCTGTGTAACTGTTTGTTATTTCTCTGACAGTGTAACTGTTTGTTATAGCTCTGTCTCTGTAACTGCTTGTTATTGCTCTACCTGTCTAACTGTTTGTTATTGCTCTGTTTTGTAAGTGTTTGTTATTGCTCTGCCTGTCTAAATGTTTGTTATTGCTCTGTCTGTCTACCTGTTTGTTTTTGCTCTGCCTGTGTAACTATTTGTTATTTATCTGCCTGTCCAACTGTTTGTTATTGCTCTGCCTGTGTAAGTGTTTGTTATTGCTCTGCCTGCGTAAGTGTTTGTCATTGCTCTGTCTGTGTAGGTGTTTGTTATTGCTCTGTCTGTGTAAGTGTTTGTTGTTCCTCCGTCAGTTTATCTGTCTGTTATTGCTCTGTCCGTGTAAGTGTTTGTTATTGCTTTGTCTGGGTAAATGTTTTTTATTGCTCTCTCTGTATAAGAGTTTGTTATTGCTCTGCTGTGTAACTGTTTGTTTTTGCTCTGCCTGTGTAACTGTTTGTTGTTGCTCTCTCTGTATAAGAGTTTGTTATTGCTCTGCCTGTGTAACTGTTTGTTATTTCTCTGCCTGTCTAACTGTTTGTTATTCCTCTGCCTGTGTAAGTGTCTGTTATTGCTCTGTCTGTGTAACTGATTATTATTGCTCTGCCTGTGTAACTGTTTGTTATTGCTCTCTCTGTATAAGTGTTTGTTAATGCTCTGCCTTTGTAACTGTTGGTTATTGCTCTGTCTGTGTACGTGTTTGTTATTCCTCTGCCTGTGTAAGTGTTTGTTATTGCTCTGCCTGTATAAGTGTCTGTTATTGCTCTGTCTGTGTAACTGTTTGTTATTGCTCTATCTCTGTAATTGCTTGTTATTGTTCTACCTGTGTTACAGTTTGTTATTGCTCTGACTGTGTAAGTGTTTGTTATTGCTCTGCCTGTGTAACTATTTGTTATTGCTCTGTCTGTGTCAGTGTTTGTTATTCCTCTGTCTGTGTAAGTGTTTGTTATTCCTCTGCCTGTGTCAGTGTTTGTTATTGCTCTGCCTGTGTAGGTGTTTGTTATAGCTCTATCTGTGTAAGTGTTTGTTGTTTCTCCGTCAGTTTATCTGTTTGTTATTGCTCTGTCCGTGTAAGTGTTTCTTATTGCTCTGCCTCTGCAACTGTTTGTTATTGCTCTGTCCGTGTAAGTGTTTGTTATTGCTTTGTCTGTGTAACTGTTTGTTATTTCTCTGCCTGTGTAACTGTTTGTTATTGCTCTATCTCTGTAACTGCTTGTTATTGTTCTACCTGTGTAACTGTTTGTTATTGCTCTGTCTGTGTAAGTGTTTGTTCTTGCCCTGGCTGTGTAAGTGTTTGTTATTACTCTGCCTGTGTAAGTGTTTGTTATTGCTCTGCCTGCGTAACTGTTTGTTATTGCTCTGCCTGTGTAATTGTTTGTTATTTCTCTGCCTGTGAAACTGATTGTTATTGCTCTCTCTGTATAAGTGTTTGTTATTGCTCTGCCTGTGTAGGTGTTTGTTATAGCTCTGTCTGTTTAAGTGTTTGTTGTTTCTCCGTCAGTTTACGTGTTTGTTATTGCTCTGCCTGTGCAACTGTTTGTTATTGCTCTGTCCGTGTAAGTGTTTGTTATTGCTTTGTCTGTGTAACTGTATGTTATTTCTCTGCCTGTGTAACTGTTTGTTATTTCGCTGCCTGTCTAAATGTTTGTTATTGCTCTGCCTGTGTCAGTGTTTGTTATTGCGCTGCTTGTGTAACTTTTTGTTATTGCTTTGTCTGTGTAACTGTATGTTATTGCTCTGTCGGTGTAACTGTTTGTTATTTCTCTGCCTGTGTAACTGTTTGTTATTTCGCTGCCTGTCGAAATGTTTGTTATTGCTCTGCCTGTGTAAGTGTTTGTTATTGCGCTGCTTGTGTAACTTTTTGTTATTGCTTTGTCTGTGTAACTGTTTGTTATTGCTCTGCCTGTTCAAAAGTTTGTTCTTGCTCTGCCTGTGTAACTGTTTGTTATTGCTGTCTCTGTATAAGTGTTTGTTATTTCTCTGCCTTTGTAACTGTTAGTGCTCTGCCTGTGTAAGTGTTTGTTATTGCTCTGTCTCTGTAACTATTTGTTATTCCTCTGACTGTGTAACTGTTTGTTATTGCTCTGTCTCTGTAAGTGATTGTTATTGCTCTGTCTGTGTAAGTGTTTGTTATTCCACAGCCTGTGTAACTATTTGTTATTGCTCTGCCTGTGTAAGTGCCTGTTATTGCTCTGTCTGTGTAACTGTTTATTATTGCTCTGTCTGTGTCAGTGTTTGTTATTCCTCTGCCTGTGTAAGTGTTTGTTATCGTTCTGCATGTGTAAGTGTCTGTTATTGCTCTGTCTGTGTAACTGTTTGTTATTGCTCTGTCTGTGTAAGTGTTTGTTATTCCTCTGCCTATCTAACTGTTATTAATTGCTCTGCATGTGTAAGTGTTTGTTATTGCCCTGCCTGCGTAACTGTTTGTTATTCCTCTCTCTGTATAAGTGTTTGTTATTGCTCTGCCTTTGTAACTGTTTGTTATTGCTCTGTCTGTGTAAGTGTTTGTTATTCCTCTGCCTGTGTAAGTGTTTGTTATTCCTCTGCCTGTGTAACTGTTTGTTATTGCTCTGTCTCTGTAACTATTTGTTATTGCTCTGACTGTGTAACTGTTTGTTATTGCTCTGCCTGTGTAACTGTTTGTTGTTGCTCTGCCTGTGTAACTGTTTGTAATTTCTCTGCCTGTCTAACTGTTTGTAATTGCTCTGCCTGTGTAAGTGTTTGTTATTGCTCTGCCTGTGTAACTGTTTGTTATTTCTCTGCCGGTCTAACTGTTTGTTATTGCTCTGCCTGTCTAACTGTTTGTTATTGCTCTATCTCTGTAACTGCTTGTTATTGTTCTACCTGTGTAACTGTTTGTTATTTCTCTGCCTGCGTAAGTGTTTTTTATTGCTCTGCCTGTCTAATTGTTTGTAATTGCTCTGCCTGTGTAAGTGTTTGTTATTGCTCTGCCTGTGTAACTGTTTGTTATTTCTCTGCCTGCGTAAGTGTTTTTTATTGCTCTGCCTGTGTAACTGTTTGTTATTTCTCTGCCTGTGTAACTTTTTGTTATTGCTCTGTCTGTGTAAGTGTTTGTTATTCCTCTGCCTGTGTCAGAGTTTGTTATTGCTCTGTCTCTGTAATTGCTTGTTATTGCTCTACCTGTGTAACTGTTTGTTATTGCTCTGTTTTGTAAGTGTTTGTTATTGCTCTGCCTGTGTAAGTGTTTGTTATTGCTCTGCCTGCGTAACTGTTTGTTATTGCTCTACCTGTGTAACTGTTTGTCATTTCTCTGCCTGTGTAAGTGTTTGTTATTGCTCTGCCTGTGTAACTGTTTGTTATTTCTCTGCCGGTCTAACTGTTTGTTATTGCTCTGCCTGTCTAACTGTTTGTTATTGCTCTGTCTGTGTAAGTGTTTGTTATTCCACAGCCTGTGTAACTGTTTGTTATTGCTCTGCCTGTGTAAGTGTCTGTTATTGCTCTGTCTGTGTAACTGTTTATTATTGCTCTGTCTGTGTCCGTGTTTGTTATTCCTCTGCCTGTCTAACTGTTTGTAATTGCTCTGCCTGTGTAAGTGTTTGTTATTGCTCTGCCTGTGTAACTGTTTGTTATTTCTCTGCCGGTCTAACTGTTTGTTATTGCTCTGCCTGTCTAACTGTTTGTTATTGCTCTATCTCTGTAACTGCTTGTTATTGTTCTACCTGTGTAACTGTTTGTTATTTCTCTGCCTGCGTAAGTGTTTTTTATTGCTCTGCCTGTCTAATTGTTTGTAATTGCTCTGCCTGTGTAAGTGTTTGTTATTGCTCTGCCTGTGTAACTGTTTGTTATTTCTCTGCCTGCGTAAGTGTTTTTTATTGCTCTGCCTGTCTAATTGTTTGTAATTGCTCTGCCTGTGTAAGTGTTTGTTATTGCTCTGTCTGTGTAAGTGTTTGTTATTCCTCTGCCTGTGTCAGAGTTTGTTATTGCTCTGTCTCTGTAACTGCTTGTTATTGCTCTACCTGTGTAACTGTTTGTTATTGCACTGTTTTGTAAGTGTTTGTTATTGCTCTGCCTGTGTAAGTGTTTGTTATTGCTCTGCCTGCGTAACTGTTTGTTATTGCTCTACCTGTGTAACTGTTTGTCATTTCTCTGCCTGTGTAACTGTTTGTTAAAGCTCTCTCTGTTTAAGTGTTTGTTATTGCTCTGCCTTTGTAACTGTTTGTTGTTGCTCTGTCTGTGTAAGTGTTTGTTATTCCTCTGTCTCTGTAACTATTAGTTATTGCTCTGACTGTGTAACTGTTTGTTATTGCTCTGTCTGTGTAACTCCTTGTTATTGCTCTGTCTGTGTATGTGTTTGTTGTTTCTCCGTCAGTTTATCTGTTTGTTATTACTCTGTCCGTGTAAGTGTTTGTTATTGCTTTGTCTGTGTAACTGTTTGTTATTTCTCTGCCTGTGTAACTGTTTGTTATTGCACTGCCTGTGTAAGTTTGTTATTGCTCTCTCTGTATAAGAGTTTGTTATTGCTCTGCCTGTGTAACTGTTTGTTTTTGCTCTGCCTGTGAAACTGTTTGTTATTCCTCTGCCTGTGGAAGTGTCTGTTATTGCTCTGTCTGTGTAACTGATTATTATTGCTCTGTCTGTGTAACTGTTTGTTGTTGCTCTCTCTGTATAAGTGTTTGTTAATGCTCTGCCTTTGTAACTGTTTGTTATTGCTCTGTCTGTGTAAGTGTTTGTTATTCCTCGGCCTGTGTAAGTGTTTGTTATTGCTCTGCCTGTGTAAGTGTCTGTTATTGCTCTGCCTGTGTAACTGTTTGTTATTGCTCTGTCTCTGTAACTGCTTGTTATTGCTCTACCTGTGGAAGTGTCTGTTATTGCTCTGTCTGTGTAACTGATTATTAATGCTCTGTCTGTGTAACTGTTTGTTATTGCTCTCTCTGTATTAGCGTTTGTTAATGCTCTGCCTTTGTAACTGTTTGTTATTTATCTGCCTGTCCAACTGTTTGTTATTGCTCTGCCTGTGTAACTATTTGTTATTGCTCTGACTGTGTAACTGTTTGTTATTGCTCTGTCTCTGTAACTATTTGTTATTGCTCTGACTGTGTAACTGTTTGTTATTGCTCTGTCTGTGTAACTCCTTGTTATTGCTCTGTCTGTGTATGTGTTTGTTGTTTCTCCGTCAGTTTATCTGTTTGTTATTACTCTGTCCGTGTAAGTGTTTGTTATTGCTTTGTCTGTGTAACTGTTTGTTATTTCTCTGCCTGTGTAACTGTTTGTTATTGCACTGCCTGTGTAAGTTTGTTATTGCTCTCTCTGTATAAGATTTTGTTATTGCTCTGCCTGTGTAACTGTTTGTTTTTGCTCTGCCTGTGTAACTGTTTGTTATTCCTCTGCCTGTGGAAGTGTCTGTTATTGCTCTGTCTGTGTAACTGATTTTTATTGCTCTATCTGTGTAACTGCTTGTTATTGCTCTCTCTGTATAAGTGTTTGTTAATGCTCTGCCTTTGTAACTGTTTGTTATTGCTCTGTCTGTGTAACTGTTTGTTATTCCTCGGCCTGTGTAAGTGTTTGTTATTGCTCTGCCTGTGTAACTGTTTGTTATTGCTCTGTCTCTGTAACTGCTTGTTATTGCTCTACCTGTTTAACTGTTTGTTACTGCTCTGTTTTGTAAGTGTTTGTTATTGCTCTGCCTGTCTTACTGTTTGTTATTGCTCTGTCTGTCTAACTGTTTGTTATTGCTCTGCCAGTGTGACTATTTGTTATTTATCTGCCTGTCCAACTGTTTGTTATTGCTCTGCCTGTGTAAGTGTTTGTTATTGCTCTGCCTGCGTAAGTGTTTGTTATTGATCTGTCTGTGTAGGTGTTTGTTATTGCTCTGTCTGTGTAAGTGTTTGTTGTTTCTCCGTCAGTTTATCTGTTTGTTATTACTCTGTCCGTGTAAGTGTTTGTTATTGCTCTGTCTGTCTAACTGTTTGTTATTGCTCTGCCTGTGTAACTGTTTGTTATTGCTCTACCTGTCTAACTGTTTGTTACTGCTCTGTTTTGTAAGTGTTTGTTATTGCTCTGCCTGTCTAACTGTTTGTTATTGCTCTGTCTGTCTAACTGTTTGTTATTGCTCTGCCTGTGTAACTATTTTTTATTTATCTGCCTGTCCAACTGTTTGTTATTGCTCTGCCTGTCTAACTGTTTGTTCTTGCTCTGCCTGGGTAAGTGTTTGTTATTGCTCTGTCTGTGTAGGTGTTTGTTATTAATCTGTCTGTGTAAGTGTTTGTTGTTTCTCCATCAGTTTACCTGATTGTTATTTCTCTGCCTGTATAACTGTTTGTTATTGCTCTATCTCTGTAACTGCTTTTTATTGTTCTACCTGTGTAACTGTTTGTTATTGCTCTGCCTGTGTAAGTGTTTGTTGTTGCTCTGCCTGTGTAACTGTTTGTTATTACTCTGCCTGTGTAAGTGTTTGTCATTGCTCTGCCTGTGTAGGTGATTGTTATTGCTCTGTCTGTGTAAGTGTTTGTTATTGCTCTGCCTGCGTAACTGTTTGTTATTGCTCTGCCTGTGTAACTGTTTGTTATTTCTCTGCCTGTGTAACTGATTGTTATTGCTCTCTCTGTATAAGTGTTTGTTATTGCTCTGCCTGTGTAACTGTTTGTTATTGCTCTGCCTGTTTAACTGTTTGTTATTTCGCTGCCTGTCTAAATGTTTGTTATTGCTCTGCCTGTGTAAGTGTTTGTTATTGCGCTGCTTGTGTAACTGTTTGTTATTGCTTTGTCTGTGTAACTGTTTGTTATTTCTCTGACAGTGTAACTGTTTGCTATTGCTCTGTCTGTGTAAGTGTTTGTTATTCCTCTGCCTGTGTAAGAGTTTGTTATTGCTCTGTCACTGTAACTGCTTGTTATTGCTCTACCTGTCTAACTGTTTGTTATTGCTCTGTTTTGTAAGTGTTTGTTATTGCTCTGCCTGTCTAACTGTTTGTTATTGCTCTGTCTGCCTAACTGTTTGTTATTGCTCTGCCTGTGTAACTATTTGTTATTTATCTGCCTGTCCAACTGTTTGTTATTGCTCTGCCTGTCTAACTGTTTGTTATTGCTCTGCCTGCGTAAGTGTTTGTTATTGTTCTGTCTGTGTAGGTGTTTATTGTTTCTCCGTCAGTTTATCTGTTTATTATTGCTCTGTCCGTGTCAGTGTTTATTATTGCTTTGTCTGTGTAACTGTTTGTTATTGCTCTCTCTGTAAAAGAGTTTGTTATTGCTCTGCCTGTGTAACTGTTTGTTATTGCTCTGCCTGTGTAACAGTTTGTTATTTCTCTGCCTGTCTAACTGTTTGTTATTCCTCTGCCTGTGTAAGTGTCTGTTATTGCTCTGTCTGTGTAACTGATTATTATTGCTCTGCCTGTGTAACTGTTTGTTATTGCTCTCTCTGTATAAGTGTTTGCTAATGCTCTGCCTTTGTAACTGTTTGTTACTGCTCTGTTTGTGTAAGTGTTTGTTATTCCTCTGCCTGTGTAAGTGTTTGCTACTGCTCTGCCTGTGTAAGTGTCTGTTATTGCTCTGTCTGTGTAACCGGTTGTTATTGCTCTATCTCTGTAACTGTTTGTTATTGCTCTACCTGTGTAACTGTTTGTTATTGCACTGCCTGTGTAAGTTTTTGTTCTTGCTCTGACTGTGTTACTGTTTGTTATTACTCTGCCTGTGTAAGTGTTTGTCATTGCTCTGCCTGTGTAAGTGTTTATTGTTGCTCCGTTAGTTTATCTGTTTGTTATTGCTCTGTCCGTGTAAGCGTTTGTTATTGCTCTGCCTGTGTAACTGTTTGTTATTGCTCTGCCTGTGTAACAGTTTGTTATTTCTCTGCCTGTCTAACTGTTTGTTATTCCTCTGCCTGTGTAAGTGTCTGTTATTGCTCTGTCTGTGTAACTGATTATTATTGCTCTGCCTGTGTAACAGTTTGTTATTGCTCTGTCTGTGTAAGTGTTTGTTATTCCTCTGCCTGTGTAAGTGTTTGCTATTGCTCTGCCTGTGTAAGTGTCTGTTATTGTTCTATCTCTGTAACTGCTTGTTATTGCTCTATCTCTGTAACTGCTTGTTATTGCTCTACCTGTGTAACTGTTTGTTATTGCTCTGCCTGTGTAAGTGTTTGTTCTTGCTCTGACTGTGTAACTGTTTGTTATTACTCTGCCTGTGTAAGTGTTTGTCATTGCTCTGCCTGTGTAGGTGTTTTTTATTGCTCTGTCTGTGTAAGTGTTTGTTGTTCCTCTGTCAGTTTATCTGTTTGTTATTGCTCTGTCGGTGTAAGTGTTTCTTATTGCTTTGTCTGTGTAACTGTTTGTTATTTCTCTGCCTGTGTAACTGTTTGTTATTGCTCTATCTCTGTAACTGCTTGTTATTGTTCTACCTGTGTAACTGTTTGTTATTGCTCTGCCTGTGTAAGTGTTTGTTCTTGCTCTGACTGTGTAATTGTTTGTTATTACGCTGCCTGTGTAAGTTTTTGTTATTGCTCTATCTCTGTAACTGCTTGTTATTGTTCTACCTGTGTAAGTGTTTGTTATTGCTCTGACTGTGTAAGTGTTTGTTATTACTCTGCCTGTGTAAGTGTTTGTTATTGCTGCGTCTGTGTAAGTGTTTGTTATTTCTCTGCCTGTGTAACTGTTTGTTATTGCTCTGCCTGCGTAACTGTTTGTTATTGCTCTGCCTGTGTAAGTGTTTGTTATTTCTCTGCCTGTGTATCTGATTGTTATTGCTCTATCTGTGTAACTGCTTGTTATTGCTCTACCTGTGTAACTCTTATTGCTCTGCGTTTGTAAGTGTTTGTTCTTGCTCTGACTGTGTAACTGTTTGTTATTGCTCTGCCTGTTTAACTGTTTGTTATTTCGCTGCCTGTCTAAATGTTTGTTATTGCTCTGCCTGTGTAATTGTTTGTTATTGCGCTGCTTGTGTAACTGTTTGTTATTGCTTTGTCTGTGTAACTGTTTGTTATTTCTCTGACTGTGTAACTGTTTGTTATTGCTCTGTCTGTGTAAGTGTTTGTTATTCCTCTGCCTGTGTAAGAGATTGTTATTGCTCTGTCACTGTAACTGCTTGTTATTGCTCTACCTGTCTAACTGTTTGTTATTGCTCTGTTTTGTAAGTGTTTGTTCTTGCTCTGACTGTGTAACTGTTTGTTATTACTCTGCCTGTGTAAGTGTTTGTCATTGCTCTGCCTGTGTAGGTGATTGTTATTGCTCTGTCTGTGTAAGTGTTTGTTGTTCCTCTGTCAGTTTATCTGTTTGTTATTGCTCTGTCCGTGTAAGTGTTTGTTGTTCCTCTGTCAGTTTATCTGTTTGTTATTGCTCTGCCTGTGTAACTGTTTGTTATTGCTCTATCTCTGTAACTGCTTGTTATTGTTCTACCTGTGTAACTGTTTGTTATTGCTCTGCCTGTGTAAGTGTTTGTTATTGCTCTGACTGTGTAATTGTTTGTTATTACTCTGCCTGTGTAATTTTTTGTTATTGCTCTATCTCTGTAACTGCTTGTTATTGTTCTACCTGTGTAAGTGTTTGTTATTGCTCTGACTGTGTAAGTGTTTGTTATTACTCTGCCTGTGTAAGTGTTTGTTATTGCTGCGTCTGTGTAAGTGTTTGTTATTTCTCTGCCTGTGTAACTGTTTGTTATTGCTCTGCCTGCGTAACTGTTTGTTCTTGCTCTGCCTGTGTAACTGTTTGTTATTTCTCTGCCTGTGTATCTGATTGTTATTGCTCTCTCTGTATAAGTGTTTGTTATTGCTCTGCCTGTGTAACTGTTTGTTATTGCTCTGCCTGCTTAACTGTTTGTTATTTCGCTGCCTGTCTAAATGTTTGTTATTGCTCTGCCTGTGTAATTGTTTGTTATTGTGCTGCTTGTGTAACTGTTTGTTATTGCTTTATCTGTGTAACTGTTTGTTATTTCTCTGACTGTGTAACTGTTTGTTATTGCTCTGTCTGTGTAAGAGTTTGTTATTGCTCTGTCACTGTAACTGCTTGTTATTGCTCTACCTGTCTAACTGTTTGTTATTGCTCTGTTTTGTAAGTGTTTGTTATTGCTCTGCCTGTCTAACTGTTTGTTATTGCTCTGCCTGTGTAACTGTTTGTTATTGCTCTCTCTGTATAAGTGTTTGTTATTGCTCTGCCTTTGTAACTGTTTGTTATTGCTCTGTCTGTGTAAGTGTTTGTTATTCCTCTGCCTGTGTAAGTGTTTGCTATTGCTCTGCCTGTGTAAGTGTCTGTTATTGTTCTATCTCTGTAACTGCTTGTTATTGCTCTATCTCTGTAACTGCTTGTTATTGCTCTACCTGTGTAACTGTTTGTTAGTGCTCTGCCTGTGTAAGTGTTTGTTCTTGCTCTGACTGTGTAACTGTTTATTATTACTCTGCCTGTGTAAGTGTTTGTCATTGCTCTGCCTGTGTAGGTGATTGTTATTACTCTGTCTGTGTAAGTGTTTGTTATTCCTCTGTCAGTTTATCTGTTTGTTATTGTTCTGTCCGTGTAAGTGTTTGTTATTGCTCTGCCTGTGTAACTGTTTGTTATTTCTCTGCCTGCGTAACTGTTTGTTATTGCTCTGCCTGTGTAACTCTTTGTTATTTATCTGCCTGTGTATCTGATTGTTATTGCTCTGCCTGTGTAAGTGTTTGTTATTGCTCTGCCTGTGTAACTGTTTGTTATTGCTCTGCCTGTTTAACTGTTTGTTATTTCGCTGCCTCTCTAAATGTTTGTTATTGCTCTGCCTGTGTAATTGTTTGTTATTGCGCTGCTTGTGTAACTGTTTGTTATTGCTTTGTCTCTGTAGCTGTTTGTTATTTCTCTGACTGTGTAACTGTTTGTTATTGCTCTGTCTGTGTAAGTGTTTGTTATTCCTCTGCCTGTGTAAGAGTTTGTTATTGCTCTGTTTTGTAAGTGTTTGTTATTGCTCTGCCTGTCTAATTGTTTGTTATTGCTCTGTCTGTCTAACTGTTTGTTATTTCTCTGCCTGTGTATCTGATTGTTATTGCTCTCTTTGTATAAGTGTTTGTTATTGCTCTGCCTGTGTAACTGTTTGTTATTGCTCTGCCTGTGTAACTTTTTGTTATAGCTCTGCCTGTGTAACTGTTTGTAATTTCTCTGCCTGTCTAACTGTTTGTAATTGCTCTGCCTGTGTAAGTGTTTGTTATTGCTCTGCCTGTGTAACTGTTTGTTATTTCTCTGCCTGCGTAAATGTTTGTTATTGCTCTGCCTGTCTAACTGTTTGTAATTGCTCTGCCTTTGTAAGTGTTTGTTATTGCTCTGTCTGTGTAACTGTTTCTTATTGCTCTGCCTGTGCAAATGTTTGTTATTGCTCTGTCTGTGTAACTGTTTGTTATTTCTCTGCCTGTATAACTGTTTGTTATTGCTCTGTCTGTGTAAGTGTTCGTTATTGCTCTGTCTCTGTAGTTGTTTGTTATTGCTCTGTCTGTGTAACTGTTTGTTATTGCTGTCTCTGTATAAGTGTTTGTTATTCCTCTGCCTTTGTAACTGTTATTGCTCTGTCTGTGTAAGTGTTTGTTATTCCTCTGCCTGTGTAAGTGTTTGTTATTTCTCTGCCTGTCTAACTGTTTGTTATTGCTCTGTCTCTGTAACTGCTTGTTATTGCTCTACCTGTGTAACTGTTTGTTATTGCTGTCTCTGTATAAGTGTTTGTTATTCCTCTGCCTTTGTAACTGTTATTGCTCTGTCTGTGTAAGTGTTTGTTATTCCTCTGCCTGTGTAAGTGTTTGTTATTTCTCTGCCTGTCTAACTGTTTGTTATTGCTCTGGCTCTGTAACTGCTTGTTATTGCTCTACCTGTGTAACTGTTTGTTATTGCTCTGTTTTGTAAATGTTTGTCATTGCTCTGCCTGTGTAAGTGATTGTTATTTCTCTGCCTGTGTGTTTGTTATTGCTCTGCCTGTGTAACTGTTTGTTATTGCTCTGCCTGTGTAAATGTTATTTATTTCCCTGTCTAACTGTTTGTTATTTCTCTGCCTGTCCAACTGTTTGTTATTGCTTTGTTTTGTAAGTGTATGTTATTGCTCTGTCCGTGTAACTGTTTGTTATTGCTTTCTCTGTATAAGTGTTTGTTATTGCTCTGCCTATGTAACTGTTCGTCATTGCTCTGCCTGTGTAACTGTTATTTATTTCCCTGTCTAACTGTTTGTTATTGCTCTGCCTGTCTTACTGTTTTTAATTGCTCTGCCTGCCTAACTGTTTGTTATTGCTCTGCCTGTGTAAGTTTTTGTTCTTGCTCTGCCTGTGTAACTGTTTGTTATTGCTCTGCCTGTCTAACTGTTTGTAATTGCTCTGCCGGTGTAAGTGTTTGTTTTTGCTCTGCCTGTGTAAGTTTTTGTTATTGCTCTGCCTGTGTAACTGTTTGTTATTTCTCTGCCTGTCTAATTGTTTGTAATTGCTCTGCCTGTGTAAGTGTTTGTTATTGCTCTGCCTGCGTAACTGTTTGTTATTGCTCTGCCTGTGTATCTGATTGTTATTGCTCTCTCTGTATAAGTGTTTGTTATTGCTCTGCCTGTGTAACTGTTTGTTATTGCTCTGCCTGCTTAACTGTTTGTTATTTCGCTGCCTGTCTAAATGTTTGTTATTGCTCTGCCTGTGTAAGTTATTGTGCTTGCTCTGTCTGTGTAACTGTTTGTTATTGCTCTGCCTCTGTAAGTGTTTGTTATTGCTCTGTCTCTGTAACTGTTTGTTATTGCTCTGCCTGTCTAACTGTTTATAGTTGCTCTGCCTGCGTAAATGTTTGTTATTGCTCTGCCTGTGTAACTGTTTGTTATTGCTTTCTCTGTATAAGTGTTTGTTATTGCTCTGCCTATGTAACTGTTCGTCATTGCTCTGCCTGTGTAACTGTTATTTATTTCCCTGTCTAACTGTTTGTTATTGCTCGGCCCGTGTAAGTGTTTGCTATTGCTCTGCCTGTGTAACTGTTTGTTATTGCTCTGCCTGTCTAACAGTTTGTTGTTGCTCTGCCTGTCTAACTGTTTGTTGTTGCTCTGCCTGTGTAAGTGTTTGTTATTGCTCTGCCTGTCTAACTGGTTATTATTGCTCTGCCTGTGTAAGTGTTTGTTATTGCTCTGACTGTCTAAATGTTTATTATTGCTCTGCTTGTGTAAGTGTTTGTTATTTCTTTGCCTGTGTTACTGTTTGTTATTGCTCTGCCTGTGTAAGTGTTTGTTTTTGCTCTGTCTGTGTAAGTGTTTGTAGTTGCTCCATCCGTTTATCTGTTTGTTATTGCTCGGTTCATGTTAGTGTTTGTTATTGCTCGGTTCATGTAAGTGTTTGTTATTGCTCTGCCTCTGTAAGTGTTTGTTATTGGTCTGCCTGTGTTACTGTTTGTTATTGCGCTGCCTGTGTAACTGTTTTTTATTGCTCTGCCTGTGTTACTGTTTGTTATTGCTCTGCCTGTGTAACAGTTTATTATTGCTCTGCCTGTCTAACAGTTTGTTATTGCTCTGTCTCTGTAAATGCTTGTTATTGCTCTACATGTGTAACTGTTTGTTATTGCTCTGTTTTGTAAGTGTTTGTTGTTGCTCTGCCTGTGTAAGTATTTGTTTTTGCTCTGACCGTTTAAGTGTTAGTTATTACTCTGCCTGTGTAAGTGTTTGTTATTGCTCTGTCTTTGTATGTGTTTGTTGTTGCTCTGTCTGTGTAAGTGTTTGTTATTGCTCTGTATCTGTATCTGTTTGTTATTGCTTAGTCTGTGTAACTGTTTATTATTTCTCTGCCTGTGTAACTGTTTGTTATTGTTCTGTCTGTGTAAGTTTTTGTTATTGCTCTGCCTGTGTAACTGTTTGTTATTATTCTGTCTCTGTAACTGCTTGTTATTGCTCTACCTGTGTAACTCTTTGTTATTGCTTTGTTTTGTAAGTGTATTTCACTGCTCTGCCTGTGTAAGTGTTTGTTGTTGCTCCGTCAGTTTATCTGTTTGTTATTGCTCGGTCCGTGTAAGTGTTTGTTATTGCTCTGCCTGTGTAACTGTTTGTTATTGCTCTGCCTGTCTAACAGCTTGTTGTTTCTCTGCCTGTCTAACTGTTTGTTATTGCTCTGCCTGTGTAACTGTTTGTTATTGCTGTGTCTCTGTAACTGCTTGTTATTGCTCTACCTGTGTAACTGTTTGTTATTGCTCTTTTTTTTAGGTGTTTGTTATTGCTCTGCCTGTGTAAGTGTTTGCTTTTGCTCTGTCTGTGTAAGAGTTTGTTATTGCTCTGTCTCTGTAACTGCTTGTTATTGCTCTACCTGTGTAACTGTTTGTTATTGCTCTGCCTGTGTAAGTATTTGTTTTTGCTCCGTCAGTTTATCTGTTTGTTATTGCTCTGCCTGTGTAAGTGTTTGTTATTGCTCTGCCTGTGTAACTGTTTGTTATTGCTCTGCCTCTGTAAGTGTTTGTTATTGCTCTGTCTGTGTAAGCGTTTGTTGTTGCTCCGTCAGTTTATCTGTTTGTTATTGCTCTGCCTGTGTAAGTGTTTGTTATTGCTCTGCCTGTGTAACTGTTTGTTATTGCTCTGCCTCTGTAAGTGTTTGTTATTGCTCTGTCTGTGTAAGTGTTTGTTGTTGCACTGTCTGTGTAAGTGTTTGTTATTGCTCTGCCTGTGTAACTGTTTGTTATTGCTCTGCCTCTGTAAGTGTTTGTTATTGCTCTGTCTGTGTAAGTGTTTGTTGTTGCACTGTCTGTGTAAGTGTTTGTTATTGCTCTGCCTGTGTAACTGTTTGTAATTGCTCTGCCTGTGTAAGTTTTTATTCTTGCTCTGCCTGTGTAACTGTTTGTTTTTGCTCTGCCTGTGTAAGTTTTTGTTTTGCTCTGCCTGTGTAACTGTTTGTTATTGCTCTGCTTGTGTAACTGTTTGTTATTGCTCTGCCTGTCTAACTGTTTGTTATTGCTCGGCCCGTGTAAGTGTTTGCTATTGCTCTGCCTGTGTAACTGTTTGTTATTGCTCTGCCTGTCTAACAGTTTGTTGTTGCTCTGCCTGTCTAACTGTTTGTTGTTGCTCTGCCTGTGTAAGTGTTTGTTATTGCTCTGCCTGTCTAACTGGTTATTATTGCTCTGCCTGTGTAAGTGTTTGTTATTGCTCTGACTGTCTAAATGTTTATTATTGCTCTGCTTGTGTAAGTGTTTGTTATTTCTTTGCCTGTGTTACTGTTTGTTATTGCTCTGCCTGTGTAAGTGTTTGTTTTTGCTCTGTCTGTGTAAGTGTTTGTAGTTGCTCCATCCGTTTATCTGTTTGTTATTGCTCGGTTCATGTTAGTGTTTGTTATTGCTCGGTTCATGTAAGTGTTTGTTATTGCTCTGCCTCTGTAAGTGTTTGTTATTGGTCTGCCTGTGTTACTGTTTGTTATTGCGCTGCCTGTGTAACTGTTTTTTATTGCTCTGCCTGTGTTACTGTTTGTTATTGCTCTGCCTGTGTAACAGTTTATTATTGCTCTGCCTGTCTAACAGTTTGTTATTGCTCTGTCTCTGTAAATGCTTGTTATTGCTCTACATGTGTAACTGTTTGTTATTGCTCTGTTTTGTAAGTGTTTGTTGTTGCTCTGCCTGTGTAAGTATTTGTTTTTGCTCTGACCGTTTAAGTGTTAGTTATTACTCTGCCTGTGTAAGTGTTTGTTATTGCTCTGTCTTTGTATGTGTTTGTTGTTGCTCTGTCTGTGTAAGTGTTTGTTATTGCTCTGTATCTGTATCTGTTTGTTATTGCTTAGTCTGTGTAACTGTTTATTATTTCTCTGCCTGTGTAACTGTTTGTTATTGTTCTGTCTGTGTAAGTTTTTGTTATTGCTCTGCCTGTGTAACTGTTTGTTATTATTCTGTCTCTGTAACTGCTTGTTATTGCTCTACCTGTGTAACTCTTTGTTATTGCTTTGTTTTGTAAGTGTATTTCACTGCTCTGCCTGTGTAAGTGTTTGTTGTTGCTCCGTCAGTTTATCTGTTTGTTATTGCTCGGTCCGTGTAAGTGTTTGTTATTGCTCTGCCTGTGTAACTGTTTGTTATTGCTCTGCCTGTCTAACAGCTTGTTGTTTCTCTGCCTGTCTAACTGTTTGTTATTGCTCTGCCTGTGTAACTGTTTGTTATTGCTGTGTCTCTGTAACTGCTTGTTATTGCTCTACCTGTGTAACTGTTTGTTATTGCTCTTTTTTTTAGGTGTTTGTTATTGCTCTGCCTGTGTAAGTGTTTGCTTTTGCTCTGTCTGTGTAAGAGTTTGTTATTGCTCTGTCTCTGTAACTGCTTGTTATTGCTCTACCTGTGTAACTGTTTGTTATTGCTCTGCCTGTGTAAGTATTTGTTTTTGCTCCGTCAGTTTATCTGTTTGTTATTGCTCTGCCTGTGTAAGTGTTTGTTATTGCTCTGCCTGTGTAACTGTTTGTTATTGCTCTGCCTCTGTAAGTGTTTGTTATTGCTCTGTCTGTGTAAGTGTTTGTTGTTGCACTGTCTGTGTAAGTGTTTGTTATTGCTCTGCCTGTGTAACTGTTTGTTATTGCTCTGCCTCTGTAAGTGTTTGTTATTGCTCTGTCTGTGTAAGTGTTTGTTGTTGCACTGTCTGTGTAAGTGTTTGTTATTGCTCTGCCTGTGTAACTGTTTGTAATTGCTCTGCCTGTGTAAGTTTTTATTCTTGCTCTGCCTGTGTAACTGTTTGTTTTTGCTCTGCCTGTGTAAGTTTTTGTTTTGCTCTGCCTGTGTAACTGTTTGTTATTGCTCTGCTTGTGTAACTGTTTGTTATTGCTCTGCCTGTCTAACTGTTTGTTATTGCTCTGCCTGTCTAACTCTTTGTAATTGCTCTGCCTGTGTAAGTGTTTGTTATTGCTCTGCCTGCGTAACTGTTTGTTATTGCTCTGCCTGTGTCACTCTTTGTTATTTCTCTGCCTGTCTAACTGTTTGTTATTGCTCTGTCTCTGTAACTGCTTGTTATTGCTCTACCTGCGTAAGTGTTTTTATTGCTTTGCCTGTCTAACTGTTTGTAATTGCTCTGCCTGTGTAAGTGTGTGTTATTGCTCTGTCTGTGTAACTGTTTGTTATTGTTCTATCTCTGTAACTGCTTGTTATTGCACTACCTGTGTAACTGTTTGTTATTGCTCTGCCTGTGTAAGTATTTGTTCTTGCTCTGACTGTGTAACTGTTTATTATTACTCTGCCTGTGTAAGTGTTTGTTGTTGCACTGTCTGTGTAAGTGTTTGTTATTGCTCTGCCTGTGTAACTGTTTGTAATTGCTCTGCCTGTGTAAGTTTTTATTCTTGCTCTGCCTGTGTAACTGTTTGTTTTTGCTCTGCCTGTGTAAGTTTTTGTTTTGCTCTGCCTGTGTAACTGTTTGTTATTGCTCTGCTTGTGTAACTGTTTGTTATTGCTCTGCCTGTCTAACTGTTTGTTATTGCTCTGCCTGTCTAACTCTTTGTAATTGCTCTGCCTGTGTAAGTGTTTGTTATTGCTCTGCCTGCGTAACTGTTTGTTATTGCTCTGCCTGTGTCACTCTTTGTTATTTCTCTGCCTGTCTAACTGTTTGTTATTGCTCTGTCTCTGTAACTGCTTGTTATTGCTCTACCTGCGTAAGTGTTTTTATTGCTTTGCCTGTCTAACTGTTTGTAATTGCTCTGCCTGTGTAAGTGTGTGTTATTGCTCTGTCTGTGTAACTGTTTGTTATTGTTCTATCTCTGTAACTGCTTGTTATTGCACTACCTGTGTAACTGTTTGTTATTGCTCTGCCTGTGTAAGTATTTGTTCTTGCTCTGACTGTGTAACTGTTTATTATTACTCTGCCTGTGTAAGTGTTTGTTGTTTCTCCGTCAGTTTATCTGTTTGTTATTGCTCTGTCCATGTAAGTGTTTGTTATTGCTTTGTCTGTGTAACTGTTTGTTATTGCTCTGCCTGTGTAACTGTTTGTTATTGCTCTATCTCTGTAACTGCTTGTTATTGTTCTACCTGTGCAACTGTTTGTTATTGCTCTGCCTGTGTAACTTTTTGTTATAGCTCTGCCTGTGTAACTGTTTGTAATTTCTCTGCCTGTCTAACTGTTTGTAATTGCTCTGCCTGTGTAAGTGTTTGTTATTGCTCTGCCTGTGTAACTGTTTGTTATTTCTCTGCCTGCGTAAATGTTTGTTATTGCTCTGCCTGTCTAACTGTTTGTAATTGCTCTGCCTTTGTAAGTGTTTGTTATTGCTCTGTCTGTGTAACTGTTTCTTATTGCTCTGCCTGTGCAAATGTTTGTTATTGCTCTGTCTGTGTCACTGTTTGTTATTTCTCTGCCTGTATAACTGTTTGTTCTTGCTCTGTCTGTGTAAGTGTTCGTTATTGCTCTGTCTCTGTAGTTGTTTGTTATTGCTCTGTCTGTGTAACTGTTTGTTATTGCTGTCTCTGTATAAGTGTTTGTTATTCCTCTGCCTTTGTAACTGTTATTGCTCTGTCTGTGTAAGTGTTTGTTAATCCTCTGCCTGTGTAAGTGTTTGTTATTTCTCTGCCTGTCTAACTGTTTGTTATTGCTCTGTCTCTGTAACTGCTTGTTATTGCTCTGTCTGTGTAACTGTTTGTTATTGCTGTCTCTGTATAAGTGTTTGTTATTCCTCTGCCTTTGTAACTGTTATTGCTCTGTCTGTGTAAGTGTTTGTTATTCCTCTGCCTGTGTAAGTGTTTGTTATTTCTCTGCCTGTCTAACTGTTTGTTATTGCTCTGTCTCTGTAACTGCTTGTTATTGCTCTACCTGTGTAACTGTTTGTTATTGCTCTGTTTTGTAAATGTTTGTAATTGCTCTGCCTGTGTAAGTGATTGTTATTTCTCTGCCTGTGTGTTTGTTATTGCTCTGCCTGTGTAACTGTTTGTTATTGCTCTGCCTGTGTAACTGTTTGTTATTTCTCTGCCTGTCCAACTGTTTGTTATTGCTTTGTTTTGTAAGTGTATGTTATTGCTCTGTCCGTGTAACTGTTTGTTATTGCTTTCTCTGTATAAGTGTTTGTTATTGCTCTGCCTATGTAACTGTTCGTCATTGCTCTGCCTGTGTAACTGTTATTTATTTCCCTGTCTAACTGTTTGTTATTGCTCTGCCTGTCTTACTGTTTTTAATTGCTCTGCCTGCCTAACTGTTTGTTATTGCTCTGCCTGTGTAAGTTTTTGTTCTTGCTCTGCCTGTGTAACTGTTTGTTATTGCTCTGCCTGTCTAACTGTTTGTAATTGCTCTGCCGGTGTAAGTGTTTGTTTTTGCTCTGCCTGTGTAACTGTTTGTTATTGCTCTGCCTGTGTAACTGTTTGTTATTTCTCTGCCTGTCTAATTGTTTGTAATTGCTCTGCCTGTGTAAGTGTTTGTTATTGCTCTGCCTGCGTAACTGTTTGTTATTGCTGTGCCTGTGTAAGTTATTGTGCTTGCTCTGCCTGTGTAAGTGTTTGTTATTGCTCTGCCTTTGTAACTGTTTGTTATTGCTCTGCCTGTCTAACTGTTTATAGTTGCTCTGCCTGCGTAAATGTTTGTTATTGCTCTGCCTGTGTAACTGTTTGTTATTGCTTTCTCTGTATAAGTGTTTGTTATTGCTCTGCCTATGTAACTGTTCGTCATTGCTCTGCCTGTGTAACTGTTATTTATTTCCCTGTCTAACTGTTTGTTATTGCCCGGCCCGTGTAAGTGTTTGCTATTGCTCTGCCTGTGTAACTGTTTGTTATTGCTCTGCCTGTCTAACAGTTTGTTGTTGCTCTGCCTGTCTAACTGTTTGTTGTTGCTCTGCCTGTGTAAGTGTTTGTTATTGCTCTGCCTGTCTAACTGGTTATTATTGCTCTGCCTGTGTAAGTGTTTGTTATTGCTCTGACTGTCTAAATGTTTATTATTGCTCTGCTTGTGTAAGTGTTTGTTATTTCTTTGCCTGTGTTACTGTTTGTTATTGCTCTGCCTGTGTAACTGTTTGTTATTGCTCTGCTTTGTAGGTGTTTGTTATTGCTCTGCCTGTGTAAGTGTTTGTTTTTGCTCTGTCTGTGTAAGTGTTTGTAGTTGCTCCGTCCGTTTATCTGTTTGTTATTGCTCGGTTCATGTTAGTGTTTGTTATTGCTCGGTTCATGTAAGTGTTTGTTATTGCTCTGCCTCTGTAAGTGTTTGTTATTGGTCTGCCTGTGTAACTGTTTTTTATTGCTCTGCCTGTGTTACTGTTTGTTATTGCTCTGCCTGTGTAACAGTTTATTATTGCTCTGCCTGTCTTCCAGTTTGTTATTGCTCTGTCTCTGTAAATGCTTGTTATTGCTCTACATGTGTAACTGTTTGTTATTTCTCTGTTTTGTAAGTGTTTGTTGTTGCTCTGCCTGTGTAAGTATTTGTTTTTGCTCTGACCGTTTAAGTGTTAGTTATTACTCTGCCTGTGTAAGTGTTTGTTATTGCTCTGTCTTTGTATGTGTTTGTTGTTGCTCTGTCTGTGTAAGTGTTTGTTATTGCTCTGTATCTGTATCTGTTTGTTATTGCTTAGTCTGTGTAACTGTTTATTATTTCTCTGCCTGTGTAACTGTTTGTTATTGTTCTGTCTGTGTAAGTTTTTGTTATTGCTCTGCCTGTGTAACTGTTTGTTATTATTCTGTCTCTGTAACTGCTTGTTATTGCTCTACCTGTGTAACTCTTTGTTATTGCTTTGTTTTGTAAGTGTATTTCACTGCTCTGCCTGTGTAAGTGTTTGTTGTTGCTCCGTCAGTTTATCTGTTTGTTATTGCTCGGTCCGTGTAAGTGTTTGTTATTGCTCTGCCTGTGTAACTGTTTGTTATTGCTCTGCCTGTCTAACAGCTTGTTGTTTCTCTGCCTGTCTAACTGTTTGTTATTGCTCTGCCTGTGTAACTGTTTGTTATTGCTGTGTCTCTGTAACTGCTTGTTATTGCTCTACCTGTGTAACTGTTTGTTATTGCTCTTTTTTTTAGGTGTTTGTTATTGCTCTGCCTGTGTAAGTGTTTGCTTTTGCTCTGTCTGTGTAAGAGTTTGTTATTGCTCTGTCTCTGTAACTGCTTGTTATTGCTCTACCTGTGTAACTGTTTGTTATTGCTCTGCCTGTGTAAGTATTTGTTTTTGCTCCGTCAGTTTATCTGTTTGTTATTGCTCTGCCTGTGTAAGTGTTTGTTATTGCTCTGCCTGTGTAACTGTTTGTTATTGCTCTGCCTCTGTAAGTGTTTGTTATTGCTCTGTCTGTGTAAGCGTTTGTTGTTGCTCCGTCAGTTTATCTGTTTGTTATTGCTCTGCCTGTGTAAGTGTTTGTTATTGCTCTGCCTGTGTAACTGTTTGTTATTGCTCTGCCTCTGTAAGTGTTTGTTATTGCTCTGTCTGTGTAAGTGTTTGTTGTTGCACTGTCTGTGTAAGTGTTTGTTATTGCTCTGCCTGTGTAACTGTTTGTTATTGCTCTGCCTCTGTAAGTGTTTGTTATTGCTCTGTCTGTGTAAGTGTTTGTTGTTGCACTGTCTGTGTAAGTGTTTGTTATTGCTCTGCCTGTGTAACTGTTTGTAATTGCTCTGCCTGTGTAAGTTTTTATTCTTGCTCTGCCTGTGTAACTGTTTGTTTTTGCTCTGCCTGTGTAAGTTTTTGTTTTGCTCTGCCTGTGTAACTGTTTGTTATTGCTCTGCTTGTGTAACTGTTTGTTATTGCTCTGCCTGTCTAACTGTTTGTTATTGCTCTGCCTGTCTAACTCTTTGTAATTGCTCTGCCTGTGTAAGTGTTTGTTATTGCTCTGCCTGCGTAACTGTTTGTTATTGCTCTGCCTGTGTCACTCTTTGTTATTTCTCTGCCTGTCTAACTGTTTGTTATTGCTCTGTCTCTGTAACTGCTTGTTATTGCGCTACCTGCATAAGTGTTTTTATTGCTTTGCCTGTCTAACTGTTTGTAATTGCTCTGCCTTTGTAAGTGTTTGTTATTGCTCTGTCTGTGTAACTGTTTGTTATTGCTCTGTCTGTGCAAATGTTTGTTCTTGCTCTGCCTGTGTAACTGTTTGTTATTGCTGTCTCTGTATAAGTGTTTGTTATTCCTCTGCCTTTGTAACTGTTATTTCTCTGTCTGTGTAAGTGTTTGTTATTCCTCTGCCTGTGTAAGTGTTTGTTATTTCTCTGCCTGTCTAACTGTTTGTTATTGCTCTGGCTCTGTAACTGCTTGTTATTGCTCTACCTGTGTAACTGTTTGTTATTGCTCTGTTTTGTAAATGTTTGTAATTGCTCTGCCTGTGTAAGTGATTGTTATTTCTCTGCCTGTGTGTTTGTTATTGCTCTGCCTGTGTAACTGTTTGTTATTGCTCTGCCTGTGTAACTGTTTGTTATTTCTCTGCCTGTCCAACAGTTTGTTATTGCTTTGTTTTGAAAGTGTATGTTATTGCTCTGTCCGTGTAAGTGTTTGTTATTGCTCTGCCTCTGTAAGTATTTGTTATTGCTCTGTCTCTGTAACTGTTTGTTATTGCTCTGCCTGTCTAACTGTTTGTAATTGCTCTGCCTGCGTAAATGTTTGTTATTGCTCTGCCTGTGTAACTGTTTGTTATTGCTTTCTCTGTATAAGTGTTTGTTATTGCTCTGCCTATGTAACTGTTCGTCATTGCTCTGCCTGTGTAACTGTTATTTATTTCCCTGTCTAACTGTTTGTTATTGCTCTGCCTGTCTTACTGTTTTTAATTGCTCTGCCTGCCTAACTGTTTGTTATTGCTCTGCCTGTGTAAGTTTTTGTTCTTGCTCTGCCTGTGTAACTGCTTGTTATTGCTCTGCCTGTCTAACTGTTTGTAATTGCTCTGCCGGTGTAAGTGTTTGTTATTCCTCTGCCTGTGTAAGTGCTTGTTATTGCTCTGCCTGTGTAACTGTCTGTTATTGCTCTGTCTGTGTAAGTTTTTGTTCTTGCTCTGCCTGTGTAAGTGTTTGTTATTGCTCTGTCTCTGTAACTGGTTGTTATTGCTTTGTGTGTGTAACTGTTTGTTATTTCTCTGCCTGTGTAACTGTTTGTTTTTTCTCTGTCTGTGTAAGTTTTTGTTATTGCTCTGCCTGTGTAACTGTTTGTTATTATTCTGTCTCTGTAACTGCTTGTTATTGCTCTTCCTGTGTAACTCTTTGTTATTGCTTTGTTTTGTAAGTGTATTTTACTGCTCAGCCTGTGTAAGTGTTTGTTGTTGTTTCGTCAGTTTATCTGTTTGTTAGTGCTCGGTCCGTGTAAGTGTTTGTTATTGCTCTGCCTGTGCAACTGTTTGTTATTGCTCTGCCTGTCTAACAGTTTTTTATTTCTCTGCCTGTCTAACTGTTTGTTATTGCTCTGCCTGTGTAAGTGTTTGTTATTGCTCTGCCTGTCTAACTGGTTATTATTGCTCTGCCTGTGTAAGTGTTTGTTATTGCTCTGCCTGTGTAACTGTTTGTTATTGCTCTGCCTGTGTAACTGTTTGTTATTGCTCTGCCTGTGCAACTGTTTGTTATTGCTCTGCCTGTCTAACAGTTTTTTATTTCTCTGCCTGTCTAACTGTTTGTTATTGCTCTGCCTGTGTAAGTGTTTGTTATTGCTCTGCCTGTCTAACTGGTTATTATTGCTCTGCCTGTGTAAGTGTTTGTTATTGCTCTGCCTGTGTAACTGTTTGTTATTGCTCTGCCTGTGTAACTGTTTGTTATTGCTCTGCCTGTCTAACGGTTTATTACTGCTCTGCCAGTGTAAGTGTTTGTTATTGCTCTGCCTGTGTAACTGTTTGTTATTGCTCTGCCTGTTTAACTGTTTATTATTGCTCTGCCTGGGTAAGTGTTTGTTATTGCTCTGCCTGTCTAACTGTTTGTAATTGCTCTGCCTGTGTTACTGTTTGTTATTTTTCTGCCTGTCTAACTGTTTGTTATTGCTCTGTCTCTGTAACTGCTTGTTATTGCTCTACCTGTGTAACTGTTTGTTATTGCTCTGTTTTGTAAGTATTTGTTATTGCTCTGCCTGTGTAAGTATTTGTTTTTGCTCTGTCCGTTTAAGTGTTAGTTATTGCTCTGCCTGTGTCAGTGTTTGTTATTGCTCTGCCTGTCTAACGGTTTATTACTGCTCTGCCTGTGTAAGTGTTTGTTATTGCTCTGCCTGTGTAACTGTTTGTTATTGCTCTGCCTGTCTAACTGTTTATTATTGCTCTGCCTGTGTAAGTGTTTGTTATTGCTCTGCCTGTGTAACTGTTTGTTATTGCTCTGCCTCTGTAAGCGTTTGTTATTTCTCTGCCTGTCTAACTGTTTGTAATTGCTCTGTCTGTGTAAGTGTTTGTTATTGCTCTGCCTGTCTAACTGTTTGTAATTGCTCTGCCTGTGTAGGTTTTTGTTATTGCTCTGCCTGTCTAACTGTTTGTAATTGCTCTGCCTGTGTAAGTTTTTGTTCTTGCTCTGCCTGTGTAACTGTTTGTTATTTCTCTGCCTGTCTAACTCTTTGTTATTGCTCTGCCTGTGTAAGTATTTGTTTTTGCTCTGTCCGTTTAAGTGTTAGTTATTACTCTGCCTGTGTAAGTGTTTGTTATTGCTCTGTCTGTGTAAGTGTTTGTTATTGCTCTGCCTGTGTAACTGTTTGTTATTGCTCTGCCTGTCTAACAGTTTGTTATTTCTCTGCCTGTCTAACTCTTTGTTATTGCTCTGCCTGTCTAACTGGGTATTATTGCTCAGCCTGTGTAAGTGTTTGTTATTGCTCTGCCTGTCTAACTGTTTATTGTTGCTCTGCTTGTGTAAGCGTTTGTTATTTCTCTGCCTGTGTTACTGTTTGTTATTGCTCTGCCTGTGTAACTGTTTGTTATTTCTGTGTCTCTGTAACTGCTTGTTATTGCTCTACCTGTTTAACTGTTTCTTATTGCTCTGTTTTGTAGGTGTTTGTTATTGCTCTGCCTGTGTAAGTGTTTGTTATTGCTCTGCCTCTGTAAGTGTTTGTTATTGCTCTGTCTGTGTAAGTGTTTGTTATTGCTCTGCCTGTGTAAGTGTTTGTTATTGCTCTGCCTGTCTAACTGGGTATTATTGCTCAGCCTGTGTAAGTGTTTGTTATTGCTCTGCCTATCTAACTGTTTATTGTTGCTCTGCTTGTGTAAGCGTTTGTTATTTCTCTGCCTGTGTTACTGTTTGTTATTGCTCTGCCTGTGTAACTGTTTGTTATTGCTGTGTCTCTGTAACTGCTTGTTATTGCTCTACCTGTGTAACTGTTTCTTATTGCTCTGTTTTGTAGGTGTTTGTTATTGCTCTGTCTGTGTAACTGTTTGTTATTGCGCTGCCTCTGTAAGTGTTTGTTATTGCTCTGCCTGTCTAACTGTTTATTATTGCTCTGCTTGTGTAAGTGTTTGTTATTGCTCTGACTGTGTAACTGTTTGTTATTTTTCTGCCTGTCGAACTGTTTGTTATTGCTCTGTCTCTGTAACTGCTTGTTATTTCTCTACCTGTGTAACTGTTTGTTATTGCTGTGTTTTGTAAGTGTTTGTTATTGCTCTGCCGGTGTAAGTATTTGTTTTTGCTCTGTCCGTTTAAGTGTTAGTTATTTCTCTGCCTGTGTAAGTGTTTGTTGTTGCTCTGTCAGTTTATCTGTTTGTTATTGCTCTGCCTGTCTAACAGTTTATTACTGCTCTGCCTGTGTAAGTGTTTGTTATTGCTCTGCCTGTGTAACTATTTGTTATTGCTCTGCCTATCTAACTGTTTATTACTGCTCTGCTTGTGTAAGTGTTTGTTATTGCTCTGCCTGTGTAACTGTTTGTTATTGCTCTGCCTGTCTAACTGTTTATTATTGCTCTGCCTGTGTAAGTGTTTGTTGTTGCTCTGCCTGTGTAACTGTTTGTTATTGCTCTGCCTCTGTAACTGCTTGATATTACTGTACCTGTGTAACTGTTTGTTATTGCTCTTTTTTATAAGTGTTTGTTATTGCTCTGACTGTGTAAGTGTTTGTTATTGCTCTGCCTCTGTAACTGTTTGTTATTGCTCTGTCTGTGTAAGTATTTGTTTTTGCTCTGTCCGTTTAGGTGTTAGTTATTACTCTGCCTGTGTGAGTGTTTGTTATTGCTCTGTCTCTGTAAGTGTTTGTTGTTGCTCTGTCTGTGTAAGTGTTTGTTATTGCTCAGCCTGTGTAAGTGTTTGTTATTGCTCTGTCTCTGTAACTGCTTGTCATTGCTCTACCTGTGCAAATGTTTGTTATTGCTCTGTTTTGTAAGTATTTGTTATTGCTCAGCCTGTGTAAGTGTTTGTTATTGCTCTGTCTCTGTAACTGTTTGTTATTGCTCTGCCTGACTAATTGTTTGTTATTGCTCTGCCTGTCTAACTGTTTGTTATTGCTCTGCCTGTCTAACTGTTTGTTATTGCTCTGCCTGCGTAAGTGTTTGTTATTGCTCTGCCTGTCTAACTGTTTGTAATTGCTCTGCCTGTGTAAGTGTTTGTTATTTCTCTGCTTGTCTAACTGTTTGTTATTGCTCTGTCTCTGTAACTGCTTGTTATTGCTCTACCTGTGTAACTGTTTGTTATTGCTCTGTTTTGTACGTTTTTGTTCTTGCTCTGCCTGTCTAACTGTTTGTTATTGCTCTGCCTGTCTAACAGTTTGTTATTGCTCTACATGTGTAACTGTTTGTTATTACTCTGTTTTGTAACTGTTTGTTATTGCTCTGCCTGTGTAAGTATTTGTTTTTGCTCTGTCCATTTAAGAGTTAGTTATTACTCTGCCTGTGTTAGTGTTTGTTATTGCTCTGTCTGTGCAAATGTTTGTTATTGCTCTGTTTTGTAAGTGTTTGTTATTGCTCTGCCTGTGTAACTGTTTGTTATTGCTCTGTCTCTGTAACTGTTTGTTATTGCTCTGCCTGTGTAACTGATTGTTATTGCTCTCTCTGTATAAGTGTTTTTTATTGCTCTGCCTGTGTAAGTGTTTGTTATTGCTCTGCCTGCATAACTGTTTGTTCTTGCTCTGCCTGTGTAACGGTTTGATATTTCTCTGCCTGTCGAACTGTTTGTTATTGCTCTGTCTCTGTAACTGCTTGTTATTGCTCTACCTGTGTAACTGTTTGTTATTGCTCTGTTTTGTTAGTGTTTGTTATTTCTCTGCCTGTCAAACTGTTTGTTATTGCTCTGCCTGTGTAACTGTTCGGTATTGCTCTACATGTCTAACTGTTTGTTATTGCTCTCCTTGTCTAATTGTTTATTATTGCTCTGCTTGTGTAAGTGTTTGTTATTGCTCTGCCTGTCTAACTGTTTGTTATTGCTCTGCCTGTCTAACAGTTTGTTAATGCTCTGCTTTGTAAGTGTTTGTTATTGCTCTGCCTGTGTAAGTGTTTGTTATTGCTCTGCCTGTCTGACAGTTTGTTATTGCTCTACATGTGTAACAGTTTGTTATTACTCTGTTTTGTAAGTGTTTTTATTGCTCTGCCTGTGTAAGTATTTGTTTTTGCTCTGTCTGTTTAAGTGTTAGTTATTACTCTGTCTGTGTAAGTGTTTGTTATTGCTCTGTCTGTGTAAGTGTTTGTTGTTGCTCTGTCTGTGTAACTGTTTGTTATTGCGCTGCCTGTCTAACTGTTTGTAATTGCTCTGCCTGTGTAAGTGTTTATTATTGCTCTGCCTGCGTAACTGTTTGTTATTGCTCTGCCTGTGTAAGTATTTGTTTTTGCTCTGTCCGTTTAAGTGTTAGTTATTACTCTGCCTGTGTTAGTGTTTGTTATTGCTCTGTCTGTGTAAGTGTTTGTTGTTGCTCTGTCTGTGTAAGTGTTTGTTATTGCTCTGCCTGTGTAACTGTTTGTTATTGCTCTGTCTCTGTAACTGCTTGTTATTGCTCTACCTGTGTAACTGTTTGTTATTGCTCTGTTTTATAAGTGTTTGTTATTGCTCTGCCTGTGTTAGTGTTTGTTATTGCTCTGCCTGTGTAACTGTTTGTTATTGCTCTGTCTGTGTAAGTATTTGTTATTGCTCTGTCCGTATAAGTGTTAGTTATTACTCTGCCTGTGTAACTGTTTGTTATTGCTCTGTCTGTGTCACTGTTTGTTATTTCTCTGCTTGTCTAACTGTTTGTTATTGCTCTGTCTCTGTAACTGCTTGTTATTGCTCTACCTGTGTAACTGTTTGTTATTGCTCTGTTTTGTAAGTTTTTGTTCTTGCTCTGCCTGTCTAACTGTTTGTTATTGCTCTGCCTGTCTAACAGTTTGTTATTGCTCTACATATGTAACTGTTTGTTATTACTCTGTTTTGTCACTGTTTGTTATTGCTCTGCCTGTGTAAGTATTTGTTTTTGCTCTGTCTGTTTAAGTGTTAGTTATTACTCTGTCTGTGTAAGTGTTTGTTATTGCTCTGTCTGTGTAAGTGTTTGTTGTTGCTCTGTCTGTGTAACTGTTTGTTATTGCGCTGCCTGTCTAACTGTTTGTAATTGCTCAGCCTGTGTAAGTGTTTATTATTGCTCTGCCTGCGTAACTGTTTGTTATTGCTCTGCCTGTGTCACTGTTTGTTATTGCTCTACATATGTAACTGTTTGTTATTACTCTGTTTTGTAACTGTTTGTTATTGCTCTGCCTGTGTAAGTATTTGTTTTTGCTCTGTCCGTTTAAGTGTTAGTTATTACTCTGCCTGTGTTAGTGTTTGTTATTGCTCTGTCTGTGTAAGTGTTCGTTGTTGCTCGGTCTGTGTAAGTGTTTGTTATTGCTCTGCCTGTGTAACTGTTTGTTATTGCTCTGTCTCTGTAACTGCTTGTTATTGCTCTACCTGTGCAAATGTTTGTTATTGCTCTGTTTTGTAAGTGTTTGTTATTGCTCCGCCTGTGTAACTGTTCGTTATTGCTCTGTTTCTGTAACTGTTTGTTATTGCTCTGCCTGTGTAACTGATTGTTATTGCTCTCTCTGTATAAGTGTTTTTTATTGCTCTGCCTGTGTAAGTGTTTGTTATTGCTCTGCCTGCATAACTGTTTGTTCTTGCTCTGCCTGTGTAACGGTTTGTTATTTCTCTGCCTGTCAAACTGTTTGTTATTGCTCTGTCTCTGTAACTGCTTGTTATTGCTCTACCTGCGTAACTGTTTGTTATTTCTCTGTTTTGTAAGTGTTTGTTATTGCTCTGCCTGTGTAACTGTTTGTTATTGCTCTGCCTGTCTAACTGTTTGTCATTGCTCTGCCTGTCTAACTGTTTGTTATTGCTCTGCTTTGTAAGTGTTTGTTATTGCTCTGCTTGTGTAAGTGTTTGTTATTGCTCTGCCTGTCTAACTGTTTGTCATTGCTCTGCCTGTCTAACAGTTTATTATTGCTCTGCTTTGTAAGTGTTTGTTATTGCTCTGCCTGTGTAACTGTTTGTTATTGCTCTGCCTGTCTGACAGTTTGTTATTGCTCTACATGTGTAACTGTTTGTTTTTACTCTGTTTTGTAAGTGTTTTTATTGCTCTGCCTGTGTAAGTATTTGTTTTTGCTCTGTCTGTTTAAGTGTTAGTTATTACTCTGCCTGTGTAAGTGTTTGCTATTGCTCTGTCTGTGTAAGTGTTTGTTGTTGCTCTGTCTGTGTAAGTGTTTGTTATTGCGCTGCCTGTCTAACTGTTTGTAATTGCTCTGCCTGTGTAAGTGTTTATTATTGTTCTGCCTGCGTAACTGTTTGTTATTGCTCTGCCTGTGTCACTGTTTGTTATTTCTCTGCCTGTCTAACTGTTTGTTATTGCTTTGTCTCTGTAACTGCTTGTTATTGCTCTACCTGTGTAACTGTTTGTTATTGCTCTGTTTTGTACGTGTTTGTTATTGCTCTGCCTGTGTTAGTGTTTGTTATTGCTTTGCCTGTGTAACTGCTTGTTATTGCTCTGTCTGTGTAAGTATTTGTTTTTGCTCTGTCCGTTTAAGTGTTAGTTATTACTCTGCCTGTGTAAGTGTTTGTTATTGCTCTGTCTCTGTAAGTGTTTGTTGTTGCTCTGTCTGTGTAAGTGTTTGTTATTGCTCTGTCTCTGTAAGTGCTTGTCATTGCTCTACCTGTGGAAATGTTTGTTATTGCTCTGTTTTGTAAGTGTTTGTTATTGCTCTGCCTGTGTAACTGTTTGTTATTGCTCTGTCTCTGTAACTGTTTGTTATTTCTCTGCCTGACTAAGTGTTTGTTATTGCTCTGCCTGTCTAACTGTTTGTAATTGCTCTGCCTGTGTAAGTGTTCGTTATTGCTCTGCCTGCATAACTGTTTGCTCTTGCTCTGCCTGTGTAACTGTTTGTTATTTCTCTGCCTGTCTGTTTGTTATTGTTCTGTCTCTGTTACTGCTTGTGATTGCTCTGCCTGCGTAGCTGTTTGTTATTGCTCTGCCTGTCTAAATGTTTGTTATTGCTCTGCCTGTGTAAGTGTTTGTTATTGCTCTGCCTGTGTTACTGTTTGTTATTGCTATGCCTGCGTAGCTGCTTGTTATTGCTCTACCTGTGTAAGTGTTTGTTATTGCTCTGCCTGTGTAAGTGTTTGTTATTGCTCTGCCTGTGTAACTGTTTGTTATTTCTCTGCCTGTGTAACTGTTTGTTATTTCTCTGCCTGTCTGTTTGTTATTGTTCTGTCTCTGTTACTGCTTGTGATTGCTCTGCCTGCGTAACTGTTTGTTATTGCTCTGCCTGTCTAAATGTTTGTTATTGCTCTGCCTGTGTAAGTGTTTGTTATTGCTCTGCCTGTGTTACTGTTTGTTATTGCTATGCCTGCGTAGCTGCTTGTTATTGCTCTACCTGTGTAAGTGTTTGTTATTGCTCTGCCTGTGTAAGTGTTTGTTATTGCTCTGCCTGTGTAACTGTTTGTTATTTCTCTGCCTGTCTGTTTGTTATTGTTCTGTCTCTGTTACTGCTTGTGATTGCTCTGCCTGCGTAACTGTTTGTTATTGCTCTGCCTGTCTAAATGTTTGTTATTGCTCTGCCTGTGTAAGTGTTTGTTATTGCTCTGCCTGTGTTACTGTTTGTTATTGCTATGCCTGCGTAGCTGCTTGTTATTGCTCTGCCTGTGTAAGTGTTTGTTATTGCTCTGCCTGTGTAACTGTTTGTTATTGCTCTGCGTGTCTAACTGTTTGTTATTGCTCTGCGTGTCTAACTGTTTGTCATTGCTCTGCAAGTGTAACTGTTTGTTATTGTTGTGTCCGTGTAACTGTTTGCTATTTCTCTGCCTGTCTAACTGTTTGTTATTGCTCTGCCTGTGTAACTGTTTGTTATTGCTCTGCCTGCGTAAGTGCTTGTTATTGCTCTGCCTGTCTAACTGTGTGTAATTGCTCTGCCTGTGTAACTGTTTGTTATTGCTCTTCTTGTGTAACTGTTTGTTATTGCTCTGCGTGTCTAACTGCTGTGTTATGCTCTGTCTGTGTAACTGTTTGTTATTGTTGTGTCCGTGTAACTGTTTGCTATTGCTCTGCATGTCTAACTGTTTGTTATTGCTCTGTCAGTGTGACTGTTTGTTATTGTTTTGTCCGTGAAACTGATTGATATTGCTCTGTTGGTGTAACTGTCTGTAACTAGTCTTTGTGCAATTGTTTCATGTTTCTGTCGCTGGTGAATTCATTGTCGTGCTCTCTCTCTGAGTGAGTATTTGGGATTGCACTGATGAAAGAATCATTCAGTATTGCTCTGCTTGTGTCATTGATTTGTGTTTGTAGTGATTGTAACCAGGTTGACCTCATTGAGAAGGTTTTTGATTGGGGTTGTCAACCTGGGCCTCTCAAGGAAGCCCTGGCTGACCATATCACCCAGAGATTAAAATCTCCTCAGTTCGAGACACTGACTCCAAAGTGGCTGGCTGCAGCCAGTGTGCACTGTGCACAAGGAAATAAGGGGTGCCTTGGTGATGGCATACTCTGAAGTTATTTCAATCCTGATCTGCTGGTGTATTTGTTTCTTATTGCTCTGCCATATTTTTGTTTTACCTATTCGAAAACCCAACAGATCATCCGTTCTTAATGATGCTGTTCCAAATACTTGCAACAATCCCCATAAACAGCCCTTGGCACAAAACGTAAAATCAAACACAGGGTCTGACAGGAGAGAGGTCAGACAGAGACAGGACCAGCCTGATCCAGCAGCTTTTTCCCACACTACTACTAAAATCCAAACCAAACCAGAGAGAAACTGAACTGGGAGAACTGACCATTCTCTTTTCATTGTACACAGGTTTTTTTTTACTTGAAGGCTTTCTGTCTGTGGCAGTATTTGTTAGAGTTATCAAGTTGTCCTAAAACTTCAACCCTAGATTTTGCAGAGTTTGTGTTGTTTCGACATCTCTGAAAATAAAAGCCAAGGACAACATAACCTTGTTAAAGGAACAGTTTTGTCACGCTGTGTTTTTGTTTGGTATTGCTCTGTCTGTATATTTGTTTGGTTTAGCTCTGCCTGTATACTTGTTTGGTATTGTCTGCCTGTATACTTGTTTTGTATATCTCTGCCTGTATACTTGTTTGGCTTTTGTCAGTCTGTTTATTTGTTTTGTGTTGTTCTGCCTGTATATTTGTTTGGCATTTTCAGCCTCTTTATTTTTTGATATTGCTCTGCCTGCATAGTTGTTTGGTATTGTTCCATCTGCAAATTTGTTTGGCGATGCTCTGTCTCTATATTTGTTTGGTATTGTTCTGCCTGTAAATTTGTTTGGTATTGTTCTGCCTGTAAATTTGTTTGGTATTGTTCTGTCTGTAAATTTGTTCAGTGTTGCTTAGCATGTACATTTGTTTTGTGATGCTCTACCTGTATGTTTTTTTGGCAATTGTCAAGCTGTTGAATTGTTTGGCATTTCCCTGCCTGTATATTTGATATTTCTGTGTCTGTGCATTTGTTTGGTGTTGCTCTGCCTGTTCATTATTTGATATTTCTGTGTCTGTGTATTTGTTTGGTCTTGCTCTGCCTGTATATTTATTTTATGCTGCTCTGCCTGTACAATGGTTTGGTGTTGCTGCGCCTCTATATTTGTTTGGTGTTGCTGTCCCTGTAGATTTGGTTGCTCTTGCTCTGACTGTGTATTTGTTTAGTATTGTTCTGTATGTTGAATTGTTCGGTACTGCTCTGCCTATAGATTTGTTTGGTATCGCATACTTTGTGTAAATATATGGTGGGGCTCTATATGTATTCAACGTATTTGGTATTGTTTCAGATTGCAGTGTCCATGTAATTGTTCGCTCTTGTCTTCTCTACGTAATTCCTTGGTGGTGGCCTGTCCCTGTAAAAGTTTGATATTGCTCCCTCTGTGCAATTGTTTGGTGTTACTGTCTGTATTGTTGGTTTTTCGCTCTGTGTAATTTTTTTGCTTCGCCTGTCTCTGTATTTGTTTGTTATTGTTCTGTGTGTGTAATAATTAACCAAACAAGTACACAGGGAGAGTGACACTAAACAGTTAGACAGGAAGAGCAACATCAAACAATTACACAGGGAGAGTAACTCTAAACAATTACA
This sequence comes from Chiloscyllium plagiosum, assembly GCF_037043375.1. Classification (NCBI taxonomy): domain Eukaryota; kingdom Metazoa; phylum Chordata; class Chondrichthyes; order Orectolobiformes; family Hemiscylliidae; genus Chiloscyllium; species Chiloscyllium plagiosum. The sequence goes on along the minus strand of NW_028270141.1, from coordinate 146,292,892 downwards.
CAGGGAGAGTAACTCTAAACAATTACACAGGGAGAGTAACACCAAACAATTACACAGGGAGAGTAACTCTAAACAATTACACAGGGAGAGTAACACCAAACAATTACACAGGGAGAGTAACTCTAAACAATTACACATGGAGAGTAACACCAAACAATTACACAGGGAGAGTAACACCAAACAATGACACAGGGAGAGTAACTCTAAACAATTACACAGGGAGAGTAACACCAAACAATTACACAGGGAGAGTAACACCAAACAATTACACAGGGAGAGTAACTCTAAACAATTACACAGGGAGAGTAACTCTAAACAATTACACAGGGAGAGTAACACCAAACAATTACACAGGGAGAGTAACTCTAAACAATTACACATGGAGAGTAACACCAAACAATTACACAGGGAGAGTATCACCAAACAATGACACAGGGAGAGTAACTCTAAACAATTACACAGGGAGAGTAACACCAAACAATTACACAGGGAGAGTAACACCAAACAATTACACAGGGAGAGTAACTCTAAACAATTACACAGGGAGAGTAACACCAAACATTTACACAGGGAGAGTAACACCAAACAATTACACAGGGAGAGTAACACCAAACAATGACACAGGGAGAGTAACTCTAAACAATTACACAGGGAGAGTAACACCAAACAATTACACAGGGAGAGTAACACCAAACAATTACACAGGGAGAGTAACACCAAACAATTACACAGGGAGAGTAACTCTAAACAATTACACAGGGAGAGTAACACCAAACAATTACACAGGGAGAGTAACTCTAAACAATTACACAGGGAGAGTAACACCAAACAATTACACAGGGAGAGTAACACCAAACAATTACACAGGGAGAGTAACTCTAAACAATTACACAGGGAGAGTAACACCAAACAATTACACAGGGAGAGTAACACCAAACAATTACACAGGGAGAGTAACTCTAAACAATTACACAGGGAGAGTAACACCAAACAATTACACAGGGAGAGTAACACCAAACAATTACACAGGGAGAGTAACTCTAAACAATTACACAGGGAGAGTAACACCAAACAATTACACAGGGAGAGTAACTCTAAACAATTACACAGGGAGAGTAACACCAAACAATTACACAGGGAGAGTAACACCAAACAATTACACAGGGAGAGTAACTCTAAACAATTACACAGGGAGAGTAACACCAAACAATTACACAGGGAGAGTAACTCTAAACAATTACACAGGGAGAGTAACACCAAACAATTACACAGGGAGAGTAACACCAAACAATTACACAGGGAGAGTAACTCTAAACAATTACACAGGGAGAGTAACACCAAACAATTACACAGGGAGAGTAACACCAAACAATTACACAGGGAGAGTAACTCTAAACAATTACACAGGGAGAGTAACACCAAACAATTACACAGGGAGAGTAACTCTAAACAATTAAACAGGGAGAGTAACACCAAACAATTACACAGGGAGAGTAACACCAAACAATTACACAGGGAGAGTAACTCTAAACAATTACACAGGGAGAGTAACACCAAACAATTACACAGGGAGAGTAATACTAAACAATTACACAGGGAGAGTAACACCAAAAAATTACACAGGGAGAGTAATACTAAACAATTACACAGGGAGAGTAACACCAAACAATTACACAGGGAGAGTAACTCTAAACAATTACACAGGGAGAGTAACTCTAAACAATTACACAGGGAGAGTAACACCAAAAAATTACACAGGGAGAGTAATACTAAACAATTACACAGGGAGAGTAACACCAAACAATTACACAGGGAGAGTAATACTAAACAATTACACATGGAGAGTAACACCAAACAATTACACAGGGAGAGTAATACTAAACAATTACACAGGGAGAGTAACACCAAACAATTACACAGGGAGAGTAACACCAAACAATTACACGGGGAAAGTAACACCAAACAATTACGCAGGGAGAGTAACACCAAACAATTACACAGGGAGAGTAACACCAAACATTTACACAGGGAGAGTAATACTAAACAATTACACAGGGAGAGTAACACCAAACAATTACACAGGGAGAGTAGCACCAAACAATTACACAGGGAGAGTAACACCAAACAATTACACAGGGAGAGTAATACTAAACAATTACACAGGGAGAGTAACACCAAACAATTACACAGGGAGAGTAACACCAAACAATTACACAGGGAGGGTAACTCTAAACAATTACACATGGAAAGTAACACCAAACAATTACGCAGGGAGAGTAACACCAAACAATTACACAGGGAGAGTAACACCAAACATTTACACAGGGAGAGTAATACTAAACAATTACACAGGGAGAGTAACACCAAACAATTACACAGGGAGAGTAGCACCAAACAATTACACAGGGAGAGTAACACAATACAATTAACAGGGAAAGGAATAAGAAACAATTAGCCAGGGAGAGTAATACCAAACAATTAAACAAGGAAAGTATTGCCAAAAATCAGCAGGGAGAGAAACGCAATGCAATTAGACTGGGAAGGTAATAACAAACAATTATTCAGGGAGAACAACACCAACTAATTAACAGGAGGAGTAATAACAAACAATTACATAGGGTGTGTAATCTAAAGAAGGCCCAGGGGGCAACAGTTTCATGCACAAGGTGGTACATGTGTGGACTGAGATGCCAGAGGAACTGGTGGAGGTTAATACAATTACAACAATTAAAAGGCATTTGGACAGGTATATGAATTGGTTGGGTTTCGATAGAGATGGGCAAAGTGCTGGCAAATAGGACTAGATTAGGTTAGGATATCTGGTCAGCATGGGTAGGTTGGACCAAAGTGTCTGCTTCTGTGCTGTACAGGTCTATGACTCTATTACCAATTACACAGGGAGAGTAATAACAAACACTTACACAGGGAGAGTAATAAGAAACAGTTACACAGGGAGAATAACACTTAATCATTACACAGGGAGAGTAACACTAAACAATTACACAGGGAGAGTAATAACAAACACTTACACAGGGAGAGTAATAACAAACATTTACACAGGGAGAGTAATAAGAAACAGTTACACAGGGAGAGTAACACTAAATCATTACACAGGGAGAATAACACCAAACAATTACACAGGGAGAGTAACACTAAACAATTACACACAGAGAGAGTAATAACAAATACTTACACAGGGAGAGTAATACAAACAATTAACAGGGAGAGTGACATCAAACAATTACACAACAAGAGTAATACTAAACAATTACACAGGGAGAGTAACACCAAACAATTACACAGGGAGAGTAATACTAAACAATTACACATGGAGAGTAACACCAAACAATTACACAGGGAGAGTAATACTAAACAATTACACAGGGAGAGTAACACCAAACAATTACACAGGGAGAGTAACACCAAACAATTACACAGGGAGGGTAACTCTAAACAATTACACATGGAAAGTAACACCAAACAATTACGCAGGGAGAGTAACACCAAACAATTACACAGGGAGAGTAACACCAAACATTTACACAGGGAGAGTAATACTAAACAATTACACAGGGAGAGTAACACCAAACAATTACACAGGGAGAGTAGCACCAAACAATTACACAGGGAGAGTAACACAATACAATTAACAGGGAAAGGAATAAGAAACAATTAGCCAGGGAGAGTAATACCAAACAATTACACAAGGAAAGTATTGCCAAAAATCAGCAGGGAGAGAAACGCAATGCAATTAGACTGGGAAGGTAATAACAAACAATTATTCAGGGAGAACAACACCAACTAATTAACAGGAGGAGTAATAACAAACAATTACATAGGGTGTGTAATCTAAAGAAGGCCCAGGGGGCAACAGTTTCATGCACAAGGTGGTACATGTGTGGACTGAGATGCCAGAGGAACTGGTGGAGGTTAATACAATTACAACAATTAAAAGGCATTTGGACAGGTATATGAATTGGTTGGGTTTCGATAGAGATGGGCAAAGTGCTGGCAAATAGGACTAGATTAGGTTAGGATATCTGGTCAGCATGGGTAGGTTGGACCAAAGTGTCTGCTTCTGTGCTGTACAGGTCTATGACTCTATTACCAATTACACAGGGAGAGTAATAACAAACACTTACACAGGGAGAGTAATAAGAAACAGTTACACAGGGAGAATAACACTTAATCATTACACAGGGAGAGTAACACTAAACAATTACACAGGGAGAGTAACACTAAACAATTACACAGGGAGAGTAATAACAAACACTTACACAGGGAGAGTAATAACAAACATTTACACAGGGAGAGTAATAAGAAACAGTTACACAGGGAGAGTAACACTAAATCATTACACAGGGAGAATAACACCAAACAATTACACAGGGAGAGTAACACTAAACAATTACACACAGAGAGAGTAATAACAAATACTTACACAGGGAGAGTAATACAAACAATTAACAGGGAGAGTGACATCAAACAATTACACAACAAGAGTAATACTAAACAATTACACAGGGAGAGTAATAATAAACACTTACACAGGGAGAGTAATACAAGCAATTAACAGGGAGAGTGACATCAAACAATTACACTGGGAGAGTAATACTAAACAATTACACAGGGAGAGTAACACCAAACAATTACACAGGGAGAGTAGCACCAAACAATTACACAGGGTGAGTAACACAATACAATTAACAGGGAAAGGAATAAGAAACAATTAGCCAGGGAGAGTAATACCAAACAATTACACAAGGAAAGTATTGCCAAAAATCAGCAGGGAGAGAAACGCAATGCAATTAGACTGGGAAGGTAATAACAAACAATTATTCAGGGAGAACAACACCAACTAATTAACAGGAGGAGTAATAACAAACAATTACATAGGGTGTGTAATCTAAAGAAGGCCCAGGGGGCAACAGTTTCATGCACAAGGTGGTACATGTGTGGACTGAGATGCCAGAGGAACTGGTGGAGGTTAATACAATTACAACAATTAAAAGGCATTTGGACAGGTATATGAATTGGTTGGGTTTCGATAGAGATGGGCAAAGTGCTGGCAAATAGGACTAGATTAGGTTAGGATATCTGGTCAGCATGGGTAGGTTGGACCAAAGTGTCTGCTTCTGTGCTGTACAGGTCTATGACTCTATTACCAATTACACAGGGAGAGTAATAACAAACACTTACACAGGGAGAGTAATAAGAAACAGTTACACAGGGAGAATAACACTTAATCATTACACAGGGAGAGTAACACTAAACAATTACACAGGGAGAGTAACACTAAACAATTACACAGGGAGAGTAATAACAAACACTTACACAGGGAGAGTAATAACAAACATTTACACAGGGAGAGTAATAAGAAACAGTTACACAGGGAGAGTAACACTAAATCATTACACAGGGAGAATAACACCAAACAATTACACAGGGAGAGTAACACTAAACAATTACACACAGAGAGAGTAATAACAAATACTTACACAGGGAGAGTAATACAAACAATTAACAGGGAGAGTGACATCAAACAATTACACAACAAGAGTAATACTAAACAATTACACAGGGAGAGTAATAATAAACACTTACACAGGGAGAGTAATACAAGCAATTAACAGGGAGAGCGACATCAAACAATTACACTAGGAGAGTAATACTAAACAATTACACAGGGAGAGTAATAATAAACACTTACACAGGGAGAGTAATACAAGCAATTAACAGGGAGAGTGACATCAAACAATTACACTGGGAGAGTAATACTAAACAATTACACAGGGGCAGTAATAACAAATACTTACACAGGGAGAGTAATACAAACAATTAACAGGGAGAGTGACATCAAACAATTACACAGGGAGAGTAATACTAAACAATTACACAGGGGGAGTAATAACAAACACTTACACAGGGAGAGTAATACCAACAATTAACAGGGAGAGTGACATCAAACACTTACACAGGGAGAGTAACACTAAATAATTACACAGGGAAAGTAACAGCAAACACTTACATGGAGAGAGTAACACTAAACAGTTACACAAGGAGAGTAACGCCAAAACATTACACAAAGAGAGTAACTCCAAACAATTACACAGGGAGAGTAACAGCAAACAATTACACAGGGAGATTAACACCAAAATTACACTGGGAGAGTAAGCGCAACAATTACAGAGGGGCGATAACACCAAACAATTACGCAGTAAAAGTAATAACAAACAATTATCAAGCAACTACAGAACAAGGCAATGCGAAAGAAATAAGCAGAGAGCGATACTAAACACTTATACAGAGAGTGCGACAGCAAAATGTTACACACTGTGATACCAGACTTACATAGACTAATACCTAACGACGACACAAGTAGAAAACAAAGTAATTCCAAAGACCAAGCAATAGCAAACCATTTCCCAAAGTGTAATATGAAACAATTACTCAGACAGAGCAATATCAAAATATAACATAGACATTGAAAATGCACAATGTTAAAATGTTCTCTGAGAGTCATGGTAACACCAAACAATTACTCTGTGTTAAATAGTCATCAATGCCAAACAATTACACGTTGAAGGAAAGTGAAATACTGAGTAACTCAAGATAGTGAGAGTGCATTCTAAACAATTATCGACACAGAGGCAGGAATGTTAAAAAATTATACATATAGAACCAGGAATAACAAAAGGTTGCAGAGAGAGGGAGTCAGAGAGCAATAACTTACAACTGCAGAGACTGAGAGACAGACAGACAGACAGACACAGAAACAGGGACAAAGACAGAGAGACAGAGAGAGAGAGAGAGCGAGAAAGACCAACAAACAGGCAGTGAGCAAAGCCAAGTAAACAAATAAAAGGAGGTGGTCACTCCAAGCCATTATACAGAGCAATCAATGGCAGTGTGATAAAGATAATAATAATACTAACTATTAAATGAGTAATGATGGTAACAACTGATAATGGAGTGATATCAATATCAGAGAGTGATCACAATAACAAACATTAACAAACTGTACCAGATGATATCAAAAACACTCACAGAATGATTACAATAACAAAGAATAACAGATCGATAACAATAACAAACAATAATAGAACGATGTTGAAAAGTATGGTGCTGGAAAAGCACAGCAGGCCAGGCAGCATCCGAGGAGTAGGAGAATCGACGTTTCGGGCATAAGCCCTTCTTCAGGAATGAGGCTGGTGTGCCAAGCGGACTGAGATAAAAGTTGGGGGGGGGGGATTTGGGGGAGGGGTGCTGGGAATACGATAGGTGGAAGGAGGTGAGGGTGATAGGCCGGAGAGGGGTTGGGGGCGGAGAGGTCGGGAAGAAGATTGCAGGTTGAGGGTGGTGCTGAATCCGGGAGTTGGGGCTGAGACAAGGTGGGGGGAGGGGAAATGAGGAAGCTGGAGAAATCTGCATTCATCCCTTGTGGTTGGAGGGTTCCTAGGCGGAAGATGAGGCGCTCTTCCTCCAGGCGTCGTGTGGCCAGGGTCTGGCGAAGGAGGAGGCCAAAGACCTGCAGGTCCTTGGCAGAGTGGGAGGGGGAGTTAAAGTGTTCAGCCAAGGGGCGGTTGGGTTGGCTGGTCCGGGTGTCCCAGAGGTGTTCCCTGAAACGTTCCACAAGTAGGCGACCTGTCTCCCCAATGTATAGGAGGCCACATCGGGTGCAGCGGATGCAGTAAATGATGTGTGTGGAGGTGCAGGTGAATTTGCGACAGATATGGAAGGATCCCTAGGGGCCTTGGAGGGAAGTGAGGGGGGAGGTGTGGGCGCAAGTTTTGCATTTCTTGCGGTTGCAGGGGAAGGTGCCGGGAGTGGAGGTTGGGTTGGTGGGGGGTGTGGATCTGACGAGGGAGTCGTGGAGGGAGTGGTCTTTCTGGAACGCTGATAGGGGAGGGGAGGGAAATATATCCCTGGTGGTGGAGTCCGTTTGGAGGTGGCGGAAATGACGGTGGATGATACGATGTATCTGGAGGTTGGTGAGGATCAGTGGGGTTCTGTCCTGGTGACGGTTGGAGGGGCGGGATTCAAGGGCGGAGGAGCAGGAAGTGGAGGAGATGCGGTGGAGAGAACGTCAACCACGTCTGGGGGAAAATTGCGGTCTTTGAAGAAGGAGGCCATCTGGGTTGTTCGGTATTGGAATAGGTCCTCCTGGGAGCAGATGCGGTGGAATTGGGAATATGGGATGGCGTTTTCACAGGGGGAAGGGTGGGAGGAGGTGTATTCTAGGTAGCTGTGGGAGTCGGTCGGTTTGTAGTAAATGTCTGTGTTGAGTCGGTCACCCAAGATAGAAATGGAGAGGTCTAGGAAGGGGAGGGAGGAGTCTGAGACAGTCCATGTAAATTTGAGGTCTGGGTAGAAGGTGTTAGTAAAGTGGATGAACTGTTCAACCTCCTCGTGGGAGCACGAGGTAGCGCCAATATAAGCATCAATGTGGCGGAGGAAAAGGTGGGGGTTGGTGCCAGTGTAGCTGCAGAAGATGGACTGTTCCACATATCCTACGAAGAGGCAGGCATAGCTGGGGCCCATGCGGGTGCCCATGGCTACTCCTTTGGTTTGGAGGAAGTGGGAGGATTGGAAAGAGAAGTTGTTAAGAGTGAGGACCAGTTCAGTCAGTCGAAGGAGAGTGTCAGTGGAAGGGTACTGGTTGGGTCGGCGGGAGAGGAAGAAGCGGAGGGCTTGGAGGCCTTCGTGATGGGGGATGGAAGTGTATAGGGACTGGAAGTCCATGGTGAAGATAAGGTGTTGGGGTCTGGGGAAGCGAAAATCATGGAGGAGGTGGAGGGCGTGGGTGGTGTCCCGAATGTAGGTGGAGAGTTCTTGGACTAAGGGGGGCAGGACAGTCCCAACCCCCGGATTCAGCACCGCCCTCTTGACCTGCAGTCTTCTTCCCGACCTCTCCGCCCCCACCCCCTCTCCGGCCTTTCACCCTCACCCTCACCTCCTTCCACCTATCGTATTCCCAGCGCCCCTCCCACCCCCACCTTTTATCTTAGCCAGCTTGGCACACCAGCCTCATTCCTGAAGAAGGGCTTATGCCCGAAACGTCGATTCTCCTGCTCCTCGGATGCTGCCTGGCCTGCTGCGCTTTTCCAGCACCACACTTTTCAAATCTGGTCTCGAGCATCTGCAGTCCTCACTTTCTCCAATAATGGAGCGATACCAATATCAGAGAGTGATCACAGCATCAAACAATAACAGACCAATAACAATAATAAACAATAATAGAGTTAAATATATTAAGAAACAGTAACACAGATTGATAACAATAAGAAACAAGGGGGTGGTTGTATGTTTTTAGATTATTAGATTGCCTACAGTAGATCTTCCAGTATGGAAACAGGCCCTTCTGCCCAACAAGTCCATACCAACCTTCTGAAGAGTAATCAACCAAGACCCATCCCTTATATTTACCCCTGCCTAATGCACCTGCCACTATGGGCAATTTAGCATGGCCAGTACACCTGACCTGCACATCTTTGGATTGTGGGAGTAAACTGGAGCAAACCCACGCAGACACGGGGAGAATGTGCAAACTCCACACAGACAGTCACCTGAGGTAGGAATCAAACCTGTGTCCCTGGCACTACGAGACAGCAGTGTTAACCACTGAGCCAGCGTGCTGTCCCATGTGATTGAGGGTGTGCTGTCGGCAGGTATACATTTAACTGTGAGTTGTTGAAGGGGGATGTGGGTTTTAATGGTGGTGTCGACTTGTCTTTGACTGGGGAGTAGGGTTGGTGCTTTAGTGCAGTAATGTACTTGCGTGGGAATGAAGGATGAAAATCATGGCACTAAATGTATCCAGCAGCCACTCGGCTGAACACTGGACAACATCCTCAAATATGGGATGGTCCCAGAGATCCAGGATGGTGCTTCATCCTGCTCCAACTACGCACGTTTATTGTCTCATGACATTCTACAACACCTCTGTCACTGAATCCCCACTATCAACATCTTGGGGGTTTACCATTGATCAGAAACTCAACTGGACCAGTTATATAAATACAGTGGCTCCCAGAACAGATCAGAGGCTAGAAATAGTGTGGTGAGCTATTCACCTCCTGACTCCCCAAAACCCATCCACCCTCTATAAGTTGGGAGTGTGATGGAATACTCCCCACTTGCCTGGATGGTTGCAGCTCCAACAATATCATCCAGGACAAAGTGCTACATTAACACTATGTCAACAAACATCCACTCCCTCTACTACCGACACTCAGTAGCAGCGGTGTGGACTGTCTACAAGATGCATTGCAGAAATCCACCAAGGCACCTTAGACAGCTCCTTCCAAACCCACAGCCACTTCCATCTCAAAGGATGGATACATGGGAACACCACCACCTTCACGTTTCCCTCCAAACCACTCACCACCCTGACTTGGAAATATATCAATGTTCCTTCACTGTCATTGGGTAAAGATCCTGGAATTCCCTCCCTAATGGCATTGTTGGGTCAACACACAGCAGGCAGACTGCAGCAGTTCAAGGAGACAACTCATCGCCACCCCCTCAAGGGGCAACTAGACGCAGCCAGCGATGTCCATATCCAATGAAAGATCAAAAAAGCCCTAGATTGCCCTCTTGTGGTGAAGGCTCAGATAACAACTTGAGGTAGCAGCTGAGATGTCCTAACGCTGAAGTTTGAGACGGACTTTGGTCATCACATTTGGATTGCTACGTTAAGTAGAAGGTGCTGGGCAAACTCAGCAGGTCAAACAGTGTCAGAGTCATTTGCTGACCATTTCCAGCATGTTTCTGTTCCATTTCATTTCAGATTTCCGGCAGCTGCAGCATTTTGTTTCTTCTGTTGAGTGTGAAAGGGAGGAAAGGTGCAAGTGAACAGACAGAGCTAGTTCTGCCAGGTGGAGGGGGGAGAGCTCCTGCTCCTTTCTGACCCACAGTGCTGCCAGTGGGGCCAGAGTGGGTGCCTGATCAGCAAAGCTGATGTTTGATCAGTCTCAGTCCAGGAGATACCGCTGCTAGATGCTATGTCTCACCCTCCCAGGGATACTTCAGTTGAGATGGAACTGCAGGAATTTAGAGCAAAACACCGATATCGAGCCAAGCAATTGGCCTTCAAACTGGGGAAAGAGTTAAGGCAGTTAACATGAATGTATCTCTCCTTCACCCTTCAATGGTGGGCCAATCATAGCAGTGCCCAGATATTTTTTCCCAAAGCTCACATATTTTTTACCTACCTATAACAGATTACATTTGCGATGCCTGCTATTATTTGGTTATGTATGGCACACAGTCTGCGACTGTATACTTCCGTCAATGCATTCTCAGGGCACTTTGTCCTATGGGTGGTGCCAGATGCTATTAGCTATGCACATAAAAAGTGTTTGTAGCTAACATGCACTCACTCCACTCTCCTCCCTCGGTGCTACACTACAAAGTTACAACATGGTAAAGAAATCTAATATTGGCTCTATGCCCTGAGCACTCCAAAGCAAGAGGTGTTCCACTGGCAAAGCCTCACTGGCAGACCCAGCCTTGAAACAAGCAGTTGACCTTTTGACCGGGAATGACATTTTGGCATTAAAAGCCAGCCGAGAAGTGCCTGCGATTTTGGCCCCTGACCTGCAACCAATGAAATGGTGCTGAGGTGCCAAAGGCCTGTTGGCAGAGTTGGCACTGGAGACGTCAGCCATCCGTGCTACTTGGGGGAAAGAGGACGGGATTTACCCTTTGGGATCTCTGAGCATCACAAGGCACCCACAGTTTTCTGCAGTGTAACCACAGTCGGAAAGTAAGAAACGTGACAACAAAATTGGTGCGAGCAAGCCCCCTGTTAACCAATGACCAAATTGTGTGTCTTGCTGAGGTGGACTGACCAGGTGGGCATACATGCTCATCTCCTTTTAAAAAGAAAGATGCCAAAGGATCTTTTGCAACCAACTGAGAGAGCTGATGGGTTCTTAGTTTCAAACATCAGCCCCTCGGACAGTGCAGCACACCCACCGGACTGGAGTGGACTGGGCTGCACTGGATTGGGCTGGACTGGGCTGGGCTGGACTGGATTGGACTGGGCTGGATTGGACTGGATTGGACCGGACTGGGCTGGACTGGATTGGACTGGACTGGACTGGATTGGACCGGACTGGACTGGGCTGGACTGGGCTGAACTGGACTGGACTGGGCTGGGCTGAACTGGACTGGACTGGGCTGGGCTGAACTGGACTGGGCTGGACTGGACAGCCAGTCTGCTCCACGGAGTGAAACTTGAAGTCACTAACACCAGATTTGGAGTCATGACTGCTGTCCATTGCACAACTCCTGATGCTTCAGGACTCCTTGGACACTTGGCGTAAAAGAGAGATGTTTTTCCAATTTAATATTCAGGTAAAACTGATTCAACCCTTGGCCAACCTGTACTGCCAACTGACTCTGCCTTTTTCAGAATCCTTGCTGACATTATTCTGCTGCTCCTCGGATGCTGCCTGAACTGCTGTGCTCTTCCAGCACCACTAATCCAGAATCTGGTTTCTAGCATCTGCAGTCATTGTTTTTACCCCATTGTTCTGTCTTTTTGAGTCTACCATTTTGTAAATGCCTGTCTTTCTCTTTTCCTCCTCTTTCAGGTGCGTGTATGGAATGAGCTGCCAGAGGAAGTAGTGGAGGCTGGTACAACTACAACATTTAAAAGGCATCTGGATGGGTATATGAATAGGAAGGGTTTGGAGGGATATGAGCCAAGTGCTGGCAAATGGGATCAGATTAATTTGAGATATCTGGTCAGAGTGGATGAAGGGTATGTAATTGTCACCTCTATAGCTTTCATATTGTTTCATTTACCCTTTGTTTTCTGATTACTTTGTTCCCTTTTGCTCTATATCTTTGAATCCTTTGCTCCTGTTTTACCCCTTTTCTCCCTCTCCTTAGCTGTCTGTCCCAGTTCAGTGACAGCACTCTTAGCTCTAGATCAAAAGGAGACATTGAGAAAGTGGGTGGGGTCTGTTGCTGAACAAAGAGACCTTGGCGTGCAGGTTCATAGCTCCTTGAAAGTGGAATCACAGGTAGATAGGATAGTGAAGAAGGCGTTTGGTATGCTTTCCTTTATTGGTCAGAGCACTCAGTATAGGTGTTGGGAGGTCATGTTGCCGCTGTACAGGTCATTGGTTAGGCCACTGTTGGAATGCTGCATTCAGCTCTGGTCTCCCTGGGGTAGGAAACATGATGTTAAACTTGAAAGGGTTCAGAAAAGATTTACAAGGATGTTGCCAGAGTTGGAGGGTTTGAGCTATAGGGAGAGGCTGAACAGGCTGGGGCTGTTTTCCCTGGAGCGTCGGAGGCTGAGCGGTGACCTTATAGAGGTTTACAAAATCATGAGGAGCATGGATAGGGTAAATAGACAAAGTCTTTCCCCCAGGTTAAGGGAGCCCATAGCTAGAGGGCATAGGTTTAGGGTGAGAGGGGAAAGATTTAAAAGAGACCTAAGGGGAAACGTTTTCATGCAGAGGGTGGTATGTGTATGGAATGAGTTGCCAGAGGAAGTGGTAGAGGCTGGTACAATTACAGCATTTAAAAGGATTTGGATGGGTTTATGAATAGGAAGGGTCTGGAGGGATATGGGCCGGGTGCTGGCAAATGGGATTGGATTAAGTCGAGACATCTGATCAGCGTGGACGAAGGGTCTGTTTCCGTGCTGTACATCTCTACAACTCTAAGTCCCAGATGTCTCAGGCCAGAATCCAATCTGACACTCCCAGTACGGTACTGAGGGAAATGCTGCACTGCCAGAGGTGCTGTTCTGGGGATGCATTTAAACGTGGGTGTTAAAGCCAGTTATAATGATTTGCAAAAAAGGATCACTGCTAAGTGGCATTCGCAAATCATCAGATGAGGTGCACCATTCCGCAGAGCAGGGTAAAAATCAGCCGTACACATTGAATTTAGCTCGGACTCGAGATCTTGAATGAAGAATGTGAATCAATTGAGCCAACGCCCAATACTAGACAACTTACTACTCAGGAGAAAGCATAATTGAAGTGATTATGTTACATTGGGTTCAGGTTCAGCAGAAGTGCACTTTTGGAAACAAGCGATTGAGAAATGCAAAGCTTCTTACTTAGTATGAAAGGAGGTAGCAGTGTTTTGAAAATTGCATCGGGCATTGAGTCCACTAGAGACTGCCACAGAGATTTATACCAGCAGAAAGAAATCAGATACAAATCCATTTTTGACAGCACGTGCAGTTCTGATTCAGAATGCCTTTGGCTGATTTTTTTTTTAAAAGTGAAGGATGTCACACCTAGCTGCCTCACTCCTTCTCCATACAAGATGCTGCTTGAATTATGTGCCATTACCTGACAGTGCTGCTCAGTACAAACATTACACAAAACCGTCCTGACAATTCTTGCCCTTTGGGAAGCAATCTGAAGCTTTCATCTCTGGCTAATGAGTGCAGTGATGAGTAGGAACCACATCCTGGAATATCACAGTCATTAATGCAGCACTTAATCATATTATCCAAAACATCATAAAATGTCTTTCGCAACTCGGATCAGGCTAACACAACCTGTCCATTCCAGAAAGATCTCAAGGCCAGCTATATAAGGCGTGGACAGCTGATCTGTTTTATTTTTGTCAGTGCTTTCTGATGAAGCATTATAGAGTCATTAAGATGTACAGCACGGAAACAGACCCATCAGTCCACACTCATCTATGCCGACCACATATCCCAACCCAATCTAGTGCCATTTGCAAACACTTGGCCCACATCCCTCTAAAGCCTTCTTATTTATATACCCATCCAGGTGCCTTTTAAATGTTGCAATTGTACCAGCCTCCAGCACTCCCTCTGGCAACTCATTCCATGCACACACCACCCTCTGCGTGAAAACGTTGACCCTTAGCTCCCTTTTAAAATGTTTCCCCTCTCACCTTAAACATATGCCCTGGATTCCCCTGCCCGAGGGAAGAGACCTTGGCTATTCACCCTATCCATGCCCCCTCATGATTTTACTAACCTTTATGTGGTCACCCCTCAGGGTCTGATGCTCCAGGGAAAATAGTCTCAGTGTGTTCAGCATCTCTCGATACCTCAAACCCTCTAACCCTAGCAACATCCTTAGTTGGGACACCAGAGAGCTCCCTGTTTCTTTTTCTTTGAGATCTGCAATATACATCTGAAAGGCCAGGCCAGCCTTTATTTTAATGCTTTAATCAGGAATGGTACCTCTAGCATTGCAGGCTTCCCTCTGGTGCTATGCATTCTTTGCATTGCTCTAGCAGGTAAAATTTTATATGTAATCAAGTGAAAAGGAGAAGGCCATTCAGCCCCACAAGACTCGCCCACCATTCAGTTGGATTATCGTTGACCTCTACCATAGCACTACCCACCCAACTTTTGTCCACAGTCCCTTGATACCCTCTCCAAATAAAAATTCAACTTGGAGATCCCAATTGTGGCTTGTGCGGGCTTCCAAAGCTTTAGGTTTACATTACTTTTTCTCAGAAGGCGATCTTCATAGGGTCACACTGACCGGGCTAGATCTCAGTTGACGATAATGCTCCCTGGTTTCCAACACCAAAGGAAGTAATTTCACAAAATCCTTTTACAGCTCTACACGCCCCATAAGGTCATGCCGCAAATATTCAGACTGGACTGAAAGCCAGTTTTGGCACTTTCTTCATACTCCCTGTGTCAACTTTGTGAATCTATCGCTCCTCCTCCAAGCTTAATATATAACCTTGCAAGGTGCCCACAACTAAATGAGCACTGAGGTCTCACTGATGCAATTTGTCCTCTGATCCAAGGAAGTAGGAACAAGTAGTAAAGACCAGAAGACATTGGAGAAAGTGGGGACTGCAAATGCTGAAGATTCAGAGTCAAGAAGTGTGATGCTGGAAGAGCCCAGCAGGTCAGGCAGCATCTGAGGAGCAGGAGAATCGACGTTTCGGTGAGCCCTTCATCAAGAATGTCAGGAGGGGGCGGGAAGGAGGCTGAGAGATAAATAGGAGCGTGGGGTTGGGGGTGGGATAAGGTGGCTGGGAAGGCGATAGGCAAATGTCAGTGGAGGGTGGTCGTGACAGGTCGTTGGGGAGGGTGAAGCAGATAGGTGGGAAGGAAGATGGGCAGATGGGTCAGGTCAAGGGAGTGGTGCCAAGTTGGAGAGTTGGATCTGGGATGAGGTGGAGGGGTGGGGGGGGGAGGGGAGATTTGGAAACCAGTGAGGTCGATATTGAGGCGGTGTGGTTGAAAGGTCCCAAGGCGTTCTTCCTCCAGTTGGTGTCTTGGATTTGGTGGTGGAGGAGGCTCAGGACTCGCATATCCTTGGCAGAGTGGAAGGGAGAGTTGAAATGGTTCACCACAGGACGGTTGGGTTGTTTGATGCATGCGGAACAGAGATGTTCCATGAAACATTCCGCAAATTGACGTCCTGTCTCCCCAGTGTCGGAGCAGAGGTATGCCATTCAGTGAGATCCTGGTTGATCTCATCATCATCAACTCTACTTTCCTGCCTTATTCCCACACCCGTTGAACCATTTACTGAGTTAAAAAAAGCTATCCCAGCCTGGAATATATCTCAGCCGTGAATGTAGGTCTTCCTCAAAAAGCGGTTGCTTAGAACAGTTAGAAGAAAAAATTACCTCAGTTAAATCGTATTATTTGTGAAATGTCCAGAGCAGGAGGCTTTGATTGGAAATCTGCATTAGTTATACAAAGCTGAGGAAACCTCGGGTTTCTGTTGTTTGTGGTGACCAGGAAAAGGCTTCGTTATCTGGGAACCAAGAGTTTAAACCAACCTTGCAAATTTGAGGAAGGAATTTTTCCTGGCTTTTGAGTAATTGTAAAGTGACATGAAGCGAAACGGAGTTTTGAATCCAGTGACCCTTCCTCAGAATTGTTTTGATCAGGAAGCACTGGCCTCAGTTTCTGTCTCCACAGATACTACCAGAACTGCTGTGTTTCCGCAGTAGTTTCTGTTTTTGGTTTCGGATATCCAACATCTGATGTTCTTTGTTTTGCTTTGCATTTGTTATGAAGCTGTAAGAGGTCTTGTACCTTTTACAGAGTTGAAAGGCTAGCAAGACCTGCCTGACACAGCACAAAGTGTTCTGAACAAGGTAACAATGTAACACTTGGTTGAAACATCTAGCAGTAGATGGGTTGCCATGAGACAAAAACAAGTTCAAATTCAGCCGATCAGTTTAAATTATGCCCCAAGATACCAAACTCCAATCAAGTTTAAATTTAGTATTTTGAGAATATTAAAACCAATGACACGATCTGATGTTTTGGGGTATAAGACTGGACATTTTGAACAGTTAAGAGACAACTGCCAAAACACCAACAGATGTAGGCTGCTAGTTTAAGAGCGCTCTGGGAGATACCTGTCTGTGGAAGAAGTTTGCACAGCAGAACTTAGAAACCGACCTAGAGAGAATCTACAAAGGAGATTCAGTAAAGCTGATTGGTTTTGAAATGTGATTTATTTTTGTAAATCATAATCAGGATTGAAGCCTGAGATGGGGAGCAGATGGGGACCACTCGGATGGTTATGAATCATTGGCAGTCTCTATGCCAGAGGGTTGGGAATTGGTCACGTGCGGAGTATATTGAAGGCGGAGATCAACAGATTTTCAGGCACTCAGCGAATCAGAGTGAACGGAGGAAAAAGGGAATTGTGGGTGGAATTTAATGCCTCCCCCACCTACGGCAACAGAGGGGCCAATTTGCTAGGCAGGCAAAGAGGAACGCCTCTGCTTTACTCCCTTTGCCCCATTAAGTCCAGCGATGTCGCCCTGCTCCTCTTCCCCACCAACCCCCACTGCCCCGCCCCCCCATCCCCCATCAATCAATACCCTCAAATGGCCATTGAATTCACTTATTGACTTCCTCCCACAGTCATGGCACTAACTCAATGGTACACAAGGCTTTCGCAAAAGTAATAATATGAGGTTTCTGGTCAATCTCCACATCCCTCTCCCCTTCATCCAACACCGCCAACATGTCGGTTCAGCTGTCATCTTTGATAAGTGGCAGAGAAAATGGTCTCTGCTTTTATTTATTGAAGTGCACAAACATTCAGCCCCTCCATTCATCCATGACGTGTCTGTTCAAATAGATGTAAGGGTTCGGTCCTGGTGACTCAGTGTGAAATATCTAAGGCCGCATTCTTTTTGGCGCTCACTGGACTCGGGGATATCTGGAATTCCAGCAGTTTGTCTGAAAGCTTCCTTTCAATGTGTCAGTCCACTGATGACTGAACATCTCCATCCCCAAAGCTCAAACAGCAGCTGGACTTCACTCTTACCAGCCGATGGGAGAGCGGAGACTGGCAGAACCCAGCCGCGTGACTGGGTGAGCCCCTCGGACTCTGTTAGACTGGCCTGAGTCGTCTTTTTGTTCAACTTTCTTTAAGTTACCAATCCCACAGCCTGGGAAAATTAGACATTCCTGCCAGATTAATGGAAATGCCATCAATGTTTTACGTTGAATTTGGGCCATCATTCATAGAGATGTACAGCACAGAAACAGACCCTTCGGTGCCAACCACATATCCCAACCCAAACTAGCATTAGCACTAAACCCTTCCCATTCATATACCCATCCAGATGTCTTTTAAATGTTGTAATTGTACCAGCCTCCACCACTTCCTCTGGCAGCTCATTCCATACCTACAATCATAATACAAGGAGGTATACACTCTTAGTTCTGCTGTACTGACCTCAACTCATACTCAGAGCTTACCCACAGCTTTCTCATTCACCTGAATGTGCTATAGACCTGTCATACCTTTGAGCTCCTCCCACAGTCCTGCGGTTACCTTTCCCATTCTCCCCTACCGTGACCGTACTCTGACCTTTTCCCCAAATTCATACCTCAGGTCACCATTACTCTCCTTCTCAACCTATCCTCTTATTCCCTATACCTCTGCCTCTGCCACATCTGCTCCCAGGATGACCAATTCCACCATAGAAAATTCCAGATAGCCTCCTTCTTCAAACATTGCAATTTCCCCTCCCATGTGGGTGATGATGCCCTCCAGCGCATCTCCTCCACCTTCCACACCTCTGCCCTTGAACCCCACCCCTCCAACCGCAACAAGGACAGAACCCCCCGATCCACGCCTTCCACCCCAATGAACTCTGGATACATTGCATCATCTTCCACCACTTCCCCCACCTACAAACAGACCCCACCACTAGGGATATATTTCCCTCCCCACCCCTGTCAGTGTTTCAGAGAGACCATTCCCTCTGTGACTCACTTGTCAGGTCCACGCCCCTACACCCACTCCCCCCCACCAGCCCACACCCCACTCCTGGCACCTTTCCCTGCCACCGCAGGAAGTGCAAAACCTGCGATGTCTTTTCACTGCCAGTTTTCAATGTTCCCGATGGAATTCCCTTGCTGTCTGCTCTTCCCAGTGAGACTTGGATAAAGTATCGAAGTTTGGGTGAGAAATCTCCCCTCTGCTCAGGCAGGGATCCCTCTGCTATTCTGCCATCCTTGCCCAAACTTGCTCATCTCACAAGGAACGACATCACAATGTTCCCCTAAACGTGCCACAAGTCACCGAGAGTCATAGAGTCATACAGCACGGAAAAGACTCTTTGGTCCAACTCGTTCATATCGTGAATTAATCTGCTCCCATTTGCCAGCATTTGGCCCACATCTCTCTAAACACTTCCTATTCATATATCCATCCAGATACAGTCAGATAAAACAACCAAAACTGCCGAGTATCAACCTAGTTTAACACAGTTGACACGATTTCAAATTCATGGACCATCTTTTAATCTGTTGCAGTTGAACAAAGTGAAAATGGATCTCCTGCTATAATCCTGATTTGAATCTCATTTTAATGTCTAATCTGAAAGGTGGCACAACATTATCTTATAGTTCCATGATTCAAATTCCCAAAGTCTAACTCCTGTTCTTCAATTCCCAACCTTCTGAGCAAGAGATGATAGTACCACAAAATATGGGCCTCATATCACTGGAACTAACTAAATGTAAATTGCTGACTCACCCCCGATTCACTGACTTCAATTGGAAACATCTTATGTATTCAAAAAAAACAGGAAACATAAATGCACATGTATATCTTTTCTAAACAAACAATTCAGTAATTAAGGATGTGTGGCACACACGCTATAAAGAAACGCCCAAGCCTTCTGCTTTTAAATGCACACCGAGGGACATCTAAGTGTTTGATGTGAATGTGTGTACTCAGTGGGAATACAGGCATCAGATCCCCAAGGTTTGCCACCCTGTTTGTGTTTGTTTTTTAATGTTCCTACTGAGCTCCGCAGTTGTAGCTGGGAATTTGTAGCTGGTTGCTCAGTGGTTAGCACTTCTGCCTCACAGCACCTGGAACCCGGGTTCGATTCCACCCTCGGGAGACTGTCTGTGTGGTGCTTGCGTATTCTCTCCATGTCTGTGTGGGTTTCTGCCCACAGTCCACAGGTTAGGTGGATTGGCCATGGGAAATGGAGGAGTAGGTTTGGCTGTTGATGATCTTTGGCAGGTTGGTGCAGATCTGATGGGCTGAATGGCCTCTGACTGCAGTGGAGAGATTCTATGAATTCTGACGTCAGTCTCTGATAAGTTACAAGTTTAGGCCTACACGCACTGAGTTTGGAAGGATGAAAGATTTAATTGAGGCATGGAAGATGCTAAAGGGAATGTACAAAGGCAACATAGAATGATGTTTCACCTTGTGGGACAAGCCAGAATGAGCGGTTATCCTTTTAGGGTTCAGAGAGGCAGGTTTAAAAAGAAATTAAGAGAAACGACTTCTCTCAACGAGTCATGAATCTGTGGAATTCACTAACCTAAGAGTGTGTTGGATGCAGGGGTATTGAATAAATTGAAGGAGGAGAGAGATGAGATTTTTAATTATTAACAGGTTGAAGGGTTATGGAGAGTGAAAAGGAGAATGGAGCAGAGGCAAAGATAAGATCAGCCGGAATAGTATTGAATGGCAGAGGAGGCTTTGAGGGGCTGAATGGCCTCCTCCGTCGCCCAGTTATTCCATTTTTATGGACTTCCTCTGCCCCTTCTGACCCTGGACTATTTAGAATTTTTGGAACATTATCAATATCCTCTACTGCGGAGACTAATGGAGAATATTTATTCAATTTCACTGCCGATTCCTGGTTCCTCATTATCATTTCGCCAGCCTCTATCTCTTATGTTCACTTTGGTCTATGCTTTTCCTTTTTATACATTTGGTTACAACGAGTAGCTCACTCTTTCGCTGGTGTGTGGTGTGATAGCCAGGATAGTAGGTGATGAATTAGACCACCCTTGGTCTTTCTGTGTCTAACAATTCCTATGTCGCCACATTGCAAATGCCGTATTAGTTTGGAACAATGGAACAACCTGCAGCTAATTGAGAAATCGGATGTGGAGAATTGCATCTTGAATGCATCGTACATTGGTCTGGATGTTAACAGCGAGATTGTAGATTGGAGTTGTTCACCAAGATCCTGCAGAATACGGTATCTGGGAATTTGCCAGAAAATTGCAGATTCCAATGGATAATTCCCCTGCACCTGGGGCACTCCAAATAAATGGTTAGCATTGGAAAGTGCAGAGGGTCCTACTCCGGCTACATTTATAGTTACCAGGCAAGGTTGGATAATTAAAAACCTCCCAATTTATGTCTCCCCCACACTACATCTCCCCTAATCCTTTACACACCCCACTACACTTCCCCTTAATTAATTACACACCCCACTACACCACCCCTTAATCAATTACACACCCCACCACGTCTCCCCTAATCCCTTACACACCCAACTACACCTCCTGTAATGCTTTATACACCCCGCACACCTTGCTTAATACCTTACACACCCCACTGCACTTCCCCTTAATGAATTACACACCCCACTACACCACCCCTTAATCAAACACACACACCACTACACCACCCCTTAATCAATTACACACTCCACTACACCTCCCCAATCCCTTACACACCCCTTTACACCTCCCCTAACCCCACTACACCCCACTGCATGTCCCATAATCCCTTACACACCCACTATGCCTCCCCCAATCACAGCTCAAGGGCTCCCCTACTCATTTACTCACCCCACTACACCTCCTTAATCCCTTACACACCCCTCTGCACATCCCCTTATCCCCTACACAGCCCTGTATACCTCCCAATCCCTTACACAACCACTACACCTCTCCTAGTGCCTTACACACCCCATACATCTCCTCAATCTCTTATACACAGCACTACACCTCTTCTAATGCCTTACACAACCCTGTACACCTCCCCAATCCCACACACACTCTACTACACCTCTCCTCATGCCTTACACACTCCAGGTGGCCACACCCCACACATGAGTTGTGCAAGATTGCAGCTTTGGAGGAGCACATTGAAATCACAGCATGCAGACTGCTGTTTAAGGAGCTCCCCCCACCACCCCACCCCCAGCTACCACACAACATGAGCTGATTGCAAGTTCTTTGGTATCAGTGGCCATTCTGATACCAACCTAAGTCCCATAGTCCAAAAATGTGCAGGTCAGGTGAATTGGCCAGGCTAAATTGCCCATAGTGTTAGGTAAAGGGGTAAATGTAGGGGAATGGGTTTGTGTGGGTTGCTGTTCAGAGGGTCGTTGCGGATTTGTTGGGCCGAAGGGCCTGCTTCCACATTGTACGTAATCTAATCCAATCAAACCCGCTAAAAAGCATCAACACCCAAAACCCACGCTCTCCCCCCTGTGACTCTGCATTTATTATGACTAACCCACATCCCTGGAGACTATGGGCAATTTAGCACGGCCATTTCTCTTTTTTCTAAGGCAGCAGCAGTGTGAGAGAGAGGGACCTGGCAGAGGAGAAGGGAGAGCGAGCTAGCTGTTCAAGGTGGTCCATCCACTCTAGGCCCTTTGTTATCCTCTTTTATTCTCTTCTCTCTACTTCTCGTCTTTATTTAGCTTACCTTCTGGAGTTGTGGAGAGAGAGTGCAGTGGTGACGGCATGGCGAGAAGCGTGGCAATGGCTATGGGCCCAGACCCCTGAGAGTAGAGCAAGCCCAAACTGTCAATCCCCTGGCCTCCACGGTGCTGAGAAACAGGAAGTCTCGGGTTTCTCGACCCAGAGACCCAGGGAATGTTTTGGGGACTCAGGTTCAAAACCAACCTCAGCCGATGGTGGAATTTGACTTCAATAAAAATCTGGGGTTTTAACAGTTAATGACGACCACGAGGCCACTGTCAATGGTCAGAAAACCCCATGTGGTATAGGGAAGGAATCTGCCATCCTTACCTGGTCTGGCCTACATGTTACTCTAGACCCACAGCAATGTGGTTGACGATGAACTGTAATAAGGGATGGGCAATAAATACTGACCCAGCCAGTAACACCATCATCCCATGAATGAATAAAAACAAATTAGGAACTGGAGTAGGCCCCAGCCCTTTAAGCCTGCTCTGCTGTTCAATAAGATCATTGGTTCATCGATTTGTGTTCCGAATTCCACATTCCCAAATATCCCGATCATCTTTGATTCCTTTGCCGTGAAAAAATTTACTTATCTCCTCCTTAAAAAATACTCAGTGACCCCCATCTTCCGAGACAAAGAGTTTTAAAGTCACACAGCAGTCCAGGAGAAAAGGTTTCCCCTCATTTCTGTCTGAAAAGGACCATCCCTGACTTTAAAGGAGTGCTCCCCAGTTTTGGACTGATCCATAAGAGTCCTTTCCATCTCCACCTGGTCAAATCCATTCAGGATCTTATAAATGTCAATCAAATCACCTTCGGCCTTCTGAACTACAGTAGAAATCCCAGCCTATCCAAACTTTCCTCATACGACATTCATCCCAAATACCAATTGTAAGCTTTACTTCTGTTGTAGGAAAGGTTTTGGAAAGGATTATAAGAGATAAGATTTATAATCATCTAGCAAGCAACCATTTGATTTCAGATAGTCAACATGGTTTCGTCAAGGGCAGGTCATGTCTCACAAACCTCATTGAGTTTTTTGAGAAGGTGACCAAGCATGTAGATGAGGGTAGGGCAGTTGATGTGGTGTACATGGACTTCAGTAAAGGCTTTGATAAGGTTCCACATAGTAGGCTGTTGGAGAAAATGCAGAGGCATGGGATTGAGGGTGATTTAGCAGTTTGGATTAGAAACTGGCTTTCTGAAAGAAGGCAGCGAGTGGTGGTTGATGGGAAATATTCAGTCTGGAGTCCGGTTACTAGTGGTGTGCCACAAGGATCTGTTTTGGGACCACTGCTGTTTGTAATTTTTATAAATGACTTAGACACAGGCATAGGTGGATGGGTTAGTAAGTTTGCAAATGCCACTAAAGTCAATGGAGTAGTGGACAGTGTATTACAGGTTGCAGGGAGACTTGGATAAACTGCAGAATTGGGCTGAGAGGTGGCAAGTGGAGTTCAATGCAGCTAAATGTGAGGTGATGCACTTTGGGAAGAATAACAGAGTACTGGGTCAATGGAAAGATTCTTGGTAGTGTGGATGTGCAGAGGGATCTTGGAGTCCATGTACATAGATCCCTGAAAGTTGCCACCCAGGTTGATAGTGCTGTTTAGAAGGCATACGGTGTGTTAGGTTTCATTTGTAGAGGGATTGAGTTCCGGCGCTCCAATATCATGCTGCAACTGTACAAAATGCTGATGCGGCCACACTTGGAATATTGTGCACAGTTCCGGTCCCCATATTTCAGGAAGGATGTGGAAGCATTGGAAAAGGTGCAGAGGAGATTTACCAGGATGTCGCCTGGTCTGGAGGGAAAGTGTTATGAGGAAAGGCTGAGAGACTTGGGTCTGTTCTCATTGGAGAGAAGAAGGCTAAGAGGGGATTTGATAGAGACATACAAGATGACCAGAAGATTAGATAGGGGAGACAGTGAAAGTCTTTTTCCTAGGATGATGACGTCAGCGTGTACGAGGGGGCATAACCAGAAATTGAGGGGCGATAGATTTAAGACAGATGTCAAAGGCAGGTTCTTTACACAGAGAGTGGTAAGGGGGTGGAATGCCCTACCTGCTAATGTAGTCAACTCAGCCACATTAGGGAGATTTAAACAATCCTTAGATAAGCACATGGATGGTGATGGGTTAGTGTTGGGGAACGAGCTGAGAATAGTTCACAGGTCGGTGCAACATCAAGGGCCGAAGGGCCTGTTCTGCACTGTATTGTTCTATGTTCTGTGTTCTAAACCTTGTCTGATCTTCCTCCAATGGCATTTAAGACCTTCCTTGTACAAGGAGACCAAACCTGCACACCAGTATTCAGGACGTTGTGTCTAACTGATGCATGACAGCTGTCCTTTTACACCAAGAGTAACATACTGCGGATGCTGGAAACTTAAATCGAAAACAAAAAAATACTGGAGTAGATCTGGCGGCATCTGTGGAGAGAGAAAAACACAGCGTGATAATTTTGATTCTGGTAAGGCTCCTCTTCAGAATTGAAGATGAGTCATGTTCTTACTTACATGTTCAATTCATCTTGTAATAAAGGACAGCATCTCATCAGCCTTCCTGCTGTGAGTGCAAGCTAACCTTTTGTGATTCATGCACTAGAACACCCAGATCCCTCTGCACTTCCAAATTCTGCTTTTAAGTAGATTTTTTTTATTCTTCTTGTCAAAACCTCTCAGATGAAACATAATGTCAGTTCGATTTGAGTTACAATAACAAATCAAATCAAAATGACGTTATATTTCAGCTTCTGGATTAGTGGTGCTGGAAGAGCACAGCAGTTCAGGCAGCATCTGAGGAGCAGTAAAATCGACGTTTCAGGCAAAAGCCCTTCATTATATTTCACCTGACAGGTCTTTATTTGTCATCCTATCTATATCGATTTGCATCCTCATTATGTTTTCTTCACAACATATTTTCTGACCTATCCTTGTGTCATCTGCAAATTTAGGCTTTGATTGCCTCGCCTAAGTCACAAACAAAGCTCAGATGGCTAGACATGACATGACATGTATGGTAAGGCAAATAAATCCTCAAAAATATACAGTCTCTGCATCCATGACCAGCCTGGAGATGATTGTTTAGTGGGTGTGAACATTTACATAGATGGGAGAAGGTCAGCTGATTTCCATGGTAATTTCATTGGATCATTAATTAGTGCTCAACGCATATAGGTTCTAGATGTGATGAAACTGTCACTGGTTATTATAAAACTTCGCAATACAACTGCCCTTTAGGGAATTAAATCTGCTGTCCTTACTTGATAATGCACAGATGCACAGCATTGTGGTTAATCGTGAGCAACTCTCTGAAAAAGCCTCTCAAGACATCAGCATTAAGGGAGGGGAGATAGTAATAAGGAAATACAACTCAAAGTCCCCAAGAAGACCCATAGCAAACTCAAAACTTGAACTCTGTCAACAAACACATAGAGTTAGACCCCATCTACCACCCCCTGAGAAAAAGAACAGGAAATGACATCACCACAGGAAATAACATCACCAACCCAAAGAAACCCAAACATATAAATAGAAAGCAGAAATCATGTACACTGCTTCACCTACGCCCACTGAAGATGTTACCTAGTAGGGTGATGGAATGTCTGGAAATGAACCTCCCAGCTCAGCGAGCAAACCTACATCCAGAACTCCATTTCTCTGTCCACAGATGCTGCCAGACCTGTTGAGCTGGTCTCGCATTTTCTGTTTTTATGTCACGTTTTCAGCGTCTGCAGTATTTTGCTTGAATTTCAATCCCAATGTGCGTCTTTGAAAGAGGACGGATGTGGCAAATAAATTTTCAAGAATGTAATTTCATTGGCTGCCTGGAATGTCTGAGTGGGGTTACAACTGGATATGACTGGTACTAATGCCTCAGGTGTCGGGATTGGAAGGAGGTCAGCTAAGTGGGCCTCACAAGAATATGAGTTCCCTGACTTGGGGCTGTTAACTCAGTCCAATCAGGGAACCCTGGCTGACAGATATAAACAGGGGTGTTAGATGTTCTGAGGAAGCAGGGTGAGTGTCATGTACCATGCACGTGTAAATAAAGGGTTGACAGGAGACTGGACTTTGTGGAGTTATTTCAGTAGTGATGAGAGTAAAGCATGCTACTGAAGAAATTTGCTCGCCACAGTCCGCTTTAAATTGAGTAAACATTTCTGACAACATGCCACTATTTGGGAAGCTCAACTCGTTCGATCCTGCTATTGAAGACTAGGCTCAATAAGTGGAAAGAATTGGTTACTTTTTCTGGGCAAATGATATTGCGGCAGATGAAAAGCAATGAGTAATTTTCCTGACAGCTTGTGGACCCGCAGCTTTTTTGGTTAATAGGGGCCTACCTCTTTCAACGGCACGAGATACTAAAACCTTTACCTCCTTTAAATCTGCGACACTATCAGTTTTACTCAACAGTTCAAGAACCGGGGAATTCCTATCAGGGCAATTTTTGGGAGTTATTTCACGAGGGGCGTTTTTACTAGACTGATTGTGGAGAGTTTAAATAAAAATGGCAGGATGAAACAGCGAGACAGAGGAGAGGGAAGCTAGGGTAAAAAACAAAAGACAGAATGGAAATTAAAAAAGTGATAAGCAGAGAATTCAAGGGCAAGATCAAACAGTGCCATAGTACAAACTAATCCAAATGGGACAAAGATTGTTAAAAATGCCAGCCTTACAGCCTTGTGTCTTAATGCATGGAGCATTCACGATAAAGTGGATGAATTAATCGTACAAATAAATATATGATTTGTTGGGATCACGAAGATGTGGCTTCAGGGTGACCCAGGAATGGGAATAGAATATCCGGGGGTGTACACTATTTTGGTAGGACAGGCAAAAACGAAAAGGAGGTGGCTGCTAACGATAAAACTAATACAATAGTAACTCCGGTAAAGTGAAATCTGCAGGTGTAGAGCTTAGAAACATCAAGAGGCAGAAAACGATAGTTGGGGGTTGTGTTCAGAACCCCAAAATTGTGGTGTTAATATTGGGGAAGGCATTAAACAGGAAATTAGAGATGCAAGCATTGAAGTACAGCTGTAATTGTGGGTGCCTTTAATCTGCATATGAATCAGGCAAATTAAATTAGGAATAATATCTTTGAGGAGAAATTTGTCAAGTGTATATGGATCAATACGTTTAAGAGCCAATGAGACAACAAGCCATCAGACACTGGGTATTGTGCACCGAGAAAGGAAATCTAACTGTGTGATACCCTTTGGAGAAGATGGACTATTATAGGATAGGATTCTTCACTAAGATGGAAAACATTGTAGTTGATTCTGAGACTGGGTTCCTGATTCTAATAAGCTATGATAGTATGATGTACAAGCTGGCTAGGATGAATGGGGGAACATTACATAAAGGGATGATAGTGAGTGGGCAATAGAATATAGAATATAGAACATGGAATGTTACAGCGCAGTATAGGCCCTTCGGCCCTTGATTTTGCGCTGACCTGTCATACCAATCTAAAGCCCATCAAACCTACACTATTCCATGTACGTCCATATGCTTAGGAAACATCTAAAGAGTGCATGGAGAAGCTGTAACAATTATTCTTTCCTGTCTGGCTCAAAAATAAAGCAGAAAAGATCAGGGGCAATAAGGGAGATTAGGGATGGTATTAGATCCAAGTAAGGGGCGTATAAATTGGACAATAGAAACAGCAAATCTGAGGATTGCAAGCAGTTTAGATTTCGGTAACGGAGGATAGAGGGAGTGATTAAGAGAGGGGGAATGAAGTATGAAAGTAAGCTTGCAGGGAATATAAAAAGTGATTGTAAAAGATTCAATAGGTGCATGAAGAGAAAACGATCAGTGAAGGTGAATACAGAAATGGAGAAGGTTATACTACAGAATGACCAATTAAATGCTTATTTTGGTTCTGCCTTCACCAAAGAGTACATCATTAACATCATGAATGTTGGGAATTACAGGGTTTGAAGACAGGCAAGAACTGAAGGAAGTCAGTAATCGGAAGGAAAATGTTGTTGAGGAATTAGTTGGAATTAAAAGTCGATAAATTCCAGGATCTGATCATCTACATCGCAGACTTGTTTCAGGAAGTGCTGCAGAAATATTGGATGCATTGATGGTCCTCTTTCAAGATTCTATAGATTCTGGAACAGTTCCTACAGTTAGTGAAATAACTCCACAGAGGTTGGCATCCTGTCACCGAGTAACCTTTTATTTACATGTGCGTAGTACTTGACATTATCTGGCTTCCTCAGAGTGGACAGAACCTCTGACACACCTGTTTATTTCTGAGAGCCAGGGCTCCCTGACTGGACCAGGTTAACAGCCCCAAACCGGGAACTCATATTTCATAAGGTCCACCTGGCTGACCTCATTACAAACACAGCAGACAGGAGGATGACTAATGTAACCACACTATTATTTTTAAAAGCCGGTAGAGACAAAACAGAGAATTATAGATTAATTAACCTGATAGCAGTAGTATGGAAAATGCTGGTTCCATTGTAAAAATTTAATAGCAGAGCACTTAGAAAACAGTGACAGAATTGGACTAAGTCAGCGTGAAAGGGAAATCAGGCTTGACAAATCCATTGGAATTTTTTGAGGATGTAACCAGTAGAGATGATAAGGGGAAAATCAGTGGATTTTGGTTACTTGGACTTTCAGAAGGTTTTTGATAAGGCCCAACGTAACAGATTAGCATGTTCAATTAAAGCACATGGGGTATTGTACTGTGAGGAGTTCTCAGATATGTGTAAGATTAACAGGCTTGTACTAGTAGGGGATTTTAACTTTCTAAACTTAGACTGGAATGGTCATGTGTCAAGGGCTTGGACAGGGAGGAATTCGTTAAGTGAGTTCAAGAAACTTTTCTTCATCAGTATGTAGATGCACCTATATACTGATGAAGAAAGCAGATCAGGTGAATGACATGTTATTGGGGAGCACTGTGGGACTAGTGACCATTATTCTATTCATTTTTAAATAGTTATGGAAAAGAATAGGTCTTGTATGAAAGTTAGTTCTAAATTGGAGCAAGGCCAATTTTGATGTTATTAGACAAGAACTTTCAAAAGTTGATTCAGGGAGGCTGTTTGCAGGTGAAGGGAAGACAGGTAAGTGGGGGGCTGTCAACAATGAGATAACAAGAGTTCAGAGACAGTACATTCCTGTTAGAGTGCAGGGCAAGGCTGTTGGAGTAGGGAACACTATCTAATGAGAGACCTTCAGGCTCAGGTAAAGAAAAAGTAGGAGGCATACGTCAGGTGTAGACAGCTGGGATCAAGTGAATCCCTTGAGGAGTTATAGGGGGGCTAGGAGCATACTTAAGAGGGAAATCAGGAGGGCATAAAGGGGACATGAGATAGCCTTAGCAGACAAGGTTAAGGAGAATCCAAAGAAGTTCTATAAGTACGTGAAGGGCAAAGGAGCAGCTCGGAAGAGAATAGGACCCCTTAAAGATCAATGAGGTCGCCAATGTGTGGAACCACAGGAGATCAGTGAGATACTAAACAAGTATTTTGTGTAAGTATTTACTGTGGAGAAGGATATGGGAACTTAGGGAAATAAATAGTGATGTCTTGAAAAGAGTTGAAAATCACACAACGCCAAGTCATAGTCCAACTGGTTTATTTGGAGGTACAAGCTTTCGGACTGCTGCTCCTTCGTCAGGTAGCTAGTCTATATTACAGAGGAGGAGGTGCTAGAGGTCTTAAAACACATAAAGATAGATAAAACCCCTGGACCTGATCAAATGTACTGCAGGACACTGTGCTAAGCTAGGGAAGAAATTGTGGGCCACGGCAGAGATACTGTCTACTGCCATAAGTGAGGCTGTGCGAGATTGATGAGTGGCTAATGGTGTGCCTTTATTAAAGAAAGGCTACAAAGAAAATCCAGGAAACCTCAGATCAGTGAGCCTGATGTCAGTGATGGGTACGTTGTTGGAGGGGATTCTTAGAGATAGGATTTACATGCATTTGAAAAAGCAAGGACTGCTTACAGATAGTCAGCCATGGCTTTGTGAGTAGGAAATTGTGTCTCACAAACGTGAATTTTGAGGACGTGACCAAGAGGATAGATGAAGGCTGAGCAGTGGATGTTGTCTGCATGGACTTTAGCAAGGCCTTTGATATGGTTCCACATGGTAGATGAAATAGTAAAGTTAGATGGCATGAGATTCAGGGAGAGCGAGCCAACTGGATACAAAATTGATTTGATGGTAGGAAGCAGAAGGTGGTGTGGAGGGATGTTTTTCAGACTGGAGGACTGTGACCAGCGGTTTGCCACAAGAATTGGTGCTAGGTCCACTATTGTTCATCACTTAGATAAATGGTTTGGATGAGAATATAGGAAGTATGGTTAGTAAGTTTATTGATAACACCAAAATTGATGGTATAGTGAAATGAACTGACAGGGGAAGTGACGTTTGAAAGACATTTGGATAAGTTCATGAATATGAAAGGTTTGGAGAGATATAAGCCTTATATGGACAAGTGGGACTAGTTTAATTTGGGACATGGTCGGCATGGACTAGTTGTACTGAAGGGTCTGTTTCCATGTTGCATGACTATGACTCTAGAACGAAATTGAGTCTATTTGTCACTCAATGCGGTCTGCTCATTGAGATCCAGATGGATCAAGTTTCAAACTTTCATGACCTGAAAATGCCAGAAGTCACAGATAATCTGGGCATGACACAAATAAGTCTTCAGAGAGTGTTAGAAAGGTTGCAGCAGTCTGCACTGCCAAGAGTAACCCCATGACTTGATTAAAGAGTGAGAAATTCTTCTGGTCTCCACCAAGAACTTACCCCATGGATCCACCATTACTCCATTTGAATTAGTTTATAGGCACCAAGTGCAAGCTCGTCTTAAACTAATCAAAGAGAGATTTTCTATCGAATAGGGGCATATTATCTCAATGTCGGACTACTTAGCAGAGTTCTGAGAGTGACCCTCATGCACCTGGGAAGCACCTGAGAGGATGAAAGAATTTCTCAACCAAGAATGAAACGAAAGACAAATGTGTGCGGAGCCAACCCTTTCAGCCAAGAGCCTACGCCTGCCAATATCATGTAAACCTTCAATGCCAGGTTGAGTGGCGCAGGAAGTGCCTCAGAAATTGTGGATGGATTGATGGCCATTTTTCAAGATTCTGCAGATTCTGGAGCAGTTCCTACGGATAGTGCAATAACTCCGCAGAGGCTGGTATCCTGTCACCGAGTCACCCTTTATTTACATGTGCATAGCACTGATCCGGCTTCCTCACAGCCAGCTGTCAGACTGAACAGAACCTCAGACACTCTTGTTTATATCTGACAGCCAGGGCTCCCTGACTGGACCAGGTTAACAGCCCCAGTGCAGGAACTCATACTCTATGAGTTTCACCTGGCCGGCCTCGGTACAATCACAACAGACAGGAGGATGGCTAATGTAACCGCACTATTATTTTTAAAAGAAGGTCCAGAGCAAACAGGGAGTTATAGATTAATTAATCTGATATCAGTAGTGTGGAAAATGCTAGAGTCAACTGTAAAAGACTTAAAAGCAGAGCACTTGGAAAACAGTGACAGAATTGGACAGAACCAGCGTGAAAGGGAAATCATGCTTGTGAAATCCATTGGAATTTGTTGACAATGTAACCAGTACAGTTGATAAGGGGAAAACCAGAGGATTTAGTGAACTTGGACTTTCAGAAGGCTTTCGATAAGGCCGCACGCAAGAGATTAGGATGTAAAAATTAAAGCACATGGGATTAGGGGCAGTGTACTGCATGGATTGCAGATACGTGTAAGATTAATAGGCTTGTAATTGTAGGGGAATTTTAACTTTCCAGACATAGACTGGAATGGTCATAGTGGTAAGAGCTTGGATGAGGAGGAATTTTTTAAGTGTGTTCAAGAAAATTTTCTTTATCAGTACGTCGATGAACCTACTAGAAATGTAGCAAAACTTGACCTTCTCTTGGAAATAAAACAGATCAAGTCACTGAGGCATTAGTGGGGGAGCATTGTTGGACCAATGACCACTATCCTATTCATTCTAATATAGTTCTGGAAAAAGTAAATCATAGAATCCCTACAGTGTGGAAACAGGCCATTTGACCTACCCAGACCCATTCCCCGACTCTATTATTCTACATTTACCCTGAGTAATGCACTTAATCTTCATATCCCTGAACACTATAGGCAATTTAGCTTCTTTGGATTGTGGGAGGAAACCAGAGCACCCAGAGGAATGCAGACATGGGGGGAATGTGCAAACTCCATACAGACAGTCACCCAAGGCTGGAATCGAGCCCTAGTCCCTAGCGCTGTGATGCAGCAGGGCTAACCACTGAGTCACCGTGTCGCCTTTGTGGGTATGCCTTATATAAATGTTAAAGTCCTAAATTGCAGAAAGGCCAATTTTGAAGGTTTTAGACAAGAACTTTCAAACGTTGATTCAGGGAGGCTGCTTGCAGGTGAAGGAAAGACAGGTAAGTGGGAGGCTGTCAACAGTGAGATAACAAGAGTTCAGAGACAGTACGTTCCTGTTAGAGTGCAGGGCAAGGCTGGTAGGAGTAGGGAACACTGTCAAACGAGAGACTTTCAGGCTCAGGTAAAGAAAGAGGAGGCAAGCATCAGGTGTAGACAGCTGGAATCAAGTGAATCCCTTGAGGAGTATAGGGGGACTAGGAGTGCATATAAGAGGAAAATCAGGAGGGCAAAAAGGAGACATGAGATAGCCTTAGCAGACAAGGTTAAGGAGAATCCAAAGAGGTTCTATAAGTACATGAAGGGCAAATGAGCAACTAGGAAGAGAATAGGGCCCTATAAAGATCTATGAGGCCGTCTATGTGTGGCGCCGCAGGAGATCGATGAGATACTGAACAAGTATTTTGTGTTGGTATTTACTGTGGAGAAGGACATGGAAGATAGGGAACTTGGGGAAATAAAAATTGAAGACTTGAAAAAAGTCCACATTACAGAATATGAGGTGTCAGAGGTCTTAAAACACATAAAGATAGATAAATCCTTGGGACCTGATCAAATGTATCACAGGACACTGTGCTAAGCTAGGGAAGAAATTGTGGGACCCATGGCAGCGATATTGTCTACTGTCATAAGTGAGGCTCTGTAAGATTGGTGAGTGGCTAGTGGTGTGCCTTTATTAAAGAAAGGCTGCAAGGAAAATCCAGGGAACCTCAGACAAGTGAGCCTGACGTCAGTGATGGGTACATTGTTGGAGGGGATTCTCGGAGATAGGATTTATATGCATTTGAAAAGGCAAGAACTGATTAGAGATAGTCAGCATGGCTTTGTGAGTGGGAAATTGTGTTTCACAAACTGGAATTTTGAGGATGTAACCCCAAGAGGATGGATGAGGGCAGAGCAGTAGATGTTGTCTACATGGGCTTTTTAAAGGTACTGCATGGTTAGGCTAAATAGTAAAGTTAGATGACATGGGATTCAGGGAGATCTAGTCAATTTGATACAAAAATGGCTTGACGTTAGGATACAGAAGGTAGTATTAGAGGGATATTTTTCAGACTGGACTCCTGTCACCAGTGGTGTGCCACAAGGATTGGTGCTGAGTCCACTGGTTTTTGTCATTTAGATAAATTATTTGGATGAGAATATGGGAAATATCGTTAATAAGTTTGCGGATGACCCCAAAATTGATGGTAGAGTGAAATGAACTGACAGAGGAAGTAGTGGAGGCTGGTACAATTGCAGCATTTAAAAGGTATTTGGATAGGCACATAAATAGGAGAGGATCGTAGTAATATGGGCCAAGTGCTGGCAATGGGACTAGGTTAATTTCGGATATCTAGTCATCATGGATGCAATGGATCTGTTTTCATGCTGTAAGACTCCAAGATTCTAGTAGACTGAAGAAGGATATCGAAGTGTACAATGGCATCTTGACCAGATGAGTGGAATAGCAAATGGAGTTTAATTTAGAAAAAAATGCTAGCTGCTGCATTCTGTAGACAAATCAGGGCATTGACAGAGCATTGGGGAGTGTTAATAGAACATAGAACATAGAAATGTACAGCACAGAACAGGCCCTTTGGCCCACGATGTTGTGCCGAGGTTTAATCCTAATGTAAATTATAATAACTTAACCTACGCACCCCTCATGTGCATGTCCAACAGTCGCTTAAATGTCCCCAATGACTTTGCTTCCACCACCACAACTGGCAACGCATTCCATGCTTTCACAACTCTCTGCGTAAAGAACCTACCTCTGACGTCTCCTTTATACCTTCCTCCTAATACCTTCAAACTATGACTCCTCATATCAGTCAATCTTGCCCTGGGGAAAAGTCTCTGGCTATTGACCATCTACTCCTCTCATTATCTTGTACACCTCGATCACGTGTCCTCTTTTCCTCCTTCTCTCCAGAGAGAAAAGTCCGAGCTTATTCGGCCTTTCTTCATAAGGCAAGCCCTCCAGTCCAGGCAGCATCCTGGTAAACCTTCTTTGCACCCTCTCTAAAGCCTCTGTATCTTTCCAATGGTAAGGCGACCAGAACTAGACACAATAATCCAAGTGTTGAACAGAGAGATCAGGTACCTAGTTCCCTGAAAGTGGCATCAAAGATAGACAGGGTGGTGAAGAAGGCATTTGGCACATATATCTTCATGGGTCAGTGCATTGAGTATAGGAGTTGCAGCTGTACACGACATTGGTGAGGCCACTTTGAGAATATTGCATACAGTTCTGGTCACCCTGCCATAGGAAGGCTGTTTTAGACTGGAAAGAGAACAGAAAAGATTTATGAGGATGTTAGGCATGACTGGAAGGTTTGTGTTAAAAGGAGAAGCTGAATAGGCTGGGACATTTCTCTCTGGAGCGTCGGAGGCTGAGGAGTGATCTTGTACAAGCTTACAAAATAATGAGAGGCATGGATAGGGTAAATAGCAAAGGTCTTTCCCCTAGGATAGGGGAGTTCAAAACTAGAGGGCATAGTCTTAAGGTGAGAGGGGAAAGATTTAGAAGGGACAACATTTTCACACAGAGGGTGGTGCGTGTATGGAATGAGCTGCGAGAGGAGGGGGTAGAAGCAAGTACAATTGCAACATTTAAAAAATAGTTGGACAGGAATGATCTCGAGAGATATGGGCCAAACGTGACGAGTTTGAGAAACTTGATCATCATGGACAAGAGGATCTGCCGAAACATTGACTCTCCTGCTCCTCAGATGCCACCTGACCTGATGTGCTTTTCCAGTGCCACACTTTGACTTCAGTCTGTTTCGAAGCCATATGACTCTCATCTACCTAACCTACACAGTAGACTGGGGGAAGGAAACCATGTACCTGGAGGAAACCCACACAGACAGTCACCCGAGGCTGGAATCAAACCCAGGCCCCTGGTGCTGTGAGGCAGCAGTGCTAAACCACGGAGCAACCATGCCACGTCTTTTAGGGCTTACCTCTTGTCTCTAATCCCTGCCTGTGTGAATGCTGTGCAACTATTTCTTCACTCATTTAGTAAGGGATAAACTCATTCTTGTTCTTAATTCAAGAAGGCCTAGTTGAAATGGCTCCTTTTAATATACAAGTTCATTTGCGTCTGGGAGAAGACAATCCTTTTAGAGTTATAGTCATAGCATTGTACAGCACAGAAAAGGCCCTTTGGCCATTCAAGGCTACACTGACCCATCTACATTAATCCCATTTCCCAGTATTTACCCCACAGCGTTGAATTTTATGACTTTTTAAATGATCATCCAATTACCTCTTGTGAGGTTTTCCAACTCAACTACTCTCCCAGGCAGTGAATTCTAGATTCCCACCACCCTCTGGGTGAAACCCATTTTTCCTAAAATCCCCTCCTGCCTTTTGCCTTAAAATTATTCCCTTCATGATTGACCTTCATCTTGTTGGGATCAACCAAGGGAATTAAGTGTATAACTAAACTCCTCACCTGTGAGCTTTCTTCAAAAATGCATTCAGGGCAGCATTTGTTGTCTGTCTCTGCATAGAAACATAGCAGATAGGAGCAGGAGTAGGCCATTCAGCCCCTCCAGCCTGCTCTGCCACTCAATATGATCGTGGATGACCGTCGAGCTCAGTACCCTAACCCCACCCTTCCCCAAACCCCTCCACCCCTTTAGCTACAAGAACTATATCTACCTCCTCCTTAATGTTTAGCCTCAACCACTCTCTGTGGTAATGGATTCCACAGGCTCACCACTCCCTAGGGGAAGACTTTTCTCCTCACCTCAGTCCTAAAAGGGTTTCTCCTTATCTTTGATCTCTCTGCCCTGGTCCTGAACTCCCCCACCATAAGGAACATCCTTCCTGCATTTCCCCTGTCTAGTCTTGTTTGATAAATTTCTACAAGAATCCCTCCTCATTCTTCTACACCCCAGTGAATACAATCCTATCCGACTCAATCTGTCCTCATTCGTCAGGTCCTGCTATCCCAGGGGTCAGTCTGGTAAACCCTCCCTGCACTCCCTCTAAAGCAAGAACATCCTTCCTTAGATAAGGAGACCAAACCTGCACACAGTGCTCCAGGTGTGGTCACACCAAGGCCCTGTACAATTGCAGCAAGACATCCCTCACTATGAAGGCTAACAAACCATTTGCCTTCTTCACAAACTGCTGTGCCTGCACCATGACTGGAGCGTGAGGACATCCAGGTCTCGTTGAACATTCTCTCAATTTACAGCCATTCAAATAATAATCTGCCTTCCTGTTTTTGCTATCAAAGTGGATAAGCTCACATTTATCCACTTTATACTGCACCTGCCATGCATTTTCCCATTTACTCGATCTATCTAAATCACACTGCAACATCTCTGCTCCTCCTCACAGCTCAGCCTCCCTCCCAGCTATGTGGAGTCTGCAAATATTGAGAGGAGTGCGGGTTTATTGTTCCTTGAAAGTGGAGCCACAGGTAGGTAGGACAGTGAAGAAGGCAATCAGTACACTTGTCTTTATTGGTTACAGCATTGAGTATAGGAGTTTGGAGGTCATGTTGCGGCTGTACAGGACATTGGTTAGGCCACTGTTGGATTATTGTGTTCAGTTCTTGTCTCCCTGCTATAGAAAAGATGTTGTGAAACTTGAAAGGGTTCAGAGCAGATTTATAAGGATGTTTTCAGGCTTGGAGTTGCGGGGAGAGGCTGAATAGGCTGGGTCTGTATTCCCTGGAGTGTTGGAGGCTGAGGGGTGACTTTATAGAAGTTTAGGAAGTTATGAGGGGCATGGATGGGTGCATAGTCAAGGTGGTAAAAACAATGACTGCAGATGCTGGAAACCAGATTCTGGATTAGTGGTGCTGGAAGAGCACAGCAGTTCAGGCAGCATCCAAGGAGCTTCGAAATCGACGGTTTGGGCAAAAGCCCTTCATCAGGAATAAAGGCAGTGAGCCTGAAGCGTGGAGAGATAAGCTAGAGGAGGGTGGGGGTGGGGAGAAAGTAGCATAGAGTATAATGGGTGAGTGGGGGAGGGAATGAAGGTGCTGGGTCAGGAAGGAGAGGGTGGAGTGGATAGGTGGAAAAGGAGATAGGCAGGTAGGACAAGTCCGGACAAGTCATGGGGACAGTGGTGAGCTGGAAGTTTAGAACTAGGGTGAGGTGGGGGAGGGGGAAATGAGGAAACTGTTGAAGTCCACATTGATGCCCTGGGGTTGAAGTGTTCCGAGGCGGAAGATGAGGCGTTCTTCCTCCAGGCATCTGGTGGTGAGGGAGCGGCGGTGAAGGATGACCTCCATGTCCTCGGCAGAGTGGGAGGGGGAGTTGAAATGTTGGGCCACAGGGCGGTGTGGTTGATTGGTGCGGGTGTTCCGGAGATGTTCCCTAAAGCACTCTGCTAGGAGGCGCCCAGTCTCCCCAATGTAGAGGAGACCGCATCGGGAGCAACGGATACAATAAATGATATTAGTGGATGTGCAAGTAAAACTCTGATGGATGTGGAAGGCTCCTTTAGGGCCTTGGATAGAGGTGAGGGAGGAGGTGTGGGCACAGGTTTTACAGTTCCTGCAGTGACAGGGGAAGGTACCAAGATGGGAGGGTGGGTTGTAGGGGGGCGTGGACCTGACCAGGTAGTCACGGAGGGAACGGTCTTTGCGGAAGGCGGAAAGGGGTGGGGAGGGAAATATATCCCTGGTGGTGGGGTCTGTTTGGAGGTGGCGGAAATGTCGGCGGATGGTTTATGCGAAGGTTGGTAGAGTGGAAGGTGAGCACCAGGGGCGTTCTGTCCTTGTTACGGTTGGAGTGGTGGGGTCTGAGGGCAGAGGTGCGGGATGTAGACGAGATGGGTTGGAGGGCATCTTTAACCACGTGGGAAGGGAAATCACCTTCATCCCCTCCCCCACTCACCCATTATACTCTATGCTACTTTCTCCCCACCCCCACCCTCCTCTAGCTTTTCTCTCCACGCTTCAGGCTCACTGCCTTTATTCCTGATGAAGGGCTTTTGCCCGAAACGTCGATTTCGAAGTTCCTTGGATGCTGCCTGAACTGCTGTGCTCTTCCAGCACCACTAATCCAGAATGCATAGTCAAGGTGTTTTCCCCAGGGTAGGGGAATCCGAAACCGGAGGGTATAGGTTTAAGGTGAGAGGAGAAAGATTTAAAAGGGACCTAAGGAGTAATCTTTTCACACAGAGGGTGGTGTGTGGATGGAATGAGCTGCCAAGGGAAGTGGTGGAGGCTGGTACAATTGCAACATTTAAAAGGCACCTGATTGGATATATGAAAGGGAAGAGATGAAAGGGATATGGGCCAAGCATTGGCAAACGGGACTTGATTAATTTGGAATATCTGGTCAGCATGGGCGAGTTGGACCGAAGGGCCCGTTTTCATTCTGTGCAACTCGATGATTCTACACAACAATTAGTTCCCTCGCTTTTTTTTAAAACGTGAAAACACATAGCGAGTCACCTGAGTCCTTGTGCTGGCTAATCATTCTCTGCCAATTGTCAAGTGCCAACCCGCATTGGCTGTGGGTCTGCAGTCACATGTCGACCATGCCAGGTAAGGATGGCAGATTTTGCCCCACCACTAGTGGATTGCAATGGGTTTTTTTTTCTCTAACACGGTCACCATTAGCACTCTTGTCTTGTTAAAACTCCACCATGTGCCACTGTGGGATGTGAACAGACTTTAGCCTGGGGCGCTGTGGTTTGTCTAACCCAGGGACATTGTGCTGAATGTTTTGGGACAATTTGAGACACTTCGCCCCTGGGGGTGGGGAGGGGTATGGTGTGATGGTTTGGGACACACGCTTGAACAAGTTGACCAGGAATTATTTCGCACAGGCTCCCCTTTCATGTGCAGCTCCGGGGGAATTACAACTGCATTCATCACCCAGCGGGGCATGACGCCCTTGGGTAAGGAGTGGAATTTCGCCTTCTGTATGGGGTGACTGTGGCTGAGCCCATCCCCACCCCTGAGATGGTGAGTCATGTGGTGTCCCATCGACATGTCAGAGGAGGAACCTGAGAGCGGGGTCAGCCACAGGCAAGCCAATGGAAACATGCAGCGCCAGGGGATTAGAGAGAGAGAGAGAGGGTGTGTGTGTGTTGTAGTTCAACCTCGCCTTTCCGGGGCCTCTGAAACTCTTTCGTCGTTGACGTAGAGTTGTTGGCAGACAGGGTATGCCTGTTGGTGAGCACGTCCTGTTCAGTTTGCACCCTGACCATGTGGCAGACTGATTGAGAGAGAGGGGTGGGTGGGAGTGGTTTGTACAACTCCAAATGTCATCTTTGTCAACCGATGAGTCACTGGATTTGGCAGGGAAGGAGGGGGACTTTGTCCCTCCAATTATGGAGTCTGTCGGTATGCAGTCAGAGTTTAATGAATTTATAATCGGCTAATTAAAGTGACTTGGCTTGTGTGCTTGCGTGCCGTTTGGAGCGTACAATGTCATTGAACCAAGCTGCTTTCACAAGCCTCCAATATCATTTCAACTATTTTTTTGCAATTTCGGCTGTTTACGACTCGTTCCAGGTCCTTCCCCATGTCACACAATAGCCGCACCGAGAGAGCTCCAAAGTACGCTGCAGAGGGGGAATATTACCATCATTGTTTTTTTTATATATTAGTTCCTTGCTTACCTCCGAACACTCAGTATCTCTTAAACATGTGGTATTACCATGTTTGGCACTACTGGCAACGTGTATCTGTGAAGGGTAAGGGTTGCTGAATCGCATCAATTCCCCTTTGTCTCTACCTTAGTGCATCTTCTTCTAAACTTTACCTCATCCCCTGACTGATTATAAATCAATCTCAACCTACCTGCCCTATCTCAGCAGCTTTCAGTGGCTTTTTAAAAAATCCTACCGATTTATTACCCTCTAACAGAAGAAATTCTTTCTCATCCAATGTGTGACAAGGTATTCTGAGATGATTCCCTCTGGTCTTTGACTCTCTCACAAGGGGAAACAACTTTTCTGCACTTTCCCTGTCAGGTCCCCAATGAATCTAACAGGGCACCTCTCATTCTTCTAATCTCTTGTGACTACGGGTCCATCCTTCTCAATGTCTCTGCATTAGATGGACTGTCCATAGTCAGGATCAACCTAGTGAATATTTTATAGCCATAGAATCCCTATAGTGTGGAAGCAGGCCATTTGGCCTATT
The DNA here is from genome assembly GCF_037043375.1 of Chiloscyllium plagiosum. NCBI lineage: Eukaryota > Metazoa > Chordata > Chondrichthyes > Orectolobiformes > Hemiscylliidae > Chiloscyllium > Chiloscyllium plagiosum. The sequence goes on along the minus strand of NW_028270141.1, from coordinate 146,251,374 downwards.
GGGTCCACACCAACCCTTTGAAGAGCATCCCACCCAGACCCACCCACCCCATTCCTCTGTAACCTTGCACATTCCCACGGCTAATCCACCTGACCTGCACACTCCAGGATACTATGGGGGGACTTAGCATGGTCAATACACCCTAACCTGCACACAGTTGGACTGTGGGAGGAAACCTACATAGACATGGGGAGCAGTGTGCAAACTCCACACAGACAGCTGTCTGAGGCTGGAATTGAACCCGGATTCCTGGTGCTGTGAGGCAACAGTGCTGACCCACTGAGCCACCATGCCCTTAATGGGACCAAAATTGTTCACAGTATTCTGGCTGTAGGCTGACTAGTGCCTTGAGTAGGGGCTTTAGTAAAACCTCCTTTTTCCTTTGAAGTCAAGGCCAATGCACGATTTCCCTATTAACTGGTGAATTTGTATGCTGGCTTTTTTTTAGTGATTTATGTGTAAGGATCTCCAAAATCCCTCTGTGCGGTGGCTTTCTGCCGTCTCCTTTTCATTAATTTTGTGGAGTATGGGCATCGCTGGCTGGCTAGCATTTATTGCCCGTCCCTAGTTGTCCTCTCTCGCCATTTAACTGGATAAGGTATTTTCCCTGGGATGGGGGAGTCCAGAACTAGAGGGCAAGTTTAAGGTGAGAGGGGAAAGATTTAAAAGGTACCTAAGGGGCAACTTTTTCATGCAGAGGATAGTGCGTGTATAGAATGAGCTCTCAGAGGAAGTGGTGGAGGCTGGTACAATTACAACATCTAAAAGGCATCTGGATGGGTATATGAATAGGGAGGATTTAGAGGGATGTGGGCCAAGTGCTGACAAATGGGGCCAGATTAGGTTTTGATATCTGGTTGGCATGGAGGAGTTGGACTGACGGGTCTGTATCCATGCTGTGTATCTCTATAACTCTGTGACTCGACTATCCATCAGCCCATTATCATCTTTTATTTCTATCCCCAACCAATGACTGCCTCCCCTACTGTTTTCAGAGGCCACGTGGGTGAAAGAGCTAAAAGAAAATGCCTCATCACTTGGACTATGGAAAGGGCTAAAATGATCTGTAACCTAGTGCAGATTGGAAAGGAGCTCATCCACAGCAGGAAAAGCAACAGAACAGAAATAAATTGAAAGATACATGTTTCTGTAGCATTTTTCACAACCATCTGATGTTTTGATGGACTTTATTTGAAGTGTATATATGGGCACTGCTTTACTGTAGGAAACACAGCAACTAATTTATACACAGCAGGCTGTCACAAATAATAATGTGATATTGACCAGATAATCTGTTTTTTGCAATTGATTGAGAGATAGATAGCGGCCAGGAAACTGGGAATATCATTCCTTTCCTGGTCCTAAGGGACCTTTTACATTAAACTGAACTGGAAGATCGGGCCTCAATTTAACATCTCTGAAAGGTCTGCAATAGTTCAACACTCCTTCAGTGAAGCACTTGAGAGGCAGCTTTGCTTTTTACACTGAAACGCTGGAGTGTGACTTGGGCCTTTTGGCATAGAGGGGGAGAATGCATCTCACTGAGTCAGGCTGACAAGACAACTTCAGTTTCACCAAGTAAGTGATTCAATGAGATTTCATTTGCAGGAGGAAGAAGGTGCATGATGTGGGAAAACATTGTGAGAAGAGTTTTCAAGTCCTTGGGGTACTGGAAAGAAAGGAATAAAATGTGGATCTTGCTTTTGTGCACCTCCTGTGCAGCTGTAACTTTATATGCCCCACTCTCTTCAATCACCCTGTGATCTGTATATCCTTGCATGTTATGATCTGCCTGTACTGCTCTCAAAACTAAAACTTTTCACTGTACTCAGGTACATTTGACAACAATAAATCAAGTCAAATGTCTTCAAGCACCTAACTGAGGAGTAGAAATGTAACATTTAAATGATTTGGGGTTAGAGCTGGTGATAGATGCACATTATACAGCTGTTATGGTTGCACTGATGGTTACCTCATGTAAAAACCTGGATGAATATCTCATTAGAAACAAGACTAAGGTCAGACAGGGTTAAAGAGTGAATGTTAGAGGTCAAAAAGAAGTGACAAAAACATGGGCAACATTCTGACAGCAGTGAAGCTGTGGCAGATAGAAGCGGTCAGTGACATGGGGATGAAATAAATGTTTATGATGAAGGACAATATGTGGTGATAAAAAGGGATATAACAGCATGGTGAGAACTCAGTCTGACAATGAATGAGTGGGAGAGAAAGTAAAAGTGTCAGAGTCCAAGGTGGATAATGAATGCGATGGCCCAGATTTTCTGGTCACTGACAAGGTGCTTCCTGAAGACTGTGATTGATTTTGTTTATTTTATTAGTTAAAAGGACACAGACATCACTGGCTGGGCCAACATTTATTGCCCATCCCTAGTTGCCCTTGAGAAGGTGCTGATGAGCTGCTTTTTGAACCACTACAGGCCACCTGTTGTAAGTTGACCCACAATGCCCTGAGGGAGGGAATTCCAGGATTTTGACCCAGCGATGTTGAAGGAACAGCATCTTCCAAACTAAGACTCCCACTGTCTAGAACGACAAGGGGAGCAGATACTTTGGAACACCATCCCCTGCAAATGCTCCTCCACGCCACTCACTCCCATCCTGACTTGGAAATACAGAACAACCTCGATTATCTGACCTCAATGATCTGAATTTTGGATGATCTGACAAGATCTCAAGGTCCCGTAAAAACATTATCCGTAATCCGAACAGTCAGTTATCTGAACAATCAGTTGTCTGAACAAAATACGCCCTGTTCAGATAATCGAGGTTGTTCTGTATTTCCAAGTCAGGATGGGAGTGAGTGGCGTGGAGGAGCATTTGCAGGGGATGGTGTTCCAAAGTATCTGCTCCCCTTGTCGTTCTAGACAGTGGGAGTCTTAGTTTGGAAGATGCTGTCCAAGGAGCCTTGTTGAGTTGCTGTAGTGCAGCTTGTAGATGGTTGCTTCACCAAGAAAATGTTGAATCCATACAAGAGTCAACAGAGAGGTGAAGATGCAGGTGGGCCCTGTGTCTGTATGTCCCCTACAGTGGATATACTGTAGGACAGACAATAAATCAAGAGATAATGAGGGCATATTAAAAAAAGGTATATTAACCATGGGTTACTTTAATCCTCATATACATCAGGAAAACCAACTTGTCCAAGGTGACTATGGGGAAGAATTCATAGAGTGAACTGGAGTTTAGACTGTTAGGATAGAGATGAGGAGGAATTTCTTCTTTCAGAGTGTAGTGATTCTGTGGAAGTCTTTACCACAGAGGTTTCTCAAGGCTGAGATAGATCTTTAAAAGGGAAGAGGATCAAGTTTTATGGGAAAAAGTCAGGAAAATGGAATTGTCGATTATCAGATCAGCTATCACCTCATCGAATGGAGGAGCAGACTCAATGGGCTGAATGGCCTATATCCACTTTTATGACTTATAGTTTTATGGCCTTCTCAGTTTGAGATTTGGTCTTATCAATGCCCTGTGTAATTGGAGCATAACATTCTAACCTTTTACATTCAGTTCCTCTCATAATAAAAGATAACTTCACGTTAGCCTTCTTTTAGGTGCTGTACTTACATGCTAATGTTTTGATTCTCGTGCATGAGTACACCTAAATCCTTCTGCAGCATGGAATTCAGCAGTCATTCCCCAATTAAGCACTATTTTGCTTTTTCGTTCTCACTGCCAAATTGAACAGTTTCACTGTTTCTCACATCATACTCCATCTCCAAGGTTTTTGGCCAGTCAGACAACCTATCTATATCCTTCTTCAGATCATGTGTTCAACCAGTCTCGGTGTCAGCTGCCATGTCTTCACTCTCATAAAGCTGGCATTTTGACAATTGTTGCAAAATGAATGGAGTATAAAACATAGGGAGGTGTTGCTGCAAGTGTGCAAGTGCATTAGCGAGACCACAGCTGGAGTATTGTGTACAATTTTGGTCCCATTGAGAGGAGGGATGTAATTGTATTGGAGCAGTCTCAGAGGAGGTTCAACTAGATTGATCCCAGAGCTGAATGGTTTGTCTCATGAAGAAAGATTGAGTAGTTTCAGCCTATACTCTCTGAATGAGAGGACATCTGATTGAGGTACAGAAAGTGCGAGACAGGATTGATAAACTAGATGTAGAGAGGATGTTTCCTCACATGAAACAATCTAGAATCAATGGTCATAGTTCTAGGATAAAGCGTAGCAGATTTAAGACAAAAATGAGGAGAAATTACTTCGAGTCAGGTAGATGTACAGCATGGAAACAGACCCTTTGGTCCAACTCGTCCATGCCGACCAGATATCCTCACCTAATCTAGTCCCATTTTCCAGCACTTGGCCCATATCTCTCCAAACCTTTCCTATTCACTTCTCTCAAGGGGTCATGAACCTGTGGAATTCATTACGCCAGAGTGCGGTGGAGGCTGGGACATTGTTATTTTAAGAACGTGCACAGCTTTTTAATGAGTAATGGGTTGAAGTGTGATGGAGAACAGGCAGGGAAGTAGAATTGAAGCTGAGATGAACTCAGCCTTGATTGTATAAAATGGCAGGAGAAAGTGAGGACTGCAGATGCTGGAGATCAGAGCTGAAAATGTGTTGCTGGAAAAGCGCAGCAGGTCAGGCAGCATCCAAGGAACAGGAGAATTGACGTTTCGGGCATAAGCCTGAAGAAGGGCTCATGCCCGAAACGCCGATTCTCCTGCTCCTTGGATGCTGCCTGACCTGCTGCGCTTTTCCAGCAACACATTTTCAGCTCTGTATAAAATGGCAGAAAGGCCTGAGGAGCTGAGTTGCCTCCGTCTACTCCTGGTTCTTACATTCTTGTTTATCTAACTCACTGGTGTAAATTGTAAAAAGTTGAGGTCCCATGCACGGGCTCCATTCATCACATCCTATCAGTAAGAAAAAGACCCATTTATGCAGTCTTTTTGTCTCCTTTGATACGGTTCCATATGACAGGCTGCTCTGGAAGGTTAGATCGCATGGAATCCAGAGCTGAAAAATGTGTTGCTGGAAAAGCGCAGCAGGTCAGGCAGCATCCAGGGAGCAGGAGAATCGACATTTCGGGCATAAGCCTTTCTTCAGGAATGAGGAGGGTGTGCCAAGCAGGCTAAGATAAAAGGTAGGGAGGAGGGACTTGGGGGAGGGGCGTTGGGAATGCGATAGGTGGAAGGAGGTTAAGGTGAGGGTGAGAGGCCAGAGAGGGGGTGGGGACGGAGAGGTCAGGAAGAAGATTGCAGTTCAAGAAGGCGGTGCTGAGTCCGAGGGTTGGGACTGAGATAAGGTGGGGGGAGGGGAAATGAGGAAGCTGGAGAAATCCACATTCATCCCTTGTGGTTGGAGGTTTCCTAGGCGGAAGATGAGGCGCTCTTCCTCCAGGCATCGTGTTGCCATGGTCTGGCGATGGAGGAGGCCAAGGACCTGCATGTCCTTGGCGGAGTGGGAGGGGGAGTAAAAGTGTTCAGCCACCGGGCGGTTGGGTTGGTTGGTGCGGGTGTCCCAGAGGTGTTCTCTAAAACATTCCGCAAGTAGGCGGCCTGTCTCCCCAATATAGAGGAGGCCACATCGGGTGCAGCGGATGCAGTAAATGATGTGTGTGGAGGTGCAGGTGAACTTGTGACGGATATGGAAGGATCCCTTGGGGCCTTGGAGGGAAGTAAGGGGGGAGGTGTGGGCGCAAGTTTTGCATTTCTTGCGGTTGCAGGGGAAGGTGCCGGGAGGTTGGGTTGGTGGGGTGTGTGGACCTGACGAGGGAGTGGCGGAGGGAGTGGTCTTTCCGGAATGCTGATAGGGGAGGGGAGGGAAATATATCCCTGGTGGTGGGGTCTGATTGGAGGTGGCGGAAATGACGAAGGATTCTGTTTGGAGGTGGCGGAAATGACGAAGGATTCTGAATCCAGGGAGAGCTGGCAAATTGGACACACAATTGGCTTGATGGTAGTAAGCAGTGGGTAAAGTGGAAGGATGCTTGTTGGACTGAAAGCTTGTGACTAATGGAGTGCCTCAGTGGTCGGTGCTGGGCCCATTACTGTTTGTTATCTATATCAATAATTTGGATGACATTGTTTAGTAAGCTTGTAGATGACACTAAAACAGGTGGTATCGTGGACAATGAGGAAGGTTATCAGAAAATGCAGCAGGACTTCGATCAGCTGGAGAAGTGGGCCGAGAAATGGCAAATGGAGTTTAATATAGGTAAGTGTGAGGTCTTGCATTTTGGAAAATCAAATCAAGGTAGGAGTTTCATGGTGCACAGCAGGGCTTCAAGGATTGTAGTGGAACAGAGAGACCTTGGGGTTTAGGTGCACAGTTCTTTGAAAGTGGAGTCACAGGCAGACAGGGCAGTGAAGAAAGCTTTTGGAACACTGGCCTTCATCAGTCAGGGCACTGAGTATAAAAGATGGGAAGTTATGTTGTACAGGACATTGATTTTGCCACACTAGGAGTTCAGTTTTGGTCACCTTGCTATAGGAAAAATGTTATTAAACTGTAAAGAGTCCAGAAGAAGTTTACAAGGATGTTATCAGGATCCAAGTTATAGGGAGAGGTTGGACAAGCTAGGATTTTTTTTGGAGCATAGGAGACTGAGGTGATGGATCTTAAAGAGGCATGGATAGGGTGAATGCACTCAGTCTTTTTCCCAGAGTTGGGGAATCGAGGATTAGAGAGCATCAGTTTAGGGATAGAGATGAAGGAATAAAAGGGAACCTGAAGGGCAACTTTTTTACACTGAGGGCAGTACGCATATGGAATAAGCTGCCAGCAGAAGTGGTTGAGGTGGGTACATTAACAACATTTAAAAGGCATTTGGACTAATACATGGGTAGGAAAACTTTAGAAGGGTATGGGCCAAATGCAGGGCAATGGGTAGTTAGTGTAGACAGACATTCTGGTCAGCATGGACCAGTTTGGGCCGAAGGACCTGTCTCCATGCTGTAGGACTCTATGACTCGATGACTCTTGTCCCAGTCATCCAATCCTCTCTCCATGCTAATACGTTTACTGTGAGATGTTACTTTCTGTAAAAACCTTTGACGTAGCACCTTATTAAATGCCTTGTCGAAATCCAAGTATAGCACCTTTCAAGCTCCCCTTCATCCACAGCACATGTTACTTCTTCAAAGAACGCAGAGAAATTGATTAAACACGATTTCCCTTTGACAAAATCGTGCTGAGTTTTCCTGACCGCTGTTTTTCGAAGTTGGCAGCCTGCAAACTCTTTCACTATTATTCTGAGAGCAGTAACACTATCCCAACGACAGATATAATCTAACAGCCTCGGAGCTTCTTCAATGCTACCTCCCTCTCTGCTGAACTGGTAGGATTACATTTGCTATTTTCCAGTCTGATGGAATCTTTCCTGAATAGAGGGAGTTTGGAAAACTGATACTAGTGCATTTACTACCTCATTTGCAACTTCTTTTAAGACCTTAGAATGGAGTTCACTTGGAGCCGAGATATTTGGTAGTTCTCAGTTCTGTCAGTTTGCCTGGTACCATTTGCCTTGTTCATGTAATCTTGTGATGTCTCTCTACCTTCTAGCTCTTGATTTACAGTTATTTTGGAAACGTTTTTTGTATCTTCTGTAGTGAAGACAAATAAAATATTTATTTAGCTCATCCATCATTTTCTTATTATCTTTTATTAAACCCCTATTCTCACTCTCTAGAGGCCAACACTCACTAGTTACTCTTTTCCTTATTAAAGACAAGTGGAAATGCTGGTAATTGGTTATAAACTTCAGGTCAGCTTCCTCTGAGGAAGGGTCACTTGGCCCTTAACTCTGATTTCTCGCCTTAGATACAGCCAGGCCTGCTGAGCTTTTCCACCAGTCTCTATTTTTGTTTCAACTTATGCTGTACTTTTTTCCCCCTCCTGATTAACCTTTCAATCATTTTCTGCCATTCTTTATGTTCTGATGAACCACCTAACTCACTATTTATCTTTGTGCAATTATATACTTTATCCTTAACTTTGATGCTTTCCCTAACTTCCGATTTGGTCATAAATGGTGATGCATGAATTTTTCACGATATAGGAGTATACTTATTCTGACTGTTCTGAAGTATCCCCATAAATGTCAGTGTTGTATCTCTATCAACCAACCCCCTAGCTTCGTACACTCATTCACTTTAACTAGTTTAGTTTTCATCCCCACACAGTCACTATTATTTAGGTTTAAGATGCTAGTCTTAGACCCAATCTTCTCCCTTACAAAGGGGATGTAAAATTTGGTCATTTCGTGGTGGCTGCTGCTGGAAGGACTGCTGAGATCATTAGTTATTTGCTGACTCATTACACATTTAATATTAAATGTCCTTGTTAACCCTGTGTCGCAACAAAACCTCACAGGCACAGAGGGTGCCCTGCTATTCAGAGTGACTGTTTTATCTGTAGGTCAGTAGGTCATTTTCAGAAAATATGCAGAAGTGTGACTCGGGAGAAACAAGAAATGGAATAGTTACTTACACAAGGAGGTTAATGAGGTCAAACAGCCTACAAAAGCCTAAAAGAGCCCTGGGGAAAGTAGGTGACCCAGGTAATACGTTTTGGAAAGCTGAGGTCTACTTCAATGATCATTTCATGAATTTCAAGTTAGACACCAGGCCACGTCACTGCTTAACAGCGAGCGATGGTTAAGAAACCACCATCTACAGCTGGCAACGGTGCGACTATTACTAAAGGTTACAGGTATGCTGCTGTGTAAACATATCACAGAATACATACACACCATCAGTTGTTTCTGGTGACACACGCGTGACACCAGGATGGGAGGTTGCCTCCCTGGTGCCAGGGACAAGGATGACACTGAGTGGCAGAGGGTACTGAATGTGAAAAGCCAGAGGTTGTCCATTCTGAAGACAATACCATAGGCACAAAGTTGGATGTAGACCAGAAGCAGAGTATAGGCAGCTAGGAAGCAGGTCTTCAAAGGTATTAATCTACAGTAAGACCAAATTATAGGGAGAAAGTGAGGACTGCAGATGCTGGACATCAGTCAAAAGGTGTGGTGCTGGAAAAGCACATTCCTGATGAAGAGCTTATGCTCGAAAGGTCGACTTTCCTGCACCTCAGATGCTACCTGACTGGCTGTGCTTTTCCAGCATCACACTCTTCGACTCTGATCTCCAGCATCTGCAGTCCTCACTGTCTCCTCGCTGATTATAACTTTACTGCGAAGCCTCTTCCAAGGATGCCTACCTTGAAGAAGTTCTCCTCCTCTCTCTACCATGACCTCAGTGAGTCTCTGTCACTGCAGCCCCCAGGTCGTCTCCACTGCCCTGAAGCTCTTCAGCTACGTCCTGAAGCAGTCTCGCTACCACAGCCACATCTCCTTCCTCAGAACAAGACGAGATATAGGCTGGATGAATGTGTGGCCAGAGGGACGGTACAGAAGGGTGAGATTTAGAAATCCAAGGCATTGGGACCAAACCTGAAGAAGAGTGAACCTGTATAAGCTGTACAGGAAGCATCCCAGCAGGATTGAGACTAATCACCTCAGAGGGGCATTCTGCAGGACCATGGGGGAGTTTAAAACAAGGGTGGCAGGGGTATGGGGAGACATGAGGATGGGAAACATTGCTAAAAATAAGAGCTAGATAAGCAGAAGGCAAACGTAGAAGGGAGCGGACGCAAGGTGAGAAGCAAATGGGACTGGAGTACAAACATAGTGTTCTAAAGCAAATAACGTTATTTTATCTGAATGCATGGAACATTTACAATAAGAGGGATGAATAAGCAGCAAAAACAATCACAAATGGATACAATATGAACATGACGATGTGGCAACTGAAAATCCTAGCGATTCTATGTTTAGGAAGGGCAAGCAAAAACTAAAGGGAGTTAGGGTAGCATTGTTAATAAATTATAAAATCAATTCAAAATCAAACGACCCCAGGTTATAGTCCAATAGGTTCTTTTGGAAGCACTAGCTTTCGGGGAGATGTTCCTTCATAACCACCTGATGGGGGAGCAGCGCTCCGAAAGCTCGTGCTTCCAAATAGACCTGTTGGACTATAACCTGGGGTTGTGTGATTTTTAACTTTGTATACCCCAGTCCAACACTGGCACCTCCAAATTATAAAATCAGTGCAATTGTGAGAAAGGATATTGGCTCAGGAAATTTAAGTGTTGAATCAGACTGGGTTGGCCAAAGCTAAAAGGCAACAAAGGGCAGAAAACATTATTAGATTAGCGATTTTTGAGAAGATTTGTAGCTCAGGTTGATGATCAGTATGTAAGGTAGATCGCTGAGCTGGAAGATTTGTTTTCAGACATTTCGTCATCAATAATGTTACCTAGTATGATGACGAAACGTCTGAAAACAAACCTTCCAGCTCAGCGAGCTACCTTACATACGTAACATTAGTGGGTATTGTTTATGAGTTTCCAAATAGCAGCAAACCAAGTTACAAGGGGACTACAGCAATCATGGATGACTTTTAATCCACATATTGACTGGGCAAACCATGTGTGCAATTATACAGTCACAAATTAATTCTGAGATTGTGTACAGTGATTGGCTCAGTGGTTAGCACTGCTTCCTCACAGCGCCAGTGACCTGGGTTCGATTCCAGCCTCGGGTGAATGACTGTGTAGAGTTTGCACATTCGCCCCTTGTCTGCGTGGGTTTCCTCCAGGTGCTCCGGTTTCCTCCCACAGTCCAAAGAGGTTAGATTGGCTGTGAAAAACATAGGGATGGGGGAGGGTGAGTCTGGGTGTGACGTTCTTCGGAGTGTTGGTGTGGGACTTGATGGCCTGAATGACCTGCTCCCATGCTGTGGGGATTCTATAAATCCATGTGAACTCCATCCAATGTGGAACTGGCTGGGCACCAGTGCATTGATAACCTTGTGAAATCCAGTCCATGGTGTGCACAACGGGATGACCCAATGAGGCTTAATTTGTTCCGCCACTATCTGCTTTCACTAGTGAGGCTCTGAAACCTGCCTGAAGCTTTTCACCCTCACTCTCCTTTCAGTCACACTGTAAAACCTGCCTCTTTGATACAGCATCACCTTACGTGGCTCAGTCATTGATAACACTCCTGCAAAGTATGGGCGGCTCAGTAGTTAGTGCTGCTGCCACAGAGCACCAGGGACCCAGGTTCGATTCCAGCCTCGGGGAAGCATCTGTGTGGAGTATGCACATTCTCCCTGCATGAATTAGCTCTGGTATCCTCCCACAGCCTAAAGGCAGGTTAATTGGCCATGCTTAATTGCCTGAAGTATTCAGGTTAGGTGCATTAGTCGGGGATAAATGTAGGATAATAGGGGAGGGGAATGGGTCTGAGTGGGTGACTCTTCAGAGAGTTGGTGTGGACATTTTGGGCAGAATGGCCTGTTTCCACACTGTATGGAGTGTACAATTCTATACCATACCAGTCTTGATGTGTTAAAGGTGCTGCGGGGGGTGGTGGGTAACGGAGGAGGGGTCAAGGCATTTCAGAAGCGTGTGATCATCAGCCAGCTGAAGGGAAATGAGGGAGAAATATGTGGAGCGGGAGGATTAGGGAGAGATATACAGAGAGAGTTGGGCTTGAGCCAAGATATTGCTTGGGACTGAAAGGAAAACCGAGGTTGAGCAACGTGATTATGAAATTCGACACTGCTGTCATATGGCTGTTGCCCAGAGAAATGATCTGTGTGGGCCATAATTGACCGCAAAGGAAGGATACAAATGGATATTACACAGTGAAGCCAAGATTATAATAGGTTAGGAGAGAATATTTAACTTCCAATAAAATGAAATGTGGGAGGGAACTCATTATAAGCCTTAATTGCATGAGTCTCACGCGTTTTAACAGATTGAATGTTTTCCACTGACCTTGCCATCCTCGATTGACATTATATTGAAAAATGACTAGAACGACCGATGATTGCAAAATTCCTGGGCACAACCGCTTATTATGGTAATTACCGGCTTTATAATGCACAGTAGCTTGGCAAACTGGCAATTTTTGAGCTTTTTTTAAAATTCCCATCCCAGTCAGGCCGCAATTTGAGCGGAGTGAGGATGCACTTCGATAACACACTTACATCAGAAAATTCAACCAGGCCAACCTGTACTCGCGCCAAGCCTTACCCCCCCCCCCTCTCCTGCATCCACCCCCTACTTAACCCCCCTCCAATGAAATGCAATGCATCAAAAATCTACATCTTATATTCATGCAATTCATAGCCATGGATTTTAGCACTTAACACTCACCCCGCAGAGGTGATCATTTATAATAAATGCTGCTGTCTATTTTCTACACTATGCGGAGTTCCTCCAGAGGCCTTTTTATTTCAACTTGCCTAACAGCCTGATGGCATTTTCCACAAATGGGTGGCTACAGCTGCACGTCCCAGTTGCACAGTTATGGCGGTGTGATGCTTCTGGCCAAGGACTGGAGGTCACGAGTTCAACTCCCATCGTGGTCAAGTTGTGAAGCCGGACTCAATAAATCACCGGGACGAAAATAACTAACCACGGGAAACATAACAAGCTGGCGATGGCCACACAGTGAAGTGAACCTGAAACCACCAACTAACTAGGCAGGCAAGTGGTTCCGCTATCAGAGCCATGGGGTGAAGTATTCTGCTGGCTGGCGATGAGAGTTAGTCAGGGGTACAGGGAGTCCTTCTATAACGCGATGGCTGCGTTCTCATGCAATCCTGCTTTATAGAATAGAACTGAATAGAATCCCTACAGTGTGGAAACAGGCCATTCGGCCCAACGAGTCCTCACTGACCCTCCGAAGAGTAACCCACCCAGATCCATTCCCCTACATTTACCCCTGACTAATGCACCTAACCTACGCATCCCTGAATACTACGGGCAATTTAACATGGCCAATTCACCTAACCTGCACATCTAGAAAAAAAACACTTTAAAAATAGTGGTTAAACTGTTGGCAATGCAACCATGATACAACCAATGCATGTTTTAAACATTCGTGCTTTAGAGACAGTGTCTTCCATTTGTCAGTCGCTCGACAGCGAATTCGCATTAATGAAACCCGCTTTATCACAGAACAACCTTGCTGTCTCCACGGAGTTGACCAACTTTTGGGAAGATTATCCAGAGGAGCCCGACTCCGTTTAAAAAAAAGACACAAAACAAACCAAACACCTCTGGAAGACAGACCGGGTCAATTAATGTATACAACCAGCCATAAACACAGCCTCCTCAGGGCTCTGACAGCCTACAAACAAGTAATAAAATCATTAGTGACATTTATGTTACAATTCCCATTCGATCTCAAAGTCATTTGAAAAATGCTGGCAAAGGGGCTGAACTTTGCGAAACACCGGACATTTATGGTGAGTTTTGTGAAGGGATTCTCTCTGTGAGCCTAGACAAGTTTTCGCAGTCTACCCTCCCAGATTCGGCACGTTCCCTATGAACCTCTGTTGCCCCACCCCATTCCCTGCACCTCCTGGGGACTCCTGGCCCAGGTGCCACCTATAAAGGCCAGCCACGGACCCAGTCAAGCGTCGGCAGCCCCCACCTGACCCACACTGGTTTCTGGCAATTGTCCCAGATGTGGAAGGCCGAGACGAAATTGGCATGTAGCTGGCAGAGATCTGGTGGTCAAAGAGGTTGCAGTCACTGCCTGTGGAGTGTGCCCTGAGATCTAGGCCAGAGGAGATAGCGCCAGGGTGGAGTCACAAGGTACCCTCTCTGACTTTCACGTCAGGAATTGATGCTGTCTAGTTTCTGTACGCGGGCGGCAGAATGGGAAATTGGATACGTATAGGATGAGGTAATATTGTAATGAGGATGCTAATGCATGCAAGTAGGCCTCTCACTGCCCACTAGTGAGAATCTCAACTCACTGTGCCATACTTGGTTGGAAGAAAGGTTTTCTTATTCTCAATGTAATTATACAATAATTCAATACAGCACAGGAACAGGCCCTTTGGCCCACCAAGCTTGCTCAGATTCCTAATTCTTACTTAGGGCTGCTACTTATTGCCCATGTGTGGTATCTATCCCTCTGTTCACCTCATGTTCATGTGTCTATCAAGATCCATTTTAAACGTTGCTCCTGAGTCCGCCTCCTCCACCTCCACTGGCAGTGCGTTCCTCCACCCTCTGTGTGAACAGTTTTTCCCTCACTTCTCCCCTAAAGGTCCCCCCGCCACTCACCTCAAACCTGTGCCCTCTTGGAGATGACCTGGGAAAAAGCCTCTGACTATCCAACCTGTCTTCTTCAAATGTTCTCACCATGGTCTACATACTTCAGCAACACTGTCAGTAATGAGCATGCACGTGCAGCAGGTGGGAAAGAAGGCAAATGGGATGTTGGCTTTCATTGCGAGGGGTCTCCAGTACAGTAGTAGGGATGTGTTGTTGCAGTTGTACAGGGCCTTGGTGAGGCCACACCTAGAATATTATGTGCAGTTTTGGTCTCCTTTCCTAAGGAATGATGCTCTTGCTCTCCAGGGAGTGCAGCGAAGGTTAACCAGGCTGATTCCAGGGATGGTGGGACTGACACATGAAGAGAGATTGATTAGGTTAGGGTTGTTTTCACTGGAGTTCAGCTGAGTGAGGGGAGGGGGAATCGCATAGAGACTTATAAAATTCCAACAGGACGAGACAGGGTAGATACAGGGAGGATGTTCCCGATGGTCCAGAACCAGGGGTCACAGTCTGAGGATTCGGGTGGACCATTTAGGACGGAGATGAGGAGACATTTCTTCACCCAAAGACTGGGGAGCCTGTGGAATTCATTGCCACAGGAAGTAGCTGATGCCAAAACATTGAATGTATTCAAAAGGCAGCTAGATATAGCACTTGGTGTAAATGGGATCAAAGGTTATGGGGAGAAAGCAGGATTAGGCTGTTGAGTTGGATGATCAGCCATGTTGGTGATGAATGGCAGAGTAGGCTCGAAGGGCTGAATGGCCTCCTTCTGCTCCTTCGCTGTGAGGTTTGTGTGTTCAAGTCCCACACTGGGCACTCGGACCACATAGACATGCCATTGCAGAACAGAGGAGGTGCTACACCGTGGAAGGTGCTGTACTGAGGGTGCAATGTTAACCTGAGGCCTGGCTTGCTCAGTGTAAAAGTCCCCGCTGCACTACTCAAGAGAACGGATGATTTGAAGATGTCGGTGTTGGACTGGGGTGTAAGGAAGGGAAGTTCTGTCAGCTATAGTAGTCAATATTTACCCTCTCGGCAACATCATTGAAGCAGATGATCTAATGGCTACCACATCGCTGCCGGAGGGAATTTGCTGTATGGAGGTGACTGATGTGCTTGTGATATCACAGCAGCAACTCCACTTTAGAAATCACTGCATTGTCTGGGAAGTGCTTCCTGAGAGGCGCTATGGAAATTAAGGCCCGTTCTTTGTCCTGTACAGAAGAGATTGAAAAGACCAAGCAAGTTTATTTATAAAAGCAGGAAGTGGTGGCAAAAGTAACAAATTAATCCAGTGCCAGAATACAAGGCAATTATAAAGTACAACAAAGGTTCAGTCGAATTCTCACCACCACTTCTCAAACGGTTGGAGACTAATTCTTGGAAAGAATTCAGCGCCTTTGACCAAAATAAAGGCCTGAAAATTGGCAGAGTGAATGCTCGTCTTCTGCTGCTCCATGGCAACAGAATGCTGATTGAAGCCATAATCTTAATTAAAGAGTTCCATGTGAGGCTAAGACGCGCTGACATTAAACTGGAAATGCCCCAGGAAATTCCAGAGTAGGGCCGAGGCTTGACGTAATAGGCCTCAGCCCCTCCATTTTCCTGTCCACTGCACCCAGATACATCTATTTGACAGGGGAAGACCTCACGACCAGAAGGTAAGAGTCACTGTCTCAGAAGCTGGCTCAGTCATGACAGGAATCCACACTTAATCCAAACAGAATTCCACAGGCTCACCGCTCTTTGGGTGAAGAAATGTCTCCTCATCTCCATCCTAAATGATCCACCCCAAATCCTCCACCCCTGTGGCCACTGGTTCTGGATGCACCCATCATTGGGAACATCCTCCCTGCATCTATCCTGTCTAGTCCTGTTAGAATTTTATAAGTGTCTATGAGAAGTGTCTATAAGTGTCTATGGGCGGCATGATGGCTCAGTGGTTATCACTGCTGACTCACAGCACCAGGGACCCAGGCAACTGTCTGTGTGGAGTTTGCACATTCTACCAGTGTGTGCATGGATTTCCTTCCCACAGTCCAAAGCTGATCAGGTTAGGTGAATTGGCCATGCTAAATTGCCTGTAGTGTTAGGTGCATTAGTCAGGGTGTGTTGCTCTTTGGAGGGTCAGTGTGGACTTGTTGGGCCAAAGGGCCTGTTTCCACACTGTAGAGAATCTAATCTAACCATACCCCCCTCTGAAATGGAAGAAATATTGTGACGAAGGTCCACTGGACCTGAAATGTTAACTCTGTTTCTCTCTCTGAGCACAAATGCAGCATGACCTGTGGAGCTTTAATGGCAATTTCTGTTTTTGTTTCTGATTTCCAGCATCTACAAAGTTATTTCATTTTTTGTTCCTTTGCTTTTCTGTTTTCCAAACTGAATTACAGAAAGTTAACACCCAGTTTTGGATCGGATGTTCAATGGGTGCAGTTGAAAGTGAAATAGTGGCCATGACATCCAGAGAGCTAATTGAAATTGTATTTTAGGACTATTCAACCGAACTCAACCTAACAAAAATGCACAATATTGCAGGCGGATGAATTCTAAAACAAAAACGTCGTGCTGGAAATAGTCAACATGTCTGGCAGCATCTGAAGAGAGAGAAACTTTTCATATTCATCAGATTTCAGTGGAATATGTCCATATATTCAATCTGGCATACCAAATGACAGGAGAAAGTGAGGGCTGCAGATGCTGGAGATCAGAGCTGAAAATGTGTTGCTAGAAAAGCGCAGCAGGTCAGGCAGCATCCAGGGAACAGGAGAATCGACGTTTCGGGCATAAGCCCTTCTTCAGGAATGAGGAAAGTTTGTCCAGCAGGCTAAGTTAAAAGGTAGGGAGGAGGGACTTGGGGGAGGGGCATCGGAAATGCGATAGGTGGAAAGAGGTCAAGGTGAGGGTGATAGATCAGACTGGGGTGGGGGCGGAGAGGTCAGGAAGAAGATTGCAGGTTAGGAAGGCGGTGCTGAGTTCGTTGGATTTGACTGAGACAAGGTGGGGGGAGGGGAAATGAGGAAACTGGTGAAGTCCAAGTTCATCCCTTGCGGTTGGAGGGTTCCTAGGCGGATGATGAGGCGCTCTTCCTCCAACCGTCGTGTTGTTATGGTCTGGCGATGGAGGAGTCCAAAGACCTGCATAACCTTGGTGGAGTGGGAGGGGGAGTTGAAGTGTTGAGCCACAGGGTGGTTGGGTTGGTTGGTCCGGGTGTCCCAGAGGTGTTCTCTGAAACGCTCCGCAAGTAGGCGGCCTGTCTCCCCAATATAGTGGAGGCCACATCGGGTGCAGAGGATGCAATAGATGATGTTACCACATGACAGTCGGTGCTTCCTTAAGGTACTGATCTGGACTGTATGCTGTTCTTTTATGTTCCAAACCTTGAGTGCAGCCTTAAAGCCACACCTTTTCATTCCACTGAATCAAGCCATGGTATCACAAGCAGTTAGTGAGTTTAATAACCTGTGATCAAACCCTGTAAAAGCATGAAAAGAGTTTAAACACGTGGTTGGACAATAAACAGGCATGATCTTCGTCAGACATTGGCAAGACAAAAGCCGACTTGGCAGGAGGTGTTGATGGACTTGACCCCCTTGTAGTCATGTTGCCCACAATCAGTGTACTGTCTGCTGATTGTTCTTTCTCGTTTCACCAAATATTCCTCTCTGTGTCATTGAGTCCTATTGAATCGTGCCTTAAATATTGATGATGATATTCAGTGTCAGCTCTCTGTGTTGCACCAGCTGTAGTGAAGGTTTTGTTTCTCTCCTGGGTCCTGCAGTTCTGCATTGAGACCTCCCTTTCGCTGTCTTGTAATCAGGTCAATTTGTGGCTTCAACCTTCCACACTGCTCACTGTTGTCTGAATGCCCTGCTATTTAGAGATGCTCTTATTCTTGGTGCTGAGTTGAAACCGGTTGCACTGATTCAGTACTCAACCCCTCGCAGCATTTGCCTGAAGATGTCTGCTCAGTTCACGGGATGTGGGCATCACTGGCTGAGCCAGCGTTTCTTACCCATCTCTGGCACATTCTCCCCGGGTGCTCCAGTTTCCACCCACAATCTTTGGTGAATTGGCCATGCTAACTTGCCCACAGTGTTCAGGAAGGTGTAGGCTAGTTTCATTAGTCAGGGGTAAATATAGGACAATAGGGTAGGGGAATGGGTTTGGGTGGGTTACTCTTCGGAGGGTTGGTGTGGACTTATTGGGGTGAGCTGGCCTCTTGAACCATTGCAGTCCATTTGCTATCGGTTCACCCATAATGCTGTTAGAGAGGGATTTGACTCAGTGACACCCTTCCAGGTGATAGAAATTGCAGGTTTGGATCAAGATATTAAAGGAGCCTTGTGGAATTGATGGAAATAATTTTGTAGATGAGGACCAATGGTGGATGGAATTGGTTGCTTACCAACCCAACTCTTTTTCTTAGTCACTGATGTATTTCAAGATACATAAGGTGGACCGTGCACCACAGAACTCCCACTCTCTGACCCATTCTCTTGTAGCCACAGTATTTATATGTTTAGTCCAGTTCAATTTCTGGCCATTGACAACTGATGTAGAGGCCGGTAACCGTCACCATCTGCAGTATATTTACACAAGAACGACTCTTGACTTTAGTGCTGCCTCATTCAGAATCAGGTACGCCAGTATCAGTATCTCGGACAATCCCCTTTTTAACTGTCAGCCAGGGCTCCCTGCTTGGAACAGATTTACAGCCCCAATCTTGGAACTCATGCTCCATGAAGTCCAACTGACTGGCCTCATTACAATTCTGTCCCAAGGATGTTGCGAAGTATTCAGACAAAGTAATGCTGCTGAATGTCAAGGGCTGGTGGTTAGATCCTCTCTGCTAGTGATGGTCATTGTCTGCCATTTGTATTCCACAAACAGCATTTTCCACTCACCAACCCGAGCCTAAATATAGTCCAGCTCTCTCTGCGTGTGCTTCATTATCTGAAGAGTCCTAAATGGTACGGAACACTATATAATTATTCCCACATCCGGACTAATGATGGCATGAGGTCATTGATGCTACAGCTGAGGATGGTTGGGCTGAGGAGACGAGAATCTTAGAATTAGCTTTATTGTCACATGTCCTCACATGAGTACAGTTAAAAGTTTACAAGTCACCACTTATGGTACCATCTGAAGTACAGCGGAACCTAGGTGTACAGATTATTAAATACAAATTCTAATTTTAAAAAAAGTAAAGAAATACGAAGTACAGCTTTTCAGATCATAAGAAAAAATTAGAAGAATATAGAAATAAAAATTTCTGAACAACGCCATCACTGACCGCTTAGTCCACATCACCTTGAGGGTCTTCAGGCCAGGGGTTCACTCTGGAGTCATCTCGAGGCTGAAAGTCCACACTGAGGCCATGCCAGGCCATTGAGAGACCACCACGCTGGAAGATCGAGAGACCGCCATGCTTGACAATTAAGAGACCAACATGTTGGGCCATTGAGAACCAACATGCTAGGTCACCAAGAGATCACCATGCTAGGCCATCAAGAGACCACCATGCAGGATCAATGAGAGACCACCATGCTGGGCCACCGAGAGACCACCATGCTGGGCCACCAAGAGACCACCATGCTAGGCCACCAAGAGACCACCATGCTGGGTCGCTGAGAGACCACCATGTGAGGCCATTGAGAGACCACCATGCTAGGCCATCGAGAGACCACCATGCTGGGTCGCTGAGAGACCACCATGCTGGGCCATCGAGAGACCACCATGCTGGACCACCGAGAGACCACCATGTTGGACCACTGAGAGACCACCATGCTGGGTCGCTGAGAGACCACCATGCTGGACCGCCGAGAGACCACCATGCTGGAACACTGAGAGACCACCATGCTAGGCCACCGAGAGACCACCATGCTGGACCACCGAGAGACCACCATGTTGGACCACTGAGAGACCACCATGCTGGGCAGCCGAGAGACCACCATGCTGGACCAACAAGAGACCACCATGCTGGGACATCGAGAGACCACATTGCTGGGCGGCTGAGAGACCACCATGCTAGGCCATCGAGAGACCACCATGCTGGATAATCAAGAGACCACCATCTTGGGCCGCTGAGAGACGACCATGCTGGGCCACCGAGAGGCCACCATGCTAGGCCACCAAGAGACCACCATGCTAGGCCATCGAGAGACCACCATGCTGGATAATCAAGAGACCACCAACTTGGGCCGCTGAGAGACCACCATGCTGGGCCATCAAGAGACCACCATTAGGATCACTGAGAGACCACCATGCTGGGCCATCGAGAGACCACCATCCTGGATCATCAAGAGACCACCAAGCTAGGCCATCGGGAGATCACCATGCTGGGCCGAGCGCCCACCATGCTGGGCACTGAGAGACCACCATGCTGGGCCACTGAGAGACCACCATGCTGGATCATCAAGAGACCACCATGCTGGGCCACCGAGAGATCACCATGTTGGACCACTGAGAGACCACCATACAGGACCAACAACAGACCACCATGCTGGGACATCGAGAGACCACACTGCTGGGCGGCTGAGAGACCACCATGCTAGGCCATCAAGAGACCACCATGCTGGGCCGCTGAGAGACCACCATGCTGGGCCACCGAGAGACCACCATGCTCGGCCTCTGAGAGACCACCATGTTAGGCCATCGAGAGACCACCATGCTCAGCCTCTGAGAGACCACCATGCTAGGCCATCGAGAGACAACCATGCTAGGCTACCAAGAGACCACCATGCCAGGCCATCGAGAGACCACCATGCTGTACCCCTGAGAGACCACCATGCTAGGCCACCGAGAGACCAGCATGCTAGGCCATTGAGAGAACACCATGCTGGACCATCAAGAGACCACCATGCTGGGCCACCGAGAGACCACCATGCTGGACCATCAAGAGACCACCATGCTGGGCCACCGAGAGACCACCATGCTGGACCCCTGAGAGACCACCATGCTAGGCCACCGAGAGACCACCATGCTGGGCCACCGAGAGACCACCATGCTGGACCATCGAGAGACCACCTTGCTAGGCCATCGAGAGACCACCATGCTGGACCATCAAGAGACCACCATGCTGGGCCACCGAGAGACCACCATGCTGGACCCCTGAGAGACCACCATGCTAGGCCACCGAGAGACCACCATGCTAGGCCATCGAGAGACCATCATGTTGGTTCACCAAGAGACCACTATGCTGGGTCGCTGAGAGACCACCATGCTGGACCACCGAGAGACCACCATGCTGGGTCCTCGAGAGATGACCATGCTGGGACGCTGAGAGGCCACCATGCTTGGCCACCGAGAGACCACCATGCTCGGCCTCTGAGAGACCACCATGTTAGGCCATCGAGAGACCACTATGCTGGGTCGCTGAGAGACCACCATGCTAGGCCACCGAGAGACCACTGTGCTGGGTCGCTGAGAGACCACCATGCTGGACCACTGAGAGGCCACCATGCTGGGCCACCAAGAGACCACCATGCTGGATCATCAAGAGACCACCATGCTGGACCAATGAGAGACCACCATGCTCGGCCACCGAGAGACCACCATGTTAGGCCATCGAGAGACCACTATGCTGGGTCGCTGAGAGACCACCATGCAAGGCCACCGAGAGACCACTGTGCTGGGTCGCTGAGAGACCACCATGCTGGACCACTGAGAGGCCACCATGCTGGGCCACCAAGAGACCACCATGCTGGACCAATGAGAGACCACCATACTGGGCCATCGAGAGACCGTCAGGCTGGGCCATCGAGAGACCACCATGCTAGGCCATCGAGAGACAACAATGCTAGGCTACCAAGAGACCACCATGCCAGGCCATCGAGAGACCACCATGCTGTACCCCTGAGAGACCACCGTGCTAGACCACCGAGAGACCAGCATGCTAGGCCATCGAGAGACCACCTTGCTAGGCCATCGAGAGACCACCATGCTGGACCATCAAGAGACCACCATGCTGGGCCACCGAGAGACCACCATGCTGGACCCCTGAGAGACTACCATGCTAGGCCACCGAGAGACCACCATGCTAGGCCATCGAGAGACCATCATGCTGGTTCACCAAGAGACCACTATGCTGGGTCGCTGAGAGACCACCATGCTGGACCACCGAGAGACCACCATGCCTGGTCCTCGAGAGACGACCATGCTGGGACGCTGAGAGGCCACCATGCTTGGCCATCGAGAGACCACTATGCTAGGCCATCGAGAGACCACGATGCTGGATCATCAAGAGACCACCATGTTGGGCCACCGAGAGACCACTATGCTAGGTCACTGAGAGACCACCATGCTAGATCATCAAGAGATCACCATGCTGGGCCGCTGAGAGACCACCATGCTGGGCCACCGAGAGACCACCATGTTAGGCCATCGAGAGACCACCATGCTAGGTCACCGAGAGACCACCATGCTGGACCACCGAGAGACCACCATGCCTGGTCCTCGAGAGACGACCATGCTGGGACGCTGAGAGGCCACCATGCTTGGCCATCGAGAGACCACTATGCTAGGCCACCGAGAGACCACTGTGCTGGGTCGCTGAGAGACCACCATGCTGGACCACTGAGAGGCCACCATGCTGGGCCACCAAGAGACCACCATGCTGGATCATCAAGAGACCACCATGCTGGACCAATGAGAGACCACCATGCTCGGCCACCGAGAGACCACCATGTTAGGCCATCGAGAGACCACTATGCTGGGTCGCTGAGAGACCACCATGCAAGGCCACCGAGAGACCACTGTGCTGGGTCGCTGAGAGACCACCATGCTGGACCACTGAGAGGCCACCATGCTGGGCCACCAAGAGACCACCATGCTGGACCAATGAGAGACCACCATACTGGGCCATCGAGAGACCGTCAGGCTGGGCCATCGAGAGACCACCATGCTAGGCCATCGAGAGACAACAATGCTAGGCTACCAAGAGACCACCATGCCAGGCCATCGAGAGACCACCATGCTGTACCCCTGAGAGACCACCGTGCTAGACCACTGAGAGACCAGCATGCTAGGCCATCGAGAGACCACCTTGCTAGGCCATCGAGAGACCACCATGCTGGACCATCAAGAGACCACCATGCTGGGCCACCGAGAGACCACCATGCTGGACCCCTGAGAGACTACCATGCTAGGCCACCGAGAGACCACCATGCTAGGCCATCGAGAGACCATCATGCTGGTTCACCAAGAGACCACTATGCTGGGTCGCTGAGAGACCACCATGCTGGACCACCGAGAGACCACCATGCCTGGTCCTCGAGAGACGACCATGCTGGGACGCTGAGAGGCCACCATGCTTGGCCATCGAGAGACCACTATGCTAGGCCATCGAGAGACCACGATGCTGGATCATCAAGAGACCACCATGTTGGGCCACCGAGAGACCACTATGCTAGGTCACTGAGAGACCACCATGCTAGATCATCAAGAGATCACCATGCTGGGCCGCTGAGAGACCACCATGCTGGGCCACCGAGAGACCACCATGTTAGGCCATCGAGAGACCACCATGCTAGGTCACCGAGAGACCACCATGCTGGATCATCAAGAGACCACCATGCTGGGCCGCTGAGAGACCACCATGCTGGATCATCGAGAGACCACTATGCTGGGCCGCTGAGAGACCACCATGTTAGGCCATCAAGAGACCACCATGCTGGATCATCGAGAGACCACCATGCTGGGCCGCTGAGAGAACACCATGCTGGATCATCGAGAGACCACCATGCTGGGCCATCGAGAGACCACTATGCTAGATCATCGAGAGACCACCATGCTGGATCAT
The DNA here is from genome assembly GCF_037043375.1 of Chiloscyllium plagiosum. NCBI lineage: Eukaryota > Metazoa > Chordata > Chondrichthyes > Orectolobiformes > Hemiscylliidae > Chiloscyllium > Chiloscyllium plagiosum. The sequence goes on along the minus strand of NW_028270141.1, from coordinate 146,227,438 downwards.
TGAGAGACCACCATGCTAGGCTGCTGAGAGACCACCATGCTGGGCCGCTGAGAGACCACCATGCTGGATCATCGAGAGACCACTATGCTGGGCCGCTGAGAGACCACCATGTTAGGCCATCGAGAGACCACCATGCTGGATCATCGAGAGACCACCATGCTGGGCCGCTGAGAGAACACCATGCTGGATCATCGAGAGACCACCATGCTGGGCCATCGAGAGACCACTATGCTAGATCATCGAGAGACCACCATGCTGGATCATTGAGAGACCACCATGCTAGGCTGCTGAGAGACCACCATGCTGGGCCACCGAGAGACCACCATGCTGGATCATCGAGAGACCACCAGGCTGGATCATTGAGAGACCACCATGCTAGGCTGCTGAGAGACCACCATGCTGGGCCGCTGAGAGACCACCATGCTGGATCATCGAGAGACCACCATGCTGGGCCGCTGAGAGACCACCATGCTGGATCATCGAGAGACCACCATGCTGGATCATCGAGAGACCACTATGCTAGGCCGCTGAGAGACCACCATGCTGGATCATCGAGAGACCACCATGCTGGATCATCGAGAGACCACCATGCTGGGCCATCGACAGACCACCATGCTGGATCATCGAGAGACCACCATGCTGGATCATCGAGAGACCACCATGCTGGGCCGCTGAGAGACCACCATGCTGGATCATCGAGAGACCACTATGCTGGGCCGCTGAGAGACCACCATGCTGGATCATCGAGAGACCACCATGCTGGATCATCGAGAGACCACCATGCTGGATCATCGAGAGACCACCATGCTGGGCCATCGAGAGACCACCATGCTGGATCATCGAGAGACCACCATGCTGGATCATTGAGAGACCATCATGCTGGGCCGCTGAGAGATCACCATGCTGGATCATCGAGAGACCATCATGCTAGGCCATCGAGAGACCACCATGCTGGGCCGCTGACAGACCACCATGCTGGATCATCGAGAGACCACCATGCTGGGCCGCTGAGAGACCACCATGCTGGATCATCGAGAGACCACCATGCTGGGCCGCTGAGAGACCACCATGCTGGATCATCGAGAGACCACCATGCTGGGCCGCTGAGAGACCAACAACTGCAACCATTTCTTCATTGTCAGCATCCCTGTACACATGCTAATGCTTCCATTTCTATGGCTGCTACAATCGCTCTAGCCCAATGCAAGTTGGAGGGACAGCACTGCATTCTCTGCTGAGGCACTTTGCAGCTTCAAGACTCAATGGCCCAGGCCTAACAGGCTCTGAAAGTCTACTCTGTAAAAGCCCCTTCTGAGCCTTGAGTATTTCAAACATACACCTCTCGCTCTTAGACACTCCAAAGAATACAGCTGTAACGTATTCAGCCTGTCATGGTTGGACAACACTCTTATCCTAGTGCACGTTCTGGTGTTTCTTTGCCATAATGTGTCCCGTGCAAATGTATTCCTCCATAAATGTGGGACTAAAACTGCACACAGTTCTTCAGGTGTAGTGTCCGCAAAGCCCCATACATTTGTGGCAAGGCCTCATTACTCTTGTTCTCTGATGTTGCTGCTGCACTAAAAGCAAATGTGCCTCTTGTTTTCCCAACGATTTGCTGTACCTACAAGCTCACACTGTTGTGTTCTTATATGAATTAGACCGTGTTCAGGGATGTGTGGGTTAGGTGGGTTAGCCATGGGAAATGCAGGGGGATGAGTCTGGGTGGGATGCTGTTTGGTGTGGACCTGTTAGGCCAAGTGGACTGTTTTCCACACTGAAGGGATACTATAACAATGCTTTTCATTGTTAGGATTTCCTAATAATGGATTCCAGCATTTTCCTCATGACTGACATTAGCCTAACTAGCCTTTATTGTTTTTCCTCTGCCTCTTTTTTGTGATTAACAGTGTTACATTTATACATTTCCAATCTGCTTGACCTCTCCTTGGGAATTTTGGAAAATGTTAAGTCATTTCACTCTCTCTACAGTTCACTTTCTGTTAGATCCTTAGAACGTGGGGTTCAAGTCCTGGGGATTTGTTAAATTTTAGCCCCTTCAGTTTATCTGCCATTTTTCTCTGCAGTTATTCAACACCTTAATTTCCTCACCATTATCAACCCACGCCTACCCTCTTTCGTTAATTTGCAACTTGCGACATCTACAGTAAATGCTCCTTGTTAAATATATCTGCCATTTCTTCATTCCCCATAGTAATTTCCTCTGCCTTTAAGGGACCAATGTTTACTTTAGCTACTGTCTTCCTTTTTTGCAATCATACAATCGTATATTCTTCGATCATTTACCCTTATATCTATGTTTTATATTATCTTTTCATAGAATCCCTATAGTGTGGAAGTAGGTCATTTGGCCTATTGGGTCCAAAGAACATCCCACCCAGACTCACCCCTGCCTACCCTATCCCTGTAACCCTGCATTTCTCATGGCTAATCCACCAAGCCTGCACACTATGTGCAATTTAGCATGGCCAATTCCTTTAACCAGCACACCTTTGGACTGTGGGAGGAATCCCACGCAGACACGGGGAGAATGTGCAAATTCCACACAGACAGTCGCTAGAGGCTGGAATCGAACCCGGGTCCCTGGTGCTGTGAGGCAGCAGTGCTAACCACTTTGCTGGTTTCCAATGCTCAGATGTACTGTCATCCTTTGCAATGTTAAAAAACCTCTGAATCCAATGCTCTCGTCACCCTTTGTAATAAGCCGCTGATTGATCTATCTTGCTGAGGTTTGATTTGATTTGAGTTCATAATGTCTTTTTGCGTTTTTTACCTTTAAGGTGGTAAAATGCCCTAAGGCACTTCAAAAAGAGAGTTATCAAAGCCACGGGGACAGATATTTGCAACCAAAATGAGTGGTTAAAGAGGTACGGACAGAAGGTAAAAGGACCACTGCCGATAAGATGGTCCCTCAATCTTCCACCTCAACCACAACTCCCTACCCTATGTCCCAAATTTCTGAGGAACATTTCAAGGAGATTCTTGAAGGAAAAGAAAAAGGAAAAAGACAGAGAGAACTGGGGATAGAAATTTTGGCCTCAGCAGTTAATAGTACCAATTATTATCAAGTTAAAAATCACACAACACCAGGTTATAGTCCAGCAGGTTTATTTGGAAGCACTAGCTTTCGGAGCACCACTCCTTCAGGTGGACAGCCACCTGATGAAGGAGCAGCGCTGCGAAAGCTGGTGCTTCCAAATTAAACCTGCTGGACTATAACCTGGTGTTGTGTGATTTTTAACTTTGTACAACACAGTCCAAAACCGGCACCTCCGAATCGCAATTATTATCAGTTATGTACTATGATTGTTGCACCATCGAGCCATAATATAGTTCCGAAGATACCACACCAGAAGCAAAGTATTACAAAGTAAACAACGGATTATGAATAAAACACAGGTAAAGACAATAGGTTATGAAATGCTGGGACAAATTACTAGCTATAGATATGCCTTATCAATGACATTTCAAGCTCGTGATCAATTCAATAGCTCCAGTTGTAGGGGGTTGGTTACAGTTCTGCTGTTTAGTTTCTCAGTTCCCGGTTCGCGAAACCAAAGAGAGACGATGGCAAGTGCCAGAGTATAATGTGATCTTGACAGACAGGTAGTCATTAGCTCGAATAATTAAAAGGAAAATCCATATTTCTCAGCATGGGATTAAAGAAAAGCCTTACTGTATTATAGACATTCAGAAGAGGCATTGTTTTGACAACCTGAATTAAGTAATCCCTTTTTTTTGAAAGCTGGAGTTTGGTTGCGGTCCTCATTCAACTTCAATAGAGATATGGTATTTGTTGTGCCCTCGTGCAGTGGCTATTTGACTCAGTTGTGTTTTGACTGGACTGGGCTCATATCCCCTACAGAGATGTCTGCTTCTCAACAGTAGTCAACTATGCAAAACATTCATTGCACCTTGTAATTCAGACTGCCAAAATGACTCATCATTTTCTGCCACAAGGTTCTTTTGTAGCAAGGAGCCCTTTCTGTTTGGGTTTGAATTGTGAGAGAGGGAAAAAAAAAAGTTGCATTCTTTTGGATTAAGTGTGACTCCATGAAAAGGTTCTCTAAATTCGCTTCATCTGGACTTGATCCAAGTTCAAGCTTCCTCGTTCCTAAGATTTGCCTTCCATTCACTGCAGAGTCACGTGTGGTACATCAACATATGTAGTAAAGGGGAGCTGCTGAAGAAAGCTCAGCATTGGATCGTGTCAATGTGCTTGGCATAGACTGAATGATTGTTAGCTGCACTCATTGCTAACACGTGTGTAATAAATTGAGTCCTGAATCAAGGCTGCACACCCCAGACTGTAGGAGTCACGTTTTGTTGGAGAGGCAAAGACAATTATTAAACAGGCAGAAGAAATGCCATAACGCTACACCGCTTTCTTCCGACCCAAAACCAGAAAACTTGCAGGGGTTCATAATTGACTTCTTGTAAACAGGAACAAGAAGTTCAGCCTCCTCTTAATCGATACATCAATTCACTTTTCCAGTCTTTCTTTAATATCTCCTGACACCTTTATGTACAAAGCATCTTTGTCTTATAGTATAGTAAGGGCAGGTTCACTCAATTCTTTCAAGAGGCAGACTTTTATTTGGAAAGGAATAATGTGCAAGGTTATGGGGAGAAGGCAGGTCTATGCTCATCCAGTTGAAATTTTCCCTTCCCTAATTCATTACTTTTTCTGTAGTTGGTATTCGTCTTTTCCCAAAGCCAACTTATAACTTATGATATTATGATCACTGTTCCCTAAATTTTCCTCGACTGACCTTTGATCCACTGCATCCATCTCATTCCCCAGAACCAGATACACCAATGTTCACTTCCTCATTTTCTCAGCCAAATTCAAACTGATGGCGGAAACTTTCCTGAACACACTCTTCTCCACGTTTAGTAATGCGTAAGCCGTGATAAAGCTCCTCCCAATCTAATGTTGTCACAAAGACAGAAATTCTTAGAATCCTGAAAGGGCCAGATTGCTATAATAAGAAGGCAATGACCTAGTGATAAGCGCAAGCAGGTGGGACCAGTTTAATTTAGGTTATGATTGGCATGGACTGATTAGATTAGATTATATTAGATTACATTACAGTGTGGAAACAGGCCCTTCGGCCCAACAAGTCCACACTGACCCGCCGAAGTGCAACCCACCCATACCCCTACATTTACCCCTTACCTAACACTACGGGCAATTTAGCATGGCCAATTCACCTGACCTGCACATCTTTGAACTGTGGGAGGAAACCGAAGCACCCGGAGGAAACCCACGCAGACACGGGGAGAACGTGCAAACTCCACAAAGACTGGTTGGACCAAAGGGTCTGTTTCCCTGCTGTATGCCTCTATGACTCTAGAGACCCAAGTAATGTTCTGGGGCCCTGAGTTCAAACCCTGCCATGGCAGATGGTGGAATTTGAATTCAATAAAAGTTTACAATTAATGAAGACCATGAAACCATTGTTGGGTGTCTTGGTTCAGTAATGTCCTTCAGGAAAGGAAACTGCCATCCTTACTCCAGACCCACAGAAATGTAGTTGACTCCTAACTACTCTCTGGGGCAATTAGAGATGGGTAATAAACACTAGCCTAGTCAGGGAAGCCCACCTCCTGTGAATGCAGGGACTATCCTGTGAAGTCTGGTGCATGTTCACTGCACTCCTTCTGTGATAACAATATCACTCCTCCTGAGATAAGGAGACCAAAACTGCATATAGTATTCCAGGCACAGTCCAACCATGCTCCTATACAATTGAAGCAGAGCTCCTATACTCAAGGCTACTTTACATTAGCCTTCCTAATACCTTGCTGTACCTGCTCATTAACCTTCAGTGACTTACAGGTATGAACACCTCAGTTCCTTTGTATATTTCCACTTTTCAACCACCTACCATTTAAGGAATTGGTGGCACAGTGGCTGAGTGGTTAGCACTGCTGCCTCACAGCGCTAGGGACTAGGGTTCGATCCCACCCTTGGCAGACTGCATGTGTGGAATATGTCTGCGTGGGTATCCTCTGGGTGCTCTGGTTTCTTCATACAGTCCAAAGATGTGCAGATTAGGTAAACTGTCCATAGTGTCCAGGGATGTGTGGGTTAGTCATGGGAAATCCAGGTTTAGGGGGTGGATCTGTGTGTGATGCCCTTTGAAGGGGTTGGTGTGGGTTCGATGGGCCAAATGACCTGCTTCCACACTAGGGATTCTGCGAATACTTTGCACACCCATTTCTTTTCCCAAAGTGGACACCCTCACATTTCTCCACATTATATTTCATCTTCAATGTGCTTACCCATTCACCAATAAACCCTCCTAATGCTGCTTTGCAAGTTGCATCGTTGCAAATTTAGAAATGTAAGCATTTGCTCTCCGCCTCATCACCATTGATTTATTTATTGTGAACATCTGGGGGGGGCTTTCCAATGAACCCAGGCATAATTTCCCATTGCATTCTTAAGAATAACTCTGGCAGATATTCAACAAGAGAAACTGAACTACAAAGCCTTGAAAAGACAGATTCATGGCAAGATTCTACAAGGCAGCTCCAGTCAAGGGAATAAGCATTTCAGATGTGCAAAGAGAGCTGCAGGAGCAAGTCTCAGCTCAAAGCTAAGTGGAGCCAGACCTAGCAGTGCCAGATTGCATTGAATACTGATAAAGTATAAGATCTAATTAAACGTTCAGCCACAGATAGTAAATGGACATGAAGGCTAGTGTAGGCAAAGGAGTAACCCTCGTGGTTAAGGGGACTTTTAAAAAAAAACAGCGCAGTTACAAACCAGAAACGCTAAAAGTTCAAAATAACTTACCTTTCAGAGTGAGAATGGTCATCGTTGTTGGCTGAGGTGAAAACCAAGAACGTTAGAAGTAATGCCAACAAAGGTCATAACGGCACAAATGTCGCAAAATGAGAGTGACAAAGAGGCAATTTTGATGCTGAGGCAGACGCATTCCAACAGAAGAGAGTGAGGAGATTGTTGAGAGTGTAATCAGAGCAGAAGATCTACAACTGAAGCCATGGTTACAGTGGGAAAGGTTTATTAAAGCCAAAGAAACCAGGATTCATTCGGAGAAGGTGTTAAAGGGAATGCAATGTCTGACATTATTAGACAGATTAGACCGCAGGCAGTGTGGTTCTTATATTTGAAGAGAACTGTTGAGCAAATAAGATTCATCTTTCAGACAGCAGACAGCCGGATGTATTCAGTAAAGTTGGAGAAAAGGAAAGGATTTTTTTTTTGAACTAGGCTGTGAAGGGTGGGAACACCTCAGCTTTGAGTGAAGAAGGGATGGTGGTGTAGTGGCTTTGACACTGAGCTTGCTGAGCAGAGGTTCAGGCTTGTGGTGTTGGGGTTGAATCCCACCAGGGCTGATGATGTAATTTAAATTCAATTAGTGCAACCTGGAATTAAATATCACTCTAATTGTAACGATGAAACCAATCACAATTGTCATACAGGCCTGACCTGGTTCACCCCTGTCCTTTAAGGTAGGAAACCTGCCTACAGTGATGTGGTTTCCTCTGAAATGTGATAGCATGCCATCCCCTTCATTGTGATATTATCACGGAACTGTTAATCCAGAGACCCAGCTAATGTTCTGGGAAGGTAAAAACAATGACTGCAGATGCTGGAAACCAGATTCTGGATCAGTGGTGCTGGAAGAGCACAGCAATTCAGGCAGCATCCGAGAACAGGCAAAATCGACGTTTCGGGCAAAAGCCCTTCATCAGGAATAAAGGCAGAGAGCCTGAAGCGTGGAGAGATAGGCTAGAGGAGGGTGGGGGTGGGGAGAGAGTGGCATAGAGTACAATAGGTAGGTGGGGAAGGAGATGTAGGTGATAGGTCAGTGAGGAGAGGGTGGAGTGGATAGGTGGAAAAGGAGCTGGGCAGGTCGGACAAGTCCGGACAGGTTAGGGAATCGAGTTGCTGGAGGTTAGAAGCTAGGATGAGGTGGGGGAAGGGGAAATGAGGAAACTGTTGAAATCCACATTGATGCCCTGGGGTTGAAGTATTCTGAGGCGGAAGATGAGGCGTTCTTCCTCCAGGCGTCTGGTGGTGAGGGAGCGATGGTGGAGGAGGCCCAGCACCTCCATATCCTTGGCAGAGTGGGAGGGGGAGTTGAAATGTTGAGCCACTGGGCGATTTGGTTGATTGGTGCGGGTGTCTTGGAGATGTTCCCAAAAGTGCTCTGCTAGGAGGCGCCCAGTCTCCCCAATGTAGAGGAGACCGCATCGGGAGCAACGGATACAATAGATGATATTAGTGGATGTGCAGGTAAAACTTTGATGGATGTGGAAAGCTCCTTTGGGGCCTTGCATAGAGGTGAGGGAGGAGGTGTGGGTGCAGGTTTTACAGTTCCTGCGGTGGCAGGGGAAAGTGCCAGGATGGGAGGGTGGGTCGTAGGGCGGCGTGGACCTGACCAGGTAGTCACGGAGGGAACAGTCTTTGCGGAAGGCGGAGAGGGGTGGGGAGGGAAATATATCCCTGGTGGTGGGGTCTGTTTGGAGGTGGCGGAAATGTCGGCGGATGATTTGGTTTATGCGAAGGTTGGTAGGGTGGAAGGTGAGCACCAGGGAAAAGTACAACAAACTTTTATCTACCCAGCTCCATAACCAGCGCTCCTTGAACATTCCAGAAGATTCCCCTGGCCTCGGAAACGCCATTAGCCATGCGGCTGATGCAGCTACCACCCCCACGCTGATTGATGATGTCACTTCTGCCCCCATCATGGCCACTCCCACAGCCACTTCCGGCCCTCACATCATCGCCGATGCCACAAGCTCAGTGACTTCCGCCACCCCTACTGCCGTGTCTGCCACCACTTCCGACCCCACCAGCGCCACTCACCTGCATTCTGCTGACACGCCCCCCACAGACCCCACTGTCACTATCCCCACCCCCCAGAACCCCGAGGGGAACACTACCCCTGCTCATGACTCTACCTCCATTCCCCCCACCATCACACCCACTCCAGGTACTGGCTCCGACCCCACTCCCAGCTCTACACCCACACCAGCTCCCAGGTCCCAGCCCTGCCGAGTTTTCACCATCCCCCCAGACCTCCCCCTCACTGAGGACGAACGATCAGTCCTCAGCAAAGGACTCACCTTCGTCCCCGTCCGTCCACGCATCAATGAATTTAATACACGCCGTGACATCGAACAATTCTTCCGTCGCCTCCGCCTCCGAGCTTACTTTCACAATCAGGACTCCTGCCCACCTTCCGAGGACCCCTTCGCCCACCTCCAACACACTGCATCCACCTGGACACCCCGCGCTGGCCTATTACCTGCCCTCGACCTCTTCATTTCCAACTGCCGCCGGGACATTAACCGCCTCAACCTGTCGACCCCCCTCCCCCACTCCAACCTCTCACCCTCACAACGCGCAGCCCTCCAATCCCTCTGCTCCAATCCTGACCTCACCATCAAGCCAGCGGACAAAGGGGGCGCAGTGGTAGTCTGGCGCACTGACCTCTACATCGCTGAAGCCAAACGCCAACTCGAGGACACCTCTTCCTACCGCCCCCTTGACCATGACCCCATCCCCCATCACCAAACCATCATCTCCCAGACCATACAGAACCTCATCACCTCAGGTGATCTCCCACCCACAGCTTCCAACCTCATAGTCCGGGAACCCCGCACTGCCCGGTTCTACCTCCTTCCCAAGATCCACAAGCCTGACCACCCTGGCTGACCCATTGTCTCAGCATGCTCCTGCCCCACTGAACTCATCTCTACCTACCTCGACACTGTCCTATCCCCCCTAGTCCAGGAACTCCCCACATACGTTCGAGACACCACCCACGCCCTCCACCTCCTCCAAGACTTCCGTTTCCCCGGCCCCCAACGCCTCATCTTCACCATGGATATCCAATCCCTCTACACCTCCATCCGCCATGACCAGGGCCTCCAAGCCCTCCGTTTTTTCCTCTCCAGACGTTCCCAACAGTACCCCTCCACCGACACTCTCATTCGTTTGGCCGAACTGGTCCTCACCCTTAACAATTTCTCCTTTGAATCCTCCCACTTCCTCCAGACCAAAGGGGTAGCCATGGGCACACGTATGGGCCCCAGCTATGCCTGTCTCTTTGTTGGCTACGTAGAGCAGTTGATCTTCCGTAATTACACCGGCACCACTCCCCACCTCTTCCTCCGCTACATTGATGACTGCATTGGCGCCACCTCGTGCTCCGGCGAGGAGGTTGAGCAATTCATCAACTTCACCAACACATTCCACCCTGACCTTAAATTTACCTGGACCATCTCTGACACCTCCCTCCCCTCCTGGACCTCTCCATCTCCATCAGTGACGACCGACTTGACACTGACATTTTCTACAAACCCACCGACTCCCACAGCTACCTGGATTACACCTCTTCCCACCCTACCTCTTGCAGAAATGCCATCCTGTATTCCCAATTCCTCCGCCTCCGCCGTATCTGCTCCCAGGAGGAGCGGTTCCACCATAGAACACACCAGATGGCCTCCTTCTTTAGAGACCGCAATTTCCCTTCCCACGTGGTTAAAGATGCCCTCCAACGCATCTCATCCACATCCTGCACCTCCGCCCTCAGACCCAACCCCTCCAACCGCAACAAGGACAGAATGCCCCTGGTGCTCACCTTCCACCCTACCAACCTTCGCATAAACCAAATCATCCGCCGACATTTCCGCCACCTCCAAACAGACCCCACCACCAGGGATATATTTCCCTCCCCACCCCTCTCCGCCTTCCGCAAAGACCGTTCCCACCGTGACTACCTGGTCAGGTCCACACCGCCCTATGACCCACCCTCCCATCCTGGCACTTTCCCCTGCCACCGCAGGAACTGTAAAACCTGCACCCACACCTCCTCCCTCACCTCTATGCAAGGCCCCAAAGGAGCTTTCCACATCCATCAAAGTTTTACCTGCACATCCACTAATATCATCTATTGTATCCGTTGCTCCCGATGCGGTCTCCTCTACATTGGGGAGACTGGGCGCCTCCTAGCAGAGCGCTTTAGGGAACATCTCCGGGACACCCGCACCAATCAACCAAATCGCCCAGTGGCTCAACATTTCAACTCCCCCTCCCACTCTGCCGAGGATATGGAGGTGCTGGGCCTCCTCCACCGCCGCTCCCTCACCACCAGACGCCTGGAGGAAGAACGCCTCATCTTCCGCCTCAGAATACTTCAACCCCAGGGCATCAATGTGGATTTCAACAGTTTCCTCATTTCCCCTTCCCCCACCTCATCCTAGCTTCTAACCTCCAGCAACTCGATCCCCTAACCTGTCCGGACTTGTCCGACCTGCCCAGCTCCTTCTCCACCTATCCACTCCACCCTCTCCTCACTGACCTATCACCTTCATCTCCTTCCCCACTGACCTATTGTACTCTATGCCACTCTCTCCCCACCCCCACCCTCCTCTAGCTTAATGTTCTGGGAACCCAAGTTCAACTCCTGCCATGGTAGAACTTGAATTCATTACAAACCTGGAATTGAGGTTTCAATGTACGCCCATGAAACCATTGTCAGACAAAAAGCATTTTGTTCACTAATGTCCCTTAGGGAAGGAAACTGCCATCCCTACCTAGTCTGGCCTACATGTGACTCCAGACCGACATCAATGTGGTTACTCTCAACTGCCTTCTGGGCAATTAGGGATGGGCAATAAACGCTGGATGCCCTCATTCGATGAATAATTTTTTTAAAAGCGCTGCATGTATTATAGAGAATAGCACATCTTTTATAAATAATATAGTGTATATATTACAAAGAATATCTTACCCTGGAAACATTCATGTGAATATTTACATTGTAGAGAATAGATAGTGCGATGCTGCTGCTCCTTTAACATGATTGTGCTGACATTTGTTTTTCACGAGTTGTACGAGGCAGAGTTGCCGAAATGTCTGGGTTGATCTACTTGAAGACGCTTTTAAGTTTAAAAAAAAACCCTTGTACAATGAAAGGGGAGTGGCCAGTTCTCCCAGCTCAGCATTATTCTGGTTTGGTTTAGTTTGGTTTTAGCAGTCTGGCTGTTCAGAGCAAGCAGTCAGTCAGTTTTATTGAGGCTGCTGGTCAAAGAAACAGGTCCATGCTAATTCTCCATCTCTCTCTCTAACATCTCTCTTGTAAGACTTTGTGTTGGATTTTACCTTTTTTGCCGAGGGGTGTTTATGGGGATGTTGCTCGTATTTGGAACAGCATCATAAGGTTGGCATGAGCTGTTGGGTTTTCAGATAGGTAAGTTATTTTGCACTCTGTTCTCTTTTGCTTGTGTTTCATCAGGTAATCTTGCAAATAAATTTTGTTTTGTTTAAAACGAATTGGTTTGACCAGCCACATCTCTCCTGGAATATCCACTTTACACCTGCTTAATACTACTAGGAAAGTTAGGATCTGGACTACTTTCTTAAAATGTTTTGAAGGGGTCTGGCCTGGTCCATAATAGATTGGGGGCTTTTTGCAAGATTTGTTCTATTGTTCCAATTTGAGTTTAGGGTTGCTGGACTTTGTCGTGGGTGTAGAATTTAGTTGGTTCAAACAGTGCTTGGGATAGCAATGGCTCTTTCGGTCACCAAGAGTTTTCTGGGGGTGAAAGAAGTGATTTTGGGGGCTTTACAAAAGGTGACTAAGGCCAAGCTGCTGAATTAGCTGGAGCTGAGCTGCCTTCTTCCACGAGGAAAGGAGAGATAATTACAACAATAGCTCAGCATTTAAATGTGCTGGAAACGCCATCAGAATCTTTAGAGATGGCGAAAATTCAATTGAAAATGAAGCAGCTTGAATTAGAGGCAAAAGACAAGGAACAGGCAAAAGGGATGAAACTGTTTGAATTACAATTTAAAGCAGAGGAAAGGGAAGAAGAACAAATTGCTTTAGCAGAACACAAAGAAAAAGAGAAAGAGAGAAGAGAGAGAGAAAGAGCGAGAGAAGAGAGAGAAAAGGAGAGAGGGGAAAGGGAGAAAGAGAGGGAGTTTGAACTTCAGAAATTGGCACTTAGACAGGAAAGTCAGCTTAAAAGGATGGAGATGAAGTCTGAAGGTAAGCTTAGTGAGGAGGAGCAGAGAGTCAAAATGGCAAGATTAGCAACTGAAATGGCTGATGTTTATGAGTTGGTCCATAAGTCAAAGTTAGGCTTCCAAAATCCATTTCAATCCGTGAGGGATAGAACTTGGGGAAAACAGAAATCTTCACGTGAAAAGGGAAAGGTAGATCTCGGTGAAGATCATAAGGATAATTTACCACAGGGTAAAAAGGAAGCCCTTGAAGTGGACAGAGAAGTTAAAAAAGCTCTGGTGTTTTCACTGCAATAAAGTAGGCCACCTGAAATCACAGTGTTGTTGGGTTTGTAAAAGCACCAGGAAGCCAGCTGTCAGAAAACAGGATAAGCCAGCGAATTTTGTTGGAGTGGTAACGGAAAGCACAGTGGGGGCTAGAAAGTGGCACCAGAATGTACAACTGGTCGGAGGTTGTTAAGGAGGAAGTACCAGATCATCTTATACCATACACCTGTGAAGGTAAAGCTTACTCACATAGGCCAGGAGCAGCAGGTAAAGAGGTTACAATGTTAAGAGGTACAGGATCCTCTCAATGTTGATGTTGAAAGATGAGGAGATATGTACCTCTAAAGGAAAAGGCGCTAGAAACAGGAATTCACGGTGAGACAAGAAGTACTCAATTATGTAGAGTGAGGTTAGAGTGTCCAGGAAAGAGTGGAGAAATCATGGTAGGAGTACTGGACAAACCTTTAGCTCCAGGAATACAACTTGTCCTTGCTAATGAAATAGTTGATTCACAGGTAGGAGTGCTGCCTCCTGTGGTTGAAAAGCCAGTGGGAACTCAGGTAACTGAGCTATTGCAGGACACACATCCTGGGATTTTTCCTACCTGCGTGGTAATGAGGTCACAAAGTCACCAGTTGAAACAGGAGAGATCAAAGAGTACAAATAAGAAAGTTAAAGTGGAATTAGCAGAGATCCTGTTTGATCAAATGGTGGAGACAAACCAGGAACAAATAGATGACAAAGTAGAAATCTTCAGTTCAGAGAAATTAACTGGATTACAGCAGAAAGATGATGAACTGAATCAATTGTATCAAAAAGCATACATGGAAGAAGAATCTAGCTGTATCACATGTTCAGGCAGATGAGAAATGGGCAGAAGTTCATCAAATCGTATTACTAGTGGGTTATAAAAAGGAGGCGTTGTGGGTAGTGCACGAACTACCAATAGGGAGTCTTTTATGGGTAAGAAAAACACAAGCTAAAATACAAAAACATTTTTACTAGCCTGGACTGCACAAGTTGAATTTTATCAGACATGTCATACATGTCAGGTAATTGGAAAACCACAGGCAGTAATAAAACTTGCACCTTTATTACCTATTCCTGCATTTGAGGAACCTTTTACAGGAGTCTTAATTGATTGCGTAGGACTCCTACCTAAAACAAAAAGTGGGAATCAGTATTTGTTAGTAATAATGGATGTGTCCGCTAGATTTCCAGAGGCTATTCCATTACATAGTATTACAGCTAAAAGGATTGTAGAGGAGTTACTCACATTTTTCACTAGATATGGACTACCCACAGAGATACAATCAGATCAAGGGGTCAGCTTCACATCAAAATTATGGATGGTTTAGGAGTAAAACAATTGAAATCTACTGTGTACCATCCAGAATCGCAGGGAGCGCTAGAGAGGTGGCATCAGATATTAAAGACCATGTTGACAACTTATAGTCAGGACGATCCAGATGATTGGGTTAAGGGAATACGTTTTGTACATTTTGCGATCAGAGATTCACCAAATGAATCGACCAAATTCAGTCCATTTGAATTAGCTTTTGGGCATGAAGTGAGAGGACCACTAAAATTGATTAAGGAGAAATTATTAAGTCTGAATTCAGAGACCATATATTTGGACTATGTGTCAGATTTTAGAGACGGCTAAATAGAACAGAGGACAGCATTTAAAAGTATCACAGCATACAATGAAACGGGAAGCAGACAAGAAATCGAAAACTCACAATGTTGCTATTGGTGGTAAAGTGTTAGTGTTAATACAGTGATAGGTGAAACTAATAGAAGCGAGGTTTAGTGGACCTTATCAAGCTGAAAGGAGATTGAGTGAGGTGAACTATTTGATAAAGACTCCAGACAGAAAGAAATCTTACAAGTGTGTCATGTGAATATGCTCAAAAGGTATTTTGATAAGGAAGGAAAGCAAAAGGAGACTGTGTTATTGGTTACAACACAGAGTGAAGAACTATGTTCAGAGGATTCTGAATTGGACATTCATCAAATTAAATTGGACAATGAGGAAGTTGTGAAAAATTGGGATAAATTATTGAGTTACCTTCCATGGGAAAATAGAAATGACTTGAAAGAGTTATTACAATCACTTGGGGAGATATGCAGAAATAATCTAGGAAGTACGTACCTAATTATGCATGATATAGATATAGGAGATGCTGTTCCGATTAGGCAACATCCTTATAGACTTAACCCTCTCGAGTGGGGCCCAGGTTCAAAAGGAGATTGAACGCACGCTCCAAGATGACATAATTGAAGTGAGTTAGAGAGACTGAAGCTCACCCATAGTAATGGTGCCAAAACCAGATGGTACCCAATGGTTACGTGTGGACTATTGCAAAGTCAGTGCAGTTACAAAAACTGATGCATATCTGATTCCACGTTCGGAAGACTGTGTTGAAAAGGTGGGTCAAGCAACTTATATTTCTAAGTTGGACTTTCTCAGAGAATACTGGCAGACAATTTCGGCTTTCGTAATGCCCAATGGACTGTATCAGTTTATGGTCATGCTGTTTGATATGAATAATGTGCCAACCACATTTCAGAGAATTTCTGAATTACCCAATTGTGTCGTATATATAGATGACTTGTTTGATCGACTTCGGGAGGCAGGCTTGGTGATAAACCTGATAAAAAAGTGAATTTGTCAAAGCCCAAGTCACCTTCCTGGGCCATGTTATTAGACATTGATAAATGGCCCCAAAGAATGCAAAAACAAAGGTTATTACGGAGTTTCCCATACCATTGATAAAAAGAGCAGTACGATTCCTGGGATTGAGTGGATTTTATCGAAAATTTGTGCCAAATTCTAGCAGTGTGGCTGCTCCACTCACTGAATTGCTAATGAAGGGCAAGAAGTTTCAGTGGAGAGCAGACTGTCACCAGGCATTTGACAGCCTGAAAGCTGTATTAACCACTGCCCCGTTATTAGCCACACCTAATTACGCAAAGCCATTCAAGGTGGCTATTGATGCGAGTGATGTGGGCGTCGGTGCTGTGTTCATACAGGAAGACGACGAGAAGATAGAAAGACCTATCGGGTATTTCTCCAGGAAATTGAACATTCATCCGCAGAAATATTCGACAGTTAAGAAGGAGAACTTGGTGCTGATGTTACAACATTTCAATGTTTGTGTTACCAGTAATGTATCTGAGACAATCATATGCACAGATCATAATCCATTGAAGTCTGTGGAGAAATTTAAGGGCAAAACTTTCATGCTGTTTAGATGGAGCTCATTGTTACAGCCATTCTATGTAGTCTAATGTTGGTACTACTAAGCCTTTGCCTCCTCTAGATGCACAAGAATGAAAATCATCTCCCGTAGGTATTGTATTGAATAACCCACACTATACACAAGAGAATGCACACAATGATTTGTATATATAATTGTGAAGAAAATGACCTGTCCATATGTTCATGAATAGCATCATGGAGTTGTACAGCATGGAAACAGACCCTTCACCCTAATGCATCCATGCAGGCCTCAATTAATCTGGTCCCATTTGTCAACACTTGGTCCAAAGCCCTCTAAACCCTTCCTATTCACATACCCATCCAGATGCCATTTAAATGTTGTAATTGCACCAGCCTCCACCACTTCCTCTGGCAGCTCATTCCATACACACACCACCCTCTCTGCATGAAAAAGTTGTCCCTTAGGTCCCTTTTTCAATCTTTCCCCCTCACCTTCAACCTATGCCCTCTAGTTTTGGACTCCCCTACCTTGGGAAAAAGACCTTGACTATTTCACCCTATCCATGCTCCCTCATGATTGTATAAACCTCTATAAGGTCACCCCTCAGCCTCCGATGCTCCAGGGTAAATAGCCCTAGCCTATTTAGCCTCTCTCTATAGCTCAAACACTCCAACCCTGTCACTCTTTTCTGAACCCTTTCAAGTTTGACAACATTTTGGACGGCATGAACCAGTTTGGGCCAAAGGGCCTGTCTCTGTGCTGTAGGCCTCCATGACTCTAACATTGGGCAGCACTGTGGCGCAGTGGTTAGCACTGCTGCCTCACAGCGCTAGAGACCTGGGTTCAATTCCCGCCTCAGGCGACTGACTGTGTGGAGTTTGCACATTCTCCCCGTGTCTATGTGGGTTTCCTCCCACAGTCCAAAGATGTGCAGGTCAGATGGAGTGGCCATGCTAAATTGCCCATAGTGTTAGGTGAAGGGGTAAATGTAGGGGTATGGGTGGGTTGCGCTTCGGCGGGTCAGTGTGGACTTGTTGGGCCGAAGGGTCTGTTTCCATATTGTAAGTAATCTAATCTTTCCTGGTCTTCTTCTCATTCAGATTTTGAGTTAATCAACTTCCAATACATTATCGAGAGCAGTGCTGCAGTGGTGTGAGACCTTTTGAAATAAGGTTGTAGTTTCTGGTTGAGGTAACTGGATGTAAACATGTCCGTGAGTGTTGGACAGAAACCTCTGGGGGCTGAGGAGCAGACCTGGGAAAAAAAAGTCATCCCTCAGCCAAGACCGCAAAATAAAGTCACTGATCTGCCCGCCCAAGATATTTCAGTGGCTGTTCACCGTGTGCTGTGTTGTAAATGCTTCAGTTAAGAGCTTTACTGCACGTCAGACATCCTGCAGTGCTTTCCCAAACTCTCACAGCTATACTTGGGATGTGAAAATCATCCTCTGTCTTGCTTAGTGTACCGTGCACCGGGATATGTACATGGAAAGGAAGTGGTTTTGACAGCCAGGGTTCCTTTTGTAAAGAGAGCCTGAGCTCTGTCTTTGGATCCGGCCTTTCTGCAGGTCATGTGGTTGATGGGAAACGACCAATGATCGCAAAAGTGACTCTCTTCCTTCCAGTGGGCCCCTGATTGCCGAGGATAATTGCCTTGCACCTCTCACCGAACTCCCCTCTCACCCCTCTCACCAACACTCCCCCCCCCCCCCCAGGAGCCTGACCAACAGCTGAGGATTAATTGCCCAGAGTCGGCCCTTGTCAGGTTTATATCGACTGTTTATACAGTAGCCACTCTGACTGCGGGTGTGAGATTTGATGGATGCATCCATCATGTGACCTTTGACCTGCCGACAGGCCAGTTGAAGTACTGGTGTAAACATCGATCAGGCCAAACCTGGGAGGCCTGTGCTTTTCAGGCCTGTTTGTACAGATGGGGAACGGATGGCAATTTTAAAGGTGAATAAGCTTGCAGAAAAGGCACTGGGGTAACAGAGATCAGCCTGCAAACTCAGTATTCCCATTGAGCTGCACGTTGATGTGAACATAGGGTCTGGTTCAGCTTCTCATTCGAACCCTTTAGTTTGTGATCATGACTATTTTTCAGGCATAGATATATGTGTGTTTGTGTGTGCGTGCAAGTCTCTGTCGTGTACGTGTATATGTGTGCATGTGTATGCATGCACTTGTGTGTATGTGTGTGTGGGATATGTGCATTTATGTAGTGTGCTGTGTGTGTGTATGTGTGCATGTGTAGTGCACAATGTGTGTGAGTTTGTGTGTATGTATGTGTGGTGTGTCTCTGTGTGCGTGTGTGTGTTTTTGTGTGTGCATGTGTGTTTTTTGTGTGTGCATGCATGTGTGCCTTTGTGTGCACGTGTGTCCATGTATCTGTGTGTGTGTGGGTGAGGGTCTGTTAATGCATGTGGGTGCGCGTGTACGTGTGTATGTGTGTGTCTGTGCATGCAAGCATGCATGTCTATGTGTTTGCACATGTATGTCTGTGTGCACGTGTGTGTGTGTGCACACGTATGGTGTGTGTGTGCGTGTGTTTTTGTGTGTGCATATGTGCATGTCTGTGTGTTTGTGTGTTTCTGTGTGTGTGCCTGTTTGTGTGTGTCTGTGTGTTGTGTGTATGCAATATTCTAAGTCACCAACAGAATGGTTCCTGTCCTTGGATTTTTTAATAGAAGCAATTCATGAACTTGACTCCTGGTTTCGGGAATTGGCTTCACCAGGAAAGCCTAAGGAAGCTCAACTTGTTCTCGCTGGGAATGAAAGAGGAGGCTTCAGAATCTAAGTTTTCAATGCTTTGGTAGTTGATCCAGGCAAACTGGGTGCAAATAACCAGCAGATGTGAGGCTAAAATAACAGGAACTCACACGTCAGAAAAGGCAAGCAGTTTGAACTGCTCAGTGCTCAGTTACTTAAAATGCAGCTTGATGGTATTTTATTGGGGAGGAAAATTATCAGGGCGGAAAACATGGAATTGGGATTAAATGGATAGCACTGGATGGTAAAATAGTGAAATGTGCAATAATACAAGTGGTTGAAGTTACTCAATTACATAGGAGAATACTAGTTAATTTGTTTCAGAATTTTGGATAAGTATTTTCCATAAGTAGGATTTGATAATAAGCATTACAATAAGCAAGGTTTTTCTGACAGGTTTTTATTGTCAAGATGCACATAAGACTGTAAGATATAAGAGTATGATGGAGTTGGCCATTTGTCTCTTGTTTGCGTCACAGGTAGACAGGGTGGTTAAGAAGGCATTTAGCACCGCATGCCTTCATTGCTCCGACTTTTGAGCATCGGAGTTGGCCTGTCATGCTGAGGTTGTACAGGACGTTGACAAGGTCTCCTGTGGAGTACAGTGTCCAGTTCTGGTCACTTTGCTGAAGGAAGGATATTATTAAGCTGGAGAGAGTTCAGAAAAGATTTACCAGGCTGTTGCTGGGACTGAAGGGTTTGAGATATAAGTAGAGGCTGGATAGGATGGGACTTCTTTCACTGGTTGAGAAGTGACCTTATAGGTGTTTATAAAATCATGACAGGCATAGATAAGGTGAATGATAAGGGTCTTTTCCCTAAGGTATGGGATTTCAAGACTAGGGTGTATATTTTTAATGTGAGAGGGGAAAGGTTTAAAAAGGACAACTGTTTTACACAGAGAGTGGTTTGTGTGTGGAATGAACTTCCAGAAGAAGTGGTGGATGCAGGTGCAGTTTAAAAGACATTTAGATAAGTACATGAATAAGAAAGGTTTGGAGGGATATGGGCCAACCAGATGACTTCATATTGGTTTCACAAATGAGAGCACTCCATCCATCACAGAACCCAAGAAACTGGCAAGAAATCTGCTCACCTCTGTCAGGATGAAATCCAGGATGGCAGCTGTGTGAATGTTAAGCTAATGTGAGGCAACACCATTTTCAGGACTCAATATCATCTACTGGTGGGCTCTAAGATGTAGGTGTTGTGAGAATAGTTGCATTAATCCAAACCTTTCTTGAATGTTACTGTCACCCTGTCCCCGCACTCTTTCCAGTGGATTCACAACAAAGAATTTACAATTACAATTTTTTTAATAAAAAACACTTAACATATTTTAGTTTAAAAATAAATATGTGATGCTACGGAATAATTAACTACACAAAATAATATTGTTAATATTTAAACAGTATTCTTTTAACAATTATGAACAGAGAGACAGTAGCACCAATAAATATACTTTAAGTGACAAAAAAATATACTAAAAATGTGACTATAAACATTGCGCAAAGAATCACTGGTGTGAATTTTTCTTACGTCCCCTCCTTCTCTTAATTTATAACAGGCTGAATAAGCAGTTTAATCCAACCATTTTCTTAATTCCAAAGTACACAGCAGTTCATAACAGTTAGATTTTAAGTTTGTCCTTCAAGCATCAGCCTTTCAGGGAAGGGGAGGGTGTCTTGGAAAGGAGGAGCAGGTCTAGGAGCGAGTACGTTTGAGCTAGGTGTTTCTGTCTCATGTTGCAAAGCAGCACCTGGGCTAAGTGCCATACAAGGAAGGAAAAAGCAAATCAGGTCATTTGTCTGTAATGGATCCCTGCTTTGATTTTCTAATCAATTTAAACGCTACGGAAATGTTGGTGATTAGGGCTGTTTCTGGCATGCAATGTATCCTGTTTGAATTTTTTTTTATTGTTTGGCCAGGGTATTCATTTGCTACCCAGCTCATGGAGGTCAGAATTTGGCCTCCCATTTGGAGCAAGCCAACTAGGCGTGCAACCTGATGTGTGCAGGAATGTGCTTCAATTCACAAGATTGGGATCAGTGAGGGGGTGGGGGGGACAGTGGATGTGCACAGGAGGCTGTTCTGGTCAGCAGTCCCTCCAGCCGGTCACCGCTACCCATAGAATAGACCCTTGCTGTAGGTGTTGCTGCCGCCATATTGGTTTTTAGCCTTTAGCTTGGCGGAGGAGGTGGGGTGCCGAGTCAGTGCCGAGCTGGGAGCTCCGGGGGCGGGGGGAAGTGGGGTGTGAGAAGAGAGCGGGAAGGAGGTTTGGCGGGGGTTGGAGGGAGGGATGGGGAGCCGTGCCGGAGAGAGTACATGAATTGTCATGACAACGACAAAACACCAACAAATGCATTTACACTTAACACTGCTTCACAAGATTCAGTTCCGTTGTGTTGAAGAATTTAACAGAAATTTACACATTATATTTTCACTGACTGACCCACTCCCCCTCCCAACATAAACAAGACCCATCGGGATACGGATTTAGGATCAGTAGAGCTCGGGTGATTATCTCCATTATCTTCTCACACATGACTGCTACTGCTTGACTTGGGACCTTGGCTTTCTGTCCCAAATTGCTTTAGGGATGAGTTCGGTCTGCACCCACTGCTCAAGGCCCTTTCTTATATACGGGATGAACACTTAATGAAGGGTGCATCCACGGTGCACAGTCTCATTGCCCACTCTCTCTCCTAATTAAATGGGGTCCATGCCCCCCCTCTGTTCCCGCATGTTTGTTAATGTATGGGGGTGGGGGAGGGGGGGCATATTGCTGGATTGTGGTGAACACTCTGACAGGACAGGACTCGTCCAGTGCAGAAGCCAAAGTGAGTTCAACAGTGGCTGGCCCTGTTTTGGTTATTTCCTTGCTTCAGTCACAGCCAGCCTTTGGTTCTACAAGGCTGGACTGCACCCGATTTTAGCCGGGTAACCCCCGTTTGACCTCCGACATCGTCCTCCCCCCCCCTTCCCCCCCCACCGCAACCCCCTCACCCTCAGCAACATTCTACATCTGCAATCATTCAAGGGAGCAGATCAGAGATGTCAATGCGACACCCCAACCCCCCCGTTCCCCACAGAATTGTACGAAATCTATAGGAGAGACTAGTATGTCACAGCTGTACGACAGGGAAATTCAACTACTCGCTGTTCATTGTGTGATGGGGGGGCGGGGGAGGTCTTCTTTTTACAATTGAAATGGGAAAGGTTGCGGGGAGTTTATAATCTCGAAGACAAAACAAAACTGCCAATTGGCTTAAAGTCACCAGCTGCTGCCCCACCCCCCCCCCCGCCACAATAAACACACACACACACACACACACACACACGGCCTGTCTAAAGGTACGGTCAGGCGAGCAGCAGAAAAAAACATTTCCAGCCTGCAATTAAAAAACATTTCCTCTGCAGAACCCTCCCAGCCCTTTGGTTTCGTTGTTTTGTCAGGTTATACACCTCCGCAGTCCTTTCTCGTCTCCCCCATCTGTTGCTTGGTCGCGGCCCGGATATCCCTTTTGAATGTTCCAGTGGTCGCGACCCCAGATTTTCACCACCGTTCTTGGAGACGCTGGACCCAGGCTGCTGTTGGGTGGAGAGTTGTTGGGGTGGGGGTTGGTGCGGGTTGGGTAGGGCAGTTGGGGGTTTTGAGGGGGGCACGGTGTAGAGGATTGAAACAAACTTCTCCCCAGCAGAGAGGGTTTTGGAGAAGTGTGGCGTGTGGGGCTCCCGGTCAGGTCCTCTTTGTTGGTTTGGCTTCTAGTCCCTGCCAGATTTGGTTACAAGGGTGTTGTTAGTTCGAGCTGAGGTCTCCAATTCTCTTTTGAAAAGTAGAGTCTTGAGGCACATGTTATCATCTTCACACTCACCCCGGCCTGAAGTCCAACCCTTCCAATTAAAAGGTCTTTTTCCTTGCTCATCATTCCCTGGAAAATGGCGGGTCTTTGACTTGAAGCTCTTAAGCGTCCGTATAGTTATATAAGATATATTTAGATCTTCAGTCATTACAAGAAATCTTTCGCAAGCTTGAGTTTTTTTTCTATATGTCTTATAAAGATTGACCCAATGAATAGAACCAGAAAGTCTGGATTCATCTCTTCACCATCAGTTTTCCAAGTAATTTTAGCAGCATGTGTTTCAATAATACCAGGCCTCTTTAGAATTATATATCACCACGAGTCACAGAAGGCCTTCTTCCCAGGAATGACTCTTTTTGTTTTATTTAAATTTGTCTCCAGAAATCTTTTTTTGATTGAATTCAAAGTGCTGTGCTCGTTCTATCCTTCATGTCTCTGTCTTCTTTCTCATAAAAAAAGACACTTTTTTTAAAATAAGCAATGATTAAAAAACTGACAGAAAATATATCTTGTTTCTATGCCTCCACTCTCATCTCCTGGGCTTTTCACACCTGCAATGAGAAACAGAGAAAGAGAGAGGAGCAAAACACTGGGGTCAGTAGGTTATCGACATCAGAGGCCAAGCCAACACAAAGTTGTGTCCTTTATCTGCGTTCTGACAGACTGTCCCACTTCACTTTCTCTAGTGGTCTCAGACCTTGGTTTGTGTTTGGTTTCACTGGAACAGGTCACCTTCAACTGTTTTTGAGCCTGATGTTGACTCGAGGCAAGGCATGGAGACAGTGAGGTCTGCAGGTGCTGGAGATCAGAGTTGAGGGAGTGTTGCTGGTAAAGCACAGCAGGTCAGGCAGCATCTGAGGAGCAGGAAAATCGACGTTTCGGGCAGGAGCCCTTTCCTGGTGAAGGGTCTGGAATGTCGATTCTCCTGTTCCTCGGATGCTGCTTGACCTGCTGTGCTTTTCCAGCAACACACTCTCAACTCTAGGCATGGCATGATCCCACCTTACAGCAACTGGTTTGGATTTCAGCTGGTTGTGTGTGGAAGAAAAGGTTTGGCGATGGAGGGACTGGAAGGGGGACAAAGAGAGGCCGCAGGATGGGGAGAGACACTAGATTCCAACACGGGAAGCTCCCAGAAACAGGGAATCTGGACAGATTCCCACCCAGAGAGGGGTGAGCAGCCAAATTTAATCCCTCATCGAGCCATCCAGGAACATAGGAAGAGGAGTTCAGCACACCTTTCCTCCCGCTTAGCTCACGGTGGATTGCATTTAGAAACATAGGGCAGCACAGTGGCTAAATCGTTAGCACTGCTGCCTCACAGCACCTGGGACCCTGGTTCGATTCCAGCCTTGGGCGACTGTCTGTGTGGAGTTTGTACATTCTCCCCGTGTCTGTGTGGGTTCCCTCTGGGTGCTCCAGTTTTCTCCCACAATCCAAAGATGTGCAGGTCAGGCGAATGGGCCATGCTAAATTGCCCATGGTGTTAGGTGTGTTAGTCAGGGGTGAATATAGGTTGGGGGAATGAGTCTGGGTGGGTTACTCTTCGGAGGGTCGGTGTGGACTTGCTGGGCCAAAGGGCCTGTTTCCATACTGTAGGAAATCTTTTAAAAGATAGGAGCAGGAGTAGACAATCAGCCCTTCGAGCCAGCTCCATCATTTAGTATTGGCTGCTCATCCATCTCAGAACCTTGGTTGCTGCTTTCTTTAGCCTTCCTGTCCCTACTGGTATCAGATTAGATTACTTACAGTGTGGAAACAGGCCCTTCGGCCCAACAAGTCCACATCAACCCTCCGAAGAGCACCATTCCCCTACATTTACCCCTTCACCTAACACTACGGGCAATTTAGCATGGCCAATTCACCTAACTTGCACATTTTTGGACTGTGGGAGGAAACCAGAGCACCTGGAGGAAACCCACGCCGACACGGGGAGAATGTGCAAACGCCACACAGTCAGTCGCCTGAGGCGGGAATTGAACCTGGGTCTCTGGCGCAGTGAGGCAGCAGTGCTAATCACTATTTATCAGTTGACTAAAGTAAATAAACCTGGAATGCAACCAGTCTTGGGGAAGTGGGTTGGAAAGAGGCAGGGAAGCTGACTGATGTTGGCTTGGATGGCACTGGCAATTCTTGCAGCCTGCACAGCAAGTCCTACACAGAAGCCTATCTGGTCCCATAAATCATTAAATTAACTTTGGGATGTGATTGCGGAGTCTGTCAGTGCAGATAAAAGGTTCACCCATTGTTCATTCAGAAAAATAACTTAAATCATTAAACAAAACTTCACATCAGGACATTAAACTAGAAAGTGCTGGAGAAACTCAATGGGCTTGCTGGAGATATGACTGTGGGACACCTTCCCCAGCACGTTTAACCTCGCATTCAGATCTCCAGCATCCGCAGAACTTTTGCTTTTATTTGAGGGGATGTTGTTTTTGTGTTGCCAAATCTTTGCTTTCAGTTGCCGGGATAGAAGGTCACATATGGAGGATGCAATGATCCCGTTTGGAAATCCTGTTGAGTTGAGGAATGCCAGTTTTCCCAAGGGACCACAGCATGTGACTGTGAGACAGCTACAGGTATCATATATACAGTCATACAAGGCCTGACCAACAACAGGTTCTGCTATCCTATTGCATTGTCTGATCAGGCAAACACGACCTTTCCACAAAGGTAAAACAAAACCCGCATTTGTCAATATTATCACAATGCATTTATAGTACTTAACCATAACTTTTTTTCAAGCTGTTAACACCTGGTTAGAGTGTCGCCATGGAAATGAACAGATGACTGCCCCCTCAGGTGAGAGTGAAATTGTCCACTTTTGCATCAAAAACAAGTCAATTGAATGGTATCGTCCCAGAGGGAGACCATTGGGCCCATTGCGTGACTGCCAGCCCTCTGAAAGAGCTTTCCAGTCGGCTCCTCAATCTTTCCCGTTACCCCCATCACGTCCACTCCGACCTCAGCCTTTCTTTTCCTCCTCCCTCCCCTTTATCTAATTCCCTTGGGAAAGTTATCGTGGAATCTGCTGACACACCGCCTTTCCAGACGGCGCACTCCAGATTTACAAGACAACATTCCGGAAACCAAAAAAAAATAGCATTTATTTGATGAGGCTGGGGGTGGAGGGGTGTCATCTGCTCAGGGTCCATGCGACAATCTACAGAGTTAGCTGTTAAAATTCCGATGGTGGATAACAGGATTGTTTTCAGTGGAAGTGAACGTTTAACGTTGTCGGTGGTGAAGCCAACAGTTCAAGAACATGAACGGAAAGGGCTAATGCCCCAGGAACCATTCCCCACTCCCCCTACACCCCATACCGTGACAGCTTCTGCCCCCAGTAGGGGCAAACACGTTGCTTGTGAACAAACATAAATGAGACTTACAGCCGTGGGTCAGCACCATGTGACCTTCTCTATAGTTATCTCAGGAAGTGAGAACTGTTTTTAGCTCCCCCTCCCACTTGACTAACAATACCTGACATTGTGAGGGCCTTAGTTCCTATACAACTGGCAGGTGTAAATCAGTCCCTCAGTGTCACTGTGGTCTCATTGATATTAGCTTTGTAACCAGCCTATGTTTTAGTGTGCCATGAAGCAGCCATTTTAGTGCCCAGCGATTTTGGCACCCTTATCCTCATTGAAGCTTCCTCTAGTCAGGATGGGTTGGCGATGAATGGGTATAATTGTTTGGAAAGTTGACCTGCTACTGAGAGGTCATTGCCTATTTGACTGCAGCTGCCTACATCCCAAAAAGCACCTTCTGATGCTGCGTCTTCCTTTTAAAGCCTCCTTCCTCACTCCCTCACCTCTGCCTCCTACTTTTCCTTCTCCTAGTTCACTTTGCCGTTCCTTCCCTCCTTACTTTCCTCATCGCTCTGCCCTTCTACTGGAGCAGGGGTCACAAAACTGCTGCCGGGAGGTCGACACGTGCTCCACGAGGCAACGCTAATGATTGACAGGCATATAAAAAGTCGTTCCGGCTTCAATTCAAGCCGCTAATGAAGCCCTACCAGTTCAGTCCATGTGATTACTTGCAAACATTCTGCCCTTCCGTGTAAACTCTTGTCGCAGTGCATGGTGCAGCTATCAAAGAGCTAATAAAACAGCTTGTTCACACATTCCTGCAATTCCTGAAACTGCCTCAGTGACCAAGGAGGGGGGTCAAAGGTCCTGCACAGATTCCACTTGATAAAGTGGGACATGCCCATTATGCTGCCAAGTCAGTTAACTGTGGTGACTTGCAGAAAAGCAGGAAGAACACTGGGGATTTGAAAGGGTTCAGAAAAGATTTACAGGGATCTTGCCAGGGTTGGTGGGTTTGAACTATACGGAGAGGCTGAATAGGCTGGGGTTGTTTTCCCTGGAGCGTTGGAGGCTTAGGCATGACCTTATAGAGGTTTATAAAATCATGAAGGACATGGATAGGGTAGGGTCTTTTCCCTGGGATGGGGGAGTCCAAAACTAGAGGGCATAGGTTTAGGGTAAGAGGGGAAAGGGACCTAAGGGGCAACGTTTTCACACAGAGAGTGGTACGTGTATGGAACAAGCTGCCAGTGGAAGTGGCAGAGGCTGGTACAATTGCAACATTTAAAATGGCGTCTGGACGGGTATATGAATAGGAAGGGTTTAGAGTGATATGGGCCAAATGCTGGCAAATGAGAATAGATTGAGTTGGGATATCTGGTTGGCATGGACGAGGTGGACTGAAGGGTGTGTTTCCGTGCTGCACAGCTCTATGACTCTATGATTCTGATGAGCTCACGGGCGCATTGGCTTTCGATCGTGTGCATGTTTGAGGCGAACACCAGTTTGGGGGGGGCTGTAAGGGAGATAGTGACTACCGTCTGACGTTAATCTTAGAGGGACTCTAATTTTCACAGGGACAGGGGTTAGCGGAGTTTTCAACTTGGCACTTTCAGGCGGGCCTTCTGCACACATGCCAGCTGTGGCAGTTTGTCCTTGTGAATCATCACTCCCTGAGCTATTGATGAGTCATTCATCAGTGAGTCAGGATTCGCCTGTTCAAAATAATCCCCTTCGATCTTCAAGGCATGCAGCTCCCTGGGGATCGAGTGGAACACGTTGTGCACTTTCATCACTTCACCGGTTCCCATGTTTCAGATTTTCCTTTCATCTGTGGAGCAGATTTGTCGATCTTGGAAAAGCACATCCAATGGCTTCTCATTGAAGAGAAGAACCTTACCCCCGTGGAGGGAACGCGTGTGCCGTATCTTCACCTCACGTGGGTTTTGCTTCCAAGAAAAGGACCCTCGCATCAGCCCAGGGCTACCTGTTGCCTATCCTGACCCTGTAGCATAACCTTCTCAGATATAACAGATTGCTTCAGATCCTAATGTGTTGTTACATCTTTTCGTTTCGATCCATTGAATAGCGTCCAATTTCCAGTTGCTCCCGGGACAGTGGGTGAAGATGGCCTTGTGTCCTGGCCGTGAAGATGCAGTTCAAAAGTCAGGGCCTCTTGACTACTGCAGCCTGCAGGACCAGGCTGCAAGGGTTAGCACAAGAGCCACAAACCACCCCCACCCAGGCCTGGGCTGGGAGGAAGCCAGGAGGAGTTGGAATCTCCTCTTGGTGAGATTCAGGCCTCAGTGAGCAGCCGGCGTGATGCTCCGATCCATGGCAGCAAAGGCTGTGGGCCTTGCAGTTGGAGGCCACTTCAGCAAGTCCTCCAAACCCTGCAGCATTGGCCACTTAGAAAGAAACACCAAGCTCCTGCCCATTACACGGGAAGGAAAGAAGGGAGGATTGCTTTACAGCCTCCCAGACTCTTATCACTGAGTGGCTCACTTTCTCTGGTGTGTGTGCAGCGACTGCAGGAGATCCATGAAATGAAGGATTCTATTTACGCTTGGGGCAAGTAATCGGGAATAAGACTGTGCCTCAATATCAAGACCTTTCTTTCTTGAATTGATCATTACTTTTAGCGTCTAACTCCAAACATATCATTGTCCTTAAAATCTCTTCCCCATTATGCAAACATCACTGCAATCAAATCCAGACTTTTTGTTCCGTCTCTTACTCACACCCACACCTTCCCCTGGATATCGAACTCTGGAATGTCTGATCCCCTTCAATCCTTTTCATTGTTTAGTTAGAGGAGAGCTTGATCAGTACCTCAGTTCCACTGACCCCATCCTCAGTCTATCTTTCTGGGAAACCAAAAATGGCGTCTCTGCCCCCCTACTGTCTGATTCATTTCCTCTCTTTTAAAGCACAGTAAAGGCCCTCTGCTTCTGAATTATAATCAAAACAAGCCTTGACGGAGGGTCTCAAGGCTTCAACAAAGCTGACTGGAGGTCGCTCTGTTGCCTCTCAATGCCTGTACCCTCTAGCACACCTAACATGCCAATGGGGCAACCAGATCAAACAGGCAGGATGTTGTGTCAAAAGCCCCACTTTGGAGAGTGTCCCATGCTGTACAAATGTGGAAAGGAAAGGGAAAACAGGTGTTATTCTGGAGATCTGCAGGGGTCGGGGGTGGGGGCAGGGTGGGCAACAAAATGGCCGCCAGCTAAGCAACTTATTTCTGGTTACACATGCTTAAGGTAAAGCAATAGAAAATGCCAAGTGGTCCCACATGCTGAACTACTGTTAATGTTGTTGCCTGCAATAATGAATAAAAGAGGTGTGCATTATGAGTCAGTTGTACCACCACTTTGTTAACCTTGAATGGAATTGTGGGAGTGGTTGTAAGGTTGTGGATGAGGAAGATGGGGGGGCCTGGAGTAAGAGGGACGAGAGAACCCTAACCTCACCTCTCCAGTAACGTAAAGCTGAAGACTTTGATGTTCCATCAGATTTTAAGGTGAACTGGTGGCGACACTTGGCACTTGTGTTGGCCAGAGCCAATGGCCAATTATCCAAGATAAGCAGATGTTATGGCTTAATCTATATTATCTCGGCAGAGTCAACAGAAAACCCACTGGGCAATAGGTGCCATGTCATGTTGGAATAGATATGGGGTGAGTGATGTTGGCATACTTATGGGGTTTGTAAGTTCTTAGCGAGTTCTGAGAAGATTTGTAGCTCAGGCTGAGATTCTGGATGTAGGTTTGTTCGCTGAACTGGAAGGTTCATTTTCAGACGTTTCGTCACCCTACTAAGTAACATATTCAGTGGGCCTCCAGGCAAAGCACTGTACATGATTCCTGCTTTCTATTTATATGTTTGGGTTGGTTTGTAACTTCTACCCAACCAAAGAGTTAAGGTGATTGAGTAGCCAAAGGAAACAATGGGCAGGCTTCTGGTCATTTCAGGGAGTGTTTGGAGACGTGTCTGGGGACCTTAAAGGAAGTGAGGGAGAGGTGTTGTGAATGTGCCCAACCAAATCATCAACTACATCCCCTGCTGTCCACCTGAATCATGTTTAACATTTTCAAAGTCTTTTCTCTCCTTCTTGTTCAGCAATGATGGCTCATGTGCTGCTGGCTTTGTCAGTAATAATTTAGCCGAGGTGCTATGGCAGAGCTCGACACTCTCCCCCTACCGCTCCCCGTCGACCTGTCAGAGACATGCACTATTTGCTTACCTAGCATCAGTTATTAAACAGCCATGGTAAGAGAGAGTTAGGAGGGGAAGGTTAATGAATTTCTCTTTGAAGAACTGGGGTTTATTGGCATATGTAACCTTTCAAGATTGAGAGAGGACAATCGATGAACCTAACCATGTGGATTGTTGACTGTGGTGTAAGGTTCAAACAACAAGTTAATAATTAGCCCATGAGGAATGAGAAATGGGATTCTGGCAGAACTCTTTTCGGCTAATTTACCAGAAAAGCGAATGGAAAAAGTGGGTCACTCTACACGTTACAAAAAGAGAGTGAGGGGGAGTTTGATACAACAACAATCAAATAATGATTAACATGTTGAAGTCTAATTCCCAAACAAAAAATCTTAGGGGCAAACCAAAGTGCTTAGAGAAATAGAGGACTTAGATTTTCAGTGATGACTCATGCTGAGGCCTGGTCAATAAGACTGGTCCTGCCCAGTTTAGAGATGGTGCCTCTGGTAAATGTCCGTATTGAACTTCACTTCCAGCGTTGATCGTCAATCAACCACTAACATCTCCAGGAGTTAGAATTGTCAAGATTATCAGGAATACTCTAATTTTCACTTGCTCCTCATCATTCAGAGTGCAAGTTTAGCTGTGCCCACCAATGCTCACACGAGAGGGAACTTTGTGTCATGACCTGGGCAGTATTAAGCTGATTAAAATTCCCCTTGCTCTCTAGTAATGGTAACAAAGAGGTATGTTAGGTTTGGTTAGACTGGGTGAACGCTGAGGTCAAGGGAAACTGAAAAAAGGGGGGTCTTACATTTTGGAGAGAAAGCAGAGTCAGCATTTCGAGAACCAGGTCAACTTCTACTTTTGGTTCAGATCTCCGCGGTTGTTTGCTTTATTTACAAATTTGGGACTGGGCCCTACGGCAAACCACAGTTTCCATTTAGCCAAAGCCCTGGACACGGAGGGAATGTCCCAAGGTGCTTTGCAGTTTGGTTATCAGAGGTAAACTGAACTATGATGGTGACACAAGGGAAGAGCAGATGCAGATTTAATGTTCCTATCGGAATCAAGGGTTATGGGGAAAATGCAGGAAAGTGAATGTGAGGAATATCTGGTCATCCATTATCCTATTGGATGGTGGAGCAGGAGCGTGTTCCTTTTGCTATTACTAAAGAAGTCCATCACTTACAAAGTCAACTCCACAGGCCTTTCTGAGTAACAAGGTGGTCAGCCAAGGGGACAAAGCTGAAGATGTACCAATAACACACACACACACACCTCTTTGTATTCTGTTACTGCTGTTAAGATATTGTTTCCTGGCATCATGCCAGTTCAGGGGGCAGAAAGGGGGCAGTGTTGAGCCACGTTAAACATCACCCATGCCAAGGATTGGACACGGTATTATGTAATAGTTGCTATCCACCACAGAATATCAGGCAAATAAAGAAGAACAATAATGTTAATATATTCAAGACAGCCAGCATGCAGATAATACATTTCAGAGCAAAACAAGGCCAGAGGTACTTAGCATATGGGCTTCCGATCTCAATGAGGAATAACGGATATTTGTTTGGCAAACTCTTCCGACATCAAGGAGATCCGACCTCTCGCCCATATGATAAGTTGCTTATTACATACCCATGTCTAGAGAAGAGAGGAGGCAAAGGATGGAGGAGGCAGCCAAGAAAGGAGAGGAGGAAGCTTAAGCCACTGTCACATCTTTCCTGGGAGTTTTCTTTAAGCAGTGTATCTAGGGAAGGTCCCTGGCTTGGAGCTGAAAGAGTGAAGAGAGACCAGGTATGGGGAGTATCTAGATGCAATGAGGTCCCAACAATCTCACTGGGTTGCCATAAAATCAGGTCTTAGGAATACAATTTTTCTTCAGAAGTCCATTTGATTCACTGCGTCGCGTTTTGAGTTTTAAAAATAGAATTTGGTCAGCGACGTGGTGAAGTTTCTAAAACAATTGTCTTACCTCCCTCTCCTGGTTCCTGTTCCCCTGACCAGTGGTGACCCCTGACCTCTCCAGTGAGTGGCTCTCTTCCTCGAGTTGTGACCCCTCTCTTCTCTGACCTCTCCATGAGGCTTGTCACCCTTTATCTTTCCAGCCCTGATATTCAGGAGCAGGAGACATCCAGAGCCTTATTTAACGGTTCATGAATCCCAGTGGACCATGGGTATGTAATAAGGTGATTGCCCTGCCCACAACAGAACCGACGCCATAAAAAGAGAGCACACAGCACTGACACTGTCAAAAAGTAATAAAGTAAAAAGCATGAAGCAAGCTTTGTTTCTGACGAACCTGCAACTGTGTTCATTTAACTCAAGCCTCTTTGACTTGCAACGTAAATGTGTGAATTTACACGAACATTTACAGCTCTGTGGATCCTGAATAA
The DNA here is from genome assembly GCF_037043375.1 of Chiloscyllium plagiosum. Classification (NCBI taxonomy): domain Eukaryota; kingdom Metazoa; phylum Chordata; class Chondrichthyes; order Orectolobiformes; family Hemiscylliidae; genus Chiloscyllium; species Chiloscyllium plagiosum. The sequence continues at coordinate 146,194,349 of NW_028270141.1, read as the reverse complement.
ACAAGTGCTTTCTCTTCTCTGAGCAAGGCTCACAGTGACTGCAAAAAGGTAACAGAAAAGATCGCTAAATCTGCAGCACGTCGGCAAAGTAACATTTAGACATGCAAATCCCACAATCAAGGTGCTCGCTTATCAGCTCAGCCGGGGTACGGGGAGGAGGAGATAGATGGAGAGAACGCATCTTTCCTCGTTGGAAATGCACAACTTCTAACAACTACAGGCTGCACCAGGGAGATACATTTAAAGAGAAGGTGCTCATTAAAGCCAAATCACTGCCCCCTCCAACTCGTTTTGTCACACGCTGTCTTGAAAATCTTCTCTTTAGCTCTCACATTTTGGGCCCTCTCTCTTTCTCCATCTGTCTCACTCGGCCTTCGTCTGATTGGGAGTGTGGGACAATCCCCAAATTCTCAATACACTTTTGATCTACAAACTCACTCTCGCCAGAGACACACACACACACACTAATGATAATCACTGTTCAATTGGATCTTATGTTCTTGTTTTGGGGAGAGAAAACAGTTTGGCTCAGTGGTTAACACTGCCGCCTCACAGCGCTCGGGACCTGGGTTCAATTTGGGTGACTGTCTGTGTGGAGTTTGCACATTCTCCCCGTGTCTGCGTGGGTTTGCTCCAGTTTCCTCCCACAATCCAAAGATGTGCAGGTTAGGTTGACTGGCTAAATCACCTGTAATGTGCAGTATTGGTGGATTAGCCATGGGAAAATGCTGGGTATGGGGTGGGTCTGTGTGGGAGGGTTGGTATGGACTCGATGGGCTGAATGGCCTGTTTCCACACTCAAGGATTTCTAATGACATCTATGAACTTCAGAGGGATTCAAATTCATTTGCTTTGCTGGCGCTAACACCCCAAGACCATTGTAAGAGCTTTAACCATTTCATGCCTGAAAAGTTCCTATGATTAAGCTGGGAACAGAATAACTTCTGAGTCACTGAATAATCTTACAAGTCAGAAAAGCCACACAGTTGCCAGCATCTCCTGGTAATCTGCCATATTTACTGCATTAATATGGTTAGAGGAGCCAATCAAGAGAAATAACCATTGACTTTGATGAATGACAGACCAGGTATGTGTAATGGAGACCTGGGGATGACTGGTTGTTCTTGAATTCTATTTGGGAGTGTTTTGCAGCAGGTTTACCAGAGCTGAAGGAGTTCATTCAGATGGAGAGAAGGTGGTGTTATCCCTCTGAGGTCAGAGAGTGTTAATTGGAGACCTAATACAGGGTATTCAAAATGCTGAGGGTTTTGTTCGAACAAATGGGCAGAAACTTTAGGAAACTGGACAGTAAACAGAGGCCAAGAGTTTAAAATAATTGACCAAAAAGGAAAAGAGGAAAGCAGGATACATTTTCTTCATAAAAGCTTGTTCCACCTGCAATACACCACTTGAAAAGCTGATGGAATCTGTTCCCAAATTAGCTTTCTAAGCACAATTGGACATGAAGAGGACTAATTCACAGAGTGATGGGACAAAGCTTTGGGCACTGGGAGGATAGGTTAGTCAAAGCACCAGCTAAATCCCAACTGATTGGTGAATATTGTTTAGGGAAGGTCATTACCAGGTCTGACCTATGTGTGACTCTAACCCCACGTCTCTTAACTGTGCTCGAAGCCAAGCAAACCATAAGTGATTCGTTTTCCCATGGCACAAAGAAAGGGCAATAAATGTCAGACTTTCTAATCCTGAAAATAGTTTTTAGATTAGATTAGATTAGATTAGAGTTCTTTACCTTTAACAGCATCACTTTTTGATGCAATATCAGAAATATTCCAATTATGATTTTCATCAGGCTAGCACCTTCATAAAAATCCGAGGAATGATGGTGAGTTGAGAGACAAATGGAATGGGTAAGGAAGTGGGGGGGCGAGCAGTGAGAAGCTTGGTTGAGGGGGCTGTGTGAGGAAGGGGAACGAGGATCGCTCATCTGCCAGCTACCCCTTTCAGGTCAGCTGCCTGGCCCCCATTGGCTGGCCACGGGCAAACAAGCTGCTAATGGAGGAAAGTGTGGCATGGCAGCGATCGTTTTCATTCTGGTGAAAGGCCAGAGAAAGGTGACGAGGCAACAAAGTCATGAGCCTTTGTAAGACGCAAAAGGTCCTCCACTTTAAAGAGGTCCCTCCATGCACCACCATTCGGCCCATCTATGGAAACTGTGCCCTTGAGCTGATCCAGTGACAAATCGGCAGGAGTGCTACCAGAAAGCTTTAACATCATTTTGGATTTGCCCAATGTGTTTGAACGTGATCATCTGTGATCAAAAGTGATTTACAGTCATCATTTCATATCCCATTCAGTCAAAGTATGATCAACTGACCTCATTAATGATCAGACGAAACCATACAAAGCTCAAACAACATCATTTATGGTCACAAAGCATAATTTAATTGCTTTCAGAGCACTAAACATCTGTTGAATAACTAACATCAAATGAACTCATGCAAAACTCAAACAACATAGTTTGCACTGATATCATTGCCTCCAGCATATAAATGCACATAGTGGGTTAAAGTAACTGTCTCGTAAGCAGGGAATCTGGAGATCAAAATGCAGCAGTGTCTTTGAGAGCTCTTGTGATGTAGTGTCCCTACCTCTGAGCCCAAGTCTGACACGACCCAGAGGCATGTCAGTACATCTCTAAACGGGTTGATTAGGAAAATATCTATAAATATACACATGAAATAGCAGTGCACATAAGACATTCAGTCCCTTGAGCCCATTCGGCCCATTTGATAAGGTCATAGTTAACTTGATGGTAGCCTCGACTGTACTTTGTGACTGCTCCCCCACCCCACCCCAGCTATGATCTTTGACTTGCTTGCAGATCAAGAATCTGTCCAGCTCAGCCTGAGATGCATTCAATGACCTGATTGCCATTGTTCTCTGGGGAAGGGCATCCACTAAGCCATCCAGCTCCCCAAAGGGGTATTGGGTTATTGTGGTAACGTACACTTTCTTTCACAAGTATGTTGGAGCCTGGAGCTCTGGTTAGAGACAGTAGAGGCTCCAGTTGCTTTCCATCATGTGACTGGCCAGGAATCTCCCACTCTCACCATCTGCCAATGACGTAACTTGGGAAGAATTTCAAAGTTGACACTCAATCTGTTTGGCCACATAATGAGCATGTGTTCCTCCCACCTCGAGTCCTGCAATGGGATTTGAACTCAGAGCTTTGGGATCAGAGACGATCCACTGATCTAACCCACAGCAGCATAAGGCACTGAACCAACCTTTCAGCCTGCTCCTCCCTATGTTGCTGGCACCGGTATTGATCATGATAATTGGATCCTTCCACTCTCACTGCAAGCTCCAATCCAGTCTCAGGGCACATTTCCTAAAACCTGCTGCATTGGAATACGCAGAGCCGTCTGGACTCTTGGCTTATCAAGACTATCCCTGACTCCCGCTATATTCCTATTAACTTGCCTCAGTGGAACAGATTCCCATATCTCGATCCATTTGCTCATCCACCCTACCGCGCCTGCTCGTCCATACAAGAAACCACAAGGGCTGACACCCCTCCATCTCTAAATCCTGACCACTGACCAAATTAGATGCCCCTCTCCCTAATGGGCCTTCAGCATCTAAGTGTGCAGTTGGCTGTCTCTCCTATCCGCTCCTTGGTGCACCAGTATCTGCAGTGAGCTGCCTCCAGCAGCGTTCAGCTCTGAGGCCAACTCCATGTGCAGCAGACGCAGACGGGTTTGTCTCAGATCACCATGGGAGTGGGGAGAGGTCATGCACCAGACAGTGCGTTATTGCAGGTGGAACACCTTGCCTGCACTGCCATTGCTTAATTGAACTCAATCATTTATTTTCCGAGTCGGTGGGGATCTGGGAGGATCGTCTGGAGTTGCGGGAGGGCAAGTTAGCAGGATCCGGTCCCCGGAACATTAGCCAGGCTTTCTGGTTCAGCCAGCTCAGTGACATTACCATCTCATCTTTGCAACACCGCCCCCCCCAACACTGTAGCCATGCCTATGTTGTACATATAGATAGTGAGTCAGGTGAAAATGCAACTCCCTTTCCCTTACACTCGTGAAACCCTCGACTGCTCCAGTGACGAAACCTTTGGTTTGTCTCATTCCAAAACCAATGTGACTCCCTGTGGGTCTCCTAATGATTGTAGGCAAAAGTAAGTATTGCAGATGTTGGAGATCAGAGTCAAGATTAGAGTGGTGCTGGAAAAGCACAGCAGGTCAAGCAGCATCCGAGGAGCAGGAAAATCGATGTTTCGGGCAGGTGTCCTTCATCAGGAATGCTCATAAATGTATAAAAACTGCTCATTCCTGATGAAGGCCTCCAAACTGAAATGTCGATTTTCCTGCTCCTCGGATGCTGCCTGACCTGCTGTGCTTTTCTTGACTCCTAATGGTTATCCCCATTCCTGGATATACTGTCCCACACCCCTCAGTTGTTAGAATCCAGCAGCCTCAATTAGTCTAACAGACATGTCAGCATCAGCTTTATTGGCATCTTGGAGGGAAGGGTGAGTGTTATTATTTATTTCACAACTATGGAGGGAATGGTGGATAGTAGTACCACCTCAGACTTTAAGAATAGGGCATAAAGACAGTGAGTGCTGGAGACAGTCTGGCAGTATTGGTGGAGGGGGTGTCACAGCGAGCCTGTCGAGTCTGATACAAGCCTACTTCTGGCTCCTCTGCCCAGACTAACTCTCCCTCACAGCTTTCCACCCACCCAACACTGGGAGGGTCTGCTACCCCAGCCATAGGGTCCTCTGTGCTTGCTATTGTATCAGTTGCCTAGGGTCTGATGATTCGAGCGAAGATCAAAAAGTGTGGCACCGGAAAAGCACAACAGATTAGGCCATGTCCGAGGAGCAGGAGAACATAGAACATAGAACATTACAGCGCAGTACAGGCCCTTCGGCCCTCGATGTTGTGCCGACCTGTCATACCAATCTGAAGCCCATCTAACCTACACTATTCCATGTACGTCCATATGCTTGTCCAATGACAACTTAAATGTACTTAAAAGTTGGCGAATCTACTACCGTTGCAGGCAAAGCATTCCATACCCTTACTACTCTCCGAGTAAAGAAACTACCTCTGACATCTGTCCTATATCTATCATCGCTCAATTTAAAGCTATGCCCCCTCGTGTTCACCGTCACCATACTTGGAAAAAGGGTCTCCCTGTCCACCCTATCTAACCCTCTGATTATCTTATAAGTCTCTATTAAGTCACCTCTCAACCTTCTTCTCTCTAACAATAACAGCCTCAAGTCCCTCAGCCTTTCCTCGTGAGACCTTCCCTCCATGCCAGGCAACATCCTAGTAAATCTCCTCTACATCCTTTCCAAAGCTTCCACATCCTACTTATAATGCGGTGACCAGAACTGTCCACAATACTCCAAGTGCAGCCGCACCAGAATTTTGTACAGCTGCAGCATAACCTCATGGTTCCAGAACTCGATCCCTCTATTAATAAAAGCTAAAACACTGTATGCCTCTTAACAACCCTGTCAATATGGGTGGCAACTTTCAGGGATCTGTGTACCTGGACACCGAGACCTCTCTGCTCATCTACACTACCAAGAATCTTACCATTAGCCCAGTACTTTGCATTCCAGTTACTCCGACCAAAGTGAATCACCTCACACTTGTCCACATTAAACTGCATTTGCCACCTCTCAGCCCAGTTCTGCAGAGACGATGTTTCGGGCATAAGCCCTTCATCAGGAGTGCCTGACCCACTGTGCTTTTCCAGCGTCACAGTTTTCGACTCTGACTCTCCAGCATCTGCAGTCCTCACTTTCTCTTGACTCTAGTGAAGCATCAGGTTCAGAAACACCATCTTCTGAGTTAAGCTTCTGAGGTGGTGGAGTTACAGAGCAGTGTCCATCAAGGAGACTAGGAGGGCAGAGGTATGCCTGAATCTCTCTGGAAGGGTTTGTAGTGGGGGGGGGGGGGGGGGGGGAGCAGTGTGGAGCTGTGGGAGAAGACAGCTTGGAATTTTGGGAGGGCTGTGGGGAGGGTGAGTAGCTCAGAGATTTGGGACGGCAGTTTTTATACATTTATGGAATGGCTTTGGAATGCTGCCATGCACTTTGATGACACTTTGAACAAAAATGAGAAAGTCAACACAGGACTGAGGGTGTTATACGCAGTAGACAAAATGAGGTAAATGAGCTTGCAGTCCAGATTGAAATTGCCAAGTAAGATGTTGTGGGTATCACAGAGATGTGGCTGCAAGGAGATCTGGGCTGGGAACCAAGGATTATGTGTCCTATCGGAAAACTAAATTACATTAAGTCAATGGCAAGAAGTGATAGAGAGCCAGAAGGCATAGAATCTGTGCGGGCAGTGTTGGGGAAGTGAAAAGGGAAAATGGCCCTGTTGGGAGCTATTTACAGGCCACCTAACAGTAGTCAGGATGTGGGGAAGAAAATAAATCAGGAAATAGAAAAGGCATGTTCGAAAGGCACTATTACAATAATTATACAGGACTTCATTATGCAGGTGGACTGGGAAGATCAGGTAGGTGGCAATCCCAAGAAAAACAGTTTGTGAAATGTCTATGACATGGCTTTTTGGAACGACTTGTGGTAGAGCTCTGGATTTCGTGATGTGTAATGAGGGAGACTTGATTAGGGAACTTAAGGTGAAGGAACCCCTTGGGGGCAGTGACCACAATATGATAGATTTCACCCTACAGTTTGAGAGGGAGAAGCTGGAGTCAGATATAATGGTATTATGACTCAAAGAAGCATAGAATGTGGTGAAGATTAGTGGGAAACCAGAGGATTAAGAAACCTTTAGATACCAGTGGAAGATAACTGTAAAAGCCAGAAGAGTGGAAAAGATGAAATATGGGTAAGCTAGTAAAATAAAGAAGATTGCAAGAAGTCTTTTATACGTGTAAAAGGTAAGAGAGAGGCAAGAGTGGATATTGGACCGCTGGAAAATGTGGCTGGAGGACGAGTAATGGGGAGCAAGGAAATGTCGGAAGAACTGAATAGGTACTTTGCATCAGTGGAAAATACCAGGAGTATATCAGAACTTCAAGACAATCGGGGGGTGGGGGGGGGGGGGGGGGGAAATGGGGGGGTGAGGTGGGAGGGGGGTGGAAAGAGGTAAGTGTAAGGCTCTGGTCAAACACATTCAGAATATTGTGAGCGGTTTTGGGCCCTGTATCTAAGGAAGGATATGCTGGCTTTGGAGGGGGTCCAGAGGAGGTTTACAAGAATAATCCCAGGGATGAAAAGCTTGTTATACGAGGAGCAATTGAGGACTTTGGGTTTGTAGTCAGAGTTTAGAACTGTTCAAAATTAGAAAAAACTTTGACACTTTGACTTCCTGAAGGAAATGAGGGCAATCAGTTTTAAAGATGGCAACTGAATGCTTTTGATGGCAAATGATGTGCGTTTCCGCTGAATGGAAGACATTCCAAATTGCAGCTCGATGTCAAATTGCTGAACATTTCATGTGCATTTGCAAAAGCATGTCAAAAGTGTGGGTGGCACAGTGGTTAGCACTGTTGCCTCACAGCACCAGATACCTGGGTTCAATTCCTACCTCAGGTGACTGACTGTGTGGAGTTTACACATTCTCCCCGTGTGTTCCGGTTTCCTCCCACAGTCCAAAAATGTGCAGGTTAGATGAATTGGCCATGTTAAAGTGTTAGGTGAAGGGGTAAATGTAAGGGAATGGGTCTGGGTGGGTTGCGAGTTGGTGTGGACTTGTTGAGCTGAAGGGCCTGTTTCTACACTGTAAATAATCTAAAAAAAAGTTCATAGATAGACTAGCATCTGTGGAGGCGTGTGAGCTGTTCCATGTTCATTTCTCCAAATCACTAAAAACGAGTGCACAGAAAGGCGAACAGGATATAATATCTTAAAGGGACTAACATTTTGAAGTGATGTTTCTGTTTTGACCCACATATCTTGGGCATTGTAGACAGGGGGCTAGAGCATCGATTCACAAGAAAGATACCAAGGTCGTTTCTTTTTATTCATTGGGATCATTGGCCGGGCCAGCACTTACTGCCCATCCCTAATTGTCCACAAGGCAGATAAGAGGCAACCACATTGCTGTGGGTCTGGAGTCACACACAGGCCAGACCAGGTAGATTTCCTTCCCTAAAAAGGACCAGTGAATCAGATGGTTTTTTTTTTCAACCATTGCAATGGTTTCTTGGTCATCATGACTCTGGATATGTTTATCGAAGTCACATTCCACCATCTCCCATGGCAGATTTTGACCCCAGGTCTCCAGAACATTACCTGGGTGCCTGGATTAATAACCTAGCCACCATCTCCCAGGTTGAGGGGGTTTGGTAATTATGTGGACGGATTACAGACATGCCTAATATTTCCCCAAGTTGAAAGGTTGAGGAGGCAATCCATTTGAAGTTTCTAAGAACGATACTGATACCACAGACCAAAATGAGGCACCTTCTCTATTACAGAACCCAGAATGAAGGATATACTCGCTAAACTTTGAGCCAGACCATTCTAGAATAAAATCAGAAAATACTGATTGAGATTGAACTTGCTCGATTGGTTTCGGGTGAGGCTACAAGTTAACTTGGGACGAGGGGGATACATGCAATTTCAGAAAAGTTCAGCCAATGTCAAGTTGAAGGGTGGAATGTGTTGAAGGTGCTGATTGACCTCCAGCTGTTCATCTGTGGTGTGAAGCACATTTCTGAATAGCCAGCAACCCACCAGAACAAAATAAACCGATCCATTATTCAAGATGAGAAATCACATCATTAAATCGACATGGCAGAATTATCAACTTCAGACAAAGCAAAACAAGTAGGAGCAGTGTTGCCCAGTTGAGCCCATCGAGTGGTTATTTTAGAAGGTCGGTTTTGAGGAGTGCGGGCTCCAAATAGAGAACTCTGGGCAGAAGTTTGGAATATTCTCCTTTCAGAATGGTTCACATGAGAGCAGAGCAGTTTAGGTGGCTGCACCCTTACTCTGCAATTGTGAACAGTTGCATCCCAGTGAAAACAAATAGAAAATGCCAGAAACTAACTGAAGAAGGATCTACCAATAAATAAATAATTAGATAAATAAATAAATAAGCAAATTAGTGTTGGCACCAAATCTGGAGGACTACCTGTAAAGGGAAGCCAGTTTTGCAAAGAAGCGAAATGACTCCAAATGGTATTATAATGAAGTCCAAGAAATAGTTAACAAAAAACTATCCCTTCCAGAAAAAAAAAGCCTGATTCAAACTGCTGAAATATTATTCATCCTAAACTTTTCAGTGCCTTAATGCTAAACGTATCCTAGTGATAGCATTTTGGGCTTTTTTGATTGTATTGCAATGGGAATCAGAATTTCCAACAGGTCATGGGGCGACCAAATGAAGACAGGCCGTTATCACCAGTGATCAGATGGGTACGTTCATCTTGACTAGTCAGACTTGAAGCCAAAAATGAAGACAGGGTTGAGTTATTCTTCAACTAGTAAGCGATCAGTGTTAGTGGTGGCATGAAGATATAGCAGGGTGCATTGTTATAGCGTGATTAGTAATGATTAGTTACACAAATCATCCATGGCTTCCATCACATTCAAAGGTTGATCGTCCAACTCCTGTACAGATCAAAATTGATAAGAGTTTCTGGAGAATGCAATTGATTTTTCATGCCAAATTTTTTCAGCTTCGCTCTCCCAGTCACCATTTCTGATCACCCACAACAGCCCCCATTGGTATTACCCCACCCCCGTTTTTAAAAAATTAATTGTCAACTCAGAGATAATTATTCAGGCCAGGCATGGAATGTTGAATGGGAAAGTGAAGACTGACATACGGCCTGCTTTGTCTCGCTCTGATTTTCCTTCTCCTTCGTTTCTGACCCTTTCTTTTCCCTCTCTTCGGCTTGCTGTAAAAAGAGCATAGTTCTACAGTTTAGCAAAAGGTCCCTGAGGCAGCTAGCAGCTGCGGGGTGGGGGGAACGGAGGTGGGCCCAACCAGTGTGAATTCAGGTAGCCTCCCGCTGACCCATCGCCAGAGGGACTGAGGCTGGATAAGTGACAGCACATTACCCTTCTGGGTGTAGTTCATCTCCCTGCCCTGAGAAGAGGTTGCCCTCAACATCTTCATTTAGTTCAGTAATTAAGCAAATAATAATTAACAGCCACAATGGGGACTGAAGGAGGAATCGTTGAGGTGGTGGCATTATGGCAATGTCAATGGACTAGCAATCCAAATCATGCAAACATGATGGATGCAAAAATCTATCTGGTTCACTAGTGTTCACAAGGAAGGAAATCCTCTGTCCTCTCCCTGCCTGGCCTACATGTGACTTCAGACCAACAGATTTGTGGTTGACTCTTATCTGCCCTCTGCCATGGCCTAACAGTTCATGGACACTTAGGGTCAGGCAATGACCAATGGCTCTGTCAGCAACGCCAACATCCCATGAAACAAGAAAGGGAAAGCAAGTGGATTCACATCCGAAAGGAAAGATAAATAAGGCCCAAGAAAGTACTTCTAGGCTCCTGCTTCTTTTGGAGTAATATCAATCTGAGAAGCTTTTGTTTTCCACATGATTATTTCATTAAGGAAAAAGACTGAGCTGATTGGTTAGGAAAAGAGCAATTGACTGTAGATGGAAGTATCCAACAATAGCTAAGGTCAACTTGGGATACACTACATTCAAGAAACGAAGGCTGGATTGCCACTAGGCATCTTCTACCACTGCTCTCCTTTTGCTGGACTCTCTCAACTTTGGTTCCTTTACAGTGCAGTACTGAGCTGCACTGTCAGAGGGCGCTGCGTTCTACATGAGACTGAGTGATGTCTATTGCGTTCATTCCTAAATGATCTGCTCAATCATTGAATCCCTGGCAAGGGGAGTGAGAGAGCATGGTCCCACACAAGCAACAACGCTACTTGATTCCAAAAACATTGTAAGCCAAACAATACAACGAGGCTTGCCAAATTTGCATGACAGAATGGACTTACAGATTTGGGAGTCTGGTGGATTGTACACTGTTTGACACTGATAACATTCGATGGAAAGCATTATCCTAGCTAAGGCCAATATACCATTACCAAGGTCAGCTGATGCTATATTCATGGACATCTTTGACCTCACTGTTTTGATAAATGTCAATAAACAGCAAACAAATTCCAAGATTCTCCAAGTATGAGACAAGTCATATGCCCATCAAATAGAGTGCCAATGATTCTTTGGTTAGCTTTATCTGTCAGATTAAGGTCTTCACCAATGACAATTCTTACCTTTTTGCTGCATCGTGTCTATCTTTCTTTGGTCTGTTGGAAAAACACAACATTACAAATATTAAATGTGTAATATTCATTTCAACTGGTTATTACAGTAGGTTGTTACATGCTGTCATTGCCCCTCTGGGACTGGGTGTTACAGTGGGTCACACACTGTCCTTTCCCCCCTGTGGGACTGGGTGTTACAGTGGGTCACACACTGTGCTTTCCCCCTGGGACTGGGTGTTACAGTGGGTCACACACTGTCCTTTCCCCCTGGGACTGGGTGTTACAGTGGGTCACACACTGTCCTTTCCCCTCTGGGACTGGGCGTTACAGTGGGTCACACACTGTCCTTTCCCCCCGGGACTTGGTGTTACAGTGGGTCACACACTGGCCTTTCCCCCTTGTGGGTCTGGGTATTACAGTGGGTCACACACTGTCCTTTTCCCCCTGTGGGACTGGGTGTTACAGTGGGTCACACACTGTCCTTTCCCCTCAGGGACTGGGTGTTACAGTGGGTCACACACTGTGCTTTCCCCTCAGGGACTGGGTGTTACAGTGGGTCACACACTGTGCTTTCCCCGGGACTGGGTGTTACAGTGGGTCACACACTGTCCTTTCCCCTCAGGGACTGGGTGTTACAGTGGGTCACACACTGTCCTTTCCCCCGGAACTGGGTGTTACAGTGGGTCACACACTGTCCTTTCCCCTCAGGGACTGGGTGTTACAGTGGGTCACACACTGTGCTTTCCCCCGGGACTGGGTGTTACAGTGGGTCACACACTGTCCTTTCCCCTCTGGGACAAGGTGTTACAGTGGGTCACACACTGTCCTTTCCCCTCTGGGACTGGGTGTTACAGTGGGTCACACACTGTCCTTTCCCCTCTGGGACTGGGTGTTACAGTGGGTCACACACTGTCCTTTCCCCTCTGGGACTGGGTGTTACAGTGGGTCACACACTGTCCTTTCCCCTCTGGGACTGGGTGTTACTGTGGGTCACACACTGTTCTTTCCCCTCCGAGACTGGGCGTTACAGTGGGTCACACACTGTCCTTTCCCCCCGGGACTTGGTGTTACAGTGGGTCACACACTGTCCTTTCCCCCTTGTGGGTCTGGGTATTACAGTGGGTCACACACTGTCCTTTTCCCCCTGTGGGACTGGGTGTTACAGTGGGTCACACACTGGCCTTTCCCCCTGGGACTGGGTGTTACAGTGGTCACACACTGTCCTTTCCCCCCTGGGTCTGGGTATTACAGTGGGTCACACACTGTCCTTCCCCCCCCCGGGACTGGGTGTTACAGTGGGTCACACACTGTCCTTTCCCCTCTGGGACTAGGTGTTACAGAGGGTCACACACTGTCCTTCCCCCCCTGGGACTGGGTGTTACAGTGGGTCACACACTGTCCTTTCCCCTCTGGGACTAGGTGTTACAGTGGGTCACACACTGTCCTTTCCCCCGGGACTTGGTATTACAGTGGGTCACACACTGTCCTGTCCCCCCCGGGACTGGGTGTTACAGTGGGTCACACACTGACTGTCCTTTCCCCTGTGGGACTGGGTGTTACAGTGGGTCACACACTGTCCTTTCCTCCTGGGACTGGGTCTTACAGTGGGTCACACACTGTCCTTTCCCCCATGTGGGACTGGGTGTTACAGTGGGTCACACACCGTCCTTTCCCCTCTGGGACTGGGTGTTACAGTGAGTCACACACTGTCCTTTCACCCGGGACTTGGTGTTACAGTGGGTCACACACTGTCCTTTCCCCTCTGGGACTTGGTGTTACAGTGGGTCACACACTGTCCTTTCCCCTCTGGTACTTGGTGTTACAGTGGGTCACACACTGTCCTTTCCCCTGTGGGACTTGGTGTTACAGTGGGTCACACACTGTCCTTTCCCCTCTGGGACTTGGTGTTACAGTGGGTCACACACTGTCCTTTCCCCTCTGGTACTTGGTGTTACAGTGGGTCACACACTGTCCTTTCCCCTCTGGGACTTGGTGTTACAGTGGGTCACACACTGTCCTTTCCCCCTTGGACTTGGTGTTACAGTGGGTTACACGTGATACCGATGAGGAAACACTACTGATTAGATAACACTCTGCTCCCTGCTTTAACTCACGCTTTCTTTAAAGCAGTGAAACACATGCAGGAAGAGGTGGCTTTCAGGTATTGGTGTTTGAGAAGCAAATAAACTTTACCGCTGCCCTACTCAATGCTCTGGAGTAATGTGCTGAATGGCCTGATTGACCAAGATAGCTTGAGGTAATATACAATTGGCCCACTTGTGTACAGCAGGGCAGGGAGTCATGCGTAATGTTTTAACTAAAGGATGGGCTTCCCATGTAAAACAAACTGAGACAAAACATGAAAAGACTCTCTCACCTGCAAACACATTTAGTGTGTTCCTCAAAGTGCATTTGACTTAAATGGTGCCCGTAGTGAGGCTTGATTTTCATTACCTAGGCGTGAAGAAAAGAGAATTGCACATTCATTAAGGAATTAATATTAAATCCTTAATAATTTCACATTAATAAGGTTGAAATAAACACAGGAGTGCTTCTTTCCAGTCTCTCTCTTCCCCCCCTCCCACACACACATTCAATAAATATGACTGTGCCACAAGTCTCAAGAACAAAGTCTGAATTTGATTTATTGTTCTCACATGTGCCGAAATACAGTGAAAAGTGTTGTATTGCATACTCTACAGGAAGATGGTACCATACAAAGTGCATCAGGGTAGCAGAACAGAGTGCAGAATACAGCGCTGCAAGGGTTTTACACAATTTGTGACTCCTTGTTACAAGAGGTTGTTTCCCTACAGTTGGAATGCTGTGCTGATTGCTGTAGAGACCAGTGTCGCCAAGACCTTGCTCAAATGTGACACCAGGGAGAAGGGTCACCAGTTCGACAAACATTTGGCAGCACTCCCTTCAGAACACTGTAATTTGCTCAAGGTGGCCAGGATTAAAGAAGGTTCCAGACAAGTCGATAACCCCAGACGTGTTTCCATTAGCGAGTGGCTCAGTCATCAGAGGACAGAGAATTGAGGTCATTGGCAAAAGGAGCAGAGGGGAGGAATCTTTTCATCTCCTACAACCTGCAACCTATATGCTAACCATTCAAGGGAGGTACTTGCTAATCATTAAACACCTCTAGAGCAGGTGGGACTTGAACTTGGCTCTCCAGGCTCAGAGGTAGGGACACTACCACTGTGCCACCAGTGCTCCAAGAATGAAGGACGTAGAGGTAATATTAATAAATAATAATATCTATGATAAAGGCAAAATAAATCAACGGTCTGAGTGAAAGAGTGGGGGAGAGCGCTTCGTGACGGCATTGTGGATCTACCCACAGCAGGTGGACTGCAGCGGTTCAAGAAGGCAGCTCACCACCACCTTCTCAAGGGGCAACTAGGGACGGGCAATAAATGCTGGGCCCCAGCCAGCAACACCTGTGTCTCACTAGTGAGTGAACAAAGTAGAATTACTCAAAGCTAGCATAGCCAAATGGCCTTTTGCTGTGCTGTGGGCTGGTGCATGGGAGCAGAAACCTGAGAAAGTTGTCCTGTCTTAAACAGACAAGGTCAGTCATGGATCTACTATTGTCATCCAGTGGGAGAAAGGATCAACTTCCATCATCTATATTCTACACGACTACACTTTGTTGGCTGTCAAGCACTTTGGAGCGTCCAGAGGTTTATAAATAAATATTTAAATCTATAAATACAGAAGGACAACTCCGTGTCAAACTTTGGAACATGGAAGCTCAGGGGGGCAGCCATTTTGTGCTGATATTAATTGGTGTTGACGAGATAGTCCTCATGCTGGCCGCACCCCCCACCCCCACCCAACCCAGAGATAGCAAGCTACAAACACCTGGCATTCTGCAATCTTCCCTCGCGAGTAGCAATTGACTGGCATTTGACCTTGAGGCCTAGTTACAATTGCTTCCCCACAGTCTTAAAGTCACATTGACAGCTGCAGCTCCAGAGGCCCTTTCACTGTGAGCATCGCCCGAAGAAGTCTGCCAGTGTACGGAACCCACTGCATCAACCACGAAGGGGCTATGGACTTGCCCACATGGGATCAATGATGCTGATACCGGTGGAGGGAGTGGGGCTGTACTCTCCAGAATGTTCCATTAGAAACACAGAAAAAATTAATAAGAGTAGGCCATTCAGCCCTTCAAGCCTGCTCCACTATTCAAAAACGATCATGGCTGGTTGTCTAACTCAGTCACCTTGTCCTGTTTTCCTCCCATGCTCTTTGATCCCTTTTTTGGCCTAGAGCTTCCAGAGGAAGTGGTGGAGGCTGGTACAATTACAACATTTAAAAGGCATCTGGGTGGGTACATGAATAAGAAGGGTTTAAGGGACACGGACCAAGTGCTGGTAAATGGGACGAGATTGGGTTGGGATATCTGGTCAGCATGGATGGGTTGGACCGAAGGGTCTGTTTCCATGCAGTACATCTCTATGACTCTATAATGACCTTTGTCTCCTTTTTGAAAAGCTTTCAATGTTTTCACCTCAACCACTTTACTGTGGCAAAGCATTCAATAGGCTTACCACTTTCTGAATGAATTACCCCTACCCCTACCCCTCATGAAATGGATGACCCTGTGTCCTTAGACCATCATTCCTGATTCTCCTCAGTCATTGGCTTTCCTTTGGTCCCCCTGTCTCGGCTTGGCAAACTTTTATGGGTTTCTATGAGATCCCACCTTAATTCTTCTAAACCCGCTACTGTGTGGAAGCAGGCCATTCAGCCCATCAAGTCCACACCGATCCTCCGGACAGCATCGAACCCTACACTATCCCTGTAATCCTGCATTTCCAATGGCACTGCGGGAGGAAACAGGAGTACCTGGAGGAAACCCACGCAGACATGGGGAGAATGTGCAAACTCCACACAGACTGGCTGGAACCGAACCCAGGTCCCTGGTCCTGTGAGGCAGCGGTGCTAATCTCTCAGCCACCATGCCACCCAAATAAAGTCCTAACCGATCCAGTCTCTTTCCATACGTCAGTCCTGCCATCCTAGGAATCAGTCTGGTGTTCCACTCACTTAATAATTCAGTCTCTCAACCACCAACGCACAAGAGCAGCATTGCTAAGATGCACTGCAGCAGGTGCAATCATCTCGAAGGACAAGAACAGCATAGGTAATGAGAGCATCATACCCGTCATAACACACACAATTCTTGACTTGGAAATATATCATCATCCTTTCCCTGTCATTGGCTTCTTGTACAGCGGCAGGCCAAGTGGCGTAGGATTACCCACAATGCTTATGGGCAAGCACAACCAAGGGACGACTGCGTCATGGATGGACTGGTGAATAAAGAAATATCGGAGAGGGGCTCAAAACTGGACCAGAAAGTGAGAGTGGCAATACTGAATCATCCCTTTGCAACGACCCATTTTACATCGAAGGACTGGAACTAGCTTTTACCTCCATTGTGACATTATTCACTTCTGTGGGCACACACTCTAACCCTTCATCGCTGCAGCATCCCCCACATCTCCTCAGAAGCACACAAGAAGGCTTGAAGAGGTGCTCCACTTCCTCTGGGTACTCCTGCAAGATGTCCACCAGGATCTCCATCGGTTGGCAATTACTCCTGTTCCACACCTCCATGAACTTGATAACTGCAAAACAGAAAGGAAGGGGTTAAAGGTGATTTGTCAAATGTGGCCTGGAACAGAAAAGGAAACAAAAGGTTTCAGAACCAAGTGGGGAATGTGTCCCTCTCACACAAGAAAATTGTAGCTGGAATGCGCAATGCTGGAGGAACTCAGTGGGTCTGGCAGTGTCGGTGGAGAGAGATTTATAAATCACACAACACTGGGTTACAGTCCAACAGGTTTATTTGGAAGGACAAGCTTTCGAATGTCATGTAGGGATAGTGTCGGGTGGGATGCTCTTCGGTGGATCGGTATGGACTTGATGGGCTGAATGGTCTGTAGCAAGTAGCACTCCAAAAACTAGTGCTTACAAATGAACCTGCATGAACTTGATGAGCGATGAGGGAAGGTCTTATGAGGGAAGGCTGAGGGACTGGAGGCTGTTTTCGTTTAAGAAGAAGAAGGTTAAGAGGTGATTTAATAGAGACATACAAGATGATCAGAGGATTAGATAGAGTGGACAGTGACAGCCTTTTTCCTCAGATGGTGATGATGAGCATGAGGGACATAGCTTTAAATTGAGGGGTGATAGATATAGGACAGATGTCAGAAGATTTCACGTGAACCGTTAGCTCGATTTCTCTCCACAGATGCGGCCAGACCTGCAGAGTTTCCCCAACCTTCCCTCAATTCAGACCCATTCACGCAGTGGCTGAGGGTGGGGAAGGGAGAGTGTTGGGTCTGAGTGGAGGGAGGTGTTCATAGAGAATCATAGACTCCTTACAGTGTGGAAACAGGCCCTTCGGCCCAACAGGTCCACACCAACCCTCCAAAGAGTATCCCACTCAGACATATTCCCCAACCCTATTACTCTATATTTACCCCTGACTAATGCACCTAACCTACACATCCCTGAACACTATGGGCAATTTAGTGTGGCCAACTCACCTAACCTGCACATCTTTGGATTGTGAGAGTAAACCGGAGCAAACCCAAGCAGACCTGGAGAGAATGTGCAAACTCTATCCAGACTGTCACCCGAGGCTGGAATGGAACCCGGATTCCGGGCGCTGTGAGGCAGCAGTGCTCACCACTGAGGAAGATTGATTTTATCAGCGCACTGACTGGCTTCTGACCCAGCAATGTTGCAATCCCCAAGCTCACTTTCAAATCTCTCAGTGACCTTGCCTATAACTGTCCCCATCCCACAGCCCTCGCGAGATAACCCTCCTGCCTAAACTCTGGCTCCTTGCACAACTCCTGAACTTAATCGCGGCTTCAGTTCCCTGGGCCTGATGTGTCCTCATGCTATCTCTGCCTCCTTCATTAAAACTCAGATCCAGTTTTACTGCCATCCTGGGGGACACCTGGCTATGTGACACCCTCTTCTAGGCGCTACATAAATGCACATCACCATTGATCAGGAGCTGGGAAACCAAACTCAAAGACAGAGGGCTGCACTGGTGGGTCAGGACGTGCAAGATGGAGTAATTGGGGGTGGGGGGGAGGGGGGGGGGGGGAGGTTGGGGGTGTTGGATTTAAGGGTCTGGGGCTTCTCCTTTATTGGACCAACATTGGCGGGGTTGCCGGGATTGGCGGGGGGGAAGGCAGAGGGAGGATTGGGGAGAGGGAAAGGGACAAGTGGGGAGGGGCAGTGGGAGAAACGGGGTGGAGTGGGGGGGAAGGGGAGGAGTGAGGGGTGGGGAGGGGGTAGTGGGGGAAGGGGAAGGGGAGGAAGGGGGTGGGGGAGGGGAAGGGCAGGGATGGGGTGGGGAAGGGGAGGAATGGTGAGGGGGATTGGCAGGACTGGGGGGGTGGGGAAAAGGGGAGGAATGGGGAATGAGTAGGGCAGGAATGGGGGAGGGGGAAGGGCAGGACTGGTGGTAGGGGAAGGGGAAAAGTGGGGGGAGGGGGAAACAGGAGGAATGGGGAGTGGGTAGGGCAGGAATGGGGGGATGGAGAGGGTGGTGTGAGGCGAGGGGGATTGTCACTGAATGTGTAAGTAAGATTGACAGGAGCAGGAGAAGGTCTGGGTCGGTGGGATTGTTGGGGGGAAGCGTGAGGGTGAACTGTGCAAGGCACGAGGTGACAAATCCCTGGATTAACTACACCATTCCCACGGGATACAGGTCGTTCCCAAAACTGGAGTGCTTGCGGATTTGCCAAGCTCTGCCATGTAGCGCACTACATTGACGGTTCCTGTCACCACCATTGGGCTGTGACTGAGGAAACCATCTGTCTGCACTGTGCTTCTGTTTGCCTGGAGACAGCGCTCAGTGTGTTAGTGTAGATTATACGGAGTCGCGTGGATGATAAGAATGTTGATTAACCCGATAACGAAATGGTTTAATTTGGCTTGTGTCAGCTCACAGACTGTCAGCCCTCTATCAAGGGAGTGGGTCCTACTGACTGAGGTCAGACCCACAATTACAAACAGCCTCTTATCTTTATTGTGAAGGGGTGGGGGGAATGAGAGTGTTGCAGGACCTTAGGAATGGTCAAACTAAGCACAATGAAGAAAAAAAGGGACAGTCTTTTTCTGAGCCTGGCTCGATGTTTTAACCCAGTGCTGTTTCAGTTGTAACCCAACACAAATGGCTGCCAAATTGTTGTGAGAGACACATTAAGAACACAGATCTATTATTTGTGCACACAATAACCTCGAAGGGGACCCTTGTGATGGTGTCGTCTGCCTCTGAGCTGTAAGGCCCATGTTCAAATCCCACCTTCTCCAGACATCTCTCTAAGAAGGTTGACGACAAAACATCTACAATAGTCTTTGTGATACATTGGCTAAAAGGCCGAAGGAGAGCAGAAGAAAGACTACATGGACCCTCTAGATACCAGCTGTGTTTAACAAATCCAAGACTGTGCCCCCCCCCCACCCCACAACATCAACACCATTTGCCCATCTACTCCCCACACCTTCCCAGACAGTACAAAAATCAACCGATTCTCTCAAACTCAAAGACAGAGTATCCCCTGGCCTCTGGGAAGGGAGGTAAAGAATTCCACAGCCTCACAACCCTTTGAGTGAAGAGACTCCCCCTCAGTCAATGAGGTCTACACCAGGGAAACAGGCCCTTGGGCCCAACCTGCTTATGCTGCCCAGTTTTCACAATTTGAACTAGTCCCCTTCGCCTGTGTTTGGTCCATAACCCTCCACACTTATCCCATCCATGTATCTCTTAGTTTATTAACCCTCCTCATCCCCAAGAACCATCACCCTGCTCCTCCATCTCTAACTGTGTTCTTACAAGAAAGGAAAACATGTATCAGCATCTATCCTGTCCAGTCCTCTAAGGAACTTAAGCATTGGAGTAATGGTACTTGGGCTGTCTCACGATGTCACAGACTCTCTTACCACCTCTCACCACCACTATCCTCAGCGGCAAATTCAACTAAGAGCAACCAATGTAGTCCACAGTGGTTACTGAGTTTCAAAGTCATCGATTTACGGTTTGGCGTGTCGTGACTGATGGTGGTTGGGAAAACTGGGTTCCTCTTTTTTTATTTGCTCAGTTCTGACTCTCAGCGGCTCGGAAACTTGGGTGTTCGCAGTATCCATGGCAACATCTTCCCCTTCCTTTGACATCATTCAGGTGAGACGTCAAACACAACACAAGGGTTGCTTGCCCACAGATCCCTGAAGGTCGCAGGTTTATAAGGTGGTGGGGAAGGCATACAGGACGCTCACCTTTATCAGTCGAGGCAGAGATTATAAAAGCAGGGATGTTAGGCTCCAGCTGGAGTACTGTGTGTTGAGCTAGGCCCGTCACTGTGGGAAGGATGTGATTATACTGGAGGGGATGCAAAGGATATTCACCGGGACGTTGCCTGGGATGGAGCATTTCAGTGATGGAGAGAGGCTAGGTTATAATAAGCTCGGGTTGTTTTCTAAGGAGCAGAGAAGTTTGAGAGGGGGCACCTGCATGAGGGGTATAACATTATGAGGGGCATGGACAGGGTGGATGGAAAGTAATTGTTCCCCTTAGGTAAAGGGTAAATAAGCAGGGGGTACAATTACAGGGGATTAGAGGGAACGTATTTTTCACCCAGAGGGTGGTGGGAGTCTGGAATGTTTAGGCAGATGAGGCTAGGGGCCTAGATCAGAAAGGTGGGACTAGTGTAGATTATGACTATATGTGTGCATGTGTGAGAGAAAGCGACACCTCAGGACTGTCTCCCGAGGCAATGAACGCCTAGTACCAACGTGGTGGAGTTGGGGTGTGTGGGCAGACAGTTTGTAAAGGAGACAGGACGGCATCAGGAATGGTACCTGACACTCTTCCTGCTTTACCAGGAGTAAGTTCTGGGTGTGAATCCACCCCCCCCCCCCTCCACCAACCCCGGCTTGACCACCTTCTCATTCCCCTCAAGACCCTGATGTCCTCCAAGACCGCTTCAAGGCCTCGCCACACCTCGAATGTGATTATCCCCACTCCACAGTGACATGCAGCCTCCGTGATGTTAGCCAGCTCGAGGCGAGAGGTGCCCCCAGTCTGAGGTTCAGATACCTGAGCCCACAATCACAGGCCCGAGCCATGGCATGGGACAGCTGCACTGTCAGAAGTGCACCCCCGCAAGGTGAAATTGAGGGTCTGTTCACCACCTTGGTCCCCCTGACAGTACTTCAAAGTGGACAGCACTCCCTACAACATGAGCCCACAGCATCACTAACACCCATCAAAGAAGTCACTTAATTTGTCCTGATTTTCTGTGGACTGTTCCAATGAGGGGCTCTAAGTTAGAAGAGAGAAGTATCAAAAACTGCAGAACGATAAACCATGCCGCATGATTGTGATGGGAATCCCGTCTGAACCAAATTGAGGGATTGACCTTTACAATTCTGTGTCTGACCTTCAGTATTGTCCTTCAGCTGTTCCAGTAATGTCATCTTAGAACACCAGCAGCTTTCACACTCTCTCTCAATCACAGACAGAATCTCTCACTCTCTCTCTCACACAGACACACACAATGTTCCTCAGTTGCGCAGACACACACAAACCCTTTCACACTTACACATTCTCACTCTCACAGGCAAAATCTCTCTCAGTCTCCCGCACACAAACAAAATCTTTCGCTCATACTCCAACACACACACACAACACACCCATCCCTGCCCCCGCCAACACTCACCTCTCTGCAATTTCACAATCCAAATAAAGTTACATTTTAGAAAGGGAGTAGTAGACAATGATTTGGAACATAAATTGCAGTAATGAAAGCTTCACCATCAGAGACATGGATGGATGAAGCTGCATTCTAAAGCAGGACACTGACGGCGAGTTAGCGAGAAGGCAGGTCAGTGAAGGACAAGCCTTTACTGTATGACCTTGTCTCATATTGTTGCTGCTCAATTGCATTTTAAAGATGGCCTTTAAAACCAGGTCTGCACTGGTATCTTATCTTCTCTTTTTCTCAACTGTACACAGTACTGTTTATTCAGTTCACTATCTCTGTCTCATAACCACTAGCAACCCCCCACCCCCCATGTCCCCCTCCCCTCCCCCACCGTTGAAACCAAGCCCACCCCAATCTGTGGTGGGGTGTGGAGTAATATAGATAACACTACATTAATAAGGCATTGCGAAACCACTCTCAGACCCACTCTCATTTGTGTGGGAATTAGCAAAGTCATTCTCAAAGGATGGGGACATGAGTAAACAGGACTCTTATTCCTGTCCGGGTTATCAATTTTACTGGCATTTTGGGTTCTTTGAGTATTGATTAGATTAGATTAGACTCCTTACAGTGTGGAAACAGGCCCTTCAGCCCAACAAGTTCACAACGACCCTCCGAAGAGCAACCCACCCAGACCCATTTCCCTCTGACTATTGCACCGATCTGTGGTGGGGTGTGGAGTAATATAGATAACACTACATTAATAAGGCATTGCGAAACCACTCTCA
This sequence comes from Chiloscyllium plagiosum, assembly GCF_037043375.1. Lineage (NCBI taxonomy): Eukaryota > Metazoa > Chordata > Chondrichthyes > Orectolobiformes > Hemiscylliidae > Chiloscyllium > Chiloscyllium plagiosum. Next base: position 146,171,579 of record NW_028270141.1, on the reverse strand, counting down.
GACTATTGCACCGAACACTACGGGCAATTTAGCCTGGCCAATTCACCTGACCTGCACATCTTTGGACTGTGGGAGGAAACCGGAGCACCCGGAGGAAACCCACACAGATAAGGGGAAAATGTGCAAACTCCACACAGACAGTTGCCTGAGGCGGGAATTGAACCCAGCGTCCCTGACGCTGTGAGGCAGCAGTGCTAACCACTGCTGCCACCGTGCATGGGTCTGGGTGGGTTACTCTTTGGAGGGTCAGTGTGGACTTGTTGGGCCGAAGGGCCCGTTTCCATACTGTGATTATTCTCCTGGACCTGTGACCAATACTATCCAATTTGCAGTCAGGAACCCCCCCCTTGTTGTATAGCTCCCCACTCTCAGAGCCAGGGAGCAGAAGGAAAGGATTTACATTTCTGTAGCACCTTTCATGGTCATCAGACATTCCAAATTGCTGCTCAGGCCCAATAAATGACGTGCCTCTGAAGTGAAGAATTGATAGAGGGAAGATTGTGTGCCATTTCCAAGGACGTAAAAACGTTCCTGTCAGTGGCAGCTGGTTGAGATTTGGAGACATAAAGGTCAGTTCGATCTCCAAAAACTATCCGCCCCCTCGCCCCTCCCCTCCAATATCACACTCACTGACAATCCTCGCCACACACACCTCACCACTCCCCACACAACCTTATCATTCCCACAAGAGTTGGCCAGACAAAGTTCTCACCTCTGGGCTGCCAGGGGTGGAAGGGTCGAGTTTTAGGGTGAGGCTGGATAGGGTGGTACTTTTTTCACTGGAGCGCAAGAGGCTGAGGGGTGACCTTATAGAGTTTTATAAAACCAGGTGAGGCATAGATAAGATGAATGGCAAGTGTCTTTTCTCTAGGGTATGGAATTTCAAGACCAGGTGGTATATGTGTAAGGTGAGAGGAGAAAGATTTAAAAAGGGACAACTTTTTTTACACAGAGGATGGTTCACGAGTGGAATCAACTTCCAGAGGAAGAGGTGGGCGTGTGTACAGTTAGAGTTTAAAAAACATTTGTATAAGTTCATGAAAAGGAAAGGTTGGAGGGATATCGGTCAAGCAGCTGGGACTAGTTTAGTTTGGGAACATGGCCGGTTGGACCGAAGGGTCTGTTTCCTTACCGTATGACTCTATCAGTCTATGAAATATTGCATCAAACAAGACACAGTCACTCTACTTCTCAAAGTAAACACACATCACATCCAACCCCTCTCTAGATGACTGACTACAGGAGGTACTCTGAGGTTATATGGTAGAGCTTGAGATGAAGGCACTCACAAGTCTGGCTTTCTAGTTTATATCCCCAGTACACAAGACCATTCCTCACAACCCTTAAAGAAATTGGAGAATAAAACAATGGTGCAAGAACCTGTTAAGAAGCTGAGGCGACAGTCTATAAATTGTGTTAAAATAAAGAAACCTAGATACATTGATTATCACTCTATTGCACAGTGTCACAGTCCCTGATTCCGAATGTGTGAATACAAAGACAAACATAACAATTGTAAGGTTTAGTTTCAAATTTGATCAGAAGCTTGTTGCACTGGCTCTATAGATATCTGTATCAGTATCTTTACCTGTACAAGTATTAAGTCTATTTGTGTCTCTATAGGTACCTGCACAAACATCAGCACTTGTTGCATATAATGATGTCTGTAGTCATGAGAGCCTCTACCAGTACCTGTCTAGTATTGATGCCTGTATACATATTAGTGCCTGTCCAACAGCTGTCCCTGTACAGTTATCAATACCTGTTTAATAACTCTGCCTCAACAGCTAGCAATGCCTGTATCGATCAGCAAATACACCAGCACTGAATCTCAAACTGAATCTTAATGCCAAGCTAATCGGCTGCAGACTAAAAGGGATTGACACTGATGCGAAGACAGAGCTCTGATGATTCCAGGTCCAGAGATCACTGAAGTCACATGGTGTCGACATTCTGGAAAATCCAGTGTAAGCAGGAGTCAGCTTTTCACACCAGTTGACCTTGTAATGCCAGTGGAAACAGTTTCTCTTTATGTACCCAAGCCGAGTCTCTCAAATTCAAATACCTTGATTAAACCCTCCTGAACCTTGACTGTGTGGTGTTCCAGTTGCACCTCCTACACTACTTGCAATGCTGCCTACCAATCTCTTCCTGCACCCCCTGTCATCCACTCCAAAGTGCAGGGTCCACAGTTTGTCCTGATATTACAATTAGTGCTAGAGCAGATGGTGATGTAATGGTAATAATAGTGACTTTGTAACCTGGGGTCTTGGGTTCTAATTGCCCAATAACTGCTTTGTGGGGAGTGGGGGGACGGGGGAGGTGGCAGCAGTTTAAATTAAATTAATAAGTTTGGAATTGGAAGGTCAGCTTTAGTAACCGTGACAGCTACTTAATCAGGTGTTAGATTAGCTTCTCTACAGTGCGGAAACAGGCCCTTTGGCTCAAAAAGTCCACCGAAGAGTAACCCACCCTGAACCATTTCCCTCTGACCAATCCACCTAACACTACGGGGCAATTTAGCGCGACCAATTCACCTGACCTGCACATCTTTGGACTGTGGGAGGAAACCACGGGGAGAACGTGCAAACTCCACACAGTCACCCGAGGCTGGAAACGAACCTGGGACCCTGGTGCTGTGAGGCAGCAGTGCTAGCCACTGAGCCACCGTGCCACCATGCACAGGGTTAATGGCAAATATTTGACCAAATATTGATTGATTTACTGTTGTCATGTGAACCGGGATTCAGTGGAAAGTGTTGTTTCGGGTGCTGCACAGACAGATACAAAGCACATCAGGGTAGCAGAACAGAGAGCAGAATACAGTGTTACAGCTGCAGAGAAGGTGCAGAGAGAGAGAGAGATCAGAATTAACATTTGAGAGGTCTGTCCAAAAGTTTGATAAGAGCAGGGAAGAAGCTGTTCTTGAACCTGTCAGTACATGCACTCAAACTTTCATGATTTGGAGATGCTGGTGTTGGACTGGGGTGTGCCAAGTTAAAAATCACACAACACCATTTTATACTCCAACAGGTTTACTTGGAAGCTCTAGCTTTCGGAGCTCCACCTGATAAAGGAGCAGCGCTCTGAAAGCCAGTGCTTCCAAATAAACCTGTTGGACTATAACCTGGTGTTGTGTGATTTTTAACTTCAAATTTTTATAAACATTGAAAGAACTGCGGATGCTGTGAATCAAAAACTTTCATATCTTCTGTCCAGTGGAAGAGGGTTTAACTGGGAGAGGAGGGGGTGTTTCCCAAGGCAGTGGGGAAGTATAGGTGGAGTCTGGACCCTTCAGAGGGAGGGGAAGTTTCGCATTGGCAAACGGGGCTGCCATTGAAAAGGAATTGGTTCACTCCCACCTCCCTCCACCAACCCCAACCTCCCGCCCTTCCCATCATCACCCCACCACTACCAGTGCCAGGCAGCTCCCAGTCTGTGTGTGGGGGGTGGGGCTCGGGGAGGGAGGTGCAGAAGGCAGTGGGCTGCACTGCTGCCTGTGACCAGGAGGTGGCGATCTAAGCCTGCGCTCGGAGAGCCGGGCAGGTCCACAATGAAAAAGTCTCAGCCCAGGCGGAACACGGTCGTACAGTCGGGTTTGCAAATCGCTAGAGTTTACTGGTTCATTTACCTTCGCTCTTGCGAGCTCTTTCGTTCGGGATGTGCGCCATCTACACAGCCAACGACCGGAGCAAAACAAATATATCACCCGGTGGGGGGAGGAGGAAAGAAAAAGAGGGTCAGATTAGAAACAGTTATTAAACAACTACAAGGTATACATTAATTTTACAACAAATTGGCTTCCACCCCTCAGTCTGTCATTGGTTCAACCAGCTAACAGGTAAATAAATTGTTTAAAAAAAAGTGTTTAATCTTCAGACCCGGGGTGTCATTTTAAACTGTTTTGAAATCACGTTAAAAAACACACAGGGTAAGGAAGCCACTCGGCCCGTCGATACTATCCCTCCTGCAAAAACCATTGAAACACACGTTTCTGACCATAAATTGGGAGGGAGGGAGAGCTACTGGACTCCTGCAGGTCAAAATGGGACCGGCAATGTTTATTTATTTAGAAATCCGACCTTCTGGCTCCACTTTTACACACTACACACAGAGCGTTACCCAAGATCGGGTCCTGTGCACAGCGATTGCAGAGAGTTTCTCCAAAGCAGGGGGACTCTGGGTTGTCCGGGGGTTGGTGGGTGGGAGGGAGGGGTGAGGTGGGGGTAGTCTGAACCCTTCTGGGCACCTGCTCCAGCGAATCTGGCAGGCTCTGGGCTGGGAGTGTCAGGGACACGGTGAGGGCTGGGTCAGTCCTGCACGGTCTCTTTGAGTTCTGCTATCAGGGCGCCCCCACCTTCTGCCGCCTCTTTTAGGTCCCAGCCAAAGCCCGGCAGCTCCAAGCGGGACAGGGGATAAAGTGAGGGCAAAATTGGAGGGGGCTGCAGGAGGAGAGGGTGAGGCAGAGAGATGGGAAGGGTTGGATGGGAGGGGAAACCAGGCAGGACGATGCAGAGGGATCAGGAGAACTGGATTAGGGAGACGCAACAGGTCACAGGTCCTGATGGACTGCCCAGTCCTGGAAGAGTTTGCTTACTCTCCTGTGAATCATGTTATTGTTGGTTTCCGTCTCTGGGACCGTGTACAGCGTATACTCTGTGTGTGTGAGTGAAAGACAGAGACATAGTGAGTCTGGGTGAGAGCCTGCGTGAGACACTGTGCAAATTGGAGGGTGAGACAGTGTGTGTGTGAGAGAGAAAATGCGAGGCTGTGTGTGAGAGAGACTGTGTGTATGACAGTATGTGTGAAAGAGAGTGTGTGTATTACATTACGTGTGAGGGGGAGACTGTCGTGTGTGTTTGAGAATGTGTGTGACTGTGAGATTGTATGCGTATAACTGTGTGTGTGAGACTATATGTGTGTATAACAGTACGTGTGAATGAGACTGTGTGTGTATAACAGTATGTGTGAGTGAGACTGTGTGTATAACAGTGTGTGTGTGAGACTGTGTGTATAACAGTATGTGTGAGTGAGACTGTATGACAGTGTGTGAGACTGTGTATAACAGTATGTGTGAGTGAGACTGTGTGTATGACAGTGTGTGCGAGAGACTGTGTGACTGCATGAGAGTGTGAGAGAGTGATTGTGTGTGTGTGTAAGGGAGGCAGACAGTGTTTGAGGTTGTGTGTGTCTGTAAGAAGAGACTGTGCATGTGAGGGTGAGTATGTGAGGGTGAGTGTGTGTAAGAGAGGAGAGACAATGAGTGAAGGAGAGTATTTGAGAGTGACTGTGTCAGGGTGAATGTAAGGGAGACAGTGAGTGTGAACGAGGGAGACAATGAGTGCATGTGAATGTGTGTTAAGAGATAGGGAGACAATGAGTGAGGGTGAGTGTGAGGGAGAGACAGTAAGTGAGGGAGAGTGTGTGTGAGGATGACTGTGTGTAAGAGAGAGGAGACATTGAGTGAGGGAGAGATATTGAGTGAAGGACAGTGTGAGGGACACACTGAGTGAGGGTGTGAGGGAGACAGGGTGTGAGGGTGAGCATGTGAGGGAGACAGAGTGAGGGAGACTGTGTGTGGGGGGAACAGTGAGGATGTATGTGTGTAAATGAGGGAGACAGTAAGTTTGTATGTGAGTGTGTGAGTGAGGGGGACAGTGAGTGTGTGTGAGGGAGACAGGAGGGTGTGTGTGTGTGTTGCGAAGGGGAAGTGAAGGTGTGTGAATGTGTGTGTGTGAGGGGGACAGTGAGTGTGTATGTGAGCGTGTGTGTAAGTGAGGGAGACAGTGAGTGTGTACGTGAGTGAGTGTGTGTATGAGTGAGGGTGAAAGTGTGTGTGTGAGGGGGACAGTGAGTGTGTCTGAGTGAGGGTGTGTCTGAGTGTGTGTGACTTGTGAAGGGGACAGTGAGGGTGTGTGAGTGAGTGAGGAAAAGAGTGTGTGTGTATGAGTGAGTGAGTGAGGGAGAAAGACTGTGTGTTGAAATCTCCCTCCCTCCCTTGTATGAGTGAGTGAATGAGGGGAACAGTGAGTGTGAGTGAGTATGTATGTGATGGGGGACAGTGAGTGTGTGTGTGTGTGCGTGTGTGTGTGTGAAGTCTTCCTCCCTCACTCTGGCCCTGTCTGTCTGGATCTTGGGGCTGGGGAAGTGCCCGCTCTGTTCGGATATTAACAGTCAGACCAGGCACCGGGCTGTGTTACGAAGTGGCGGCGGAGTTCCTCCTTGCTGGAAAGCCGCGATATCTCTCGGAATGTCTGGCCAGCTTTCACTCTCCCTGGGAGGGAGAGGGTGCGCAGAGTCAGCTCCTGAGCAGCCCGGGCAGCTGCTGCAGGGAGCGGGGGTGGGGAGCTGAGCGGATTGCTGCAGCTCTCTCCCTGTGCAGCCTCTCCCGACTCCTCACCCCCTTCAAAGTTTGTCACAACTCGCGAAAAGGCGTCAAACTCGCACCTGGTTTCCAGTCGAGATGAGGGAGGGAGGGAGGGAGGGGGGAGTGTAGGGTTTGGAGGAGGGTTGGGTGATACAGCGATATAAAGAGAACAATCCCAATTCCTCCCCAAGGGTTGCCTTCTCTCACCCGAAAACCGCAAAGGGAAAACGGCCTCACATCTACTCTGCTTCCTCTGTGTGTGTCTGTGTCTCTACATGTGTGTCTGTATCTGTATCTGTGTGTGTCTGTGTCTCTACATGTGTGTCTGTATCTCTGTGTGTATCTGTATCTGTGTGTATCTGTATCTGTGTGTGTCTGCGTCTGTGTCTCTACATGTGTGTGTATCTGTGTGTGTATCTGTATCTGTGTGTCTGTATCTGTATCTGTGTGTGTATCTGTATCTGTGTGTCTGTGTCTCTACATGTGTGTGTATCTGTGTATCTGTATCTGTGTGTGTATCTGTATCTGTGTGTCTGTGTCTGTCTCTACATGTGTGTGTATCTGTGTGTATCTGTATCTGTGTCTGTGTCTGTATCTGTGTGTCTGTGTCTGTATCTGTGTGTGTCTGCATCTGTGTCTGTTTCTGTGTGTGTTCGTGTCTCTGTGCGAGTATATATATATATATATATATGTCTGTGTGTCCGTGTGTATCAGTGAGTGTGTCTGCATATGTGTGCGTGCCTGGTGTGTGTGTGGCTGTGTGTGTGTGTTCATATGTGCAGAGTGGAACAGAGACAGACAGAGGGACTTTGAGGGAGAGCGGGAGACCGAGTCTTCGAAAGAGGGATAGCGACTGAGACTTGGAAAAAGAGAGACATGGGAGGAGGGACAGAGAGGAGCTTGGAAAGGTGGGGGTGGGGGGGGGGGGGGGGAGGCGGAATTAGAGAGAACTAGAGAAAGGCTTGCAAAGAGGGAGAGAGAGGAGAGTTTGGAGAGAGAGAGAGAGAGAGAGAAAGGAGGTGAGCAGGGAGATAGATTTGGAAGTGAACAGTGGGAGAGTGGCCGGACAGAGAGAAAGGAGGTACAGAGTGAGAGAGAGAGAGAGAGAGAGGATAAGCTGAGAGGCAGAGCCGGGAGAGAGGGAAGGAGAAAGAGACGGAAGGAATGAGCAAACGAGAGGGAAAGTAAAATGAAAAGTGAAAACGCTTCAATCTTGTGCCGAGCTGTGGGTTTCCCTCCAGCCGGTGTACATCTCACACATGTGGGATCGAGCCGCTTTCCAGGCGCTTTCATTCTGCAGTGAGTAATGTTTTATTATCAAAACAGCGACAGCCAGAGAGAGACACAGAGAGAGACACACATAGAGAGAGAGAGAGGGAGAGATGGCTTACCTTCGTACTGTCAACGTACAGCAGGGTGACTAGAAAACAGCTGAGCAAATTTAGAAACGATTTCATGTTGCTGGTTCAAATATTGTATCCCAACAGAAAGCAGGCGAAGGGCCGAGAGACCAAAAAAAATTAAAAAAATAAAGTTGAAGGAGATCTCTCGCCGTCAATCCACTGTTTTCACTGTAACATCCTCCGAATGTGAATAAAGCATTAATTTTCTCTCTTCGCCACTTCCCGTTGCCCTCTCTCCCCCTCCGTCCACGGGGCGAACAGACTTCAGATTCTCGCCCGAACCAACTGCGAAAAGACCCAAGTTCGCTCGGCGGAGACCTTCCTCTCTCTCTCACACTCTCTCACGCACACGCACAGACACAGACAGAATGGATCCGTCTCAAACAGCTGCTGGCGACCGAAGGTGGTGTTGGAGTTGGGAGGGAGGAGGGGAAGGAGAGAGAGAGAGAGAGAGAGAGTTGCTTGAAGCCCAACTTGTCTTCAGACACACACACACACACAAAAAATTCTCTCTAAATATAAAATGTGTCTATCACGAAATTTCAAATCCAGGATCTCGATGCACTTGCTACTCCAACACAAATCCAGCGCAGAATTTGGAGAATGGGGATTTTAAAAGCTTTTATCCAGACCTACATACAAAAAAAAATAAATCTGTATATGTATTTATAGAATGACAGGCAACAGAGTAAAGGAAGTGCTGGCTGGTACTCTGATAGCACACGCCTTGTGAGAACCCAGGGTCTGGTCCTGTCCGCTCAGTTTAACTTCTCTTAGCTCACTCTCACTGGCTCTAACTGTGATGACTCCGCCCTCAGGGGCGTTGACAAACCGTAATGCCCTGTATATCCGCTCCTCTCTAAAAAAAAAACCCCTGGAAAATACAGTAGGTAAGTTTTCTGTCCGATAAAAAAAACCCCAGAAAGAACTGCGGACGCTGTAAAATCAGACAGACGTTGCTGGAACTGCTTTCGCTGCACAGATGTTGCCAGAACTGCCGAGCTTTTACAGCGGCTTGTGTTTTGGGGTTCCGTCTCTAGTTTTGCCCCCTAGCTGGGTTTCACCTCGTGCGTTGGTAATTCCTGATGGGAACACTATCTGGGGTAGAGAGAGAGAGAGAGAGCCAGTGACAGAGAGAGACTGAGAGACATACCAACTGGATAAAATTACTCGGCCCTTCGAATTTATTCTAGCATTCCCTAACTTCATGGCTGATCTAATTCTTAATCTCAATACTACAGTCCAGCGTTTCCCCAGATAATCTTTCACGCCTTTCTTTGGTCATCGATCGAGCTCTCCCTTAAAATATGTAAATATTTTCTGTCCTTTTTGAGGAAGAGATTCTACAGACCCACAACTCTGTCCCTCGTTCGAGATTCTTCTACAAGAAAAACATGCTTTCAACCTGGTCAAGTTCCCTCAGGGTCTTACCTGTTTCAACTAAGTCACCTTTGACTTGTCTAAGCTCCAGAGGATACAGACTTAGGCTTTCCGCGTAAGGCAATCTACTCACTCCAGGTATTAATTTAATAAATCTTCTCTGTACTGCTTCCAATGTATTAACATTGTCACTTAAGTACAGTGACCAGTAAGTAATACTCCAGATGCAGCTTTACCAGTCCTCTTTCGAACTGAAGCATTATCTCCTATTTTTGCATTCAACTCCCCTCTCAATAATCTGGACATCAAACACACACAACCCCTCCCCCCCCCCCCCCCCCCCCCCCAGAAGTTTCTGGGAAAGCTCAGCAGGTCTGGCAGCATCTGTGGAGAAAAAGCAGAGGTAACGTTCCGGGACGAGTGACCCTTCCTCAGAGCTCGCTTCCTCAGGATCTCTCATGAGGAAATAAGAGATTTGTGAGTCTCTAGGCAGCTGAATAGGACTGATGGAACGTTGGTTATACCCTGAGCACCCTAAGGTGGATCCCATCCAGTCCCGGCTACCAATCGACCTTCAATCAGGAGCTCCTCTTATGGTCTGGGAGATTGCCTCCCAACCTTACCTATTGACCTTAAATGAAGACAGCCTATCTGACTGACACCACATTTTAAACCATTTTTAACCCAGCCAGTCTCTCAACTGGTTCCTCGTTCACTATGAGGTTGGCAACGTGGAGAAAATCAGGGCATCAAGTGAATTTTTACTAAGCACCTCTGAAACCAAATCAAGCGAGTAGCTCTCCTTCACAGTGTATCCGTTAAGGGCCCAGTGGGAAGCGTTTCCAGAACCATTCTTGATTTTGTTCAACTTACGGTTTTGTTCTCAGACATGGATAATAACTCAGATCCTTTAATTACTGGAGAAAACATTCAGACGCAGAGAGTGAAACCTAATTCCGTGGATTAACAAGGACAGTTGGTATTGAAAATACAAGAGCAAGGGTGGAAATTTGAAAGAAAAAAAATCCATTGGGTTCAGGGACTGGGATGTGGGGAGGGTTGTGTCATTTAATGCAGTGAAGGTGATGCACAATGCATTGGTGCTACACTTTTGTACAAGAAATAAGATAAACTTGAAGGGCCTGTGTTGTTACAATAAGATTCGAATGTAGTGGGACAGCTCCATGGATGGTGGACATTGTACTTAACAGCAACAGGTTACAGTTCACACTCTAAATGGAAGCTTCTGTGTATGAGTCTCTCTAATGTGTGGGTGAGTATCTCTAATGCTTGGCATCACCTCACAGTGCCCCAGCTCTGCCAACCCTAACAACTGGTTACATAAGAAGGACCTGGAATTGTAAAGCCTGAGTAGTACATCCTACACTGCCTTTCTCTCTACACAAGCTTAATCCAGATCCACATCGATACTACTCACCTGAACCCGAAAGAGGTTTCACCAGAATTCCCCGTTAGATTTTTCTTGTTCCTATGGCCCTCGGTCTGAGCATCCTACTCCACATTTTAAACCCTTTTCTAATCTTGAAGGCCTCAATTAGCCCCCTCCCAGTCTCTTTTCTGGAGATTAAGATCGTCACCCCTGTTGAAGCTTGCCTAACAGTTAGTTAGGATACCATACCCTTCTCTTCATTGCCTCCCTGTCTGGTTAATAAAATGAACAGAGATATTCTTGCTCTCTCTCTCTCTCTCTTCTCCCTCCTTTATATCTGCAACCATTTCTTTGCCTATCTCTCCCTGAGAATGTAACTATTATATTTCCCTGTCAGATAGTGTCGGTTTTAAATTGTCACCGGTCACCTGTTTCTCGAACTTTCTTTCTGTGTCTAATCTCCCTCTCTCTACCTCTTTCTGTTTCTACATATATATACACATATAGACTATATACGTATAATTATGTACACAGTATCAAATTATACTCACACTATATAAAATTATATACACAGAGACTATATATAATTATATACACAGCATAAATTATACGCACACTATATAAAATGATATACACTGAGACTATATAATTATATACACACTATAAATTATACTCACTATTTAAAATTATATGCACACAGACTATATATACTTATATACATACTCTATAAAATTAGACGCAGGCTGTATAAATTATATACACAGAGACTATATATAATTATATACACATAACATAAAATTAGACGCACACTATATAAAATTATATACACAGAGACTATATAACTATATATACACTAAATTATACTCGCACTATTTAAAATTATATACACAGACTATATATACTTATATACATACTCTATAAAATTCGACGCACACTATATAAAATTATATACAGACTTTATATACTATATGCACACGCTATATATAAAATTATATATGCACACTATATGTATATAATCCGGCTCTCCTATCTGTTTCTCTAACTCTCTATTGCCATGAATTACCATGACTGATGGGCAGGTATGTTTTAGTCTTTTACCTGTGTGCAGATAATGCTTTAAGCCTTTCGTTAGAACTGTCCGGGGAAAATAGCGGGAGAGGGACGATCGCCCTCCAGTTGCCTCCGTTCTCTCTTAATATGCTTCGCTACCTCTTGTCCAACTTCCGACGCCTCCTGCCGTATTCGCTTTCCACTCAGTCTCTGTCTGTCCCCTGCTCCTTTTACACACCTCACAACTGCCAGGCCTTTCCGTATTGGTTTAATTCCCCGCTGGGTCCATTTCTAATTCCGTGCTGTTCAATTAAACCCGCGCACGCAAACTTTGGAAAGGGGACAACGTCCCCCCCCCCCCCCCCCCCACAGCGAGCGAGGTATGGGAGGAAGGGGGATTGCAAGAGAGAGAAAGAGAGAGAGAAAGACTGAAGTCCAGAAAAGTCAACGATCCTGGAGGAGTTAAGACCCGAAAGAGCAAGCCACAATCTCAATTCAAGGTCCACCAAGGAGGCACGGCGGTCTGACGGGAGAGCAGAAATCTGAGTGCTCTCCTTTGGGGTTGGATGAGTGTTCTATTCGGTTTTATTTACTGTAACTGACTACTTACACCTCCCCGCCGCCTCCCGTCCCGTCTGCCTTACTCTACACTGCTTCCTTGTCTCTCACTTCTGAACCCACGTCTTACTCTACACGTATGTTCCTCTCCATCTCTCACTCTACACCTATACCACTCACCCCAGTCTCTCTCACTCTGCACCTATACCACTCCGCCAGTCTTTCACTCTACACCTATACCACTCCGCCAGTCTTTCACTCTACACCTATACCACTCCCCTCAGTCTCACTCTACACATGTACCGCTCCCCGTCTCTCACTCTACACCTATACCACTCCCCGTCTCTCACTCTACACCTATACCACTCCCCCAGTCTCTCTCACTCTGCACCTATACCACTCCCCAGTCTTTCACTCTACACCTATACCACTCCGCCAGTCTTTCACTCTACACCTATACCACTCCCCTCAGTCTCACTCTACACATGTACCGCTCCCCGTCTCTCATGCTACACCTATACCACTCCCCGTCTCTCACTCTACACCTATACCACTCCCCCAGTCTCTCTCACTCTGCATCTATACCACTCCCCGTCTCTCACTCTGCACCTATACCACTCCCCCAGTCTCTCTCACTCTGCATCTATACCACTCCCCGTCTCTCACTCTGCACCTATACTACTCCCCAGTCTCTCACTCTGTAACTATCCCTCTCACCCAGTCTCTCATTCTACACCTATACCACTCCCCCATTCTCTCACTCTGCAACTATCCCTCTCCCCTAGTCTCTCACTCTACACCTATACCACTACCGCGTCTCTCACTCTACACTGATACCACTCCCCCAGTCTCTCACTCTGTAACTATCCCTCTCCCCCAGTCTCTCACTCTACACCTATACTACTCCCGCGCCTCTCACTCTGCACCTATACCACTCCCCCAGTCTCTCATTCTACACCTATACCACTCCCGTGTCTCTCACTCTGCACCTATACACTCCCCCAGTCTCTCACTCTGCACCTACAACACTCTCCCAGTCTCTCACTCTACACCTATACCACTCCCCCAGTGTCTCATCTGCACCTGTACCACTCCCCCAGTCTCTCACTCTGCACCTATACCACTCCCCCATCTCTCATTCTACACCTATATCACTCCCGCGTGTCTCACTCTGCACCTATACCACTCCCCCATTCTCTCACTCTACACCTATACCACTCCCCCATTCTCTCACTCTACACCTATACCACTCCCCCAGTCTCTCATCTGCACCTGTACCACTCCCGCGTCTCTCACTCTGTACCTATACCACTTGCCCCAGTCTCTCACTCTACACCTATACCACTCCCCCAGTGTCTCATCTGCACCTGTACCACTCCCCCAGTCTCTCACTCTGCACCTATACCACTCCCCCATCTCTCATTCTACACCTATATCACTCCCGCGTGTCTCACTCTGCACCTATACCACTCCCCCAATCTCTCACTCTACACCTATACCACTCCCCCAGTCTCTCATCTGCACCTGTACTACTCCCCCAGTCTCTCACTCTGCACCTGTACCACTCCCGCGTCTCTCACTCTGTACCTATACCACTCCCCCAGTCTTTCACTCTACACCTATACCACTACCCCCAGTCTCTTACTTTACATCTATACCACTCCCGCCTCTCTCACTCTACATCTATACCACTCCCCAGTTTCTCACTCTACACCTATACCTCTCCCCAGTCTCTCACTCCATACCTATAAAACTCCCACCCCGTCTCTCACTCTACACCTGTCCCTCCCCCAGTCTCTCACTCTATATCTAGACCGCTCCCCCAAGTCTCTCATTCTACACCTATCCCTCTCCCCAGTCTCTCACTCTACACCTATACCACTCCCCATCTCTCATTCTACACCTATACCACTCCCCCATCTCTTATTCTACATCTATACTACTCCCGCGTCTCTCACTCTGCACCTATATCACTCCCACCCCCGTCTCTCACTCTACACCTATACCACTACCCCATCTCTCACTCTACATCTATACCACTCCCCAGTTTCTCACTCTACACCTATAACACTCCCCCGTCTCTCACTCTACACCTATACCACTCCCCATCTCTCATTCTACACCTATACCACTCCCCCGTATCTTATTCTACATCTATACTACTCCCGCGTCTCTCACTCTGCACCTATATCACTCCCACCCCCGTCTCTCACTCTACACCTATACCACTACCCCATCTCTCACTCTACATCTATACCACTCCCCAGTTTCTCACTCTACACCTATACCACTCCCCCGTCTCTCACTCTACACCTGTCCCTCTCCCGTCTCTCACTCTGCACCGATACCACTCCCCCAGTCTCTCACTCTACACCTATACCAATCCCCCAGTCTCTCACTCTACACCTATACCGCTCCCCCCAGTCTCTCACTCGATACCTGTACAGCTCCCCCAGTCTCTCACTCTACACCTATACCACTCCCCCCAGTCTCTCACTCGATACCTGTACCGCTCTCCCCAGTCTCTCACTCTACACCTATACTGCTCCCTCCAATCTCTCACTCTACACCTATACCTCTCGCCAGTCTCTCACTCTACACCTATCCCTCTCCCCCAGTCTCGGGCACTGTCTGTGTGGAATTTGCACATTCGCGTCATGTCTGCATGGGTTCCTTCCGGTTTCCTCCCACAATCCAAAGATGTCAGGTCAGGTGAAGTGGCTGTGCAAAATTGCCCATAATGTTAGGTGCATTAGTCAGGGGCATATACAGGGTAGGGGAATGGATCTGGGTGGGTGACTCTTCACTGGATCAGTGTGGACCTGTTGGGCTGAAGGGCCTGTTTCCATACTGGAGGGAATCTAATCTAAATACTGCTCCCCCACTGTCTCTCACTCTACACCTATACTGCTTCACACTGTCTCTCACTGTACACCTATATGCTCCCCGTCTCTCACTCTACACCTATACCGTTCCCCCACTGTCTCTCGCTGTACACTTATACTGCTCCCCACTGTCTCTCACTCTACCTATACTGCTCCCCCCTGTCTCTCACTCTACCTATACTGCTCCCCCGTCTCTCACTCTACACCTATACCACTCCCCCAGTATCTCACTCCAAACCTATACCACTCCCCCAGTCTCTCACTGTACACCTATACCGCTCCCCCAGTCTCTCACTCTACACCTATACCACTCCCCCATTCTCTCACTCTACACCTATCCCTCTCCCCCCAGTCTCTCACTCCAAACCTATACTGCTCCCCCATTCTCTCACTCTGCACCTATACAACTCCCCCAGTCTCTCACTCTACACCTATCCCTCTACCCCCGATCTCTCACTCTACACCTATACCACTCCCCCAGTCTCTCACTCTACACCTATCCCTCTCCCCCAGTCTCTCACTCTGTACCTATACCACTCCCCCAGTCTCTCACTCTGTACCTATACCACTCCCCCAGTCTCTCACTCTGCACCTATACCGCTCCCCCAGTCTCTCACTCTACACCTATACCACTCCCCCAGTCTCTCACTCTACACCTGTCCCTCTCCCCCAGTCTCTCACTCTACACCTATACCACTCCCCCAGTCTCTCACTCTACACCTGTCCCTCTCCCCCAGTCTCTCACTCTACACCTATACTACTCCCCCAGTCTCTCACTCTACACCTGTCCCTCTCCCCCAGTGTCACACTCTACACCTATACTGCTCCTCCATTCTCTCACTCTCACCTATACCGCTCCCCCAGTCTCTCACTCTACACCTATCCCTCTCCCCAGTCTCTCACCCTGCACCTATCCCACTCCCCCCAGTCTCTCACCCTGCACCTATCCCACTCCCCCCAGTCTCTCACCCTGCACCTATCCCTCTCCCCCAGTCTCTCACCCTGCACCTATCCCACTCCCCCCAGTCTCTCACCCTGCACCTATCCCACTCCCCCCAGTCTCTCACCCTGCACCTATCCCACTCCCCCCAGTCTCTCACCCTGCACCTATCCCTCTCCCCCAGTCTCTCACCCTGCACCTATCCCTCTCCCCCAGTCTCTCACCCTGCACCTATCCCACTCCCCCCAGTCTCTCACCCTGCACCTATCCCACTCCCCCCAGTCTCTCACCCTGCACCTATCCCACTCCCCCCAGTCTCTCACCCCGCACCTATCCCACTCCCCCCAGTCTCTCACCCTGCACCTATCCCTCTCCCCCAGTCTCTCACTCTGCACCTGTACCATTCCATTTGATGAAATGATTTCTTTCTTGGAAGGTGCCGGTCTGTAACACGGGGAGCTCCGCCCAATCACTGATTAAGCTCTAGGCCACGTGATCATCCACCCACTACTTAAACATCCGAGTCCCTGATGCAACAAGTGATTTGAGAGGACTGGATGGGTTTACAGTGCGTGCCAAACCACTCTATCAGTTAAAAAATGCAGGTTATTGAGTTTGTTTTAATCGTTCCCTACCGGGTCCCGATGAGCTGCTGGGGCCGGTTGTAATGCATCAGACAGCAGTGTGTTTGAACGACTGATAGACCTAGATGGGGCTGAGACAGTGTGTCCATCACATGGTTCGAAAGCATCCTGCTGGTGGGCAGACCAGCTCCTTTCCCTGTATTTGCTGCTGTGCAATACTGATAGTGCACTGGTAGTGCCCCAACCTCTAACCCACTTGCTCCAGAACATCTCTGAACGGGGTGACCAGAAAATATCTCTCCATGCTTTTTTTTAAAAAAGGTCTCTGACTGAGAGCGGGCTGTGAACTCCAGGATACACACTGTCACCAACTCCCGTCCCCTGCCTCATGCAGGGCGAGGTTCAATAGAGTGACACCAAGAAATTCACAGCCGGAGGAATCTGCTGTGCTCAGCACAACGCGCTTTAAAATTAAAGTGCACTTTGCACGCAATCTTCTGGGTTCTCTGAGCTTGCTGGCAGCAAGGCCTGGTCAGTGACTAGCCATAACATCAGCTACAAGCAGTCGCTATCTCCCTTGCGCTATCCACAGTAGGCCATCCAACAACTCACCTGCAGGAGACCGGACTCACCTCCTCACTCCCTCTTCCCCCCCGCTTGTCCCTTCCCCTTATCCACTCATTATAAGCCAGGAATCCAACCTGGCGCAGCTCCCAAGTCCTTTTGGAGTTCACTCTGGGATTTTTAGTTGGAACTGCTCAGCCCCTTGTCTCCATTACCTCTTCCAGCCCCTGTGCAACACTCATCATTCTTCAAATTGAGGTCAATTGCTCACCTCTCCCCACAACCCCCCCCCCCCCCCCACACACACACACAAGAAAAACAAACCCTACAGTGTAGGCCTTCCCTTTGGCTCTGTCCTTCGACCTTTCTCTGTGCCATTACCCCTTATGAGATAGCGGTTCGGGCCCATTCGCTGACCCAGTGGTCGCTTCCCCCCGCCCCCCGAAGCGACTCAGTGTCAAACGTTGCTTGAGACCACGGCTCATGAAGGCACCTTGGAGTGCTTTATGACATCAATTTGCGTTGTAAAATTGCAAGTAGTTACTGTCTCCCTGAATAACATGCCTCAAATTCTACAATCGTGCCTAGGGCAAAACAAAACAGAATAACTCTTGCTAACTTGCCAAATTCATGCTATTTCTGGTGAAGGTTATTTTCGTCTTCAATTCCCCTTTTTCTTTCCCCTGTAATTACTGAGCTGTGTTTGACAAGAGGGAGCGTTCAGCCTGCTCCCCAAATTCTCACTGCAGCCCCTCTCCCCATCAGTGACACCCCCCCCCCCCCCCCCCAGGAGATGGGAGAGACCATTGCTATGAGACCCAGCTGTTTTCGGCCCTGTACTCGCTGCTGTGCAATAGCAGCTGACTTCAGGCCTCTTGTGGTGCATGCAGTGGTAGTGTCCCAACCTCTAAGCTAGGAGGTCCGGGTTCAGGTTCACCACCACCCCCTCCCATTCTGGGCGCCACCTTCTGTCCCAGTACGTCTCCTTCCGTCTCTCCAGCTGAAGTGTAGCGGGGGACAATGTAGAGCGGACCCCACTCACCCCCTCAGGGGGGTGAGTCACTGGATGTGTTAATGAAGGGTGGGGCAGTGGACAGGGTTGTGGGGGGGGGGGGGGGGGGGGTGAGAAAGGTGCATGACAGTCTCCTGAATCAGTCATTCCTGATGGAGAGCTTTTTTTTTTGTTGCCCGAAACGTCGATCCCCCCTGCTCCTCGGATGCTGCCTGACCTGCTGTGCTTTTCCAGCACCACTCTCATCTTGACTGTAATCTTCTGCCGAGCACCGTGAACGGTGCCAATGATTGCAGGAGCGAGGGAAACGGGGTGGGGGGGGGGGGGGGTCTCGAGTTACTGGGGAAACGGGAGGGAGGTGGTGGCTGGATAAGCCCCTGGACTCCACACTGGGTGACCCCATCGATCAAATGCATTTCCCTTTTAATTCCATCTCCCGGCTGCTATTATAAAAGGCAGGAGGGCTGTACTGTACATGCAGTTGCACACGTCCCATTCTCTGGCCCGATGAAACAATATTGCAGCAGGGGACTGCTCTCACATTGGTGGGTCCCACCTGACAGACATTAAAGGCAAAATACCCTCGCCGAGCATAAAGCGGACACACCGCTACCTGTCTGTTAGGGACAGTGCCCCCCATCACCTCGCTGGGAGAGGCCTGGGTGGGACTCTGATTTATAGATATTGGGCATTGCCCCTTTTGGAGACGGTGAATGGGCAACTGCCGGCTTTGAAAACGGTTCTGTCACTGTCTGCAGCAGCTCTGTTGGCGTGGACGTGGGGAAGGACTGATTCACACCCGGGCCAAGTCTGAAAAGCGACATGAGTTTGTCAGGAGGGCCGGTGCTTTACAGCACACACACACACACACATACACTGTGTGCCTCCCTCATCCGCTCTCTACCGTTGGGATCAACGGGTTCATTGAACTTCAGTGAAACCGCAAATCGATTTCAGCTTGAAGTGGGGGGTTGGGAGTTCTCTGTTTTTCGGATATTCACTTCCCCCTACACACACACACACAACTCGGGACAGTTTCGTTTGGTTACTTTGACACTGAATGAATTGGATCAGGCCGATAAATGAGTTGAATTAAAGCAGAGAGAGAGAGAGAGAGAGATGGGGGGAATTTCAATTGTTGCAACCAACTCAAGCCGCCAGGCAAAGCGACACAGGTATACACCGTGTCTGTCTCTAGCAACGTCCACTCCTTGTCACCTTCCCTGTGATACTGTTTCTGGGATGTGGCTTGGCTGGAATTTAAGAACTGTCATTAAACCGTTCCTCACCAGGCAGGGAGATGGGGGAGAGCGATTCAGAACAATGCTTGCTTGGGTGGGTGGGTCGGTGGGTGGGGGCCAAGGAGAGGAGGTGAGGTTCTGTCTGAAGGGCCTGTGCCCGAAACGTCGAATCTCCTGTTCCCTGGCTGCTGCCTGACCTGCTGTGCTGTTCCAGCAATAAAGTTTCAACACTGGTTTTAACAAGGTACTGGGAACCAATGGTCAACGGGGACGGTGGAAGCGATTACATCAGAGCTTCGGAAAACGGTGTGAAGTGTCAGAAAATTAGACTGGATAAGGCGAATGGTCCCCGTGTATGCGTTTCCCAGAAATTCCAAATCACTTAATTAAATATTAGAGAGTTGGACTGTAATTGGCAGGTCCACTTCAGTTCTCCTTCAAACTGTAAAAGGGACTATGTGTGTGTCTGTGGGTTTGTATCTAGTCTATAACAGGGACTGTGTGTGTCTGTGGGTTTGTATCTAGTCTATAACAGGGACTGTGTGTGTCTGTGGGTTTGTATCTAGTCTATTACAGGGACTGTGTGTCTGTGGGTTTGTATCTAGTCTATAACAGGGACTGTGTGTGTCTGTGGGTTTGTATCTAGTCTATAACAGGGACTGTGTGTGTCTGTGGGTTTGTATCTAGTCTATAACAGGGACTGTGTGTGTCTGTGTGTATGTATCTAGTCTATAACAGGGACTGTGTGTGTGTCTGTGTGTTTGTATCTAGTCTATAACAGGGACTGTGTGTGTCTGTGTGTTTGTATCTAGTCTATAACAGGGACTGTGTGTGTCTGTGGGTTTGTATCTAGTCTATAACAGGGACTGTGTGTGTCTGTGTGTATGTATCTAGTCTATAACAGGGACTGTGTGTGTGTCTGTGGGTTTGTATCTTGTCTATAACAGGGATTGTATGTGTCTGTGTGTATGTATCTAGTCTATTACAGGGACTGTGTGTGTCTGTGGGTTTGTATCTAGTCTATAACAGGGATTGTGTGTGTCTGTGTGTTTGTACCTAGTCTATAACAGGGACTGTGTGTGTCTGTGGGTTTGTATCTAGTCTATAACAGGGACTGTGTGTGTCTGTGTGTTTGTATCTAGTCTATAACAGGGACTGTGTGTGTGTCTGTGGGTTTGTATCTAATCTATAACAGGGACTGTGTGTGTGTCTGGGGGTTTGTATCTAGTCTATAACAGGGACTGTGTGTGTGTCTGTGGGTTTGTATCTAGTCTATAACAGGGACTGTGTGTGTCTGTGTGTATGTATCTAGTCTATAACAGGGACTGTGTGTGTGTCTGTGGGTTTGTATCTAGTCTATAACAGGGACTGTGTGTGTCTGTGGGTTTGTATCTAGTCTATAACAGGGACTGTGTGTCTGTGGGTTTGTATCTAGGCTATAACAGGGACTGTGTGTGTCTGTGGGTTTGTACCTAGTCTATAACAGGGACTGTGTGTGTCTGTGGGTTTGTATCTAGTCTATAACAGGGACTGTGTGTGTCTGTGGGTTTGTATCTAGTCTATAACAGGGACTGTGTGTGTCTGTGGGTTTGTATCTAGTCTATAACAGGGACTGTGTGTGCCTGTGTGTTTGTACCTAGTCTATAACAGGGACTGTGTGTGTCTGTGGGTTTGTATCTAGTCTATAACAGGGATTGTATGTGTCTGTGTGTATGTATCTAGTCTATTACAGGGACTGTGTGTGTCTGTGTGTTTGTATCTAGTCTATAACAGGGATTGTATGTGTCTGTGTGAATGTATCTAGTCTATAACAGGGACTGTGTGTGTCTGTGTGTTTGTGTCGAGTTTATAAGAAGGAATTGTGTATCTATGGGGTTATATCCAATCTTTAGGAATGGGTTTCTGTGTATTCGTGAGTCTGCATGTGTTCGTATTGTTGTCTTATTGTCTGTGTGCATTTAAGTAAATATGCAGAAACATATACTGATGCAAAGGTTTCTGTGTGTATTTGCATGCCTGCATATATGTCCTTTTTTTGTGTACATTTCTGTGACATAGGTTTCTGTCCCAATTGCCTGTATTAATGCGTGTATCTGTGTACGTTTCAGTGTATGTCTGTATCTGCTTCTGTGTGTCTGTACACGTAGCAGTGTTGTTTTCTTCACCTGTACATGTTTCATCGAGACATGGAGAGGCTGCAGTCCTCTATAGACATTGTTGCACAAAAAACACTCTGGAGGGATTATTTGTTTTTTTTTAAATCACATGGAAGGACTTCCTTTTTAAGCAATTCTAATGAAGGCCTCACACAATGCCTCCCCTGTTCCTGGTACAAGGGTCCTCATGATAATCCAACTAATGCTCCATACCAGAGTGGGAGAGACTGGTAATGAGTTAATACAGGGGAATGAGGATTGCTCAGAAGTGAGGTAAATCCCTCCCCTTCACAGTCCAATCGCTGGTGGAGCAACACTTTGGGATAAAGGGCTGATACAGACACAATAAGAAGCCCATAGATAGACAGTCAAAGTAGGGAGGGGTACTGTCATGGCCCCCAATTTGCTTCCAAATGTCCTTTTCATGCATTTCACTAAAAGGACACCAAGTCTGCACAGACTGAGGTTTTAGAAAGACAAAAAGAGGTTTCTATGGTTTCAATGTATTTTCCTCTCTGTCTGCCTCCTTCCTTTTTCAAAGTGTAATTAATTCTAATCTAGTTCTTGACCATATTAAGCCGGACTGTTTCAGTCAGTCTGTCAAATTGACAGTTAATTGCTGCTCAATACCCATCACCCTCTGTGCTTCCTGGTTTTGCTCCTGCATGGCCCAAGTTCAATTTTAACATTGCACCCCCCCCCCACCCCCCGTAGTTCTGTATTCCCCCAGTAAGGGTAACAGTTTCTCTGTTTCTACCCTGTCAGAGAATTTTACCATATTAAAACACCCTGACATTTTACACTCAAAGGAACATGAGCCAAGTCTATGTGTATCTTTGGAACGTGTGTCTTTACATTCACGACATAATTCTTCGATGCCATTCGGTCTCTCTAACCTCATTTCTATTGAATCACTTTCTGACTGACCCCTTTCTCAATTCCATTTCCCTCCCTTTGTTCCATTTCCCTTTTCCACCAAAAAAAAGGGGGCAATTTCAGTCTTTAATTCGGTGCTCCAGAGAGCTGCCCTTACTTTCTCAAAGATTTGGGCCCACCAGTGTTACAGACCAGGCCCTGAGCCTGTCCATGTTGGCAGAAATGGCTCTGGCAAGGTGTATTTCCCATTAGCTGCAGTATAGTTTACAGTGCAAGCAATATAAACAAAACCTGCAGCGAGTGGTAATCTTAACTTGCCTCTTACACAGTGACCTTGCACTCTGGATGGTCCTGAGCATTTTTTGCCTTGTGGCAGTGGCGAGCAGGACTATAAAAGTTAATGTTGACAAGGTTTAGTTGGTGAGCAGTGCATGAACCCAGGCACGAGGAATGGCCTGTTTCTGAGCTGCACCTTCTCTGGAGGTCAGTGCCAGTATCAACAGAGCAACATGTTATTTAAAAAAGTAAACAACTTACCCAATTCTTTTCGATGCCCATGTTTATAACTCTCCCTGGTTGCTGGGTGAAGTATCCAGAAGGGGGATCTTTTAAATCCCAGGAATTCTGGGCCAATCTTGGAAAATTGGTAATCTGAAGCCCACATGTGACTGGCATACGGTTGGTTAAAAAGCAAAGTGGGAGGGGAATAGAGTTAAAGATAGGTGGGGGGGGGGGGGAGAGAAGGGGCAGAGGAATTTGTTTCTGTCCACAAGGTTGGTGAAAAAAAATGTTTGAAATTAGAACGCACCTGGAGAGAAATCAGTAAAAGGATTGCAGACAAACAGAGATCAACAAAATCTTTGCTGAACAACTTACAGTGAAGTACAATTGGCAAACTTTGAGATGTTGATGTTAGCATTTTAAAAATAGAGCCTCCTGCTTATATCAAATGATACTGACGTCAAGCTCTGAGACAGTACAGAATAACAATCCATAATCCTATTAATGAATTGATTGGAGGCAGAAATGAGGAATCAGTATCATTCTGACCTGATCAACAAATGGCAGATACTGGGGGGGGGGGAAGAGGGAGGGGAATTGAGAGTGGGGGGTGGGAGATGAATTAGACCCTCCAAGAGTCCAAAAAGAAATTCGTGTTGACTTATACTCTTAAAGGCTCTTAATATCTTCATTGAATCTGTCTAATATGTGACAAATCTGGTTAAAATATCCTCATTTAACCTCTCCAATTTTTTCAATAAGAAAGGACGCCATAGTTCAAATTAATGGTTCCATTAAAAAGGTCAATTCGATTAAAACTCAGCCTCGAGGGATCCGGCTGCATTTTTTTTTCTCTTTTTCAAACAGTGGATGTTGTCTTTAAAGCCAATCCCCACTACTGCATCCTGTATCGGAAAGTAAGGAGTTACATAACTTTGGGAAAGGAAATAAAGCCCTCCGCTTTTTTCTTAAGTAGCTATGGACACGATCTTATGCAAAGCGGCTTTGCAGACACGTATTTCTCCACGCTAACACCCCGCAAAAAAACTGCTTTCAACTCAGCCCGAGCAGACCTCTCCTGTTCAGCGGCGAGATGAAACGAAAGGCGAGGATTGTCCTCCTGCAGAGCAGCGTTTGGCCAGCAGAAGGCGCTAGATGCCAGCTTGCGGAGGCTGAGAGAGCGAGGTGAGTGCGCCCTCTTCCAGCTGAAGGGAGACCAGCAACTTCTCTGGAAATCCATCCAGTTAAAGGCGAAGCGAGCTGCATTGCAGTTTACCCTGCAAGCAATATAAACATGGCCTACAGCAGTGGTAATCTTTATCTGCCTCTTACACAGTTTTTAAAAAAATCGCCCTTTTTAGATCCCTGCAGCCATTCAGACACCCGAGCTCAGATCTCCTGATCCAGAAATATAGATAACCACAAATCAAACCCATCAGCTTGCTTCTTACCGCAGATACCCTCTGCTCTGGGTGCTTTGCTGCCCGCAGTTTGGCCCTCTTACTGCACTTGGTCTTCCTGGGAGGTTTTACTCTCAAATCCTAACCAGGATCACCCTGATGACTTTAAAGTTGGTGCTGATGACATAGGAGCCTTCAGCCTTCTGCTAACACTCACTGCAACATCATCCATTCAGTTTATCCTGTGGGTGTCCATAGATAGGAGCTGAAGTAGGCCATTCGGCCCCTTGAGCCTGCTCTGCCATTAAATATGATCGATGGCTGATCATCAACCTCCGTTCCCTAATCCTACTCTTCCTCCTTTCCCTTGATCGCTGTAGCTGCAAGAACTATATCTACCTCCTCCTTAATCCTTCAGCCTTAACCACTCTCTGTGGTAATGGATTCCACAGGCTCACCACTCCCTGGGGGAAGACTTTTCTCCTCATCCCAGCCCTAAAACGGTTTCTCCTTATCTTTAATCTCTCTGCCCTGGTCCTGGACTCCCCCCACCATAAGGAACATCCTTCCTGCATTTCCCCTGTCTAGTCTTGTTAAAACTTTACAGGTTTCTGTGAGCTTCCTTCCTCATTCTTCTAAACCCAAGTGAATACAATCCTATCCGACTCAATCTGTCCTCATTCATCAGTCCTGCTATCCCTGGGTCAGTCTAGTAAACTCTCCCTGCACTCCCTCTAAAGCAAGAACATCCTTCCTTAGATAAGGAGACCAAACCTGTACACAGTACTCCAGGTGTGGTCACACCAAGGCACTGTACAATTGCAGCAAGGCATCCCTGCTCCTGGACTTGAATACTTTCACTATGAAGGCTAACGTACCATTTGCCTTCTTCACCACCTGCTGTACCTGCACCCTCACTTTCACTGACTGGTGTGTGAGGACATCCAGGTCTCATTGAATGTTCTCTTAATTTACTCTCAAATAATAATCTGCCTTTCTGCTACAGAAGTGGATAACTTCACATTTATCCACGTTAAACTGCATCTGCCATGCATTTGCCCACTTACTCGATGTGTCTAAATCACACTGCAACATCACCAATTCACCCAGTATTTTTGGGACCACTTCCTCAAGTGCTCTGGGATGCAGATGATCAGGCCCTGGGGAGTAATCAGCACTCGATCCATGAGTTTCTCCAATCTACTGATTCAGTTCCTCCCTCTCTCCGAACCCCACCTTCCCCATCATTTCCAGTACGTTATCCAAGTTCTTCCATGAGAAGGCAGGTACAATGGCTGACAGGCCATTCCTTTCTTCCCCATTATGAACCCCTACAGCACCGGGACCACAGCAGCTCACCATTCCCATTCTCAATTTGGGATGGGCAAATAAATGCTCAGAGGTCAAAACCTGTGGTGCTGGAAAAGCACAGCAGGTCAGGCAGCATCTGAGGAGCAGGAGAGTCAACGTTTCAGGCATAAGCTCTTCACCAGGAATCAATAAATACTCTGTCAGCCAAAGAGAAATGACAATAGTCATCAAGCAAAGTCTGACATCTAGCCACATCGAGAGATGTTAGAGCAGATGATAAAGGCTTGGCCAAATACGTGGATTTTAAAAAAACATCTTAAAGGAGTTAAAAATCACACAACACCAGGTTATAGTCCAACAGGTTTATTCACAGGCACTAGCTTTCGAAGCACTGTTTCTTTATCAGGTGGTTATGAAGGAGCAGCGCTCCGAAAGCTAGTGCTTCAAATAATCAGGTTGGGCTATAACCTGGTGTTGTGTGATTTTTAACTTTGTCCACCCCAGTCCAACACCGGCACCTCCGAATCTTAAAGGAGGAGAGAGGAAGGTCAAGGACAAGGAATTGCTCACAGCTGGGTGGAGATAACTGGGATTTCTCACCCCGACAGCGATGTTCAAGAGGCCCGGGTAAGGCGGAGCACACAGAACCTGGAGGGTTGTGGGGCTGGAGGTGGTCCGAGAGTGGGAGTGAATTAGGGCATTGACAGCAGCAAATCTGATTGGCCTTGGGGTTTACTGAAGGTGGATGATACGGGAGACTGCGCCAAGTGTAAAGCCAG
This sequence comes from Chiloscyllium plagiosum, assembly GCF_037043375.1. NCBI lineage: Eukaryota > Metazoa > Chordata > Chondrichthyes > Orectolobiformes > Hemiscylliidae > Chiloscyllium > Chiloscyllium plagiosum. The sequence continues at coordinate 146,145,182 of NW_028270141.1, read as the reverse complement.
GGCATGTTTCACCCAGCATCGCACCCAGTCACCCCCCATTTCAATTCCCCTTCCCACCCCCTCTCCAACATGACCACCCTCGGCCTCCTCCACTGCCACAGTGAATCAGGCCGCAGACTAGAGGAACAACACCTCACCTTCCGCCTGGGCAGCCCACAGCCCAGACAACTCAACATTGAGCTCTCCAATTTCAAATAGCTTCCCTTACCATCCTCCTTTCCAGCCCTTCCCCTCCCTTCCATTCCTCTGACTGACCCTTCCAGGTGCCAACTGGATCCATTCCTACCCTTGGCCAACCAGGTCGTACCCTCTACCTGTCTTCACCTATCCCCACTTCACCACCCCCTTTCTCTGCAGCTCCCCCCACACCCACCCTGAGTCCTGAAGAAGGGTTACACCTGAAACGTTGACTTCCCCACCTCCTGATGCTGCCTAGCTTGCTGTGATCTTCCAGCCTCCTGCCTATCTATGCTCTCCACCTCCCACCCTGGACAATGTACCCACTCACCTCCCACACTCATCTATTGAACTATGAGATACCAGCTAATGGCAAGAAGTGTCGGGCAAAGGGGGAACTGGCACAGTCCTCCCCACCATACCCTGACGATCCACTGCTGTACGGAAGCGCTCTGATATCAGCTCCCCTCTGTGTTCCTGGGGAGGCCAAGCCCACACCGTGGAGCTCAATTGGGTGAAAACACAGGATCAAGAGACGGCAATCATCAGGAGATTGGCTTCCCTGGGAATTGCACAACCAAGGCTCCAGTCCCTCAGACCATGCCACCTTGCTCTGCCAGTCCATTACACAACCCACCCCTGGGTTTGGATCACCCTGTTTGGTTTCTCTCTCTCTCTCTCACGCTTTGCTGCTGGTCTGTTAAATGTGAAATTTAGATGAAGCAACATTATGGCGAAAGAGTGAATCAGCACCCTTTGCTGTTTCCTGCTTTTTAATGTTTCAGTTATGATTCTCAAAGCTTTCTACCAATCCTGTGTGTGAGTGAGTCTGTGTGTGCGTGCATCTGTGTGTGTGTGTGCATCTGTGTGTGTGTGCACGTGCATGCCTGTGTGTGCAGTGTGCGTGTGTGTTTGTCTGTGTGTGTGTGAGTGTGGGTTTGAGTGTGTGTGCATGTGTGCATCTGTGCGTGTGTGCGTGTGTGCGTGTCTGTGTGTGTGTGCGTGTGTGCGTGTCTGTGTGTCTGTGTGTGCGTGTGTCTGTGTGTGTCTCTGTGTGTGCGTGTGTGCGTGCATGTGTGTGCGCGTGTGTGCGTGCGCGTGTGTGTGCGTGCATGTGTGTGCGTGTGTGTGTCTAACTGAAAGCTCACCTGATGTGACTCACAGGCTCTAGAGCAGCAGGAGGTGAAGTCGATGACATTTGGCCCTTTCTCGGTTTCCCGGTGAGATTGCCCACTGAGTATTGCTCCATATCTACCTTCGAGGGAAGACGAGGATTGATAGAGGGATGGAACATCAGTGCCTATGAGCCAGGGGGTTACAATTGCCTCCATTGGCCTGAGCTGAATCTTCAGTTTCAGGTAGCTGTTATAGGCAGTGAGAAGCTGCATTTATTACAAGGGGAGATGGAACAAAACGAGTGGGCGGGTCTTATTGCAGCTGCACATCGGATTGGGGGCACCACCTTATGGAGTCATGGAGTCATACCGCACAGAAACATGCCCTTCGGTCCAACCAGTCCATGCTGAACATAATCCCAAACTAAACTAGTCCCACCTGCCTGCTCCTGGCCCATATCCTCCAAGAGATGACTGCATTGGCGCCACCTCATGCACCCGCGAGGAGGTTGAGCAATTCATCAACTTCACCAACACATTCCACCCTGACCTTAAATTTACCTGGACCATCTCTGACACCTCCCTCCCCTTCCTGGACCTCTCCATCTTCATTAATGACGACCGACTTGACACCGACATTTTTTACAAACCCACCGACTCCCACAGCTACCTGGATTACACCTCTTCTCACCCTACCTCTTGCAAAAATGCCATCCCATATTCCCAATTCCTCCGCCTCCGCCGTATCTGCTCCCAGGAGGACCAGTTCCACCACAGAACACACCAGATGGCCTCCTTCTTTAGAGACCGCAATTTCCCTTCCCACATGGTTAAAGATGCTCTCCAACGCATCTCGTCCACATCCCACACCTCCGCCCTCAGACCCCACCCCTCCAACCGTAACAAGGTCAGAATGATCCTGGTGCTCACCTTCCACCCTACCAACCTTCGCATAAATCAAATCATCGGGCGACATTTCAGCCACCTCCAAACAGACCCCACCACCAGGGATATATTTCCCTCCCCACCCCTTTCCGCCTTCCGCTAAGACCATTCCCTCCGTGACTACCTGGTCAGGTCCACGCCCCCCTACAACCCACCCTCCCATCCTGGCACTTGCCCCTGCCACTGCAGGAACTGTAAAACCTGTGCCCACACCTCCTCCCTCACCTCTATCCAAGGCCCCAAAGGAGCCTTCCACATCCATCAAAGTTTTACCTGCACATCCACTAATATCATTTATTGTATCCGTTGCTCCCGATGCGGTCTCCTCTACATTGGGGTGACTGGGTGCCTCCTAGCAGAGCGCTTTAGGGAACATCTCCGGGACACCCGCATCAATCAACCACACTGCCCCGTGGCCCAACATTTCAACTCCCCCTCCCACTCTGCCGAGGACATGGAGGTCCTGGGCCTCCTTCACCACCGCTCCCTCACCACCAGACGCCTGGAGGAAGAACGCCTCATCTTCCGCCTGGGAACACTTCAACCCCAGGGCATCAATGTGGACTTCAACAGTTTCCTCATTTCCCCTTCCCCCACCTCACCCTAGTTCCAAACTTCCAGCTCAGCACTGTCCCCATGACCTGCCCGGACTTGTCCTACCTGCCTATCTCCTTTTCCACCTATCCCCTCCACCCTCTCCTCCCTGACCTATCACCTTCACCCCCTCCCCCACTCACCCATTGTACTCTATGCTACTTTCTCCCCACCCCCACCCTCCTCTAGCTTATCTCTCCACGCTTCAGGCTCTCTGCCTTTATTCCTGATGAAGGGCTTTTGCCCGAAATGTCGATTTCGCTGCTCCTTGGATGCTGCCTGAGCTGCTGTGCTCTTCCAGCACCACTAATCCAGAATCTGGTTTCCAGCATCTGCAGTCATTGTTTTTACCTCCCTCCAAACCTTTCCTATTCATCTCCTTATCGAAATGTCTTTGAAATGTTGTAATTGCACTGACATCCACCACTTCCTCAGGAAATTCATTCCACACACAAACCGCCCTCTGTGTAAAATCTCTGCCCCTCATGTCTTTTTTAAAGTTCCCTCTTCACTCATCTTAAAACTGCGCCCCCTCATCTTGAAATCCCCTAATCCTAGGGAAAAGGAGAAATGGAGGAGTGCAGATGCTGGAGATCAGAGTGGAAGCATGTGGCGCTGGAAAAGCACAGCTGGTCAGGCAGCATCCGAGGAGCAGGAGAATCGACGTTTCAGGCATAAGCTCTTCATCGTGGGGTTGATGAGGGGCATATGCCTGAAACGTCAACTCTCCTGCTCCTTAGATGCTGCCTGACCAGCTGTGCTTTTCCAGCGCCACACTATCCGAGGGAAAAGACAACTACTATTAACTCTATCTATGTCCTTTATTATTTTATAAACATCTGTCAGATTGCCTCTCAACCTCCAATGCTCCATTGAAAACAGTTCCAGCCAATCCCACCTTTCTTTATAACTCAAACTTTCCATAGCGAGCTACATCCTGGTAAATCTCTTCTGAATCCTCTCCAGATTGGTAGTATCCTTCCTATAACTGGGTGACCAGAAGTGGACACAGTACACCAGAAGATGACTCACCAATGTCCTGCACATGAGGTTCCCAACTCCTATACTCAAAGGACTGAGCAATGAAGGCAATCATGCTGAACACCTTCTTAACCACCCTATCTACATGTGATGCCAATTTTTGAGACGTATGCGCCTGGATCATTCTGTTCTCCAACACTACCCAAGGAAAGAAAGTGAGGACTGCAGATGCTGGAGAGTCACAGTCGAAACATGTGGTGCTGGAAAAGCACAGCAGGTCAGTCAGCATCCGAGGAGCAGGCGGGTTGATGTTTCGGGCATTAGCTCTTCATCAGGGAAAACATGGAGGATCACCCAGACCCACTGGGTAGCAGTCTCCCTCACGGTTGTGGCTGCTCCCAATTGTTATGGACCAGTCCAAACCCCCTCAAAATATTCAGAAGATAGTCTGGATCCTAATGGTTTCTTATTTTAAAGGTAAATGTAACATGTTGCATTCCAGATGCAATTGAATTGGTCATGCTACTGTACGTAAAGCACAACGCACTTTACTCATTCACTATAGTGAAGAAAAAAGGAGTTGGAATAATTTAACTCTATTGGAAAATTTCACAGAATGATAGATACAATAACTATGACTAGCTAACTGTTCCAATATAGTAACCTCTCATAAACACATCCCTTGCCAACAGGCAAATTCAGAAAACAGATTGTCTCACATCCAACTCCAGCAGGTCAGGAGGAAAAAACATCAAGAGAACACTCTGAGAGAGTGTAGCAGCTGGGAGAGATTTACTGCAGCTTTACTCTGCTGAAACCCCAGCTGAAAACTAAAAAAAAACTGGAAATCCTGGATCTGTTGAAATCTGACCCCACCCCTTCAGGATGCTTCTATTGTTCCAACTTTCAAAAAGCCCCAAGACCTCACAAGCTGGTTACTCTAGTGGCTCTGGTAGCTCTGCCTTAAAACCGCTCTTCAAAAAAACACTGGGCAAAACATGCCTCTTAAAGCCATAGTATTGTTACACAATACAGGAAGCAGCGAGGGCAGGAAGTGGTCTTCAATGGGACAGTTGAGTGACAGAAATGGTGGGCTGCTTGTGGCTCAGATTCCAGCCGTGAGCAATATGCCACAGTGAGTGGAGAACTTAGGGGATGCCCTCCCTGTGCCAGGTCTTGACTGACCAGGCAGGACCAGGAAAATTCAGAGCAGGATCCTGATATCCCCTGGCGAGGTCTCCCCAGACATCACAAAATGGTTTCCAGGCATTGATGGGCTTTTGAAGTGTCGTTAACTGCTAGAAACACACCTGGCAGCAATTGTGTACCCAGTGAGGTAATGTAATTAATCCGTTTCCAATTGGATTCCATTACCTTTTGAGTAATGGTGCCACCAAATCTTTCATATCCACCAATGAATCTTGCTTTGATGTCACCATTTACATCATAATTATTCGAGAAAGTAGTCACCTCAGTCACTCCCTCAGCATAATTTCAATGGAAGCACCCAGTAGGGCTGGAACCTACATCATTACCCTTCTAGCTACAACACATTACAGGGATGGGTATAATTTTTCCAAGTGGTATTATTTCATTATAGGCTTGCTGAGGAACAGCAGCACCTCTCCAAGATTTCCACTTGAATCACGATGGCTGGGTTAAAACATGATGCAGAAGATGAATACTTTGATGCTTTGTCAGCTATAAGGACAGGCTGAACAGGCTGGGGCTGTTTTCCCTGGAGCGTCGGAGGCTGAGGGATGACCTCCTAGAGGTTTATAAAATCATGAGGTGCGTGGATGGGGTAAATGGACAAGGTCTTTTTCCCAGGGTACAGGAGCCCAGCACTGGAGGGCACAGGTTTAAGGTGAGAGGGGAAAGATTTAAAAGGGGCCTAAAGAGCAAATTTTTCTCACAGAGGGTGGTGCGTGTATGGAATGAGCTGCCAGAGGAAGTGGTGGAGGCTGGTACAATTGCAACATTTGGATGGGTATATGAATAGGAAGGGTTTAGAGGGATATGGGCCAGGTGCTGGCAAATGGGACGAGATTGGGTTGGGATATCTGGTCGGCATGGACAGGTTGGACCGAAGGGTCTGTTTCCATGCTGTACATCCCTGTGACTCTATAAACATAAATCTTTAAAAGCCCGAGAGCAGATCTGTTGGGTGTGGATCCAGCTTTACATCTTTCCGGATATCCCAACATGCTTCCCAAGAGTTTTCCCACGGCGAGCCCAGTTTGAGGTTTGAAAATTGTTGTGAGCCCTCTCTATGGGTGAGCAGGGCCAGGAGTATATCACTGTTATAACCCTGGCAGGTCTCTAAGGCTGCCTCAGCCATCTTGACTCTATGAGCTCATGGTCCCAATTCCCACTTTGGGAAACAATGCTGTAATATCCCAGGAAGCAGGGTTTGGGAGCAGGTGGTGAGGAATTTTATTGGGGACCATTGTGCATAACTACAATGTATTTTGGCTGGGGTGAGGGGGAGAGGAGGACCCACTGTTCCGTCCTCCATACCAAAGGCTGACCATTTCTATTCGAATTTCAGCTTCACCTGTATGGTTGACAATGTAAATAGACGCTCCTCAGTGCAGACCGATTCAGTAAAAGATGAAAGATTGTGTTTATATAGCACCTTCAGGAGTACCAAAGCACTGTACAGCCTGTAAATTGTTGTCATGTCGGAAATACAGCAGTCAATGTACATGCAGCAAGCTCCCAGGATCTGCTTCGGACCCAGATAAGCTGTCGATGTTAATGTTGGCTGAAGGATATATATATATGTATGTTAGCTGGGATCAAACAAAGGACTGAGGATGTTAAAGGCCAAATGAAACTAAGCCCTCAGCAGGTCTTAAGCATCTGTGAAGAGAAGACAGAGTTAATGTTCAAGTTCACTGACCCTCCGTCAGATTGTCTTCAGTTCTTAACCTGGTTTTGTGTTCATAGTTGCTGACTGACCTGCTGACTGTTAGCTGGGACACCTAACAAGGGTAGATTTCTCCTTGCACATAGACATGCAAACTGACATTTGGGATTGTGGTGTCGAGCTAGTGGTATTGATGCCTGGATTCAAGATTAGAGTGGTGCTGGAAAAGCACAGCAAGTCAGGCAGCATCCGAGGAGCAGGAAAATCAACGTTTCTGGCAAAAGCCCTTCATCAGGAAGGATTGTGATCGCTGGACTGTTAATCTAGAGACCTTGGTGATATTCCAAGGACCTGGGTTCAAGTCCTGACCATGATAGCTAGTGAATAAAATAAAACCTGGAAGTAGGAGTTTAATGAAGACTGTGAATCAATTATCAGGATATCCGGAAAGATGCAAACTAGATTTACACCCAACAGATCTGCTCTCAGGCTTTTATCAGTGATCCCCCTGGATCACTCATGTCCTTTAAGGAAGGAAATCTGCCATCCGTACCTGGTCTGGCCTGCATGTGACTCCAGATCCAAACAATGTCTTTGATTCTTAACTGACCTCTGGCCTAAATAAATGCTGGCCTAGCCAGTGATGCCTACGTCCTGTGAATGAATAAAAGAAACTTTCCTAGCTGCCATCGGTTCTGAGGAAGGGTCGCTGGACCTGAAATGCTAACTCTGATTTCTCTCCGCAGATGCTGCTTGACCCGCTGAGCTTTCTCAGCAACTTCTGGTTTTGTTTTAGATCTGTCCTGCTGCTGTTTGAAATACGTCTCAGTGATTTTCTTTAACTTCACCCAAGTGCCTGAGGTCCTGTTTCAGTGTTTCCATGTTAGCTCGAGGGAGAGACGTATTAGTCTGATGTCCTGGGATGTTGTCCGAAGGATCGTGACATATCCTACACAATCACCCGATGGCTTGATTTTCAGTGTCATTTAAGTATTGCTGTGACCTTTGTATAGAATTATACAATTGGACAACACAGAAGGAGCTTACCCAAGTCTCAGTGCCTGTACCAGACCTTTTGAAAGATTTGGAACATTTGTCACACTGCCCTGTTCCTTCCCTACAACCTCGCACTTTGTACACGCACAACTCCCATCTGAATGTTAATTTGGAAACTGCTTCCACCTTCCTTTCACATTCCAGCTGATAGTACCTCACTTTGCAAACCACTCATCTCACTTTTGTTTTCTCACCAGTGATCGCAATTCCGTGACCTCTGCTCACCGATCTCACCGTGAGTGGAAAGAGTTTCTCTTCCCTTGCTTTATGTAATTTCGAGCAACTTCAACCCTGCTGGGAGCACACTGAGTTCTGGTGAATTGAGGAATTGGGGTATAGAGCTGGCTTTAAATTAACTCGGGGGGATGGGGTGATGGTGGGGGGGGGGGGGGGGGGAGTGTGGAGGGATACAGAGGCTTATAAAGGTACCCTGCACTGCAGGGTAGCTGTTTCGATAATGCTGCTCAGAATGTGACAGGAAGGATCAGAGTGTGTATGCATTAAAAAAAGCTGCAAATAGAATCAATGTTAGTAGGGGGTGGAAATGGTAAAAAGTCTAAATCAATGGCTCTTTACTTAGAAACACTTAATATTCAGAACAAAATAAATGAATTGACAGAACAAGTACAGGTTAATGGGAATGATCTTATAGCATTACAGAGACATGGTTACAAGGAGGTAAAACTGAGAACTAAATTGACTCATAAACGCCTCCAATGCAGAAGGAAGCCTTTCAATCTATCATGTCCATATTGGCCCACAACCAATCTGACTACATAATCTCATATTCAAGTTCCTGGCTCATAGTCCTGATGACTATGGAGCCACAAGTGAATATCTGAATATTACTTAAATGTTACAATTGTTTCTGACTGAGTCACCCTTTCAGACATAGTTTGAGACTCCTACCACCCTCAGCGAAAATTGCTTTTCCTCAATCGTTCCCTTAGCTTTCGAGCTGAACTATATATCCCCTAGTTATTGACCTCTCTACTAATGGAAAACGTGCCTTCCTGTCCATCCTACACACCTCAATCTTACAGACTACTATCAGGTCCCCTCTAAACCGTAGCTGCTCCAAGGAGAACCACCCAACCTCTCCATTGTTTCCTCATAGCTCAGACCCTCCAGCCCAGGCAGCATCCTGACAAACCCCTCCAAGTGCAACCACATCCTTCCTTTAATGTAGTGACCAGAACTGCAAGCAATACTCAGTTGTAACTTAATCAGTGTTTCACACAGTTCCAGCATAATCAGCTGAAATAAAAGGCAAGTGGCCCATATGCCGTCCTAACCAGCTCCTTTAGATCGTCATGACTTTCCAAGTCATACAGTCACACAGCATGGAAACGGACCCTTCGGTCCATCTCGTCCATGCCAACCACATTTCCCAAACTGAACTCATCCCACATACCTGCGTTTGGCCCATATCTCTCCAAACCTTTCTTATTCATGTACCTGTTCAAATGTCTATTAAATGTTGCAACTGTACCTGCATCTACCACTTGCTCTGGCAGTTCATTCCTCATCTTTTGAGCCTTCCACAAGCGCTCCATTTTCTGCGTTGAGTTCCATTTGCCAAGTCTCTACCCAGTTAGCCAATTTGTCGCTAATCTGCTGCAGTTTACTGAAATCCTCCTCACTATTTGCCAGCCAAATAATTTTCATCTCATCCACAAACTTCTTGACCACAACACCTACATTTACTTCCAAACCCTTGATGTAAACCACAAGGACCAGAGCACAAGCCTTGTGAAACCCCATTAGAGGCAGACTCCCAATCACAGAAACATCCCTGTGACATCGTCCTCGGCATCACGTCTCTCAGCCAATTCTGGATCCATTGGTCCACATTCGCTAGGACTGCCGTAGTTCTCACATTCTTGGTCAGTCTGTCTTGAGGGACTTCATCAAAGCTCTTGCTAAAGTCAATGTAGACTAAATGAAATGCATTACTCTCATCAACACTCCTCAGATATATGTTTGTGGGTAGGTGATATTCGAAAGGAAGGTAGCAAGGGAAGTGTGATGAGGTAGCTTTGTTAGCATAAGATTGAATAAATAAGATACACAGGAAATGATCTTGGAATGGATGATATACAACCCTTTCAGGTATAGCAAGGGGAAAAAAATACTGATGAGAGTAATCTATTGGACCCCTGTAGGGCAGGAAATAAAGCAGTAGATAATTAGAGCATGTAAAATTCATAGAGTCCACACAATGTGGAAGTAGGCCATTCAGCCCACTGAGGCCAAGACTGGAATTGAACACAGGTCCTTGGTATCATGAGGCAGCAGTGCTAGCCATTGAGCCACTGTGCCACCCATTAACAGAATGAGGCACAGTGGTTAGCACTGCTGCCTCCTAGCGCTGGGGATCTGGGTTCAGTTCCAGCCTCAGGTAAGTGTCTGTGTGGAGTTTGCATGTTCTCCCAGTGTCTATGTGGGTTTCCTCAGGGTTCTCTGGTTTCCTCCCGCAGGCCAGGTGAATTGGCCAGGCTAAAATACCCATCGTGCTCGGTGTATTCGTCAGAGGGAAATGGGTCTGGGTGGGTTACTCTTTGGAGCGTCGGTGTGGGCTTGTTGGGCTGAATGGCCTGTTTACACTCTGTCGGGAATCTCAACTAATCTGGGTGACATTAATGATTGTATACAGTGGGGAAATCAAATTGGCGAAGATAGCCGCACAGAAGTATTCATAGAATATTGTTCCTTTCTTCTATTTGTCAATGAAATCATCACTCAAGACCAGAATTTCTTTCCCATCTCTTTTGATCTTATCCATTGCCTTAGAGTGAGCTCAGAGTCAACCACACTGCTATGGGTCTGGAGTCACATGGGGGCGAGACCAGTTAAGGATGGAAGATTTCCTTTAGAGGAGAACATCAGTGAATCATATGAATGTTTTTGGCTGAAAACAGTGATGATATGGTTCCCATTAGGCTAGCTTTTTATTCCAGCTTTGGGACATTTTTGCTGGAACAAATTAGTGTGGATCCAACCAGTGATAAAAGTATTTTGGCTCTGGTAATGTGCAATGAGTAAAGTTTAATAATTGATTTCAGGGTAGGGGAGTCCAGAACTAGAGGGCATTAGTTTAGGGTGAGAAGGGAAAGATATAAAAGGGACCTAAGGGGCAACATTTTCACACAGAGAGTGATGCGTGTATGGAATGAGCTGCCAGAGGAAGTGGTGGAGGCTGGTACAATTACAACATTTAAAAGGCATCTGGATGGGTATATGAATAGGAAGGGTTTGGAGGGATATGAGCCAAGTGCTGGCAAATGGGATCAGATTAATTTGAGACATCTGGTCAGAGTGCTGACAGACGGGATCAAATTAGGTTCGGGATATCTGGTTGGCATGGCGAGTTGGATCAAAGGGTTTGTTTCCGTGCTGTGCATCTCTATGACTCTAAATGGTCCCTTAGGGAACAGTGACCATAACATGGTGGAATTTAACATTTAGCTTGAGTGTGAGCAATCAGGGTCAGAAACAACTGCAGTCAGCTTAAATAAGGGTATTTACAAAAAAAGGGGTGAAAATTGGTTGGGGTGGACTGAGAAAGGTGGTTGAGGCACAGCGTTTAAGAGAATAGTTCATGGCTCATAGCAAAGATACATCCCATTGAGGAAGAACGATTCTCAGAAAGGGTTAAACCCACCATGGTTAACCAAGGAAGTTAAGAATCGTATCAGATTGAAACAAAATGCATACAATGTGACCAAGATTAATGATAAACTGAAAGATAGTGGATGGTTGGAAAGCAACAAAATGTGACCAAAATAATAATGGTGCGGAAGAAAATAAGCAATAAGTGCAAGTTGGCAAATAACAGAAAAATGTCCAATAAGAGCTATTTAAATAATCATCTATTTCCCTCTTTAATTTCTTAATTGAACCTGCCTCTACCACACCACTTGATTTGTGAAAATGCTTTTTATTTAAGCATTTTTATTTCAATGCTTTTCATGGTATTCCACTTGCTTTAGATTTGTGCTTTCTAAATGGACATCTCCTCTGTAACCATCTATCGATAGGCTGAACTGAGATTCTGCTGCTATATCTTCTGGTCTAAAGCTGAGAGATGATTTAGATCAGGGATTGTGGTCAGTGATTATGGAGACAGGCAGGCAATGAAGTTATTTAAATAAAGCCCGATAAAAAAGGTGGAAGCTGTAACTCAGGAAACAGAAGCTGAAATTGCTGGAAAAGCTCAGCAGGTCTGGTAGCATCTGTGGAGAGAAATCAGAGTTAACGTGATCCTTCCTCAGAACCGATGAAGTTATTTTGTTGTTTCCGCAAAGTAGATGGGTCATTCCTGCTTTTCTAAAGTGATTGGACATCGGTTTTGCACAGATGACTCTGTTTTTCCCCATTAGTTATGGTATATTCGCCGCAGAACAGAAAGGTATAAGGAACTTCTGGTTTCAATACATGGATAATCCCTAATGTCTACCAGGTCTAATGCATGGCCAAACTTTCTCCCTTAACTAATATTAAGGATCGACGTTTGTGGAAAATTAATTTGTACAATGAGTGGCTGCTCTGTATTCCCAGACAAAATACAATCTGCACTTCATGTTAAATATAGTTAAGATTAAGATTGATACATTTTCAAGCACTTCGAATAAAGAGATCAAGAATATAGGTAGCATTGAGCTGAACATTTAATGAACTTATTGAAAGGTAGATAGGGCCCAAGGCATATCTACTGTGCTCCTGTTTCTTATGTTCTTTCATTAAAGTAATTCGGGGATGTTTATGAGAGTCACAATGAAGCTGACTCATTATAAGAAAGCTTCCTGACAACTCTGCCAAATGACACTGCAAATAACATAACTTAATATCACACTTAAATTAGAACAAATGTACTTCTTAAGAAGAAAACTTCCTTGATTATTTGCAAAATCTATGTAATTGATAGATGACTGATGACTATCCGGCTGCCTGCCTAATGACTAAATTAAGTCCTGCTCGACTATGTCAATACCAGGTTTATAACTGATTCCTCACTGCGTCATCTTTTGGCTCTTCAAATTTGCCAATTCATGCTGGACTGCAGTTTTGCTGTCCTCAAGCCAATTTTGTTTTGCTAAGTTAAACAGTTCCTTCTAGAAGAGTTTTAGGCCAAGGATGAAGCCTGGATTGAGATGAAGGCCTATATATGTGTGTATGTGTGTGTGTGTGTGTAACCCAGGTAACAAGACAGATAGTCATGGAGATGTACAGCATGGAAACAGACCCTTCAGTCCAACTTGTCTATGGCTATCAGATATCCTAAATCAATCTAGTGTCATTTTCCACCACTTGGCCCATATCCCTCTAAACCCTTCCTATTCATATACCCATCCAGATGCTTTTAAATGTTGTAATTGTACTGCCTGATTTATTGTTTGTCTTCTATCCCTGGTCAATGTCAGAATAAGTGTTCATTTACCAGATGAATAGCTCTTGGATCATGCTATGTGATAAGTTCTCATCGCCTTTGTATTGCAAATAACATAACTTTGTATTGCACTGACTCTGAAGTGTTTGGGAACATACCCTGGGCATCATGAAGGTTGTCTGTGATCCGACTGGAATTGAAGGCAGAAGCTTGGCACAGCACCTGATCGAAAATTCAGCGTCTGTGACAGTGCAGCACTCCCACAGCTGACATGATCGCCTCCTGGTGGGGAATGTGATTACAAAGCCTTAAGATTTCAGGTAAACTTTGTTGAGGTGCCTTGATGATTAGATTCGATTCCCTACAGTATGGAAACAGGCCCTTCGGCCCAACAAGTCCACGTTGACCCTCCGAAGAGTAACCCATCCAGATCCATTTCCCTACCTTATATTTACCCCTGACTGGGCAATTTAGCATGACCAATTCGCCTTACCTGCACATCTTTGGATTGTAGAAGGAAACCAGAGCACCCGGAGGAAGCCCACACAGATGCAGGGAGAACGTGCAAACTCCACACAGACAGTCACCCGAGGCAGGAATCGAACCTGGGACCCTGGGGCTGTGAGGCAGCAGTGCTAACCACTGAGCCACCTATACTGCCCCTTGATACTGAAGGGGGTGAGCACTTTGAAGGCTTGCCCTGGCTCAGCAGAAGCAGGCTTGTTGTGATATTGAGTGCCTCTGCCTGGATCTCCAGCAGCACGTCACTCCATGTTTGAAAGGAATTTTTTTCACCCTTCACCCAAAATCAACTTCAGCTTGTCTAAGAGAAGCTTGCCACCAACTGAATTTGCCCCAAGTCCCATCGACACGTTCCTGCTGGGATAATCAAACTGCAATATCTTCCAGTACAACATTGTAATGTAATCTAAAACAGTATGCTGATTGTAAACTTCCTACCGATGTGTTCAATCTATCAGTACCGACAGCTTACCGCCCCCCCATCCTCTCTCTTTGAAATATCCAGCAGCTCTCTGCTCTCTGACAAACCTGCCCTCTCCCCAATCTGCTCTTTCTTTACATTTCTTGCCCCTTTCTCATGGGGGAAGCCCATTGTGGAGTGGCTGCAGGACCATGGTAAAAGAAGGATTATAATTTTAAACTGAATTTTATTACTTTATTTACTACTTTATACCGAGAAGAGCTGTAATGTTGAATTTTTAACTTATTTCTTTATTTTTCCACTTGTACCTAATACCTTGTACCTAAGATGGTGCCAGGAGTGCTGACTTTGTACATTTTACACTGTACTCCTATATCCCTCTACCTTAGTACATGTGACAATAAAACTTAATTTCTAATTCCTTGTCACAGTGCCCTTCAAAAGCTCTCAGCTCTGGAATTCCCTCTGTAAATCTCTCTTCCTCTCCTGCTCTCCCTCCTATGCACCAATCTCTGACTGAGCTTTCACTTGTCTGTTGCTAATCTCTCCCCACACAGTTCGATGGCAGGTTTCGTCTGAGAATGTTCCTGTAAGAACATCAGTCACTGGAACAGAAATAGGCCATTCAGCCCATCGGGTTTGCTCCGCCTTCCAACGTGATTATGGCTGATCTGATAATCCTCAGATCCACTTTCCTGCTTTTACCCAGCAACCCTTGAGCCCCGTTGCTGACTGTAAATCCATCTCACTCTTGAATGCACTTATCAACCCAGCCTCGACAGTCCACTCTGGTAATGAATTCCACAGATTCGCCATGCAAAGAAATTCCTCCTCATTCCTGCCTTACATTTGTGACCATTTCTTCTGAGATGATGACAGCTGGTTCTAGACTTGCCCACAAGGGGAATAATGACCTTTCCATATCGACCCTGTTAATCCTGGGGCAGCACAGTGGCTCAGTGGTTAGCACTTCTGCCTCACCGCGCCAGGGACCGGGTTTAATTCATGCCTTGGGCAACTGTCTGTGTGGATTTGCACATTCTCTGCGTGGGTTTCCTCTGGGTGCTCCGATTTCCTCCCACAGTCCAAAGATGTGTAGGTTAGGTGAACTGGCCATGCTAAATTGCCTGCAGTGTTAGTTGCATTAGTCAGGGGTAAATGTAGGGGAATAGGTCTGGGTGGGTTGCTCTTTGGAGGGTCAGTGTGGACTTGTTAGGCCGAAGGGCCTGTTTCTACACCATAGCTAATCTAATCCCCTGAAGAATCTTGCATGTTTCAATAAGGTCTCCTCTCTTTATTCTTCCCTTTGAAACATTTAGGAACATTTTATGGTATAGAGGCGCTACATAAATTCAGGATTGCTTGCTTTCCCGAATTAGCACCAGCAAACTGCAAGGCTGTGCTTATTGCCTGTTTGTTCTGGAAAGATGCTGCAGCAATGATGAAATGAAGCCCAAAAGACATTAACGGTGCACTTTAACAAGCTGACTAATTTCACAGGCTCCAAACTACCTCATTAACTGAGTTTCAGATGCTTAATTCACCATGGTAGCGATCAAACTGTCAACCTTGGGGACTTGCTGCATCAGCTCCAATCCATTTATCCACTTGGAGACCTGGATTATAGAATCAGCTTTAGACAGTGAAAGAGACAGTGAGACACCGAGAAAGAAGGAAAAAGATAGTGAAAGAGATAGCGAGAGACTAAACAGACGTTTGCACTATGAATTGGTACAAGTCCAACTGTTGTCTCTTTATAAACAGTACATAGAAGATGCTGATTAATTGAAAGTTACAGTACAGTGCCAGAGCAGGCACTAGATAAGTTACGTAAACAGCCTACAAAATGCAGATCGGTCCAAATGAAGGCTCTCAAATTAATTATAGCCAAATTAACGGCAATCTATCTCAGAGCACAACCTTCCAGGATATCGGACACCATCTCAGGAAGCAAAGATTGAAAGGGCTCAAGGAAACTCCTTCGCTGTGGTCAAGGGAGGGCAAACAAACATAACTAAATTGTCTGCTATTCAGAAATGGAGCAGAGGTTATATAATCTAATTGTGCAATGTTACACATTGGCCTGAGCCACAGAGTTCAGGTCAGAGTGCTCTGTAATAATTAAATCACTATAACACTTAAGGAGGCACACCCATACACCGAGACACACGCACACACTCACACACACACGTGCACACACACACATACACATACGTGCACACACACATCCACACACACATACACATATACGTGCACACACTCATTCACACACTTGCATACACAAACATGCACACGATCACACTCACACACAGACACATGCAAAGGGACATGTGCATGCACACGCACACACACATGCACTCACACTCACATGCACACACTCATATCCACTCATATACACACACACACTCAAACACACCATGCCAAAATAAATGCACAGTCACGCATCAGCACCTTTGTATACATAAACCAATGAATCAAATTATCTAAGCATGCATCTTTTAAAATCAGAAGTCACATGATGCCAGATTATAATCCAACAGGTTTATTTAAAATCACAAGCTTTCAGAATGTGGAAGACTTCATCTGACGAAGAGGTAGCGCTTCAAAAGCTTGTGATTTTAAATAAACCTGTTGGACTATAACCCAGTGTTGTGTGACTTCTGACTCTGTCCAACCCAGTCCAACACCAGCACCTCCACACCATGTATTTTTTAAACTGTAGGATTGCCTTGATAAGGAAGCAAAAGTTCAAATATTAAACCTTGCAAAGGAAGCACGGAATTCAGAAACCATGGAAACCAGAAATGCCTTCTGGTCACTTGAGTGAAGCTGTCATGGTGCTTCATGCTGGGATGGGCACTACCATGGAGTGCCATACCATGCTGTGCCATACCATGCTATGCCATACCATGCTGTGCCATACCATGCTGTATTATACCATGCTGTGTCATACCATGCAGTGCCATACCATGCTGTGTTATACCATGCTGTATTATACCATGCTGTGCCATACTATGCAGTGCCATACCATGCTATACCATACCATGCTGTGTCATACCATGCAGTGCCATACCATGCTGTGCCATACCATGCAGTACCATACCATGCTGTGCCATACCATGCTGTACTATACCATGCTGTGCCATACTATGCAGTGCCATACCATGCTATGCCATACCATGCTGTGTTATACCAGGCAGTGACATACCATGCTGTGCCATACCATGCTGTGCCATTCCATGCAGGACCATACCATGCTGTGTTATACCATGTAGTGCCATACCATGCAGTGCCATACCATGTTGTGTTATACCATGCTGTGCCATACCATGCTGTGCCATACCAGGCAGTGTTATACCATGCAGTACCATACCATGCTGTTCCATACCATGCTGTGTCATACCATGCTGTGCTATACCATGCAGTGCCATACCATGCAGTGCCATACCATGCTGTGTTATACCATGCAGTGCCATACCATGCTGTGCTATACCATGCAGTGCCATACCATGCAGTGCCATACCATGCTGTGTCATACCATGCTGTGCCATACCATGCTTATTATACCATGCTGTGCCATACCGTGCTGTGCCATACCGTGCTGTGCCATACCATGCTGTGCATTCATGTTGCTGAAGCATCAGTACAGGGCCTGTCATGAGGCAATGGTGGTTTGGCGATAACATCATGTGAATAGTAATCCCTCTGCTAATTCATGGGAACATGGGCTTTAAAGGTCGAGTTTTAATTCAATTAATTATGAAATTGGGAATTTAACTTTAGTTTCAGGTACCATGGTAACATGGTCACTTGGTCATTAGCATGAGAGTGGGGAGCCTGTGGAATTCTCTGCCATAGAAAATGGCTGAGGGCAAACCATCGAATGTTTTCAAGGAGTTAGGTACAATCATAGAGTCATATAGCTGTCCAGCACGGAAACAGACCCTTCGGTCCAACTCGTCCATGCCGACTAGATATCCTAACCTAATCTAGTCCCATTTGCCAGCACTTGGCCCATATCCTCTAACCCCTTCCTATTCATATACCTATCCAGATGCTGTTTAAGTGTTGTAATTGTACCAGCCTTCATCACTTCCTCTGGCAGCTCATTCCATACACGCACCACCCTCTGTGTGAAAAGGTTGCCCCTTAGGTCCCTTTTAAATAATTCCTCTCTCACCTTAAACTTATGCTCTCTAGATTTGGACTCCCCCATCCTGGGGAAAAGACCTTACCTATTTACCGTATCCATGCTCCCTCATGATTTTATAAACCTCTATAAGGTCACCCCTCAGCCTCCGCCACTCCAGGGAAAACAGCCCCAACGTGTTCAGCCTCTCCCTATAGCTCAAACCCTCCAACCCTGGCAACATCCTTGTAAATCTTTTCTGAACTCTTTCAAGTTTCATAACTCCGTTCCTATAGCAGGGAGACCAGAATTGCACACAGTATTCCAAAAGTGGCCTAACCAATGTCCTGTACAGCCACAGCATGACCTTCCAACTCCTGTACTCAATGCACTGACCAATACATCTCAGGGTTAAAGGGATTAAAAGATATCGGGAGAAAGCAGGAGCAGGGGACTGAGTTGGATGATCAGCCATGATTGTATTGAATGGTGGAGCAGGTTCAAAGGGTTGAATGGCCTATTCCTGCTCCTATTGTCTCTGTTTCTATGAACCCAAGTGACTCACTAATAATCTTCAAGGAAGGAATTCTGCCATCCCTTCCCGGATGTGATTCCAGATCCACAGCAATATGGATGAGTCTTCACTGCATACTAGAATGGCCCAGCAAGCCTTTTGATTCAAGGGCAACCGGGAGTGGTTAACAAAAACTGCCAGCCCATGAAATGCCCACATTCTTTGAAAGGTGAAAATAGACCCATGCTTCCAATCAGCCATTTAAAAAAAAAGATGGTTTTTGGGTGCACACATCTATAAATTTAATTATGAGAAATCATATCTCACTAACCTGATTGAGTTTCTTTGGAGAAGTAACAAAGAGGATTGATGAGGGCAGAGTGGTGGACGTGATCTATATGGACTTCAGTAAGGCATTCGACAAGGTTCCCCATAGGAGACTGGTTAGCAAGGTTAGATCGCAGGGAGAACTAGCCACTTGGATACAGGACTGGCTTGAAGGTAGAAGACAGAGGGTGGTGGTGGAGGGTTGTTTTTCAGACTGGAGTATGTAACCAGCGGTGTGCCACAAGGATTGGTATTGGGTCCACTGCTTTTTGTCATTTACATAAATGATTTGGATGTGAAAATAGGAAGTATAGTTAGTAGGTTTGCAGATGACACCAAAATTGGAGATGTAGTGGACAGCGAAGAAAGTTACCTCAGATTACAATGAGATCTTGACCAGATGGACTAATGGGCTGAGGAGTGGCAGGTATATGGTTTCTTGAAGGTGGAATGCTCGGTAGACAGGGCGGTGAACAAGGGGTTTGGTACACTTCCCTTTATTGGTCAGTGCATTGAGTACAGGAGTTGGTATGTCATGTTGCAGCTGTACAGGACATTGGTCAAGCCACTTTGGAATCCTGCATTCAATTCATGTCTCCCTGCAAGAGGAAAGATGTTGTTTAACTTGAAAGGATTTAGAAAATATTTATAGTATGTTGCTGGGTTGGAGGGTTTGTGCTTTGGAAGTGATTGAATAAACTGGGGTTATTTTCCCTGGATGTCGGAGGCTGAGGGGGTGACCTTATAGAGGTTTATAAAATCATGAGGGGCATGGATAGGGTAAATAGGCAAGGTCTTTTCCCCAGGGTGGGGCAGTCCAAAACTGGATAGCATAGGTTTAGGTTGAAAGAGAAAAGATATAAAAGGGACCTAAGGGGCAACTTTTTAACGTAGAAAATGTTGCGTGTATGGAAAGAGCTGCCAGAAGAAGTGGTGGAGGCTGGTACAATTAAAAGGCATCTGGATGGGTATATGAATAGGAATGGTGTAAAGGGATATGGGTTAAGTGCTAGCAAATGGGACAAGATTGATTTAGGATATCTGGACAGCAATTGGATGGAGGGGACTATTTCTGTGCTGTACATCTCTATAACTTTATGTCTCTATAATTTTGTGCAAACTCGATAAAATAAGGTGAGTTTCAAATGTTAGTTCCACTGGGCACTGCTGCCTCTTCTGCACAGAAAGTGAAAGTTCTCACATACTTGTTTCAGAATGATGTTTAGTCTGGGTTGCAAACATATAAGTCAAGACAATGAGATGTAGGCTGCAGATCAAGGCTGTGCTTCGGGGCATTCGATTCAGTGTCCTCGGATGTCCTCCTGTTTCTGCACAGTCAGCAATGTTCCTGTATTTCTGTCTTTGACTGCTTCCCTGACTGGAGTACACACACACACACACACACACACAGACACCCATTCACACATGCATTTGCACACATACACACATAGACACACACGCACAAACTGACAAACTCACCCATACCCACATGGGCACACAAACAAGCACGAACACATACACACGTGCACATACAAACACACACACATCCCCACATAAATGGACACACACATACATATACACACACACACATGCACACACACCCTCACACAAACACACACATGCACGTACACACACACACACAAACATACCCACAGTGTACACACACATGCACACACACACGTACACACACGTGCACACACACACAAACACATGCGCGCACACAGACACACACACACAAACACACATACACACGTACACACACGTGCACACACACACAAACACACACGTGCACACACACACAAACACACACACGCGCACACATACACACATACAGACACACACACACAAACACATACACACACATGTACACACACATACACACACACACACACACTCTCTCTCTCTGCAATGTAATTGTGCAGCAGGTTATCGAAATAAAGCATTGGGATGTGGTGCTCTGGGAGACAGCTTCTCACGATTGAAGGAGTAACGTTAATTGAAAGATAACAAATCCACACCACCATGCCTGAGGTCTGCTGTGGTCATGCAGTAATAAAATCACTCAGGGACAATCTCGGGTCAGTGAGAGTTTAGCTGCACTGGCTCTGATGATGAGCTTGTACAATGGTAACTACTGAGTGCCATTGAAAGACTTTTTATATTGTGTTCCTGGGCTGCATGCATGCATGAGAAACTCACTGATACTGCTAGATATTGATCCTGTCTGTTGCACTGAATTTAGACAGCTCTCAGATTAATGCACATGTGAGGGTAAGGATTCTGCTCCGAGCTCCTCATGAAATGTGTTTCTGCTTCAGCCCAAAATACCATTCTCTGTCTTTCACACTGTTCTTGCAGATCCTTTTTTCTTTCTTCTTCATTCTTACTTCTTGCTCTCTCTCACCCTCCTTCTTCGATTTGACTTTCGTTCTTTCTCCATCGCTTTTCCTCTCTGTGCTGCCCCCTCCCCCAGCTTGGTTCTCACTGCCACCATCTGCACCACGCTCCCCCACTGCTCCAAGTATAGTCCCTTGCTCATAATCCCCTTGTCATCCACAAACTGGGCAATTCCATTGATACGGCAGCTTTGACAGATGACATGTTTTACCTTGCTGTAATATCTACCTCCTATCCTACTCAAACTGTGCTGTTGTCTTTATCCCTAAACCTTGCTGTCTTCACAACTCCCCCCACCTCGCCACCTCCTCTGGCAATACATCCTTCTTGGTGTGTCTCTATCCCCTTTCACCTCGCATTTAAAAGCCTGGTCCTACCCATTCAAACATCACTGCCAGCCTTTCACTCCCCTTCAGCCTTCTTTCTTCTGCCTCTGAGTGAGTGCTACTCAGTCAAGACCATCTCCATCTAACGATAAGCAACAATCTGCCCTAGATCTCCCAAGTAGATGTGCCGGTCAAGATGGCACATCAAAGCCTCTTCTTCCACAGGCAGCTCAGGGAAATCTGGCATGTCCATGAGGACCCTCGCCAACTTTGACAGATGCACCACTGAAGGCCCACTGTCCGGGTGCATAATGGCCTGGTATGGTCTGCCCAGGACTGTAAAAGGTGGTGTGCACAACCCAGACCATCACAGAAGCCAACCTCCCATCCACGGACTCCAGTTACACAGCTTGTTGGCGCAGAAAGGCTGCCAACATCATCAAAGACCCCTCCGACCCCGTTAATACTCTCCTGCAACCTCTTCCGTCAGGCAGAAGGTACTGAAGCCTGAACACAGGCACCAACAGGTTCAAGAGCAGCTTCTTCCCTGCCGTTATTAGACTGCTGAACGGAGCTCTCTAAATTCAAGTATCGTTGATCTTGATCTTGCTTTGTGCCCCTCCTGTGCAGCTGTAACCTTGTATGCCTCACTCTATCTGAGCACCCTATGACCTGTTTACTGTGATCTGCCTGTACTGCTCACACAACAAAACTTTTCGCTGTACTTAGGTACATATGATTATAATAAATCAACCCAAATCTTAACTCTTCTGGTTTGCTCTCTTCTGAGTACACGCCCCTCCTTTCCTCCTGCAGTGCCTCCTTCCTATCAATCCTGCTGCTAACTTATACAGCCAGCCCCTCAATCTCCTCACCTCGGGTGGTCATGCTACCTTTATTGCTTGCTCTGACCGTTCCCTGTATCACGCGGTACCCAGGTTCCCATCACCTCACCCAACTCCAGTTCCTTCTCTCTCTGACCTTGGGAAAGCCCTCCTTCAAGTCTTTCCTCTGCCCTCTGAAGTTCCTGCACAACACCCCAACTGAGATCGAACAAATGCCTTACAAAAGTTCAATATCCCTTCCTCGCTTTTGTGCTACATGTCCCTATTAATAGAGATGAGAACCTTACCGTCTGCTTTATTAGCTGTTCTCTCTCTGCTGCCTCTGCTACCTTCAATGCACATATTCACCCATGTCCATCCTAAGAACCATACCCCCTACTTTACAGTGTCTTTCCATGTTCATCTCAGCAAAGGGTAATACAGTGGCTCAGTGGTTAGCACTGCTGCCTCACTGCAGCAGGGTCCCAGGCTCGATTCCAACCTTGGGCAACTGTCTGTGTGGAGTTTGTACATTTTCCCCGTGTGTGCATGGGTTTCCTCCGGGTGCTCCGGTTTCCTCCCACAATCCAAAGATGTGCAGGTTAGGTGGACTGGCCATGCTAAATTGCCCATTGTGTGGAGGCTAGGTGGGTTGGCTGGGTTACAAGGATAGGGTAGGATGCCCTTTGGAGGGTCAGTGTGGGCTGAATGGCCTGCTTCCACAGTGTGGTGATTCTCATCTACGATCAAAGTGCATCACCTCACATTTCTCTGCATTGAACCTCATCTATCACCCATCCTGCCCACTCTACCGACTTGCCGATGTCCTTTTGAAGTCCGATGCTGTCCCCTTCAAGTTTACAGTTCTTCCAAGTTTTGTCTCAGTGTAACCTTGAAATCGCCTCCCACATATCGCAAAAAAAATCAAGATATCGATCGTGAATCAGCAATAGTGAGGATCCAAATACCAGCCCCCAGGGAACTCCACTGCAAGCTAACCTGACAAATAACTATTAGCTATATGGGGCTTTCTCTCATTATTCTGCTGATTTTGTGTCTGGGTCACTGCAGTCCCTTTATTCCATCAGCTGTAACCTCTGTCATCCACCCCTTCATAGAGTCATAGAGTCATAGAGATGTACAGCACTGAAACGTGCCCTTTGGTCCAACTCGTCCATGCCGACCACATATCTAATCTAATCTCGTCCCATTGGCCCATATCCTTCCTGTTCATGTACCCAACCAGAAGCCTTGTCAATGTAATTGTACCAGCAGCTCTTTCCATTCACAGACGTGGCTTATCTTCCTCAAAGGCTCCTGTGAGTTTGAGTTATTCCACTCTGAACTGCACAAAAGCCCTCTTTGGGTTCACCTTAGAGTGATTAGATTAGGTTCCCCACAGTGTGGAAACAGGCCTTCGGCCCAAGCAGTCCACACTTATCCTGCGAAGAGTAACCCACCCAGACCCATTTCCCTCTGAATGATGCACCTAACGCTACGGGCAATTCAGTATGGCCAATTCACCTGACCTGCGCATCTTTGTGACTGGAGGAGGAAACCGGAGCACCCGGAGGAAACCCACGCAGATACGGGGAGAATGTGCAAACTCCACACAGACAGTCACCCGAGGCTGGAATCGAACCTGGACCCTGGTGCTGTGAGGCAGCAGTGCTAACCACAGAGCCACCCTGCTGCCCCAAAAGAGTGGTAGAGTCATGCAGCCATTCGACCCACCGTATCTAGGCTAGCCAACAAACCCCAAACTACACTAATCCATTGGTTCATAGCCTCCCAAGCCCTGATATTTTGAGTACTCTCTTGCTCTCCAGACCTCGTTCTGATGAAGTAGCTTACCACTCACTTTCCCTTTCTGGCTGACACAGTCACCCCCTCAGGTATTGCCCTCATCTTCTTCAGATATTTTTTCCACAGTTGAGAACAGAAGTGAGTCAAACAGTCAGGGCAGGCAGGGACAAGGTAGGACTAATAAATTAAACTGCATATTTCAATGCAAGGGGCCTAACAGGGAAGGCAGATGAACTCAGGGCATGGTTAGGAACATGGGACTGGGATATCTTAGCAATTACAGAAACGTGGCTCAGGGATGGGCAGGACTGGCAGCTTAATGTTCCAGGATACAAATGCTACAATGAGGATAGAAAGGGAGGCAAGAGAGGAGGGGGAGTGACATTTTTATTAAGGGATAGCATTACAGCTGTGCTGAGCGAGGATATGCCCAGAAATGCATCCAGGGAAGTTATTTGGGTGGAACTGAGA
The DNA here is from genome assembly GCF_037043375.1 of Chiloscyllium plagiosum. NCBI lineage: Eukaryota > Metazoa > Chordata > Chondrichthyes > Orectolobiformes > Hemiscylliidae > Chiloscyllium > Chiloscyllium plagiosum. The sequence continues at coordinate 146,120,316 of NW_028270141.1, read as the reverse complement.
AATAAGAAAGGGATGATCACTTTATTGGGATTGTATTATAGACTCCCTAAAAGTCAGAGGGAAATTGAGAAAAAAACTTGGAAGGAGATCTCAGTGATCTGTAAGAATAATAGGGTGGTTATGGTAGGGTATTTTAACATTCCAAACACAGACTGGGACTGCCATAGTGTTAAAGGATTGGATGGAGAGGAATTTGTTAAGTGCGTACAAGACAATTTTCTGATTCAGTATGTGGATGTATCTACTAGAGAAGGTGCAACACTTGACCTACTCTTAGGAAATAAGGCAGGGCAGGTGACTGAGGTGTCAGTAGGGGAGCACTTTGGGGCCAGCGACCATAATTCTATTAGATTTAAAATAGTGATGGAAAAGGATAGACCAGATCTGATAGTTGAAGTTCTAAGTTGGAGAAAGGCCAATTTTAATGGTATTAGGCAAGAACTTTCGAAAGCTGATTGGGGGCAGATGTTGTTCGCAGGTAAAGGGACGGCTGGAAAATGGGAAGGCTTCAGAAATGAGATAACGAGAATCCAGAGCAAGTATATTCCTGTCAGGGTGAAAGGGAAGGCTGGTAAGTATAGGGAATGCTGGATGACTGAAGAAATTGAGGGTTTGGTTAAGAAAAAGAAGGAAGCATATGTCAGGTATAGACAGGATAGATCGAGTGAATCCTTAGAAGAGTATAAAGGAAGTAGGAGTATATGTAAGAGGGAAGTCAGGAGGGCAAAAAAGGGACATGAGATAGCTTTGGCAAATAGAATTAAGGAGAATCCAAAGGGTTTTTACAAATACATTAAGGACAAAAGGGTAACTGGGGAGAGAATAGGGCCCTTCAAAGATCAGCAAGACGGCCTTTGTGTGAAGCCGCAGAAAATGGGGGAGATACTAAATGAGTATTTTGCATCAGTATTTACTGTGGAAAAGGATATGGAAACTATAGACTGTAGGGAAATAGTTGGTGACATCTTGAAAAATGTCCAGATTACAGAGGAGGAAGTGCTGGATGTCTTGAAATGGGTAAAGGTGGATAAATCCCCAGGACCTGATCAGGTGTACCCGAGATGTCTGTGGGAAGCTAGAGAAGTGATTGCTGGGCCTCTTGCTGAGATACTTGTATCATCGATAGTCACAGGTGAGGTGCCGGAAGACTGGAGGTTGGCAAATGTGGTGCCATTGTTTAAGAAGGGCGATAAAGACAAGCCAGGGAACTATAGACCGGTAAGCCTGACCTGGTGGTGGGCAAGTTGTTGGAGGATATCCTGAGGAACAGGATGTACATGTATTTGGAAAGGCAAGGACTGATTAGGAATAGTCAACATGGCTTTGTGCATGGGAAATCATGTCTCACAAACTTGATTGAGTTTTTTGAAGAAGTAACAAAGAGGAATGATGAAAGTAGAATGGTAGATGTGATGTATATGGACTTCAGTAACGCGTTCGACAAGGTTCCCCATGGGAGACTGATTAGCAAGGTTAGATCTCATGAAATACAAGGAGAACTCACCATTTGGATACAGAACTGGCTCAAAGGTAGAAGACAGAGGGTGGTGGTGGAGGGTTGTTTTTCAGACTAGAGGCCTGTGACCAGTGGAGTGCCACAAGGATCGGTGCTGGGCCCTCTACTTTTTGTCATTTACATAAATGATTTGGATGCGATCATAAGAGGTACAGTTAGTAAGTTTGCAGATGACACTAATATTGGAGGTGTAGTGGTCAGCAAAGAGTGTTACCTTAGATTACAACAGGATCTGGACCAGATGGGCCAATGGGCTGAGAAGTGGCAGATGGAGTTTAATTCACATAAATGTGAGGTGCTGCATTTTGGGAAAGCAAATCTTAGCAGGACTTATACACTTAATGGTAAGGTCCTGGGAGTGTTGCTGAACAAAGAGACAGCTCTTAGGGGGAATGTTTCTTTGTTTTTCCCCTCTTTAGGAAGAAACACTGTAATGTTTACCTTTGTTTTCCTTATTTTTTTGCTCTCCACCCAAGATTCCCTCCCTCAGTACCTTTATACCTGAAATGGCATCATAAGTGGCAGATTGTGAACTTTCCATTGTGAATATATGTGATAATAAACCTAATTCAATTCAATTCAACATGAGGCGTAATGGTCCTCTGAAGTATTGACTTCGGTCCTGTCCTATCTCTCATAAGAACGTAGCAACAAGATACAACAGCAGGAGTAGACCATCGAACCCTTTGAGTTTACTGACCCATTCAATAAGATCAAGGCTCAGCTACTTATGGTCTCAACTTCAGTTTCTGTTTACATCATCATTCCTAAAACTCACTTGTTGACCTAAAATTTACCTAAATCAGCTTTGAGTAAACTTAAAGACCCAACTGCCACTATTCTCTGGAAAAGAACTGCACATTCCAACTACCCTGTTGAGAGAGAATGCTTCTCCTCATCTCTGTCATCCACATCCCTTGGTGACATAATCTGAAATCATGGCTTTACTTTCCACACAAATGCACTATAGAAAGCATCATATCCGGATGCATCACAGCTTGGTGTGGCAACTGCTCTGCCCAAGACCATAAGAAATTACAGAGAGTCATGAACAGCCCATCACTCGAACCAGCCTCCCATCCATTGACTCCATCCAAACTTCCTACGGCATTGGGAAAAAAGCCAACATAATCAAAGACTCCTCCCACCCTGGACATACTCCCTTCCATTGGGCAGAAGTTATAAATGTACAAACAGATTCAAGAACAGCTTCTTTCTCCTGTCATCAGGCTTTTGAACAGACTTCTTTAATGTTAATGTTGATCTCTCTCTCTCTGCACCTTCTCGCTTGATACAGTAACACTGTATCTGCTCTGTTACCCTGATGTACTTGTATTGTATTGTATAATCTGCCTGTAGGGCGTGTTAGACAACACTTTTCACTGTACCTCGGTACATGTGACAGTAATAAATCAAATGAAAGGACATTGGTGGTAGTCAGTTGTAATAGACGGTGACTTATACTGACTCTGCCTCAGGCTCTACCTCATAAGACTGCTTGGCTGACATTCTACTCTAAGTAAGCAGAACTTTTTTTCAGCACAGCATTGGGAAGGGTGAAGCTGTTCTCTCAACACCAATTACATCCTTCTTGCTCACAACTTGTTGAATCTGAGCTCATCTTGGTGTTGTACTTGACCTCAGCTTTCTACCAGAAGATGCAAGGCCAGTCTGTGGTTACAAGAGCAGGTCAGAGGTTAGGAATCCTGTGGCAAGTAACATACCTCCTGTCTCCCCAAAGCTTGTCCAGCATCAACTAGTCAGGAGTGTGGTGGAATACTCCCCACTTGCCCTGGGTAGGTGCAGTTCCAACAACATTCAAGAAGCTTGACACCATCCAGGACAAAGCAGCCCATTTGATTGGCACCACATTCACCACCTTTGACATTCACTCCCTCCATCACTAATAGCAACAGTGTGCATCATCTATAAGGTGCACTGCAAACATTCACCAAAGATCCGTAGGTGGAACCTTCTAAATCCATGACCACTTCCATCTGGATTGACAAGGGCAGCAGGTACATGGGAACACCACCACCTTCAGGATCCACCACTCCAAGCCACTCACCATCCTGACTTGGAAATATATCGCTGTTCCTTCACTGTCACTGGGTGAGCCCTTTGGTCTTTCATCTGAGTGAAGTCACTTGATGAAGGGGCAGTGTTCCAAAAGCTTGTGATTTCAACTAAATGCTGTTGGACCATAACCTGATGTCATGCGACCTCTGGAACTATGGTGAAAGTAGGTTCATTGAGGCATTCAAGAGGGCATTGGGTAATTACTTGGGTGCATATGATGGGGGCAGATATGGGGAAAAAGCAGAAAGTTGGCACTAGGAAGTGGAGCCAGTACTTGCACAATGGACCATATGGGCTGCATGTGAGCTGTGACAATGCTGTAGTGAATGTCATGTTTGCTGTGGTTCAGTTGGGATCACTGTCTCCTCTGCGTCAGAAGGTTTCAGATTTGAGTCCTGCATCAGACTGGTCCTGTCTTCCAGTTGAGAAGCTGAGGTTCCAGCTGCTGTCTTACGTCAATGATCCTGTGGCATTATTTGAAGGCAAATAGAGGCCAGTATTTATGTCACAACTGATGTGACTAAAGTGTGCAGCTATAACCAACCATCTGTCTGTGAGGCAAGCTTCCTATCCACAAAGTGGCTGCTGTGCTTGCTAAAAGTACTCAATGCCTCGAAAACTCTTTGGGACAGATTAGATTAACTATAGTAGGGAAACAGGCCCTTTGACCCAACAAGACCATACCGAACCTTCCGAAGAGTAACCCACCCAGACCTGTTCCCCACATATACCCCTGACTAATTTACCTAACACTACGGGCAATTTAGCATGGCCAATTCACCTGGCCTGCACATCTTTGGACTGTGGGAGGAAACCGGAGCACCCGGAGGAAACCCACGCAGACACTGGGAGAACATGCAAACGTCACACAGACAGTCACCCGAGGCTGGAATCGAACCCAGTTCCCTGGCGCTGTGAGGTAGCAGTGCTAACCACCGGGCCACTGTGCATGCCCTGAAGTTGTGAAAAAGGGTTTTATAAATATAAGCACAGCAGGCAGATGTCCAGTTGTTCAGAAGTGGCACCGGCTACTCCTGCACCCCGAGTGTTTCATGAGTGGGAACAGCTAATGTACGCATTCCCCAACCCCTCAACACCCCTGCCTTTCACTCAAACAAAAGCAGAGTTCTGGGGAGACAGGAGACAGGAAGCAAACTTAGAGAACACTGAAGAAACTCTGCAGGTCTGGCAGCATCTGTGGACATAGACAATGAGCTGATGCTTTGACTCTTCTTCAGAACAAAGTGACACTAAACTTGAAAGCTTAACTCTGTTTCTCTCTCCGCAGGTGTGGCCAGACCTGCTGAGTTTCTGCAGTGTTCTCTGTCATCTCTTCTTCACTTCATTTGCAGCAGAGAGATCATTTGGAGACAGGCAGCGTGTTGAGGTCCAGCAGGGTGGACAGAGAAAGAAATGACCCTCATTGTCTCACTGTGCAGTGTCCGAGACTGACCCATCTCCCCATTTAACACGGACTCTCCCACCATCTCCTCTCAATCCCCATCAATATGTTTAGCTTAAGCAACACAACATTCTTCCCACAAGTTCCTTTGCCTTTAATGCTATCTTGTCACATTATGAAACAGTATCCTTCCAACAGCGTGCACTGGCTTTAGCCAAAGGGGTTGCCTCTGACTCATTCAAAATGCAAGTTATTATTCCAGTACAACGACCGTTAAGAGGAAGCAATGTCTTTTCCTGGCACTTTGTGATTAGCTCATATTGAGGATATTTGTTCATTTTACTGTAACACTTTGAGTGTAAACACTAGATAAGAAGCAAATGCCTTAAATCTGCATGTAAAGAAGGAACCTCATTCATACTATATCACTCCAGTCCCAGCCAAACGTCTCAGGAAGACATTTCGACCTTTTGTACTTCCTTGTAACGTGCGATGCTTATCTTTTACAGAGCTTGGCCATTCCTTTCCAAAGGTTCTGGCTCATGCTAAGATGCATTTCCATTGGAGCTCTGTTAGACCATAGCAACGTGGTGGGAGTTTGCAAAGGTGGAGGCCAGGCCTGCTATTGCGACCAGGAGCCCTGGCTCAGACAATATCGGGTACTCGTCTGGACAGAGTATGTGTCTGGGACCCACTATCTTCCCTTGCTTCCTCTGGTACCAGAGGTTTTCAAACTCCCCCCCTCCGCCCACCCCCCCAAACCCCTGTACTATAATATCTCACCCTCAATGCCAGCAAGTGAAGGATCTGCTCATCGATTTGAGGAAATGGAGTAGTGAACACGCTTCTGTCTGTATCGTTGGGGCTGAGGTGGTGGTGATTGAGAGCTACAAATTCTTAGGAGTAAATATCACCAACGATCTGTCCCGGTCCATCCACATTGATGGTAAGGTCAAGGAAGCTCAACAACACCTCTACTTCCTCAGGGGTGAAGGACATTCGGCATGTCCATAATGACCCTTACCAATTTTTAGAGATGCTACATCCTATTCATATGCATCACAGCTTGGTATGGCAATTACTCTTCCCAAAACCACAAGTAACTACAGAGAGTTGCGAACACAGCGCAATCCATCACGCAAACCATCCTCCCATCCATTGACTCCACCTATACTTCCCACTGCCTCGGGGAAGCAGCCAACATCAACAAAGACCCCTCCCACCCTGGTTATACTCTCTTCATTCTCTTCTGTCAGGCAGAAGCTATAAACGTATGAAAACACACACCAACAGATTCAAGAACAGCTTCTTCCCTGCTGTTATCAGATTTATGAATGGATGTTTCGTATATTAAAGTTGATCTTTCTCTGCACCTTCTCTGTAGCTGTAACACTATACTTTGCATTCTGTTCTAGTACCGTGATGTACATATGATTTGTCTGGTTAGCACGCAAAACAATAGTTTTCATGGTATGTGTAACAATAATACATCAAATCAAAAAGAGATTTCTCCTCTTTCATAATGCTTCAAGTGATCACATGACTCTGACAACTGTAAGAGAGGAGACACTAGTCTGGCCTGAGCAGGTGAGGAGAGCCACGACACTAGGCAGCTTTATTAGAGAACACCCAGTTGCAAACAAAGGACTGTTATAGTCAATTAGGAGTTAAAGAGTTAAGGTGTGAGGAGAGTCACTGTTGTATCAGCACCCACAACCTCATAGGTAGCAGTGTTGGCTTAAAGTAGACCAGGCTCTTCTTAATCAACCCACCTCTCCCATGTGATGACTAATTCTATCCCGAGTCATTGTTTCTGGAAGTTTCCACGCCACTGAAGCTCATCTGAGTGGTCTGCAATTGCTGGGCTTACCCTTACAACATTTCTTGACCAAGGCAGTAATGCCACCTAGAACCATCCCTGAGTCTAAGGAAGACTGAAAGATTCTAGCCAGTGCCTTCAATATTCTTGCTAGTGTCTCAAGAGGCCCCAGAGATTTGTCAACCTTCAGTGTCAATAGCGTACCCATTACCACCTTATTGATTTTGAACGCTTCTAGTGACAGGGTTTTCTCTTCTGTCACCATGACCTGGGTACCATCCAGGTGGAGTGCATGGTTGATCAGGTCTGGGTTGAATCATGGATTGTGTGTCGACAATATTCAAGGTCAGGTTTGGGATGGAGGTGGGTTACAGAGGTCACGACCTATGCTAGAGACACATGATCACAAAACTTAGGCTGACAGTCCATTGTATTTTCTGGACAGAGTGCCCCAACATTGGAAGCATAGAACCCCTACAGTGCAGAATCGAGTCATCAAGTCCACATCAGGTCCTCTGAAAAGCATCCAACTGAGTGGCACGGTGGCTCAGCAGTTAGTATTGTTGCCTCACAGCACCAGGGACCCGGTTCGATTCCCGCCTCATGCGACTGACTGTGTGGAGTTTGCACGTTCTCCCCGTGTCTGCGTGGGTTTCCATGGATGCTCTGGTTTCCTCCCACAGTCCTAAGATGTGCAGGTCAGGTGAATTGGCCGTGCTAATCAGAGATGTGTAAGTTAGTTACATTAGAACACAGATCATAGAACGATGTTGCACCGAGCTGTCATACCAATCTGAAGCCCATCTAACCTACACTATTCCATGTATGTCCATATGCTTGTCTAATGACAAGTTAAATGTACTTAAAGTTGGCAAATCTACCACCATTGCAGGCAAAGCATTCCATACCCTTACTACTCTCTGAGTAAAGAAACTACCTCTGACATCTGTCCTATATCTATCACCCCTCAATTTAAAGCTATGCCCCCTCGTGCTCGCTGTCACCATTCTTGGAAAAAGGCTCTCCCTGTTCACCCTATCTAACCCTCTGATTATCTTATATGTTTCTATTAAGTCACCTCTCAACCTTCTTCTCTCTAACGAAAACAGCCTCAAGTCCCTCAGCCTTTCCTCGTAAGACCTTCCCTCCAGACCAGGCAACATCCTAGTAACTCTCCTCTGCACCCTTTCCAAAGCTTCCACATCCTACTTATAATGTGGTATAATGCATTAGTTGGGGAGAAATGTAGAGTAATAGAGGAATGGGCCTGAGTGGGTTACTCTTTGGAGGGTCGGTATGGACTTGTTGGGCCGAATGACCTGTTCCCACACTGTAGGGATTCTATGATTCTAATCCCCATGACCCCACATTCCCCATGGCCAATCCACCTAACCTTCGCATCTTTGGATTGTGGGAGGAAACCAGAGCACCTGGAGGGGACCCACGCAGACCCAAGGAGAATGTGCAAACTCCACACAGACAGTCGCCTGAGGCTGGAATTGAACCTGGGTCCCTGGCAGCAGTGCCAACCACTGAGCCACGCCTGGAGGTGACATTTTATAAATAGAATTAAATCAAGATCCACTCTGACATCTCAGGTGAGTGTGGAAGGTCATGAACACTGTTTTAAGAAGGGGTGTTTCTGATAGCCCATTTGTATCATGCCGTCAAAAAACAGACTATTGATGCTCCTGAGAACTTGTCATGCACAAAATGACTGCTGTGTTCCTTCTGACAGTGGAACACTCATGAAAGGACTGCCCAGTTTTAAGTATATTGGCCATAATCCGGGGTTTTGTAAGGTGTACAAAGAAAGGTTCGTTCTGTAAAGAGCAATTAAACTGCGCTCAGTAAGATGTCGGCTGGGAGAATTATTCCAAAAGGCCAGTGGGTCTAGTAATGTCATGCAGTAAAATAACAGGCCGGCCCTCGCTGTCCAGCCTCACATGTGACACATCTACCTCTCACCTGGTTGACTCTTAAAATCCTCAGGGAACTCTGAGATACCTTCTAAGTGCTGATTGCCAATGGTGCTCACGTCTGAAGAGCTAAAGAACAAACTGGTTCTGTGGGGAACAAATTAATTTTCCTGAAAGACTGACTGAAGTTGCCTTTTATATGACCAGAGCTGAATTTTTTTTTAAAAATCAGCACGCGACAGAATGCCCATCAAATCTGCCGGCTTTAACGGCCGGCAGAATAAGGAGAAAATGTGTCCACTGGCCAAGTCTTTCAATAATTTACATTAAGGTTTGGCTGTGAAGTGTACCAGCTGACCTTAGAGTTTTATTCTGTAACGAAATATAGACAGCTACCTTCCCTCCCATGTGTTGAGAAAGTTGTTGCATTAAATAACTGGAAACTTTGTAATATAGACTGACCAGGATGATAGACCAGAGGGAAAAGGTCTGTTTCAGCTTCATTCCCTCCAGATTCAGTTACACCTCCAGAATGTTTCAGAGTGGATGCCATCTTCTTCCACTGACGCCATGTTTGTTGTTATTGCATGTGTTCAGGTTGTCAACTGGGGAGTGACCTCCTCAGGTGAATGCAGTCTATCTACAAGATGTACTTTCAGAAATTTGCCAACTCTCCTCTGACAGCACCTTCCAAACCCGTGACCACTTCCATCTAGAAGAATAAAGGCAGAAGATACATGGGAACACCACTACCTTCAAGCTCCCCTCCAAGCCACTCACCGCCCTGACTTGGAAATATATCTCAGCACCTTCACTGTTAATGGGTCAAAATCCTAGAATTCCCTCCCTTTTTAAGTGCAGCCCTGGACTATCGGTCTGCACTATGCTTACAATTGGAAAAAAAAAGCTCATCAAGGAATGTAGATGTCACTGGTGGGTCAGAATTTATTGCCCATCCCTAGTTTCCCCCATGAGAAGCTGCCTTCTTGAACTGCAGCATTCAGGTTGACCCACCATGCCCTTAGGGAGGAAATTCCAGAATTTTCATCCAGCGACAGTGAAGGAATGGTGATATATTTCCAAGTCAGGATGGTGAGTGCAGGTGATGGTGCTCCCATGTATCTGCTGCCCTTGTCTTTCTAGGTGGAAGTGATTGTGGGTTTGGAATGTGTTGTCTGTGGAGCCTTGGTGAATTTCTGCGGTGCATCCTATAGATTGTACACACCGCTGCTACTGAGCATCGGTGGTGGAGGGCGTGGATGTGGTGCTAATCAAGTGACTTGATAGCGTCAAGCTTCTTGATTGTTATTGAATCTGTGTTCATCTAGGCCAGTGGGGAATGTTCCATCACGCCCATGACACAGGACAGCATTGATGAAAGGTTATTGACCTAAAACAGAACTCAGGGGTCGTAATTCTGAGTTAAGGCCTTTGACGCTCATTTCATCAAGATCTTTAATGAACATGTCCAATGAATGCTGGATTGGCAATAATTGATGTAAGGGCCAATGGGAGGACTTTCTGTACTCAGTGATCGGCAGCCCCACTGTCTGAGGTGGGATTAAGCTATCGATCTGAAAATGGAGAAACAGAAAGATAAAGGGAGATGAAGAGGTAGGTTTGGTTTGATTTATTCAAATGTTACAGCTTCCTGGCCATAATCCCAGAGGCGAAACCTTTCTCATGGACAGTAAGTGTGATCGTGTCCTGGTGACCATGCTGCCTCTGGAGATGGGAGAGTGGGGGGTACATGTTAATGGCAGGGCGGGGAATAGAGAGAAAGTGGAAACCTGGCACTCAGGAAGAGGGACAGCCTTGATTACAGTGAATGATAGAAAGGGCTGAATTACCTACTCCAGCTGTGAATTTCTATGAACATGCTTCCTGAGATGCATTGTAACTTCATCCCAACTCCTACCCTGAGGCCACCCTGTTTGCCTCAGTCACAGTCCAAGCAAACATGAGCAGCTCATAATTATTGAGCCCTGAAGTTCAATCATTTTAGGGCCTGAACTGTCTTCCATGTCCTTTACCTGCACCCACAGCTCAGCACACCCACTGTATTTTCACTGACTTGTCCTCCTTTATATCAACTTGGTTTTCATAGAACCATAGCATCTCTACAGTGTGGAAACAGACCCTTCAGGCCAACAAGTTCACACCGACCCTCCACGGAGGAACCCACCCAGACCCATTCCCCTACTACTCTACGTCTTACCCTGACTAATGCACGTAACCTATACATCCCTCATCACTATGGGCAATTTAGCATGGCCAATCCAGCCTAACCTGCACATCTTTGGATTGTGGGAGGAAACCCATGCAGACAAGGGGAGAATGTGCAAACTCCACACAGACAGTTGCTCACAGCTGGAATCGAACCCAGGTCCCTGGCACTGTGAGGCAGCAATGCTGACCACTGCACTACCACACTTTCTCCCTGACAGATGATCATCCGTCCCTTTGTCTGTCTTACTGTTGTTCTCGCTTTCCACATCTCTATCCAGATGCCCACTCCTCTCTCAGCCTCCCACCCCCTATTTTTGGGATATATATCACCCTGTTCCTCACTACCATCAGTTCTGATGAAGCGTTGCTGGATTCGAAATATGAACTCTGGTACTCTGGTTTCCCTCCACAGATATTGCCAGACCTGCTGGGTTTCTCCAGCAATTTGTCTTTTTGTTTCAGTTTTCCAGCAGTTTTTGTATTATTTTAGTGTTTACCAGACTGAATTCTGAGATGGCAGGACTGATTTATAAAGAGAGATTGAATCAGTTAGGTCTATATTCACCGGAGTTTAGAAAAAATGAAGGGGAATCTCAGATACCAAAATAATTCTAAGAGAACTAGACAGGGTAAACACAGGAAGGATGTTTCTGATGACCTGGACAACCAGAACCAAAGGTCACAGTCGAAGGACATAGAGGGTAGTCAATCTGGGACTGAGATAAAGAAAAATGTCTTTACCCCAGAGAGTGGTAACCCCGTGGAATTCTCTACCACAGAAAGCAGTTGAGTCAAACATTGAATGTTTTCAAAAATGTGTTAGGTATAGTCTTTAGGGCAAAATGGATCAAATGGTATGGGGAGAAAGTGGAAACAGGGTACACAATAGAATGATTTGATTTATTATTGTCATGTGTACCTCGGTACAGTGAAAAGTTTTGTTCTGCATACACTACAGGCAGTTCATACCACACAAAGATCATCGGGTGATAGAGCAACGCGAGGAATGCAATGTTATGGCTGCAGAGAAGGTGCACAGGAAGCAAATTTAAACATCACACAACACCAGGTTATAGTCCAACAGGTTTATGATTAGATTACATTACAGTGTGGAAACAGGCCCTTAGGCCCAACAAGTCCATACCGACCCGCCGAAGCGCAACTCACCCATACCCCAACCCTTTACCTAACACTACGGGCAATTTAGCATGGCCAATTCACCTAACCTGCACATCTTTGGACTGTGGGAGGAAACCGGAGCACCCGGAGGAAACCCACGCAGACACGGGGAGAATGTGCAAACTCCACACAGTCGCCTGAGGCGGGAATTGAACCCGGGTCTCTGGCGCTGTGAGGCAGCAGTGCTAACCACTGTGCCACCGTGCCGCCCACACTAGCTTTCGAAGCACTAGCTTTCGGAGCGCTGCTCCTCCATCAGGTGGTTGTGGAGTATAAGGTCATACGCTAGTAGGATCATAAGATCCGAAAGCTAGTGCTTCCAAATAAACCTGTTGGACTATAACCTGGTGTTGTGTGATTTTTAACTTTGCACACCCCAGTCCAACACCGGCTCCTCCAAATCATCACAGAAAGCAAGGTCAGCATTAGATTTGAAATTTGAGAGGCCCATTCTGAAATCTAATAACAGCGGGGAATAAGCTCTTGTTGAGCCTGTTGGTATATGTATTTAATCTTTTGTATCTTGCGCCTGATAGAAGAGGTCGGATAAGATTAAAACCAGGGCGGGAGGGGTCTTTGATGATGGCTGCCTTTCCGTGGCAACGAGAAGTGTAGATGGAATCCATGGATGGGAGTGTGGTCTGTGCGATGGTCTGGGCCATGTTCACAACTCCATGTACTTTCTCACGGCCCTGGGCAGAGCAGTTATAGTCATAGAGATGTACAGCATGGAAACAGACCCTTCGATCCAACCTGTCCATGCCGACCAGATATCCCAACCCAATCTAGTCCCACCTGCCAGCACCCGGCCCATATTCCTCCAAACCCTTCCTATTCATATACCCATCCAAATGCCTCTTAAATGTTGCAATTGTACCAGCCTCCACCACTTCCTCTGGCAGCTCATTCCATACACGTACCACCCTCTGTGTGAAAAAGTTGCCCCTTAGGTCTCTTTTATATCTTTCCCCTTTCACCCTAAACCTCTGCCCTCTAGTTCTGGACTTCCCAACCCCAGGGAAAAGACTTTGCCTATTTATTCTATCCATGCCCCTCATAATTTTGTAAACCTCTATAAGGTCACACCTCAGCCTCCGCCCTCCAGGGAAAACAGCCCCAGCCAGTTCAGCCTCTCCCTATAGCTCAAATCCTCCAACCCTGGCAACATCCTTGTAAATCTTTTCTGAACCCTTTCAAGTTTCACAACATCTTTCCGATAGGAAGGAGACTAGAATTGCATGCAATATTCCAACAGTGGCCTAACCAATGTCCTGTACAGCTGTAACATGACCTCCCAACTCCTGTACTCAATACTCTGACCAATAAAGGAAAGCATACCAAACACCTTCTTCACTATCCTATCTACTGGTGACTCAATTTTCAAGGAGCTATGAACCTGCACTCCAAGGCCTCTTTGTTCAGCAACATTCCCAGGACCTTACCATTAAGTGTATAAGTCCTGCTAAGATTTGCTTTCCCAAAATGCAGCACCTCGCATTTATCTGAATTAAACTCCATCTGCCACTTCTCAGCCCATTGGCCCATCTGGTCAAGATCCTGTTGTAATCTGAGGTAACCTTCTTCGCTGTCCACTACACCTCCAATTTTGGTGTAATCTGCAAACTTACTAACTGTACCTCTTATGCTTGCATCCAAATCATTTATGTAAATGACAAAAAGTAGAGGACCCAGCACCGATCCTTGTGGCACTCCACTGGCCACAGGCCTCCAGTCTGAAAAACAACCCTCCACCACCACCCTCTGTCTTCTACCTTTGAGCCAGTTCTGTATCCAAATGGCTAGTTCTCCCTGTATTCCGTGAGATCTAACCTTGCTAATCAGTCTCCCGCCGCGCCAAGACGTGATGCATCCGGATAGAATGTTTTCTGTGGTCTATCTTGTAGAAGTTGGTGAGCCATGATCATAATGAATGGTGGAGTAGGCTTGAAAGACTGAATGGCCCACTCTTGCTCCCATTTGCAATGCCCTATTAATGTTAAATGAAGGAACAAAGAACAATTTCATTTGTCCAAGCCTTGTGAGTTGTCAATAATGATGGAGCTTAGCTGCATCACACACTGCTGGTTGCCGATTTAAAGGTGGATTTTATTGCTGTAAGTTGACTGTAGACACTGGCGAATGCACCAAGAAACAGTCACCAACAAAAACAGTCTCTCTTTTGGAGTGACTGACAATGGCAAATGATAAGTTCAAATTTCCCCTGCACCTTTTCTCGACTTGAAGACTTGCAGCCAAGGGTAGTTTGAACCAGTTTACAAGCAACGTGCCCCTTCCTCTGGGAAGCGTGTAAAGTTTCACGAATGCAACCAGTTTGACTATAAAGGATGCAGAAATGCGCTTTAGGGGAAGGATGCAGTTTGGAAATTCAGGACTTTGTTCACACGCAATTCGCATCATCATTTGCATACAAAGCGACGACACAACAGCTCTCACATATATCAGACCACAAACCACAATGAGTCATTGCAACTTTTTTTTTGCAGAGCACAGCTACAAAGGAACATGCTCTTTGCTCTTCCCCTTTGGCTGGGAACTTGGAGTCAGGAGATGGGCACGTCTGCCTGTCTGCCAATCTCTCCTCCCTCCCACTGACCAAGTCCTAATGAGGATCGAAAAGCAAAAGACTTCACTTACAGACACTAGGAAGATGCAGGAAAACACGTTCTGCTCGCTACTCACATTGCCATTACTGACTCACAGAGTCATAGAGATGCACAGCGTAGAAACAGATCCTTCAGTCCAACTTGTCCATGCCTTCCAGATATCCTAAATTAATCTAGTCCCATTTACCAACATTTGGCCTATATCCCTCTAAACCCTTCCTATTCATATACCTATCCAAATGCATTTAAAATGTTGTAATTATACCAGCCTCCACCACTTCAAGGGAACTTTAACTTTGCTAATTTGAATAAAACATTTAGAACAAAACAACCGAGTCATAGAGTCACCCAGGATAGGGTTAGGGTTAAGTTTAGGGTTAGGGTTCCTATTCATATACCCATCCAGATGGCTTTTAAATGTTGTAATTGTATCAGCTTCCATCACTTCCTCTGGCAGCTCATTCCATAACGCACCACCCTCTGTGTGAAAAAGTTGCCCCTAAGGTCCCTTTTATATCTTTCCCCGCTCACCCTCAACCTATGCCCTTTAGTTCTGGACTCCCCCACCCCAAGGAAAAGGCTTTGTCTATTTACCCTAACCATGCCCCTCATGATTTTATAAACCTCTATATGATCACCCCTCTGCCTCTGACGCTCCAGGGAAAACACCCCCAGCCCATTCAGCCTCCCCCTATAACTCATACCCTCCAACCTTGACCACATCCTTGTAAAATCTTTTCTGAACCCTTTCAAGTTTCACAACATCCTTCCGATAGGAAGGAGACCAGGATTTTCATTAAAAATTCCAAAACAACCTCTGGTTCAAGAAGTAACAAAATAACAGTGTGGACACATGATCCCAGGATTTATCCCTCAGCTTTTACATCTGTATTGCGACACATCATAGAGCCACACGGTCAGAGAGTCATAAAGCACAGTAACTGACCCTTTGGTCCAACCCATCTGCGCCGACCAGACATCAATCTTACCTAATTCCATTTGCCAGCATTTGGCCCATATCCCTCTCAACCTTCTCTATTCATATAACCATCCAGATGCCTTTTAAATGTAATTGTACCAGCCTCCACCACTTCCTCTGGCAGCTCATTCCACTCTCTTGTGTGAAAACATTACCCCTCAGGTCCTTTTCAAATCTTTTCCCCTCTCACTGTAAACCTATACCCTCTAGTTTCAGACTCCCCACCCCTCATAGCAAAAAGACCTTGGCTATTCACCCTGTCGAAATTCCATATTGAAACATTGATGAAAATTATTGACCAAGGTTAATATGCCATGCAAAAAAAAATCCCAAACCAAACACCAGGATTACTTTTGAGTAGGAGAGGGAAAGAAATGTAACAAAACTGATAATTTGTGTTAAAAATGCCTGGGGCCCTAATTAGACCACACAGACAGTACTGGGAACAGTTCTGATCTCCCATTACATGAATGAAAGAAGGAACATTCATATAAGTACAAAAAAAGATTGACAAGCATGTCACCAGAAAACAAGAGGTTATATTTATCAGGCAAGATTGAAGAGAAAGAGGCTCCTTTCACTATAAAAGAGAGGACTGATGGCTGACTTGTTCGATGTCTTTAGGACTCTGAAAGGGTATGATGGGGTGGATAAAAGAATAAATTTCTCATAGTCAAGGAGACCAAAATTGCAGCCATAAATATCAGAGAGTTAAGGGATTCAAGAGAAAGCTGGTCACCCAGTGAATTGCTGGAACTTACCACTTCATGGAATAGGAGAGGCAAGTTGTATGGACTGGTTTAGAGTCACAGAGTCATAAAGGAAGACTCAACAAGTACAGATGGAGAAAGGAGTTACTGGTTATCGAGTCATATCATCATACAGCACGGAAACAGACCCTTCGGCCCAACCGGCCCGTGCTGACCATAATCCCAAACTAATCTGGTCCCATCTGCCTGCTCCTGGCCCATATCCCTCCAAAGATTTCTTGCTCATGAACTTATCCAAATATCTTTTAAACATTGCAACTGTACATGCACCTACCACTTCCTCGGGCAATTCATTCCACACATAAACCACTTTCTATGTAAAGAAAGTAGCCTCTCATGTCCTTTATAAATTTTGCTCCTCTCACCTGAGAAGTATGCTCCCTGGGTTAGTATGTCTCCTCCGTTGTCATTCACCTTATCTATTCCCCTTATGATTTTATAAACCTCTATAAGGTCATCCCTCAATTTCCTACACGCCAGTGAAAAAGTCTGAACCTTTTCAGCTTATTTTTATATCTCAAACCCTCTGTTCTCAGCAAATTCCTGGTAACTATTTTCTGATCCGTCTCCAATTTAATAATATCCTTTCTATAACAGGGCAACCAGAACTAAGCACAACACTCCAGAAGAGGCCTCACCAAAGTCCTGTACAACCTCAACCTGAAGTCCTAACTCCTATACTGAATGGTCTAGGCAATGAAAGCAAATGTGCTAAAACACCTTCTTAAACACCCTGTCTACTTGTGATGCAAATTTCAAAGAATTATGCACCTGAACCCCTGGGTCTCTTTGTTCTACAACACTACCCAGGGCCCTACCATTAATTGTACAAGTCCTGCTCCTTGGTTGTTTTACCAAAGTACAATACCTCATATTTATCCAAATTCAACTCCATCTGTCACTCCTCAGCCCATTGACCCAAACGATGAAGATCTCTTTGTAATCTTCTTCACTGTCCACTGTGCCATTAATTTTGGTGTCTCTGCAAACTTACTAACCATGCTTCCGAAACTCTCATCCAACCCATTTAGAATCCATAGAATTCCTAGAGTGTGGAAACAGGCCATTCGGCCCGAGTCCATGCGACCCTCTGAACAGCATCCCACCCAGACCCAACCCCCTACCCTATCCCTGTAACCTTGCATTTCCCATGGCTAACACATCTAACCTACACGTCCCTGAACACCATGGGTAATTTAGTGTGGCCAACCCACCTAATATGCACATCTTTGGACTTTATAAAATGACCACAAAAGTGGGCTATGCTGCTGGATTTATATGAGAAAGGAATGAGAGGGTGCTTCAACAGAGCACAATAACAGACACGAAAAAATTGATCCAAGTGTTTCTGAGCTCTCAAATGACTATGTGTTATTAATGGAGAGGCACATTCACTGCAGGAGGACACTGCTGGGGAGGGAGGCTGGGGCCTATCATGAAAAGGACAGTTTGATGGTGTTTCTGCAAAGCTGATGCTTAATGGGACTTCTCCTATATCGTTCTGAACGCACGAACCCCTTGCATCCTTGTGCTTCAAGCTTGCAATCTTGTGGAAACCGCCCAAGTCACCTTTCCTGTCAAGGACAATACTGCTTGTGTTACACTTCTGTTCCCTTCGACTGTGCGTTGGGTGGTCCTGCAAATCACTGTCAACACACAACTCCGAGAGGGCTTTGGAGGTTCTGAGGTCACAGATAGACATCCACCTGCTTTAGGATTGAGCTGTGTCCTGACTGTATTGTCTTGCTTGCTTCACAATGATGAGGGAGAGGGAGGTGGGTGGGTGGGTGGAAGGGGGGAGGGGTGGGGGGAGGGAGGGTGTTGGGGGAAACGCAGAGGTGGGAGTGGGTGGTGAAAGGAGAGACAGGGCTCAGTCCTCTTACTCCCCACACCCCGAAAACAGGGACAGGAGGAGGATAGATTGAAGAGCTTGACAAAGGCAGGGTCAGCAAAGGAAGGATGTCATTGCATTTGAAGCACTTCAGGAAAGGTTCAATCGATTAATTCCAGAGACAAAAGGCTTCTGTTATGAGGGGAGATTGAGCAGTTTGGGCCTAGAGTTTAGAGGAATGAGTGGAGATCTAATTCAGGGTCTATAAGATGCTAAAGTGGATTGACAAAAGTAGATGGGGAGATGTTTCCTCATTAGGGTCAATCTAGAATATCTTTAGGATATTCTTTAAAACAGAAATGTGGAGGAATTACTTCTCTCAAAGGGTCAAGAATTTGACTCCCCCAAATTGTGGTACACTGAGTAAATTTGAGGAGGAAATGGACAGATTTTTAATTGGTAATGGGTTGAAGGGTCATGGGGAGTGGGCAGGAGAATGGAGTTGAGGTTGAGATGAGATCAGCCATGATTGTATTAAATGGCGGAGTAGACTCGAAGGGCTGAATGGCCTCTTCCTGCTCCTAGCCTTAATGCTTTTAAAACCCTGGCTCGCATTGGAATGGATCATTCATGTCAACCATTAAATTCCAGTGGTGTAAAGTCACTAACGTGTGATGGGAATAATTTGGGAATTTGGGAATGCTGACCTAATCCATGTACAAGAGAATTCCACAAACATGAGTTTGACTGTAGTAATTGCAAACCACGGGACGTGCTCATGAGGAACTTGCACTGGCTGCAGCTGTGTGGATTACAAACCACAGAGGAACAGGTTACATTTAACCATCATTATCCCCGAAGCTGATCCTTTCACAAATTGCTTTCCCACTTTCCCGGTGAGGTCCCTGCCATCTCCGTCTCCCTGCATCCTTCCAGTATCTGGAATATTGTTTCTCCTGCCCCTTTACGAAGTGGTGCCCGGTTTCGTTGAATGGCTGTGGTGAGTCTGAGGTAGGTTTAGAGAGTTATAGAGTCTTACAGCACAGAAACAGACCCTTCGGTCCAACTCATCCACGCTGACAGAGTTTCCCAAATTAAACTACCTCCACTTGTCTGTGTTTGGTCCATATCCCTCCAAATCTTTCCTATTCATGTACCTGTCCGAAAGTATTTTAAATGTTGGAACTGCATCCAACACTTCCTCTGGCAGCTCATTCCATATACACACCACCCTCTGCGTGAAAACGTTGTCCCTCAGGATCCTTTTAAATCTTTCTCCTCTCACCTTAAAAATATGCCCCCTGGTTTTGAACCACACCACCCTCGGGAAAAGATCTTTGCGGTTCACCTCATTTATGCCCCTCATGATTTTCTAAACCTCTACAAGGACCCCCCTCAACCACTTACATTCCAGTGAGTAAAGTCCCATCCCAGTCCATCCAGCTTCCCTTTGCAACGCCAACCCTCCATTCCTGGCAACATCATGGTAAACCTTTTCTGAACCCTCTTCAATTTAACAACATCCTTCCAATAGCAGGGCAGCCAGAACTGTACATAGTATTCCCAAAAATGTGCCACTGAAATCCCGTACAACCTCAACATGACGTCCCAAGGTCTAAGCAATGAAGGCAAGCATTCTACACACCTTCTTAACCACGCTGTCTACCTGCGATGCAACTTTCAAAGAACTATGCACCTGGACCCCTAGGTATCTCTGTTTGACAACACTACCCAGAGCCCCTAGCATTTGGGGCAGCAGGGTGGCTCAGTGGTTAGCACTGCTGCCTCATAGCACCAGGGACCCGGGTTCAAATCCAGCTTGAGGTGACTGTCTGTGTGGAGTTTGCACATTCTCCCCATGTCTGTGTGGGTTTGCTCTGGTTTCATCCACAATCCAAAGATGTGCAGGTTAGGGTGCTAAATTGCCCACAGGGATGGATAGGTTAGGTGCATGAGTCAGAGGTAAGTGTAGAGTCATAGGGAGGGATATCCTGTGGAAGTTCGGTGTGGACTTGTTGGGCTGAAGGGCCAGTTTCCACACTGTGGGGATTCTATGATTAATGGTATAACTTGACAGACCAGATGGAGCTTGCCTTGTCATTGTTGCTCGGCACTGTGTGGAGGCCGGTCTACCTTGTGATGCACCCCATGGCTAAATAGCCAGCCAGGTCCCATTGCCATCCTCCTGTGGTGAGACTGGCTCCTGGCAAGATATGAACCATAACCCGCAGCTGAGGCAAGCATTAAACTGAAGCTGGTCCCATTAAAGAGTGAGTAAATCACAGTACTCTGTTGTAATCAGGAGGTGGGTCAGCGACATCGATACATCTATCAGGCAGTCTGGTGGAATTCTGGTTTTAACTTATCAAGTGGTTTCTCCCGTGGATAGCTTTTTGGAATACCAGTCACATTCCTTTCGGGGTTCTGCAGAACTGGCCGGCCTTTCACTGTCTGTCGTTGCTGAGCCACAGTCTCCATGACAAAGGCAGCCCACCCCACTGATCTTATCAGGGCACGGAAAGCAGGAGCATGGTGCTTTTGGGAGTCTCCTGTCACATCCACACACACAGGTCCACTGCCTTATCTCCTTCAGCTACTGCGTCCACGTTAGCTGTGTTTATCCAGGAGATAAAAGCTCATTCGATTAGCCTCCCATCTGTTGTGAAATCTCCCCAATCGCCCTGCACAAGTGAGAGATGAGGCAAACAAACAAATTCCCTCCCCCACTCTGCTTCCCTTTCTGCAGCCATTGTGTCTTTTAGATATTTTCTGTTCGGAGATGTCCCTGGAGCAGGTAGGAATCGAACCTGGGCCTCCTGGGAAACATAGGCCGGCGGGGGTGGGGGTGGGTGGAGGGGGAGAGTGGGGGTGGGGGGGGGAGGCGGGGTAGGGGCGGGGGTGTGCATCTGATGCTTTCCTGTTCAGAAAAGACCAACATGCTCAGGCTGTGCCCAGCCCGGAGGGAGTGATTACGCTGAGGGAGTGCCGTTTGTCAGTGGGGGTGCTGGGTTAAACACCCTCTCAGGAACAGGAGGGCAAGCAGTGGGGTAGGACGGGCTGCGGAAGTCCGATATCCTGTTCCAATCTTAGCCCAAAATCGCTGAAATAAACGATCACGTCATCATCACATTGCTGTCTGGGGAATCTTCTAAGAACATAGGAACTAGGCGTAGGAGTAGACCATTCAATAAGATCAGGGCTGACCTTTTCATGGACTCAGCTCCACTTACCTGCCCTCCCACCATAACCCTTAATTCCTTTACTGTTCAAAAATCTCTCTATTTTTGCCTTAAAAACATTCAATGAGAGAGCCACAACTGTTTCACTGGGCAGGGAATTCCACAGATTCACAAGAAGTTCCTCCTCAGCTCTGTCCTAAATCTGCTCCTCCGTTATTTTGCGGCTATGCCCCCTCCGTCCAGTTTCACCCGCCAGTGAAGACAACTTCCCTGCTTCTGTCTTCTCGATCCCTTCAGAATTTTATATGTTTCTACAAGATCCCCACTTATCCTTCTAAATTCCAATGACTATAGTCCCAGTCTACTCAATCTGTCTTCCTCATAAGCCAACCCCCTCAGCTCTGGAA
Source organism: Chiloscyllium plagiosum (assembly GCF_037043375.1). NCBI lineage: Eukaryota > Metazoa > Chordata > Chondrichthyes > Orectolobiformes > Hemiscylliidae > Chiloscyllium > Chiloscyllium plagiosum. Next base: position 146,098,383 of record NW_028270141.1, on the reverse strand, counting down.
TCACCCGAGTGAACCTCCTCTGCATCCTTCCAGTGTCAGTACATCCTTTGGCAAGTAAGGAGACCAAAGTAAGGCTCAAGTAAGGAAAGGCATGGTGGCTCAGTGGTTAGCACTGCTGCCTCACAGCGCCAGGGACCCGGGTTCGATTCCAGCCTCGGGCGACTGTCTGTGTGGATTTTGCATGTTCCCCCAGTGTCTGCGTGGGTTTCCTCCCACAATCGAGAGACATGCAGGCCAGGTGAATTGGCAATGCTAAATTGCCCATAGTGTTCAGGGATGTGTGAGTTAGGTGCATTAGTCAGGGGTACGTGTAAAGTAGCAGGGGAATGGGCCTGGGTGGGTTACTGTATGGAGGGTCAGTGTGTACTTGTTGGGCCAAATGGCCTGTTTCCACACTGTAGGGATTCTATCAAAACTATATACTGTACTCCAGCTGTGGCCTCACCAGCACCCTATGCAGCTGCAGTATAACCTCCATCCCTCTAGCAATGAAAAACAATATTCCGTTTGCCTTCTTAAATACCTGCAAACCAACATTTTGAGACTCTGCTACCTCTGCAGGAATTTGGCCGCTGAATCGCGTACATTAGAACACCTCCAAAAATACTTCATGGATGACGGAGCTCTTTAGGACGTCCTGGGATCATGATGACCCCTCTATAAAGGCAGGTCTTGCTATCTATTTATGAGATCCTTTACCCTACCAAGTTTGACTCCACCCAGTAAGGGTGCAGGGATGTGGCGGGTTGTCTACAGCAGTGTATTGGAACACAGAGAGGCTGCTCAGGGTACTGTCATGCACCAAGTCAGAGGGAAAGGCAAGTATACAGTGCGATGAAGAGTGTCTGAAGTGTGTAGAAGAATCTCGAGTTGAAGACAATATCTTTCCCGGGAGCACGAAAGACTGTGAGAGCGTGCAAGTGGTGATACATGATCCTCCTCAGATAATAGAGCCGGGTGAAACTTGGGGATAGCTTTGAGCTTTATAAAGACTGACTTGTTGCTCAGGGAGAGAGGGGGAGATGGAGTGAGAGTTGAGGCAGTTTTACCAATCCCCGTTTTTTAACATGTGAGTTCGATTTGCGATCACCAGAGGCCAATTTGCTCAGGACCAGGAGGAAGTGATAGCGTAGGTGCAGGCAGTTTCTTTAGTATTTCTGGCCTGTTGCCCTAATTCCTCCCAATTCACAACTGGTACATACCAGTCCGGAGTGTGGGAAGCAAAACCTGGCCTGGACAGGAAAAGAAACCAAAACATACAGTCGCATCTGTCTCTGAGAGCTGGAAACCGCAGTCCTCAGGTGGGCAGTGGTGAGGAAGAATGGGGAAAAGAAAATCTGGGTCAATCATTGTGAAATTGGAGAATTGGACAGTAGGGACGTTTTGAAGTGGACAAGTGGGGAATTCAATGGCATATGGTGTTCAAATTTCTTGTCTTCTTTCTTGCCAAGCTTTTTTCAAACATTGTTTCATTCAGCCCTATGTTGAAGCGATCAGGGTTAATCAATGGAGCTCAGCTGAACCCTCTCCCCAGGGTCTTAGCTAGGTTGATGAGACCATGACAGTTCCAAAGGGGCTAATCTCACAGAATAGAATTCCTATAGTGTGGAAGCAAACCATCTGACCCAACAGGTCCACACCGACCCTCTGAAGAGTAACCCCCCCAGACCCATTCCCCTACCCTATTGCTCAACATTTCCCCCTGACTAATGCACCTAACCCTACCCATCTCTGAACACTACGGGTAATTTAGCGTAGCCAATTCACCTAACCTGCACATCTTTGGACTGTGGGAGGAAACCCATACAGACACAGGGAGAATGTGCAAACTCCACACAGACAGTCGCTTGAGGCTGGAATTGAACCCGGGTCCTTGGCGCTGTGAGGCAACAAGGCCGACCACTGAGCCACCATGCCCCATGACCAGGGACATCCAGGCCGAAATAGGCTGCTGATTTTTAAAAAATTACGGTAGTGAAGCCTGGAGGAAGAAAAGATGGAAGCATATGAGTTGACCCTCCCTCATGAATGGATGGGGCCATAATTGGGACAGCTTGCCCCATCCAGTCATACCATTCAGGCAACTTCCCCCACTCCCCATCCCTGAGTGTTGCTGTCTCATGGCATCATATCCATAATGGGTGAGAAAACCAGCTGCCACCTTATCCCCTCTCCCCTGCACCCCCCTCCCCACCCCCGAGTTGGCGTGCAGAAGGATAAAATGAGAAGCATGAAGGACAGTCAGTTTGCAGAATGTAATCTGGATGGGAGGCCTTGATGTCTACCACCATGAGTGTCTCAGCAGCACTGTAACTGGCCAGACCCTGAAGCACGTAGCTGTCAGCATTTGTTGACCATGGTCTACCGGCCTTCAACATGGTGAAGCATGCGTGTCAAACAGAGCCCAGTGATCCCACAGCCAACCAGACTGCGCTGAGGTCCTGCCACTCCACACTCAGAAATGACGGTGCGCAATTTAACAAGTAACAGAGAGAAGATGCTCCATTAATGCCCCATCCCCAATGACAGCAGAGCCCAGTATCTAGAAACGTAGAAAATAGCAGCGGGAGTACGCCATTCGGCCCTTTGAGTCTGATCCATCATTCAACACGATCAGGTCTGATCATCGAATCCAGTTTCCACTCTTTCCCCATACCCTCTGACCCCTTCAGTCCTAAGAACTAGATCTAACTCCTTCTGGAAAACATTTGATGTTTTGGCTTCAACCACTTTCTATGGCAGAGAATTCCACAGGCTCCCCACTCTCTGCTCACCTTAGTCCAAAATGGCCTACTTCACGATTTTAAACTCTGACCCCTGGTTCTGGACTCCCTGGTCACGGCATCACTCCCTGATGAAGGGATTATGCCTGAAACATCAATTCTCCTGCTCCTCGGATGCTGCCTGACCGGCTGTGCTTCTCCAGCACTACACTCTCGATTCCCTGGTCACGGGGAACAGCCTTCCTGCATTTACCCTGTCTAAACCTGTCAGAATTAATAGGTTTCTATGAGACCACCCCCCCCGCCCCCCCACTCCCCTCATTCTTCTAAACTCCAGTGAATGTAGTCCTAATTGGTCTGGTTTTTCTTCATTTGGTAGCATTGCCATTCAAGGAATCTATCTGGTAAACTTTCACTGCATTCCGTCCATCACCAGAACATCCTCCCTCAGATAAGGAGACCAAAAACTGTTACAATATTCCTGGGGTTGTCTTATTACTGGTCTGTATGATTGCAGCAAGACATCCCTGCTCCTATACTCGAATTTGCTCGCTATGACGATCTACATACCATGTGTCTTCTTCACCGCCTGCTGCACTCTCATGCTTTCTCTCAGTGACTGCTCTACAAGGACACCCAGGTCTCGATGCACGTCCCCCTTTCCCAATCTACCACCATTCTGATAATAATCTGCCCCTTTTGCTACCAAAGTGGATGACCTCGCGTTTATCCATATTCTAGTCTTCGAGCTTTACAGCACAGAAAAAGGCCCTTTGGCCCACCTAAACTAGTCAAAAACACCCATCTAACTATCATAATGCCATTTTCCAGCCCTTAGAGTTATATGCTTTGGCATTGCAAGTGTTTATCTGAATGCTCCTTAAATGTTATGAGGGTTTCTGCCTCTACTACCTTTATAGGCAGATTCCCACCATCCTCTGGGTGTAAAAAAATCTTTCTTCACATCTCCTTTAAACCACTGAACTTTATCTTAAATCTATGTCTCCCAACCATTCTTCCCTCCATCAAGAGGAAAGGTTTCTTCCTGTCTGCCTTATCTCTGCCCTTCATAATTTTATACATCTCAATCATGTCCTCCTTCAGTCTCTTCTGTTCCAAGGAAGACAACTCCCGTTTGTCCAATCTCTCTCCATCACTGAAACTCTGCAGGCCAGGCACTGTCTTGGTAAATCTCCCCTGCACCGTCTCCAGTTCTATCACATCCCTCCCATAATGTGAATTCCAGAACGGCATACCTTTAGCTGTGGCCTAACCAACGTTTTATACAGTTCCACATAACCTGCCTGCTCTTAAACACTATGCCTCAGCTAATAAGGGCAAGTATATTATATGCCTCTTAACCACTTTATCTGCCTGTCCTGATACCTTAGGGGGCTGGTGGACATGAGCACCAAGGTCCCTCTGTTTTCCCATTCCCTTTCCTCAGGTGGCATGGTGGCTCAGTGGTTAGCACTGTTGCCTCACAGCGCCAGGGACCTGGGTTCAATTCTAGCCTTGGGTGACTGTCTGTGTGGAGTTTGCACATTCTCCCCGTGCCTGTGTGGGTTTGCTCTGGCTTTCTCTCACAGTCCAAAGATGTGCAGGCCAGGTACATTGGCCAAGCTAAACTGCCCATAGTGTTAGGTGCATTAGTCTTGGGTAAATACAGAGTAGGGGAATGGGTCTGGGTGGGTTACTCTTTGGAGAATTGGTGAAGACTTGTTGGGCCAAAGGTCCTGTTTCCATACTGTAGGGAATTGAATCTAATCTTTGTCTATGATGTAATTCCTTCGCTCATTTGTCCAGACTCAGTGTATCACCTCACATTGATTAGCCCATGTGACCAACCCATTTTTATACTTCTTTAATGTAAGATACTCCTTCTCACTATTACCATCCCAAAAATTCTCATATCAGCTGTGAGCTTAATGAGTAACCATCCTATATTCAAGTTTAAATCATTTATAGATACCCATAAACAGCTAGAGCCCCAATACTGATCCCCAAGGAACACCGATAGATGCAGACTTCCATTAGTCATAAAGATATCGACCATCACCCTCTGCTTCCTGCCTCTCAGCCAAGTGTGGATCCAATTATGACAAGTTTCCTTGGATCCCATGGGCTCTCACCTTTGTTATCAGTCTTCCTTGTGGGATGTTATCAAAAGCCAATTAGACTACATCAAAACCATTGTCCTCACCTGGTCACCTCTTCAAAAAGTTTTCAGTTAAGTTGATCAGACATGGCCTCCCCTTTAACCAAGCTGACTGTTCTTGATTAACCCCTGTGTCTCCAAGTGTAGATTGTTACTGTTCCTCAGGATTGCTTCCAAGAGATTCCCCACCATTGCGGTCAGATTAATTGGTCTGTAGTTTCCTGGTTTATCCCTTGCTCTCTACTTGAATAACTGGACAATGCTGGCTATCCTCCAGGACTCCAGCACCTCTCCTCGGGCAGGAAGGGATTGAAAATTATTGTCAGTACTGCTGCTACTTCCTTTCTTCCTTCCATAACAGACTGGGATATTTTTCATCCAGCCCTGGAGATTTAAGCCTGCCGGGCCCCTCAAATTCTTCTCTCTGTCTCCGCTAATGTCTTGCATTGTATCACAGACATGCTCCCTGATTTCTACACCACTTGTCCCTCTCACGAGTGAACGCTGACACACAGTGTTCATTCAGAACCCGACCCATAACCCCTGGCTTCATGCAAAAATTACCTCAAAATTCCCGTGTGCCAGCACGGTGGCACGGTGGTTAGCACTGCTGCCTCACAGCACTAGAGACCTGGGTTCGATTCCCGCCTCAGGCGACTCTCTCTGTGGAGTTTGCACATTCTCCTCGTGTCTGCGTGGGTTTCCTCCCACAGTCCAAAAATGTGCAGGTTAGGTGAATTGGCCACGCTAAATTGCCCGTAGTGTTAGATGTAGGGGAATGGGTCTGGGTGGGTTACGCTTTGGCGGGTCGGTGTGGACTTGTTGGGCTGAAGGGCCTGTTTCCACACTGTAAGTAATCTAATCTAAGACTGCACGCATTCATTCAATGGGCCCTACGCCACGCAAAAATTACCTCAATGGGCCTTGTTATACTTTTGCCCTCAGTGCGCTTGGAAAATAACTTGGGATTTTCCTTTATCCTTGATACTTCATCTTCCATGCACTTGCCCACTCAGCCTGTTCAATTCAAACTGCAACATCTCTGCACATTCCTCACAGCCTACCCTTCCACTCCACTCTGTGCCATCAGCAAATTTTGTCTAAATCACTAATATATGTTGTGAATAGCTGGGTCCGAATACTGATCCCTGCAGTACCCTATTAGTTACTGCCTGCTGGTCAGAAGAACACTCGTTTATTCCTATCTTTATGTCCTGACCGCCAACCAGTTCTCTCTCTATGTTGGCAAAGACACCCCAATCCCACTGGCTTTAGCTTCAAATGCTAATCTCTAAATGTGATCGCAAATACAAGGTTATGAAGTAGTTCCAAACATTTCTTGTCAGGAATACAGTGCATCTTAACCTTGTCCTAGTGATCCCCTTTGCCATCACAGATGCCAGTCTCCAGTCCAAACGCATCACTTGTTATCAAACAATGGCTAAGCAACTAAACAGTGTTTTAAAATGTAATCAAACTTTTAATAACCATCACCTACCTCTTGTTAAATTCTTCCTTTTGAAAGGTTCGAGCTTTGCCTAAGACGAGCTCCTTACTGGCTGTTGACCCCTGTTGGTATCTAATTTCTGTGGATCCGGGTGGAATTCTGTTCCGGAAGTTGTGTCGCAGTTTCACCATCTCACAGCGGGATGGGTGAGCATTGCTGAAGACGTGCTCTTCCTCGCATTGTCAGAGGTCACTGCTTTGAAAAGTCCAAAGGGGAAGGTTAAGCTGAGGGAGATGATGTGTCAGGTGAAAACACATAGTCATAGAGTCACAGGGCCCCACAGCACAGAGACAGGCCCTTTGGTACAAACTGGTCCATACTGACCAAAATATCCAGGCTTTTGCCCGAAATGTCGATTTTACTGCTCCTTGGATGCTGCCTGAACTGCTGTGCTTTTCCAGCACCACTAATCCAGTGACCAAAATATCCATTCATGCTAACTCCATTTCCCTGCACTTGGCTCATATCCTTTCCTATTCATGTATTTGTCCAAATGCCTTTTAAATGTTGTTAATATACCTGCCTCAACCACTTGCAGGTGGCATGGTGGCTCAGTGGTTAACACTGCAGCCTCATAGCGCCAAAGACCCAGGTTCGATTCCAGTCTGGGGTCTGCACGTTCCCCCTGTGTCTTGGTGGGTTCCTCCCACAATCCAAAGATGTGCAGGTTAGGTGAATTGCCCATAGTCTTAGGTCAGAGGGAAATGGGTCTGGGTGGATTTCTTTTCAGAGGGTCGGTGTGGGCTTGTTGGGCTGAAGGGCCTATTTCCACACTGTGGGGAATCCAATCCAATTTCTGCTGGCAGCTCCATATGCATATCACCCTCTGTGTAAAACCATTGCTCCTCAGGTTCCCTTTTATTCTTTTCCCCTCTAACCTTAAACTGATGCCCTCTAGTCCTCGATTCCCCAATCCTGTGAAAAAGACTGAGTGCATTCACCCTATCCATGCCTCTCATGATGTTATACACTTCTATAAGATCCCCCCTTCCGTCTCCTACACTCTAAGGATAAGAAATCCTAGCTTGTTCAACCTCTCCCTATAACTCAGACCGTTGAGTCCTAGCAACATCCTTATAATTTCATCGACACTCTTTCCAATTTATTAACATCCTTCTGATAACAAGGTGACCAAAACTGAACACAAGTGCAGCCTCACCAATGTCTGTACAACTGCAACATAATGTCCCAACTTCTGTACTCGGTGCCCTGGTGAAAGATGAATTTGAATCTGTTCTTCCTTTCAAAATAAGGAGAGAGGACAGAGTGCACAGAACAGTTACATTCACAAATAAGAATTGCATTTACCAGTTCCAGCTTTTATGACAGGATGATAGCATCCAAATAGATGGCTAACCCAGAGTGGTCCCTTAAGGTTCTGAGGGGTCAATGAGTCTGGAGAATGAAGGTTAGCTGATTTTTTTTTTCATTCACTCATGGGATGTAGGTGTCATTGGCTGGGCCAGCATTTATTGCCTGTCCCTAGTTGCCCCTTTGAGAAGATGGGGGTGAGCCGTCTTCTTGAACCACTGGAGTCCACCTGCTATGGGTTGACCCACAATACCCTTAAGGAGGGAATTCCAGGATTTTAACCCAGCGACAGTGAAGCAATGGTGATATATTTCCAAGTCTGGATAGTGAGTGGCTTGGAGGGGAGTTTGAAGATAGTGGTGTTCCCATGTAGCTGCTGCCCTTGTCTCTGTCGATGGAAGTGGTTGTGCGTTTGGAAGATGCTGAGTGAGGATCTTTGGTGAATTTCTGCAGTGCATCATGCAGATAGTACACACTATTGGCAATGAGTTATACTGCTGGCAACTCCCGGTGGTGGAGGGAGTGGATGCTTGTGGATGTGGTGCCAATCAAGCGGGCTGCTTTGACCTGGGGATGGTGTCAAGCTTCTTGAGTGTCGTTGGAACTGCACCCATCCAGTAAGTGGGGAGTATTCCATCACACTCCTGACCTGAGTCTTGTAGAAGCTGGACGGGAGGCAGGAGGTGAGTTACTCGCCACAGTATACCTAGCCTCTGACCTGCTCTTGTAGCCATTGTGTATATGTAGGGAGCCCAGTTGAGTTTCTGGTCAATGGTAACCGCCATTGTTGATAATGGGGGAAATTTAGTGATGACAATGCCATTGTATGTCTCCTTCAGAACAACACCCTCGCAGCAAAAGTGAAAGCTTTTCCATGGAGGTTCACGAGTAGGTAACCACAACTATGAGGTGAAGGGTGATCTTCAAACACTTTGACCTAGACTCCTTTCCGTCCCGCTGGGCAGTAAGGTTAAAGTTCTCTCAGAAGGTGCACTGTGCCAGTTGAGTAATTCTTATAAAGGCATGGCATAAAGTGAACAGAGAAAAAAGCAATGGAAGAAACAACCGCCTTTGAAAATAGCAAACATCTGGAGAGAGAAATTAGTCTCTTGGCAGTCGTGTGCCATGAATAATAGTCATAACTTGTGGGGAATTCCCACAACTTTCTACCCTTCCTGTCATTAAAGACCCAGTTGTGAATAATCCTCTGATTAAATGGAATGCTGTTGCGAACGCCCATTCTTTCTGTCCCTCAGACATTATCCAGCTGTTTCAAGTTTGCCCCATTCCCAGATTGTAATCTCCTCTGCACGTTTCTTCCATCTATGGGCGGCACGGTGGCTCAGTAGTTAGCATTGCTGCCTCACGGCACCAGGGTCCCAGGTTCGATTCCAGCCTCGGGTGACTGTCTGCGTGGAGTTTGCACATTCTCCCCATGTTTCCTCCGGGTGCTCTGGTTTCCTCCCACAGTCCAAGGATGTGCAGACCAGGTGAATTGGCCAGGGTCTGGATGGGTTACTCTTTGCCGGGTTGGTGTGTTTCACTGTTTCACAGTGTAGGGAATCTAATCTTCCCTGTTTCAATGGCTGCTTGACTCCACCTAGTGCTGCAAAACAACAGCTCTTCACATATAATCACAGAATTGTTATGGCATAAGAAGGAGGTCGTTCAGCCCATCATGCCTGCGCCAGCTCATTAATCTCCGGTCTTTTCCCCGGATCCAAGCAGTAATCCAAAGCCATCTTAATGGCTTAAACTGAATTGGACATTGATGAGCCCCTGAGCTGTACTGAGGCGGAGAGTTCAAAGGACAGAGACCCGAATTAAAGTTAGCTGAATTGATTCAGGCAACATCAAGATGCAGAAGGCTGAAGAATGATTGGCAGGATACGCCAGTCCAGAACCTCCGAAGTCAACCCCGGTAAGATGGCCAACTTTGATTGGATGTAGCCCCGGAGTTGACATCGCAGGATCTCTCACCTCCAGTTGAACTACCACCTGCTTCTCTGACCACAATCCTTCCATTGCTCACCTGACATGCCCATTGTGGTCCGGTATCAGGCCCAATCGAAATCAGGACCTACTCTGGGTTAATTCACAGGACGATTATTGAACGTTAGTGAAAGAGTGATTTTTATAGAAACTCATTCATGGGATTTGGGTGTCACAGGTCAGGCCAGGATTTATTGTACGATTTTCACAGGCTGCAATTATTCACAATATATTACGGTATATTAATGACTTGGTTGAAGAAAGCGAATGCACTGCAGCTAAGTTTGTAAATGATATAAAAATGAGTGGGAAGTCAATGGTGAGAATGACACTGAGAGTTTACTAAGGGACATGGACAGATTTAAGAGGACTAAGGCTTGGCAGATGGAATATAACGTGGAGAAACGTGAGGTTATATACTTTGGCTTTTCCAGCACCACTCTAGGCTAGACTCTGGTTTCCAGCATCTGCAGCCTTGTTATTTTTACCTCGTTGATTTTAACCCGACTGCAAATCCTCTTGCAAGGATGCCTGCCTTGAAGAAGTTTTCTTCCTCTCTCTATAAGAATCTCAGGGAGTCCCTCTCCCAGAGGTCACTTCCTCTGCCCTGAAGCTCTTCACCTACCTGCCTATCTTCCTTTCCACCTATCCACTCCACCCTCCTCTCTGACCTATCACCTTCATCCCCACCCCCATTCACCCATTGTACTCTTTGCTACCTTCCCCCACCCTCCTCCCTGACCTATCGCCTCCATCCCCTCCCCCACTCACCAATTTTCCTCTATGCTACTTTCTCCCCACCCCCACCCTCCTCTCACTTATCTCTCCACCCTTCAGGCTCTCTGCCTGTATTCCTGGTGAAGGGCTTTTGCCCGAAATGTCGATTTTCTTGCTCCTCGGATGCTGCCTGAATTGCTGCGCTTTTCCAGCACCACTCTATCTAGAATCTGGTTTCCAGCATTTGCAGCCCTTGTTTTTAACTATAAACTTTGGCGGGAGGAATAAAGGAACTGAATAATATTGAAATGGAGAAAGGTTGTGTAGTAAGCTACAGAATGGAGACATTTGGCAATCCTCTGTGAATCTCAAAAAAAAAGCTAACATCCAAGTAACAGGTCATAGGGAAGGCAACTGGAATGTTGTCCTTTATTTCACAAGACATGGAGTATAAAGTAGGGATTTTTTGGCTAAAATTATACAAGACACTGGTCAGGCCACAGCTGGAAGGCCACTTGCTATAGGAAAGATGTGATTAAACTGGAAAGCGTGCAGAAGAAATTTGCAAGGATGTTGCCAGGACTCAACAGTCTGAGTTATAGGGAGAAGTTGAACAAGCTAGGACTTTTTTTCTTGAGAGCGTGGGAGACTGAGGGGGGATCTTACAGAAGGGTAATACAGAGGCACGGATAGGGTGAATGCATTCAGTCTTTTTCCCAGGGTTGGGGAATCGAGGAAGAGAGGCATCAGTTTAAGGTTAGAGGGTGGTACGCATGTAGAATGAGCTGCCAGTGGAAGTGGTTGAGGCGGGTACATTAACAACATTTAAAAGGTATTTGGACAAATAATTGGATAGGAAAGGTTTAGAAGGATATGGGCTAAGTGCAGGGAAATGGGGTTAGCATGGATGGGTATTTTGGTCAGTATGGATCAGTCTGGGCCAAAGGGCTAGTCTCCATGCTATAGGACTCTATAACTCTTTGCCTCTATGGAAAACTGAACAATTTTGGGCCCCTTATCTGAGGAAAGATATATTGACATTGGAGGCAGTCCAGAGAATGTTAACCAGGTTGATACCAGGTATAGAGGGACTGTTTTATGAGGAGAGGTTGAGTTGATTGGGCCTGTCCTCATTGGAATACAGAAGAATGAGAGGAGACCTTACTGGAACCTATCTGATTCTTTGGGGACTTAATTTGAGAGAGGCTGTTTCCCCTTGTGGGTCAATCTTGGACCAGGAAGCATCATCTCAGGATAAGGGTGGCACATTTAAGAGAGAGATGAGGAGGAATTTCTTTTCTCAGAGGTTAATGAATCTGTGGAATTCTCTGCTGGTTCATTGAATAAATTCAAGGCTAAGATGGATGTTTAATCAGTGAGGGGATCAAGTATTGTCAGGATGTGGGTCAAAGTGGGTGTCAGGATGATCAGATCAGTCATGAATGGCGGGTTGAATGGTCTACTTCTGCTCTGATATATTATGGTCATAATGTCCTCGGGGAAGATGATAGTGAGCTGTCTTCATGAAGTCCTTGGCTGTAGCGACATCCACCGTGTTGCTATGAAGGGTCTTCCCAGGATTTTGACCCAGTGACAGTGAGGGAACGGCGGTATATTTCCAAGTCAGTATGGTGAGTGGCTTGGAGGGGAACCTGAAAGTGGTGGCGTTCCCAGGTATCTGCTCCCCTTGTCCTTCGAGATGGAAGTGGTCATGGGTTTGCAAGGTGTTGTTTAAAGATCTCTGGAGAATTTCTGCAGGGCATCTTGTAGATAGCACGCACTGCTGCCCCTGTGTTAGAGGGACTGGATATATTAGGAACAAACCACGACAAGCAGACCAAACACAGCCAGAAACCCTAACCGCCTTACCATACATCAAAGAAGTCTCAGAAATGACAGCCAGACTACTAAGATCCCTCGGAATCCTAGTAGCACACAAACCCACCAACACTCTCAAACAAAATCTAACAAACTTAAAAGACCCAGTAAAACCCAAGGACAAAACCAACATCATCTACAAAATTCCATGCAAGGACTGCCACAAACACTTCGTAGGACAAACAGGAAGAAAGTTAGCCACCAGGATACACGAACACCACCAAAAAGACACAACCCTCTCTCCCTCGTAGCCCTACACACGGATGAGAAAAAAACATCATTTCGACTGGGGCAACACATCTATCCTGGGACAGGCTGAGCAAAGACATGCCAGAGAATTCCTAGAGACCTGGCACTCCAACCACAACACCATAAACAAACACATAGATCTCGATGCCATCTATCAACCTCTCAGAAAACGAACAGGAAATGACATCACCACAAACCCCGGGAGCCTCATCCAGGACAAACATATAAATAGAAAGCAGGAGACGACAGCTTCGCTTCACTTGGAGGTCGCCACTGATGATGTTACCCAGCCAGGTAATGAAACGTCTGGATATCAAACCTACAGCTCAGCGAGCAAATCTACACCCTAAATTAGGAGACAATGGGGACTGCAGATGTTGGAGAAATTCGAGTTGATGAAGCATGGTGCTGGAAAAGGCATAGCAGGTCAGGCAGCATCCGAGGAGCAAGAGAGTCAAGGTTTCAGGCAGGCCCCTTCTTCAGGATTGGAGAGGGGAAAGGGGGTTTAGAGATAAATGGGGGCAAGGGGGTGTGTGTGCCTAGGAGACAAGTATGTGAATAATAGGAGGTGATAGTTTGGAGGGTGGAGCAGATAGGTGGAAAGGAAAATGGACAGGTAAATAAGGTCAAGGGGGCGGATCTGGGACAGGAGATTTGGAAACTGGTGAATTCAATGTTCATGCTGTGTGGTTCCATTATGAGGTGTTCCTCCACTAGATGCTGTTGATGTAGTTTCAGGGGAGTATTACATCACATACCTGACTTATGCCTTGTCGATGGTGGACAGGCTTTGGGAAGTCAGGAGGTGACCTACTTGCTGCAGCCTCAGATCTGATTTTTTTGTCAACGGTAGAATCCCTACAGTGTGGAAACAGTCCATTCAGCCCATCATGTCCACACAGTCCCTACAAAGAGCATCCCACCTCCCCCCCAACCCAAAGCTATCCCTGTAACCCTGCATTTCCTATCTAACCTACATATCCCTGGACACTATGAGTAATTTAGCCAATCCACCTAACCTGCACACCTTTGGACTGTGAGAGGAAACTGGAGCACCCAGAGGAAACCCATGCAGGCACGGGGAGAATGTGCAAACTCCACACAGACAGGCGCCTGAGGCTGGAATCGAACCTGGGACCCTGATGCTGTGAGGCAGCAGTGCTAACCACTGAACCACCTCTTGTAGCCATTGTGTTTATATGGCTTGTTCAGTTGAGTTTCTGATCAGAGGAATTCCCCCCCCAGGTTGATGATGGTAGGTTTCAGTAATGATAATGCAGTACCAACCCTGAGATGGTCACTGCCTTAGGAACACTCCAATGTATCTGCTGCCCTTGTCTTTCTAGATGGTGGAGTTTGTGAGTTTGGTAGGTGCTGTCAAAGGAGCCTCGGTGAGTTACTGAAGTGCATCTTGTCGGTGGTGTACAATGCTGCTACTTTCCTTGAGCGATGGATGGAGTGAATGGTGATGGTAGTAGATGAGCTCAGCACAGTGGAGGATCCTCGCATTTCAGCCATGACTTAAAGGTGAGGTGTGATACAGGGCTTTGTGAGGAAGATGTCTCAATTCACCTGCAAAATTCTCTCACATGCTTTCAATTCTCTGCTGCTTCTCATGTTGAAAGTCTAAGAGTGATGAGGAAATGACTGTCCTCTAATTGACAGGGAAACTTACTGGGCAACATCGAGACCTTCAAACTGACCTGAGGTCACACTCTCCTTCAACGCAATCCAACTGTAATTAGCTTCAGGATGTCAGAGCAATTAAAGTTCGTTGGGACTTATTACGTTACACACAGCTGTCCTTGAGCAATTGGAATAACAAATTGTGTTACATTTCAGAGCACTCCTCACCTTACACCCAGCCCTCATGCGGAGGGGCTACATTGTGATATTAAGGGAGTGGTAATCTATATGCCTATGACGTCCAGCTCAAATCCCAACTGGGGAGGGGGAATAAAGTCGGTTAACTACAATGCAGAATTACCAACGAGTACTGTGAAGCCTTTGGATAGTTGTGAGAGGTCTTTATGGAGGGAAATTTTCCATTTTTAACCTGCTCCTGTCTGTATGTGACTCCAAGCAATGGCGATTAGATTAGATTCCCTGCAGTATGGAAACAGGCCCTTTGGCCCAACAAGTCCACATCCACCCTCCAAAGAGTAACCCACCCAGACCCTTTTCTCTCTGACTAATGCACATAACACTATGGGCAATTTAGCCTGGCCAATCTACCTGACCTGCACATCTTTGGACTGTGGGAGGAAGCCAAAGCACCCAGAGGAAACCCACGCAGACACGGGGAGAATGTGCAAACTCCACACAGACAGTCGCCCGAGGCTGGAATCGAACCCAGGTCCCTGTTGCTATGAGGCAGCAGTGCTAACCACTGAGCCACTGTGCTGCCCAGAATAGGAAGGGTTTAGAGGGATATGAGTCAAATGCTGGCAAATGGGACTAATTTAGGATATCTGGTTGGCATGGACGAGTTGGAACAAAGGGGCTGATTCTGTGCTGTACATCTCTATGACTTTATGACTCTCTGAGTATGGAGGCCCTTTCAAAGCAAAATTAAGTTTGCCAGGTTCCACTTTGAGTTCCGTGTTGGAATTCTCCATGTCTAGCTCATTTGATGTGATGGATAAGCTAGGAAGTTAAGATTGAAGAGGTGAGTTGTAGCATTAATAAGGCATTCAATCTGCTATAACCTTCCTTCATTAGCAACTCTCCACTGTCTAGTGAGAAACTCAGTCTTATGGCCTGGCAAAGTGTATGATTTGTTCCCAACTTATCACCTGATTCTCCCCCAAATCTCAACGTAGCCTGCATTGCTCTAGCCCTTGTTAGAGTCCGTCCTATAACGTTTTAATCTGCTGCACACAAGGGGAATGGTTCTCTGTCTGTACAACTGGGCACTGATATGAATTCCTGAGGACCTCAACATTAGAAAGCTTTCTAACAGTGGGCCTCACTGTTCCAGGCAGGATCTCACTGTGTTCAGAGAAAATCGCGCCAATTAACTTTAAATGTCAAATATCATTCCAGGAAACTTGAGCCTGGAATCTAATAAACCATTAGATTAAATGAAAGCAAACACCTCCCTCAAAGAAAATATTCTCACTCTTTGTTTAGGCAAACTAATTATCTTAACTCTTTCATCAAAGTGAGAATGTGAGAAACACTGAACAAAATTATTTCTTCTCTTTCCAGTTCTTTGTATTTCCCTTTTTATTCCTTCTATTCTTTTTTTCTTTCTTTCCCTCCCTTATTTCTGTCTTCTCCTTTCTTCCTTCTACCCTTCTTGGCATGCCTGGCATTTAGTTTTGCCCCAACTTGACTTGCCTGTGACTTGTCGTCTTCAACAATCTGCCCCAGTGCTATTAAGAGGGAATTCCAGAATTTGGATCCAACGCGGATCAAAGTTGACATAACACATCAGAATTCGTGCTTATAAATTGCTTTCACAGTATACGCTCAATGTTTTATTCCTACCACAGTAACAAAGTCAGCGGGGGAAATCAAAGGTAGAATCATCGACTCATAGAGTTTTACAGCACAGAAACAGACTCTTCAGTCCAACTTGTCCATGCTGACTAAATATCCTAAATTAATCATCCCATTTGCCAGCACTTGGCCCATATCCCTCTAAACCCTTCCTATTCTTTTAAATATTGTAATTGTACCAGCCTCCACCACTTCCTCTGGCAGCTCATTCCATACATGTACCATCATCTGCGTGAAAAAGTTGCCACGTACGTCCCTTTTCCCTCTCACTTTAAACCCAATGCCCTCTAGTTTTGGACTCTCCTACCCCAAGGAAAAGTCCTTGTCTATTCAACTTAAATATGCCCCTCATGATTTTGTAAACCTCTATAAGGTCACCCCTCAGCCTCTGAAGTTCTAGTGAAAACAGCCCCAGCCTATTCGGCCTCTCCCCGTAGCTCAAACCCTCCAATCCAGGCAATATCTTTGTAAATATTTTCTGAACCCTTTCAAATTTCATAACATCCTTCCTGTAGCAGGGAGACCAGAAGTGAACACAGTATTCCAAAAGTGGCCTAACCAATATCCTGTACAGTTGTAATATGACCTCCCAACTCAATGTATGGTGGGAAAGTCGGGAAAGTGGCTGTGGGGAGTTTGGGATCCACCATGATCCTACTGAATAGTGGAGTAGGCTCGAGGGACTGAATTCCTGATGAAGGACTCCGGCCCAAAACGTTGATTTTCCTGCTCCTCGGATGCTGCCTGACCTGCTGTGCTTTTCCAGCACCACACTCTCAACTCTGATCTTCAGCATCTGCCGACCTCATTGTCTCCTCAAGGGACCGAAAGGCCTACTCCTGCTGCTATTTCTTATGGTCTTAAGTCACAGTGGGATAGATACATGAAGCTGGGTGAGCATGTGAGGCCAAAAACTGGCAACTCCATTTTAAAAGTGCAGTTTAGAAATCAGTGAGCCCGCTCACAATCAGCTGCTCACAGGTGGAGAAGCAATTGGAGTCAGGTCTGAAAACTTCCAGAAAACTCTCCAGATGGGCGGCACGGTGGCACAGTGGTTAGCACTGCTGCCTCACAGCGCCAGAGACCCGCCTCAGGTGACTGACTGTGTGGAGTTTGCACGTTCTCCCCGTGTCTGCGTGGGTTTCCTCCGGGTGCTCCGGTTTCCTCCCACAGTCCAAAGATGTGCAGGTCAGGTGAATTGGCCGTGCTAAATTGCCCATAGTGTTAGGTAAGGGGTAAATGTAGGGGTATGGGTGGGTTGCGCTTTGGCGGGGCGGTGTGGACTTGTTGGGCCGAAGGGCCTGTTTCCACACTGTAAGTCATCTAATCTAATCATCTAATCTAAACCACCTTTTTTTGAATTCTCACCACACAAAGAAAATGAGGATTGGAGAGATGGTTTGTGACATGATAACGGGAGGGAGAAATTGATGTTGACTCTGAAGGGCTTCAGCCCGAAATGTCGATTCTCCTGCTCCTTGGATGTTGCCTGACCTGTTGTGCTTTCCCAGCACCACAGTCTTGACTCGGATCTCCAGCATCTGCAGTCCTCACTTTCTCCTCCTGACTGGACCTCGGCACCATGTTGTAGGATAAGGTTACCCAGGTGGATGTCACAACTAGAGGTTGATTGCATCTTTCAGAATGATTTTAAAATCTATTCCTTCCAAGGCAGAAGATATCATTGGAAAATCCATCCCTTTTTTTCATAGAATCCCTATAGTGTGGAAATAGGCCCTTCGGCCCAACAAGTCCACACCAACTCTTTGAAGAGTAGCCCATGCAGACCCATTCCCCTATCCTATATTTATGATTGACTAATGCACCTAACCTACACACTCCTGAACATTATGTGCAATTTAGCATGGCCAATTCACCTAACCTGCACATCTTTGGACTAGAGCACCCAGAGGAAACCCACGCATACATGGGGAGAATGTGCAAACGCCACACAGACAGTCGCCCAAGGCTAGACTCAAATCCAGGTCCCTGGCGCTGTGAGGCAGCAGTGCTAACTACTGAGCCACTGTGCGGCCCTCAAACACAGACTTTCTTCCCTCAAGGATAATTAGAAAGTTGGATGGATTTTTATAACATTCAATCATACTTCTGCAAGATAGTCCCAATACATTCACAAACTGGATTTAAATTCCCAGCTGCAATAGTGTGATGTGGACTCATGTTGCTGATAGTAGCCTGGAATACTTGTACAGTAACATTATCACCATGCCATTATCACTCATACGGTATTGTTTTGGCATTCAAAAGGAAATCTATTCCAAACCCTATAAAATATGCAAGAAAACTGTAAAACTGACGCAGGCAACGAATCTGCCACCTATTAGTATTTCACACGCTTCTCTCAGAATAGCAAGGTTTTGCAAGCCAAGAAAAGAACTGTTAGTAACATAACGTGCAGTATGCATGCAGTCAATTTGGATCAAAGCAAAGATGCTGCTGTTGCTAGAACTCTTAAACAAAAACGTAAAGTGTTGGAGAAACTCAGCAGGTTCCGCAGCCTCTGTGAAGAGAGAAACAGGGTTAATGTTTGACAGTAGTCCTGAAATGTAAAACCTTTTTTTTTTCTCTCTCACATACAGTTGCTGCCAGGCCTCCTGAGTTTCTGCAGTACTTCATTTTCCTATTTCATGGTCCACCATGTGGCCACGATGCTTACTTTACAGAGAACGGAGAGGATGCAGCTCAATGTTGTCTGTGGGGGGTTCTTTATAGAAAGTGGGAGGACAGATATGAGTGTTGTTCAGGATGCTGAGTTTAATGAATTTGGAAGCATGATTCCCCTTTATCCATCCTTCACTTGGAAATTTCCCCACATCAAACCTGGCGATCCTTCAAATGGGACAGTGTTCTGTTTAAGTGACAATCTGTGCTGATAAATAGAGCGAGGGAGGACTGACAGTAAAGAAAGAGCCCTTTCAAACACTGTGCCAGGGCTCAGAAAATGCAGTCCAACCATCTCTTGGTTTTGGACCATGTATTCCAACAAATTCATCCCCCTTCGGATAAATATCCACATTTTCTTTCCCCAAGCCACTTTGGAACCTGGAGGCAGTGACTCCACAAAGGCAGAATGGGGTGGATTCCGGAAATCTGAACCAAACACAGAAAATGCTAAGAAACGCAGCAGGGCTGTGGAGAGAGAAGCAGGGTTCAAGCGACGAGTCTGGTACAAGTCTTCTACAGAACAACTAGGTGTCCTCCTTTGGTTTGTTTGCCAAAAACCTGGTCAGAAATGTGTCCTTGGTTCTCAATCCTTCCACTAACAGGAACCATTTCTCTCTATCCACTAACGGGACATTCCCCGCTTCTCCAAGCGATCATTGCAAATGACGATCCGTATCCCTGGTACCATTCTTGTGAATTTATGCCACCTCCTGTCTGAATGAGGCCTGACCAGTGTTTTGCACAGATTTATCATAACATCCTTGGAAGCTATGTCAATGAGACTAGGTTCTGAGTCGGCTACTAATCTTGTAAACATTTATTATTTCATTAACTCTAAGATCGTTTACAGAACGCATAAAATTTATGAAGGGATGTGAAATGGTAATGATGTTTGACATTGGAGTGAACTCTGTTCTCTCCCCCACCACATGAATTGATGGAATGTTCTAACCTTTATTGACGCAAAGCAAAGTCCCGACTAAAGGAAAACTGAACTGACTGGGCAAATTATTTCACCAAGTGTAGCTATTATTGTTTCTTAGATGAGTGTGGCACCTGAATCCACTTGCACTGCCCACATGAGAAGAAATGGCAGCCTTTTCTTAGAACCAAAGAGTCCTTACAGTGTAGAAATTGGCCATTCGGCCCAACAAGTCCACACTGACCCTCCAAAGAGTAACCTACCCAAACCCATTCCCCTGCATTTACCCCTGACTAATGCACCTAACCTATACATCCTTGAACAGTATGGGCAAATTAGCTTGGCTAATTCATCTGACCTGCACATCTTTGGACTGTGGGAGGAAACCCACACAGACATGGGGAGAACGTGCAAACTCCACACAGACAGACACCGGAGGCTGGAATCAAACTTGAGTCCCTGGTGCTGTGAGGCAGCAGTGCTAACCACTGAGCCACTGTTCTGCCCCATTCCAGGATGCGCGTCTCTCTGTCCAGGCCAGCATTTATTGCCCATCTCTAATTGCCCAGAGGGTAGTTACAGTCAACCACATTGTTGTGGGTCTGGAGTCACATGTAGGGCAGACAAGGTAAGGAAGGCAGTTTCTTTCCCTAAAGGTCATGAATGAACCAGATGATCATTTTCTGACAAATGACCAAAGGATTCATGAACGTCATTCGACTCTTAATTTCCATTGAATTTAAATTCCACCATCTGCCTTGACAGGGTTTGAGTGTGAGTGCCCAAGAATGGGTGTCCAGATTAACAGTCCAGCGACAATACCAGTCAGCCATCACCTCCTTTTTTGTCAGTACGGTTTGAGGAAAGGCCGGTAGCTATGAGAATGGGAGAACACCTCTCTACTTTGATTGGTGCTGTGGGCTCTTTTATGCCCCAATGTGAACCGTTCTAAGTGTGGTGGTAAATTAAGAATGAAAGTAACCATGTAGGTACAGCAGGTGGTGAAGAAGGCAAACAGTATGTGGGCTTTCTTAGCAAGTGGATTCGGGTACAGGGGCAGAGATACCTTGCTGCAATTGTACAGGTATATGGTGAGACCACACCTGGAGTACAGTGCGCAGTCTTGGACACTTTAACTGAGGAAGGACATTCTGGCTACGGAAGGAGTGCAGAGAAAATTCACCGCACTGATTCCTGAGAGGGGTTAAGGTATGAATAGAGATTGTATTCACCGGAGTTTAGAGAAATGAAAGGGATCTTATAGATACCCATAAAATTCTAACAGGGCTAAACAGGGTAAATGCAGAAGGACCTTCCCTATGGTGGGGGAGTCCGAGACCAGGGGTCATGGTTTAAGGGTACGGGGGCCTTTAGGGCTGGGAGGGGGAGAAATGGCTTCACCCAGAGAGGGGTGAGCCTGTGGAATTCTCTGCCACAGAAAACGGTGAAGACCAAAACAGTGAATGTATTCAAGAAGGAGTTAGATATTTTAGAGATCAAAGGGTCTATAGGAAGGATGTTGTTAAACTTGAGAGGACGCAGAAAAGATTTACAAGGATATTACCGATTTGGAGGGTTTGAGTTTTAGGGTGAGGCTGAATAGGCTGGAGCTGGAGCATCAGAGGCTGAGGGTGGAACCTTATAGAGGTTTACAAAATCAGGAGAGGCATAGATAAAGTGAATAACCAAGGTCTTTTCCTCTATGGAGTCCAAAACTAGAGGGCACAGCTTTAAAGTGAGAGGGGTAAGTTTTTCACATTGAAGGTGGTGCGTCTTTGAAATGAGCTGCCAGAGGAATTGTAGAGGCTGGTACAGTTACAACATTTACAAGAAATCTGGAGGGTATATGGACAGCCAGGGTTGAGAGGGATATGGGCCAAATGCTGGCAAATGGAACTAAATTAATTTAAGATATCTGGTCGGCGTGGATGCATTGGGCTGAAGTACCCGTTTCTGTGCTGTGTGACGTTAGGTATGGAGAGAAAATGGGAACGGGCACTGAGTTGGATGATCAACCATGATCATACTGAATAGTGGAGCAGGCTGGAGGGACTGAACGGCCTGCTCCTAGCTTCTTTGTTGTTTTGTGAGATGGCTGGGAGCTTTGCAGAAGGAGTACGTACCATAAACCTCACCTTTGAACTTTCGCTCACTAGCAGGAAGTCACTACGGGAACAGCCATTAACTGCCACACATCCTTGGATTTCTAGGGTCAAAAAGAAAGCAATTCCTTCAGTCCTTCTGACGAAAGGAAGATTTAAAGACAGAGAGAAAGAAAATGAGCAGCAGAGGTGAAAGTAAAAGGTCCCCACTCTGTAACAACTCCTTGTTTTGGTTTGGAATCTGCTGCAGACACACTGCCTCACAACAAGGCCTCGTTATTTGCTGGTAACCACATCCTTGCCACAGTTTTGGCACAAAGCTATCTCTTCAGGGCCTTTGATTTTTATTTTAGAAACAAAATGGCCCGGTTTCAGGGCTGTTGATCAGTTTTCAAAAGCTTCCCCCGCTCAAAGCCTTTCTCTTTGCCCCTGGGCCTGATGGGAACAATCGCACAAGTCCTGCGTTCAGATCTCAGTAAAGAACGGGACTTGGAAATGCTGCCTTCGTGCCCGGCGTTCAAAATCCAAGTCACTCCATATGTACAAATGCCGTTCAAGAATAGCATATCCGCCTCGAAATGCTAGTTGATTTTAATGCATGGTTGTTTGATAGTCGAGTGACTCTGTTGCAGAATTAATAACGTAGTCAGTTCTGGTCTCATGATGCTATGGTTCCCGTTCAATAATGGCAATTCGGGTTCCATTGCAGCGGTAAAAATGATTGTGAAACGTCCCTGCCTCTGAGCCAGGAAGCCCGGCTTCAAGTCCCACATCTGCACTTGGTGGCCAGAGAAGGTGTGTCCCTTCCACAACAAAGCAGGTCCAATCACCGACTTGTGAATTCTTTAAGCCCCATCAGCATCAATTGGAAAGAGTGGGAGAGGTTCCTAACTGCTGTGCGATAGATAGAAGACTGGTGCCTTTACCATCGCTATCCAGAGCTCGGGGCAACAGCATGGGGGTGTATTCTGCAGTGAGACCTCCAGTGGCGGGGAGGGGGCGATGGTGAGGGAGGCCACTGAGCAGGACAGATTGATGAGTCGCAAGGACCCTCCTTGGGGCAAGGGATCTTTGGGGGAAAAAGGCCCCGCAAAGAGAGGGGGAGACAGTAAAGGATTTTCCAAGGGGTGTCCCCTTTAGCTCCCACTCAGAAATGCGTTTTCCATCTTGGAAGCTGCTGAGGGCAATGGTTCCCCCAACTGAAGAACCAAGTCTGGGACACCATGGATGGCTTGGCCTTACAGGAGGGGGAAGAGAGCTGGCATAAATAGAGTTAGCTGAATGCCCTCTCTCTGTGGTGTAACAACTCTCTGATTTCCTGAAGCAGATTTGAGGTCCTGGCCTAGATCCATGTGAAAACCCTGTTTTCCTAGTCTAACCTTAATTCCCCTTTACGTTTCTTAATAGTGGAATAAAGAACGCATGCTTTGTGATCTGTGTGCTTATTATATATTGGTGTTAGAACGTGCAACTCTAATTTCTGGAGGGTACCAGTGGCCACCAGATTGGCTGGGTAGCTGATGTCTGTCAGTTGGATGTTAGCACAGTGGGGTCTGATCCTGTTACAGCTCAAGTGGATTCAGGATCTAACTCTTCAAGGGGGAGCCAAATAAGAATTGACGGATACGCTGATGGAGTCAAGATTAGAGTGGTGCTGGAAAAGCACAGCAGGTCAGGCAGCATCCGAAGAGCAGGAAAATTGACGTTTCGGGCAAAAGCCCTCCGCCAGGAATGAGGCTGGAGTTGCCTGATATGCGGGAGAGGAGTCTCTTACCCCACCCAGGCTGCACCAATTGGGGCTGAGTGGCCTGCATTTGGAACCGCAAACCTTATATCGTCGAGCAAACAGAGGAAGTGAGAGTGAGACAATGAGAGGCAAGCGATGGATTTTCCACAGAGACTCCTCCATAAGTTTGGGAACAAACTGAAAGATAATCATTATCTGGTCTGGTGGTGAGGGAGCAGCGGTGAAGGAGGCCCAGGACCTCCATGTCCTTGGCAGAGTGGGAGGGGTTAGGGAACATCTCCGGGACACCCGCACCAATCAACCACACCGCCCCGTAGCCCAACATTTCAACTCCCCCTCCCACTCTGCCAAGGACATGGAGGTCCTGGGCCTCCTTCACCGCCGCTCCCTCACCACCAGACGCCTGGAGGAAGAACACCTCATCTTCCGCCTAGGAACACTTCAATCCCAGGGCGTCAATGTGGACTTCAACAGTTTCCTCATTTCCCCTTCCCCCTCCTCACCCTAGTTCCAAACTTCCAGCTCAGCACTGTCCCCATGACTTGTCCGGACTTGTCCTACCTGCCTATCTCCTTTTCCACCTATCCACTCCACTCTCTCCTCCCTGACCTATCACCTTCATCCCCTCCCCCACTCACCCATTGTACTCTATGCTACTTTCTCACCACCCCCACCCTCCTCTAGCTTATCTCTCCACGCTCCAGGCTTACTGCCTTTATTCCTGATTAAGGGCTTTTCCCCGAAACGTCGATTTTGAAGCTCCTTGGATGCTGCCTGAACTGCTGTGCTCTTCCAGCACCACTAATCCAGAATCAGACCCTACACTGCTAACATCCAACTGACAGGCATCAGCTTCCCAGCCAATTGGTGGCCACTGGTACCCTCCAGAAATTAGAGTTGCTGTGGCGGGTGACATTGTTACAGAATGAGGAGACGCTCATTAAAACTGAGACGCAATGAAATTTCTTCTCCCCAGATGGCAGTGAGTGTCTGGAATTGTCTACTGCAGGGAGGTGTGGAGGTTGGGTTAGTGAAATACTCAGTATTTGTAGACGGGATAAATAGGTTTTTGAAAGAATGGGGAGTTGAGGATTATGGGGAACAGGGACAAAAGAAGAGTCAAAGCTTGGGGTATATCAGCCACAAACTTATTGGCTGGTGGGACAGGCTTGATGGGCCAAATGGCCTACTCCTGCTCCTATTTCTTTGTTCTTGTGATGTACTTGGCTTGGGTTTGAGAGTTTGACGTTGTGCTGTTAATATATGGGAAGAGTGGTTGAAATCAGAATGCCTCCAGTAAACAATTGCACACTTCATAAGCATGAGGCAGCAATCCCAACTATTTCTTCAGTGTCTGATGCTGCTGTGGTTGGTGAACAACACGTGGTCAGGAGATGGAGTCAAGCCACAGTCATGGAAGGTTCAACCCGTGACTTTGCTGATTCAGTCAGGCTTGAACTCTGGATATTTGAAGAAACAACTTTCCTCCTAGCCTTCCATCCCCATTTTCACCGTCCCACACGACGTGCTGATCCAGTGAGACCTCGGTTCTAAAGCTCTCATTCTTGGTTTTGAATCTCTCCAGGACTTTGGAGAAGACAACATTGAAGGTGCTCTGCCCATCGTGTCTATAACAGACAATGATCCTGCTCTCCGTTGTCTGTCAGAGAGTCATATAGCACAGAAACAGACCCTTCATCCATGCCAAATGAGGATTCCCAAACTAAACCAGTGCCATTCACCTGCGTTTGGTCCAAGTACCTCTAAACTTTTCCTATTCACTTTGCTGTCACCCTGGTTACAAAATTACTCACACACCTTTGTTAAGGAGTTGAGTGTGGTGCTGGAAACGCACAGCAGGTCAGACAGCATGTGAGGAGCAGGAGAGTCGACGTTTCAGGCATAAGCTCTTCAGGGCTGCTGTGCTTTTCCAGCACCACGCTCTCAACTCTGATCTCCAGTACCTGTAGTCCTCACTTTCTCCTGCCATCATTCTAAGCAGGGAGTTCCTCACGCCTTGCCACTCTCTCATTGTCTCTCCTTTAATTCTTCCACAAACCTCATCGTCCTCCCCACCAAGTCATAGGCCCTTCCCATTCACTTTATCCCGGCACCTCGCAATTTCAAATACCTGAATTGAATCTCCCCTCTGTTGACAGTACAGCAGCACCCGCCCAGTCTTTCCTCAGTTCTCAGGTCCTGGTAGTTTTGATCTTTGTCTGTACCAGTAACACTGTATTCTGCATTCTGCTCTCTTACCCTAATATCCTTATATAGGGTATGATTTGCCAGATAGCATGCAAAACAATACTTTTCGCTGTATTTATTGCATGTCACAATAGCAAATCAAATCACAATATCCTCACAAATCTCAACATGCACTGCCATCCTGTCTGCCATGTGGTGGTCTGAGCTGCACACCAGTTTTGTGACATGACCAATGATTCATACAATTCCAACAGACATACCTTGCTCTTACATTCGATATCCTGATTGTGGTCATTCACTTTGCTTACTCTGCACCTCTCAAGTTGCTCCTATTATTGAGTAACCCTTTGCCCTTGTTGACCTCACCTCACGTCTCTCTGGATTGATTAGATTAGATTACTTACAGTGTGGAAACAGGCCCTTCGGCCCAACAAGTCCACACCGAAGCGCAACCCACCCAGACCCATTCCCCTACATTTACCTCTTCACCTAACACTATGGGCAGTTTAGCATGGCCAATTCGCCTGACCTGCACATTTTTGGATTGTGGGAGGAAACCGGAGCACCCGGAGGAAACCCACGCAGACACGGGGAGAATGTGCAAACTCCACACAGTTTTGATCCTGTAGTGAGTAACTCCTGACTCTCCAAAGCCTGTCCACCATCTACAAAGCACAAGTCAGGAGTGTGATGGGATACTCCCCACTTGCCCTGGATGGGTGCAGCTCCAACAACACTTAATAAGTTTGACACCATCCAGAACAAAGCAACCCGCTTGATTGGCACCACATTCATAAGCATCCATGCCCTCCAGCACTGACACTCAGTAGCAGCAGTGTGTACCATCTACAAGATGCAGAAATTCGCCAAAGATCCTCAGATAGCATGTTCTAAACTCACAACCACTTCCATCTAGAAGGACAAGGGCAGCAGATACATGGAAGTGCCACCACCTTCAAGTTTCCTCCAAGCCACTCACCATCCTGACTTGGAAATATATTGCCGTTCCTTCACTGTCACTGGGTTAAAATCCTGGAATTCCCTCCCTTAGGGCATTGTGGGTCAACCCACAGCAGGTGGACTGCAGTGGTTCAAGAAGGCAGCTCACCCCCCACCTTCTCAAGGGACAGCTAAGGATAAGCCCACCTCGCATGAATTTAATTAAAGAAAGAATATCTTGCTTCTTTCTGAAACAAAGGCACGGTATTAGCATTCTGCAGTCCTCCATCGCCTCACCTGTATCGAGTGAGGATTAGAGATGTTCATTTGACCTTCCACTATTGCCTCCCTTTTTTTGGAACAGCCTTGGATGCATTTCATCTGACCCTAGCAATTTATCCAGTGTCAAGGATTCTGATCTCATTAATAATTCCTCTCTCCCTTGATTTCTCACATCCAGTAATTCATAGACCGACTTCTTAACTTGTAACATTTGCATTGGTCCCCTCTTACAAGAAGGTAGACACAAAGTATTCATGAAGAACAATACCAACATCTTCTCCCTTGACATGTAGGATGCCATCTTGATATTTGAAGGGCTCTGCCCCTTACGTCATGACCCTTTTAAGATCATAAGACCGTAAGACATAGGAGTGAAAGTAAGGCCATTCAGCCCATTGAGTCCACTCCGCCATTTAATCATGGGCATTTCAACTTCACTTATCCGCACTCTCCCCCTAGCCCTTAATTCCTTGCAAATTTATCAATCTAACTCAATTTTACTCCTAATGTCGTGATTAACCATCCTTGGTTCATCTTGATTTTGTTTACCGATATTCCTTCATGCTCTCTCTCTAGGTTTTACTAATTTTCTTTTCGATATCAGCGAATCAGTTTCTAAACTTGGCTCAGCCCTTTCACAACTTTTCTTTCTGGGACCACGTTGACTCCAAACCTCTTGAATCTGCACGTTGAATCTCTACCACTGCTCTGACAATGATTTACCTTCAATGAGCTGTTTCTGACTCGCTGTTTCTCAGTTCAGTACAATTGGCCTTGCCCCAGTTTGGAACTCAAACACTTGGCCTTCTCCATGACGGTATTAAAACTGACTGAATTATGATCACTGTTACCAAAATGCTCCGCGTTTGCCACTCCTTCTGCCCGCTCAGTTTCAATCCCTAGAACTAAATCCCCAATAGCGTCTCTCTCTCTGCTCAGTCTTGTGACATACTGCACAGCAAATTTCTCCTGAAAGAATTCTGCTCCCTCAATTTCTTTCACACTAAAATGATCCCAGTTAACATAGGGATGGTTAAAATCCCTTACTATTACTGATCTTGTCCACTTCTCTACCTCGGTATCATCCTCCAAACCAAACACTGCTCAAGAGGATGCCTAGTTGACCACAGTCGGCCATCTTTGGTTCCATCGCAAAACCCACTACTGCCTGAAAAAAACCAAAGATGTCTTGAATCTCAAAAATAGGGTCCTTTCAAAATGGCAGATGCTGGAGATCAGAGTCTAGAGTGTGGTGCTGGAAAAGCACAGCAGGTCAGGCAGCATCTGAGCAGCAGGAGAATCTCATGCTCCTCGGATACTGCCTGATCTGCTGTGCTTTTCCAGCACCACTCTCTCGACTCCTTTCAAAGTGCATGTGTCATTTCGACAGCAAGGCTAGCAACCTCTTAGTACCAGGCACCAACAAGTTACAACTTATCTCTTTACGAAGGTGATTCAAGGATGTTTCAACAACATCTTGTGATCCATCTTACCCCACAGAGTTTTGGCCTG
Source organism: Chiloscyllium plagiosum (assembly GCF_037043375.1). Lineage (NCBI taxonomy): Eukaryota > Metazoa > Chordata > Chondrichthyes > Orectolobiformes > Hemiscylliidae > Chiloscyllium > Chiloscyllium plagiosum. The sequence goes on along the minus strand of NW_028270141.1, from coordinate 146,069,947 downwards.
TTTGCTGAGGTTAAGGTTATTGTTCTCCTTTCTTCCTTTTATTCATTTAAAGTACTTGGGCATCACAGTCTAGGCTAGCTTTTAATGCCCATCCACAATTGCCCAGAGGGCAGTTCAGAGTCATAGAGTCATAGAGATGTACAGCATGGAAACAAACCCTTCGGTCCAACCCGTCCATGCCGACCAGATATTCCAACCCAATCTAGTCCCACCTGCCAGCACCCGACCCATATCCCTCCAAACCCTTCCTATTCATATACCCATCCAAATGCCTCTAAAATGTTGCAATTGTACCAGCCTCCACCACATCCTCCGGCAGCTCATTCCATATACGTACCACCCTCTGCATGAAAAAGTTGCCCCTTAGGTCTCTTTTATATCTTTCCCCTTTCACCCTAAACCTATGCCCTCTAGTTCTGGACTCCCCGACCCCAGAGAAAAGACTTTGTCTATTTACCCTATCCATGCCCCTCATAATTTTGTAAACCTCGATAAGGTCACCCCTCAGCCTCCGACACTCCAGGGAAAACAGCCCCAGCCTGTTCAACCTCTCCTTATAGCTCAGATCCTCCAACCCCGGCAACATCCCTGTAAATCTTTTCTGAACCCTTTCAAGTTTCACAACATCTTTCCGATAGGAAGGAGACCAGAATTGCACGCAATATTCCAACAGTAGCCTAACCATTGCCCTGTACAGCCGCAACTTGACCTCCCAACTCCTGTACTCAATAAAGGAAAGCATACCAAACGCCTTTTTCACTATCCTATCTACCTGTGACTCCACTTTCAAGGAGCTATGAACCTGCACTCCAAGGTCTCTTTGTTCAGCAACACTCCCTGGGACCTTACCATTAAGTGTATAAGTCCTGCTAAGATTTGCTTTCCCAAAATGCAGCACCTCGCATTTATCTGAATTAAACTCCATCTGCTACTTCTCAGCTCATTGGCCCATCTGGTCAAGATCCTGTTGTAATCTGAGGTAACCTTCTTCGCTGTCCACTACACCTCCAATTTTGGTGTCATCTGCAATCTTATGCTCACATCCAAATCATTTATGTAAATGACAAAAAGTAGAGGACCCAGCACCGATCCTTGTGGCACTCCACTGGTCACAGGCCTCCAGTCTGAAAAACAATCCTCCACCACTACCCTCTGTCTTCTACCTTTGAGCCAGTTCTGTATCCAAATGGCTAATTCTCCCTGTATTCCATGAGATCTAACCTTGCTAACAGTCTCCCATGGGAAACCTTGTCGAACACCTTACTGAAGCCCATATAGATCACATCTACCGCTCTGCCCTCATCAATGCTCTTTGTTACTTCTTCAAAAAACTCAATCAAGTTTATGAGACATGATTTCCCACGCACAAAGCCATGTTGACTATCCCTTATCAGTCCTTGCCTTTCCAAATACATGTACATCCTGTTCCTCAGGATATCCTCCAACAACTTGCTCACCACTGAGGTCAGGCTCACCGGTCTATAGTTCCCTGGCTTGTCTTTACGACCTTTTTAAACAGTGGCACCACATTTTCCAACCTCCAGTCTTCCGGCACCTCACCTGTGACTATCGATGATACAAATATCTCAGCAAGAGGCCCAGCAATCACTTCTCTAGCTTCCCACAGAGTTCTCGGGTACAACTGATCAGATCCTGGGGATTTATCCACCTTTAACCGTTTCAAGACATCCAGCACTTCCTCCTCTGTAATCTGGACATTTTTCAAGATGTCACCATCTATTTCCCTACAGTCGATATCTTCCATATCATTTTCCACAGTAACCACGGTGCTGTGGGTCTGAAGACACATGTAGTCCAGACCAGGCAAGACTGACAGATTTCCTTCCCAAAGTGCATTAGTGAACCAGATGAGTGTTTATGACAATCAGCAGTGGCTAGGATTTTCTTTTACATGTTTTATTGAATTCCAATCTTCAGGGCTTGCCAGTAAACACCTGGTACTGAAAGCCTGAAGGTCAGAGCACTTAAGGGCTTGACTTCATACAAATATTTTCTAATCAGTCTGTTCAGAGATGTTCTGATACACCTCTGAGCAAATGGGACTTGAATGTGGACTTCATGGCTTAGAGGTAGGGACACCACCACTGTGCTACAAGAATCCCCCCCGCCACAACCATCCATAACTTTTTAGTATCTATGGTACAATGACATTGGCTTTTGTTTGTTTACAACTGTGAGTTTGATCAAGAGCTGGGTGTGAATGTGAGTGTGTGCGTGTGAGAGAGAGTGAGTGTGTGTGTGTCGGTATGTCTATCTAAATGTGTGTATCTGAGTCTACGTGTGTCTCTGGGTATATCTCTGTGTGTGACTGTGTGGATGCATGTGTATGAGTGTGCATGTGTTTATGTGCATATATGTGTGTGTGTGTCCGAGAGTATATATGTGTGTGTGTGTCCGAGAGTATATATGTGTGTGTGTGTGTGTGTCTGTCTGTCTCTCTGTCTGTGTCCGTATGTGTGTCTGTTTGTGTGTGTGTGTGCGTGTCTATCTGTCTGTCTCTCTGGCTGTGTGTGTCTGTTTGTCTGAGTGTGTGTGATTGTGTATGTGTGAGTCCGTGCATGTGTTTGTATGTGTGTTTGTGTCCATACGTGTGTGTGTGTGTGTATGCCTGTCTGGGTTTGAGCAAGGCATGTGTGTATGTATGCGTGCGTGTGTGGGTGTGTCTGTATGCATGTGTGAATGTGTCTTTGTGTGTGTGTGTGTGTGCCCTTCCCCAAGGCTTACCCTACACTGAGTTTGAAACAACCTTGAAGCTGTCCCACTTCCATGATACTTTCCCTGATTTGTGCTGGGCACCCTCTCAACAAGTGACAGCAAACCTGGCAGGACAGCAGCAGGAACCAATCCTTCCCCCTGACTTCTCCGTGCCCTGAACTGGTGAATAGCAGCAAGCATTGTGTGTTCTCAAGTTGAGGGAGGAGTGAGAAAACAGTTTGAGAACTGCTTGCACACTCACAACAAAACAAAAGGTTGACACTGGAGCTACCAGTTTGCTTTAAAACAAGGGGATCAAGAGGGATTACAAGAGATAAAGGGAGATTAATTAAAGAGGGAAGAGATTCAGTGCTCTTTATGTCTGCTACCTTGCAGTAAATATCACGCACAATGGCACTTACATAAATTTGACATGAACTGCCCTCGATGGTAATACAACAAAAACTGTAATTCTATAGTACCTTCCATATGTCAAAACATCCCAAATCCTTTCCCAATCAATCGATAATGTGCTTCTTGAAGTGTGGTCATGCTTGTAACTTAGGAAACACCGCAACTACTTTGTGCACAGCAAGATCTCACAGGCAGCAACGCATTGAAGAAACAGGTTAGTGCTGTTGGTAGCACGATAAATGTACATCAGGAGGAATCCCTTGCTTTCCTGCTCATGATTGCTGTGAGGATCGAAGGGCCCCTGGGTTTAACTTGACCCCTGAGAAATTTCCCCTGCGCTCTGCACTGCACTGCAATCGCAGAGTGGGTGCTGGGGTGGGATTTGAAACCACCACCTTCTGACTCCAAGTATGTCATCGCCAGTATGACTGTGAGACTGAAGCAGGGGAAGGAATCAGAGAGTAGGATTTTCAGCCTCTTGAACCCATCCCACCATTCAAGCAGATCATGGCCTGCTCTGTATCTTAATTCCATTGACACATCTGTCACTCTTGACAACCTTATTGAACAAAGATCTCTCACTTTATGTTCAGATTTTTTTTCAATTGTCCTCCTGCTTTGACGGTGTTTGATTTTCGATTTGATTGGATTTATTGTAGTCATGTGCACCTGAGTACAGTTTAAAGTTTTGTTTTGCGAGCAGGACAGGCAGATCATAGCAAACAAGGGCATACAGGTCATTGGGTGCTTAGACAGAGAGAGGTGCACAAGGTTACAGCTACGCAGGAGGGGCACAAAGCAAGATCAACATTATTTGAAGTCAGAGAGGTCCATTCAGCAGTCTAATAAGAAGGGAAGAAGCTGTTCCTGAACCTGTTGGTGAGTGTGTTCAAGCTTCTGTATCTTCTGCCTGATGGAAAAAATTGCAAGAAAGCATTATCGGGATGGGAGGGGCTTTTGATGATGTTGGCAGCCTAAGATGCCCATAATGTCCTGGGATGTTAGGTTAGGTGGATTAGCAAGGCAGGGGTGGGGTAGTGGTCTGGGGTGGGATGCTTTTCAGAGAGTGTGTGGACTCAAGGTGCTGAACGGCCTGCTTCCACACTGGACGGATTCTATGTTCAGTGTTCTGATCTACATTCATCACCTCAGCCATCACCATCAAGCGCCTCGTCTTCTCATTACTAGGTGGATGAATCTTGTTCAACTGTAGCTCAGTAAGTCGCACCCCTTGAGGCAGGCATAGTAAGTGCCTCTACATGGGCTCAGAATCCAAGAAGGGGGAATTAAGACAATAGTTTGTCATGGAGGAAGGAAGCCAGGGGTTGGGTTGTTCATGATGAGTCTGGGTTTTGGGCTATTTTGGCAGGGCAGCATGTTATAAAGCAGAGGTTGACCCACTTCTGAGAACTAAACTCAAAACACCCAAAAAGGAGCACCTCACCCTGTAATCTGTGAAAGGTGCTTTTCAGCAATTTTTAGTGGTTGGATAAAATAAATCTTTGAACTCACTTTAGAATCAACAAGTAACAACTCATTTATCTAACTCTAACAGTGAACAAATTAATTAGAATATTAACAAACTGGATAAATCCCTGCTTTTAACTGTTCCCAAATAAAGCAAGATTTTAATGGGATGCTGTTCCAATAAGTACAAGTCCCACTCATATAACAAGAATAGAAGTTAAGACTTTCGAAATTACAGCCAGCTTATGTGTCTTCTGGAATGTTCTGTGCCTTCTCTGTTGATTCTTCTGTCAGGACTATGAACAAGTTGTGTTGGTGGTACTGTCGTTATTTCGATGGTGCGTTCTCTCAATCATAGAGGAGGCTGTGAGTGCTGAGGGCCATTAGCTCAGGCAGGTGGCAGCTGGCTCTGGGAGTCTTTTTCCAACTGCCCCCTTTTTATACCCTTGATGACAGATCAATATTTCATACAATTGGATTGGTCCTATGTTGTCAAAACAATCAGAAGTGTAAACTTAATAGGTTTTTAGTATCTAGGTACCTGGTTCAAATTGATTGGCTAAATTCAAAAACCTGTTGTCTTGGTAAAAACTGCTGCTTGGCCTGCTAACTGCCGGCCCTCTCGATATGAATCTTTCAATTCGGGTGCTCTCTGTGTCCTTTTAAGCTTTCAAGCTGCTGCTCACAGATATCCATTTTAAATCTCTAAGCACATGATCTTCTAAAGGGACCGCGCAATGCACCACCCCACACCCACCCTCCCCCCACCACAATACAAACATCAGATTCTAACTTCTTGCCACCCAATTCATAGGTACTCGACTCAACTTGGCAACAAGCGCAGGGCCTAATGGCTGATATCAATGTATCACCGAGTAATTTGTTCGGCAGAAATACTTTGATTTCTAACCTGAGGACTTGAGGGATCAATGATGTAGGAAACACCGGGCTGAAATACAATAAGGATTTTAATAGGGATCAAGACGGAGGTGAGGGAATATTTGAGCAAATTGCCAACTTCAGACTTACTGTGGCAATTGGAGGATCATGGGCCGTTCAAATGTTTCTACATGGGAATGATAGTGAGTTGGGGGATGACTTTCTTCGGGGGAGAGACAGAAGAAAGGGGAGATTGAAAAGGCTAAGGAATGTGTCAGTGACATGAGGTACGAGCCACTTTAGATGGTTCGGTTGAGAGAGTTGATGTGAATATGGATAGAATATGCGAGACTGAAGGGGAATGAGCAGAGGGAGAGATAGTTAATTCAGAAAAGAGAGGGCAAGGGGAGTTAAAAAGGAAGCCGAAGGGACTAAAAAAAAACCAAGCAGTGGCTGGGTTCAAAGGTGAAGGCAGACAGCAGTGGTGGAGGAGATTCAGAACTCCTCCACCACAGGGACACGGGGACACAGTGATATAGGAACACAGGGACACGGGGACACGGGGACACGGGGACACAGTGATATAGGAACACAGGGACACGGGGACACGTGGACACGGAGACACGGGGACACAGGGACACGGGGATACAGTGACACAGGGACACGGGGACACGGGGACATGGGGACACAGGGACACGGGGACACGGGGACACAGGGTCACAGTGATATAGGAACACAGGGACACGGGGACACAGGGACACGGGGACAAGGGGACATGGGGACACGGGGACATGGGGACACAGGGACACGGGGACCAGGGGACACGGGGACACGGGGACATGGGGACACGGGGACACAGGGACACGGGGACAGGGGGACAGGGGGACACGGAGAGGGGAACACAGGGACACGGGGACACAGTGATATAGGAACACAGGGACACGGGGACACACGGGAACACAGAGACACGGGGACATAGGGACAGAGAGACACGTGGACAGGGGGACACGGGGACACAGGGACACAGAGACACAGTGACATGGGGACACAGGGACACAGAGACACGGGGACACAGGGACACAGAGACACGGGGACATGGGCACACGGGGACACGGGGACACAGTGACACGGGGACACGGGGACACGGGGAGACAGGGACACGGGGACACCGGGACACGGGGACACAGTGACACGAGGACACGGAAACACGGGGACACGGGTAGACAGGGACAGGGGGACACCGGGACACGGGGACACAGTGACACGGGGACACGGGGACACGGGGACACAGGGACACAGAGACACAGGGACACGGGGACACGGGGACACAGGGACACAGTGACACGGGGACACGGGGACACGGGGACACGGGGACACCGGGACACGGGGACACAGTGACACGGGGACAGGGGGACATGGACACGGGGACACAGGGACACGGGGACACAGTGACACGGGGATATCGGGACACGGGGACACGGGGGACACAGCGACACGGGGACACGGGGGACACAGCGACACGGAGACACGTGGACACAGGGACACGGGGACAGGGGGACACAGTGACACGGGGACATGGAGACACAGGGACACGGGGACACAAGGACATGGGGACACCGGGACACGGCGACACAGGGACACGGGGACACAGGGACACGGGGACTCAGTGACACGGGGACACAGGGACGCGGGGACATGGGGACATGTGGATACAGGGACATGGGGACACCGGGACACGGGGACACAGGGACACGGGGACAGGGGGACACGGACACGGGGACACAGTGATATAGGAACACGGGGACACGGGGACATAGTGACACGGGGACATGGGGACACAGGGACACAGGGACACGTGGACACAGGGACACGGGGACACAGTGATATAGGAACACGGGGACACGGGGACATAGTGACACGGGGACATGGGGACACAGGGACACAGGGACACGTGGACACAGGGACACGGGGACACAGTGATATAGGAACACAGGGACACAGGGACACGGGGACACGGAGACATGGAGACACAGGGACACGGGCACACAGGGACATGGGGACACAGGGACATGGAGACACGGGAACACAGTGATATAGGAACACAGGGACACAGTGACACGGGGACACGGGGACACAGGGACACGGGGACACAGGGACGCGGGGACACAGGGACACTTGGGCACGGGGACATGGGGACACGGACACGGGGACACACGGACACGGGGACGCAGTGATATAGGAACACAAGGACAGGGGGACACAGTGATATAGGAACACAGGGACACGGGGACACAGTGACACGGGGACACAGTGACACGGGGACACGGGGACACGGACATGGGAACACAGGGACACGGGGACACAGTGATAGAGGAACACAGGGACACGGGGACACAGTGACACGGGGACACGCGGACACGGGGACACAGGGACACAGGGACACGGGGACACAGACACGGGGACACAGGGACACCGGGACACAGTGACACGGGGACATGAGGACACGGGGACACGGGGACACAGGGACACGGGGACACGGGGACACAGGGACACGGGGACACGGACACGGGGACACAGGGACACGGGGACACAGTGATATAGGAACACAGGGACACGGGGAGACAGGGACACAGTGATATAGGAACAAAGGGACACCGGGACAGAAGGACACGGGGACACGGTGACACGGGGACACGGGGACACAGGGACAGAGAGACACGTGGACCCGTGGACACGGGGACACGGGGACACAGGGACACAGAGACACAGTGACACGGGGACACAGGGACACAGAGACACGGGGACATGGGCACACGGGGACACGGGGACACAGTAACACGGGGACACGGGGAGACAGGGACACGGGGACACCGGAACACGAGGACACAGTGACACGGGGACACGGGGACATAGGGGCACGGGGACACAGAGACACGGGGACACAGGGACAGAGAGACACGTGGACACGGGGACACGGGGACACAGGGACACAGAGACACAGTGACACGGGGACACAGGGACACAGAGACACGGGGACATAGGGACACAGAGACACGGGGACATGGGCACACGGGGACACGGGGACACAGTGACACGGGGACACGGGGACAGGGGGAGACAGGGACACGGGGACACCGGGACACGGGTACACAGTGACACGAGGACACGGAAACACGGGGACACAGGGACACAGGCACACGGGGACACGGGGACACAGTGACACAGGGACACGGGGACAAGGGGACACGGGGACACAGGGACACGTGGACACAGGGACACGTGGACACGGGGACACGGACACGGGGACACAGGGACACGGGGACACGGGGATATAGGAACACAGGGACACGGGGACACAGTGACACGGGGACACAGGGACACGGGGACACAGTGATATAGGAACATAGGGACACGGGGACATAGTGACACGGGGACATGGAGACACAGGGGCACAGGGACACCGGGACACGTGGACATGGGGACACAGGGACACGGGGACACGAGGACACAGGGACACGTGGACACGGGGACACAGTGACACGGGGACATGGAGACACGGGGACACAGGGACACCAGGACACGTGGACACGGGGACACAGTGACACGGGGACACGGGGACATGGACACGGGGACACAGGGACACGTGGACACAGTGATATAGGAACACAGGGACACGGGGATATAGTGACACGGGGACATAGTGACACGGGGACATAGGGACACGACACGGGGACACCGGGACACGTGGTCACAGGGGCACGGGGACACGGGGACACGGACACGGGGACACAGGGACACGGGGACACAGTGATATAGGAACATTGGGACACGGGGACACAGTGACACGGGACATGGAGACACGGGGACACAGGGACACGGGGACACAGGGACACGGGGACACAAGGACACAGGGACACGTGGACACGGGGACACAGTGATATAGGAACATTGGGACACGGGGACACAGTGACACGGGACATGGAGACACGGGGACACAGGGACATGGGGACACAGGGACACGGGGACACAAGGACACAGGGACACGTGGACACGGGGACACAGTGACATGGGGACATGGGGACACGGGGACACGGACATGGGGACACAGGGACGTGGGGACACAGTGATATAGGAACACAGGGACACAGGGACACGGGGACATGGAGACACGGGGAGACGGGTACACAGGGACACGGGGACACAGGGACACGGAGACACGGGGACACAGGGACACGGAGACACGGGGACACAGTGATATAGGAACACAGGGACACGGGGTCATGGGGACATGGAGACACGGGGACACGGGTACACAGGGACACGGGGACACAGGGACACGGAGACACGGGGACACAGGGATACGGAGACACGGGGACACAGTGACACGGGGACACAGGGACACGCGGACACAGTGACACGGGGACACAGTGACACGGGGACACAGGGACACAGTGACACAGGGACACGGGGACGCGTGGACATGGGGACACAGGGACACGGGGACACGAGGACACAGGGACACGTAGACACGCGGACACAGTGACACGGGGACACAGGGACACGCGGACACAGTGACACGGGGACACAGTGACACAGGGATACGGGGACACGGGGACACGGACATGGGGACACAGGGACACGGGGACACAGTGATATAGGAACACAGGGACACGGTGATATAGGAACACAGTGACACCGGGACACGTGGACACGGGGACACAGGGACACGGGGACAAGTGGACACGGGGACACAGTGACACCAGGACACGGGGACACAGTGTCACGGGGACACGGGGACACGGACACGGGGACACAGGGACATGCGGACACAGTGCCACGGGGACACAGTGACACGGGGACACAGAGACACAGGGACACGGGGACGCGTGGACACGGGGACACAGGGACACGGGGACACGAGGACACAGGGACACGTAGACACGCGGACACAGTGACACGGGGACACAGGGACACGGGGACAGGGGGACACGGACACGGGGATACAGGGACACGGGGACACAGTGATATAGGAACACGGGGACACGGGGACATAGTGACACGGGGACATGGGGACACAGGGACACAGGGACACGTGGACACAGGGACACGGGGACACAGTGATATAGGAACACAGGGACACAGGGACACGGGGACACGGAGACATGGAGACACAGGGACACGGGCACACAGGGACATGGGGACACAGGGACATGGAGACACGGGAACACAGTGATATAGGAACACAGGGACACAGTGACACGGGGACACGGGGACACAGGGACACGGGGACACAGGGACGCGGGGACACAGGGACACTTGGGCACGGGGACATGGGGACACGGACACGGGGACACACGGACACGGGGACGCAGTGATATAGGAACACAAGGACAGGGGGACACAGTGATATAGGAACACAAGGACAGGGGGACACAGTGATAGAGGAACACAGGGACACGGGGACACAGTGACACGGGGACACGCGGACACGGGGACACAGGGACACAGGGACACGGGGACACGGACACGGGGACACAGGGACACCGGGACACGGGGACACGAGGACACAGGTTCACGTGGACACGGGGACACAGTGACACGGGGACACAGCGACACGCGGACACAGCGACACGGGGACACAGCGACACAGGGACACGGGGATACGGGGACAGGGACATAGGGACACAGGGACACGGGGACACAGTGATAGAGGAACACAGGGACACGGGGATATAGGAACACAGGGCCACCGGGACACGTGAACACGGGGACACAGGGACACGGGGACACGAGAACACAGGGACACGTGGACACGGGGACACAGTGACACCGGGACGCGGGGACACAGTGACACGGGGACACGGACATGGGGACACAGGGACACGAGGACACAGTGATATAGGAACACAGGGACACGGGGACATAGTGACACGGGGACATGGGGACACGGGGACACGGGGACACAGGGACACGTGGACACAGGGACACGTGGACACGGGGACACGGGGACACGGGGACACGGACACGGGGACACAGGGACACGGGGACACAGTGATATAGGAACACAGGGACACGGGGACACAGTGACACGGGGACACGGGGACACAGGGACACGTGGACACAGGGGCACGGGGGCACGGGGACACGGGGACACGGACACGGGGACACAGGGACACGGGGACACAGTGATATAGGAACATAGGGACACGGGGACACAGTGACACGGGGACATGGAGACACGGGGACACAGGGACACCGGGACACGTGGACACGGGGACACAGGGACACGGGGACACGGGGACACAGGGACACGTGGACACGGGGACACAGGGACACAGTGACACAGTGATATAGGAACATAGGGACACGGGGACACAGTAACACGGGGACATGGAGACACGGGGACACAGGGACACCGGGACACGTGGACACGGGGACACAGTGACACGGGGACATGGACACGGGGACACAGGGACACGAGGACACAGTGATATAGGAACACAGGGACACGAGGACACAGTGATATAGGAACACAGGGACACGGGGACATAGTGACACGGGGACATAGTGACACGGGGACATAGAGACACGACACGGGGACACGGGGACACGTGGTCACAGGGGCACGGGGACACGGGGACACGGGGACACGGACACGGGGACACAGGGACACGGGGACACAGTGATATAGGAACATTGGGACACGGGGACACAGTGACACGGGGACATGGGGACACGGGGAGACAGGGACACGGGGACACGTGGTCACAGGGGCACGGGGACACGGGGACACAGTGATATAGGAACATTGGGACACGGGGACACAGTGACACGGGGACATGGAGACACGGGGACACAGGGACACGGGGACACAGTGATATAGGAACACAGGGACACGGGGACACAGTGACACGGGGACACGGGGACACAGGGACACGTGGACACAGGGGCACGGGGACAAGGACACGGGGACACGGACACGGGGACACAGGGACACGGGGACACAGTGATATAGGAACATTGGGACACGGGGACACAGTGACACGGGGACATGGAGACACGGGGACACAGGGACACGGGGACACAGGGACACGGGGACACAGTGATATAGGAACATTGGGACACGGGGACACAGTGACACGGGGACATGGAGACACGGGGACACAGGGACACGGGGACACAGTGATATAGGAACATTGGGACACGGGGACACAGTGACACGGGGACATGGAGACACGGGGACACAGGGACACGGGGACACAGTGATATAGGAACACAGGGACACGGGGACACAGTGACACGGGGACACGGGGACACAGGGACACGTGGACACGGGGGCACGGGGACACGGGGACAAGGACACGGGGACACGGACACGGGGACACAGGGACACGGGGACACAGTGATATAGGAACATAGGGACACGGGGACACAGTGACACGGGGACATGGAGACACGGGGACACAGGGACACAGGACACGTGGACACAGGGACACAGGGACACGGGGACACGAGGACACAGGGACACGTGGACACGGGGACACAGGGACACAGTGGCACAGTGATATAGGAACATAGGGACACGGGGACACAGTGACACGGGGACATGGAGACACGGGGACACAGGGACACCGGGACACGTGGACACGGGGACACAGTGACACGGGGACACGGGGACATAGTGACACGGGGACACAGGGACACCGGGACACAGTGACACGGGGACATGGGGACACGGGGACACGGGGACACAGGGACACGGGGACACGGGGACACAGGGACACGGGGACACGGGGACACGGACACGGGGACACAGGGACACGGGACACAGTGATATAGGAACACAGGGAGACGGGGAGACAGGGACACAGTGATATAGGAACAAAGGGACACCGGGACAGAAGGACATGGGGACACGGTGACACGGGGACACGGGGACACGGGGACACAGGGACAGAGAGACACGTGGACCCGTGGACACGGGGACACAGAGACACAGTGACACGGGGACACAGGGACACAGAGACACGGGGACATGGGCACACGGGGACACGGGGACACAGTGACACGGGGACACGGGGACACGGGGACACAGTGACACGGGGACACGGGGACATAGGGGCACGGGGACACAGAGACACGCGGACACAGCGACACGGGGACACAGCGACACAGGGACACGGGGATACGGGGACAGGGACATAGGGACACAGGGACACGGGGACACAGTGATAGAGGAACACAGGGACACGGGGATATAGGAACACAGGGACACCGGGACACGTGAACACGGGGACACAGGGACACGGGGACACGAGAACACAGGGACACGTGGACACGGGGACACAGTGACACCGGGACGCGGGGACACAGTGACACGGGGACACGGACATGGGGACACAGGGACACGAGGACACAGTGATATAGGAACACAGGGACACGGGGACATAGTGACACGGGGACATGGGGACACGGGGACATGGGGACACAGGGACACGTGGACACAGGGACACGTGGACACGGGGACACGGGGACACGGGGACACGGACACGGGGACACGGGGACACAGGGACACGGGGACACAGTGATATAGGAACACAGGGACACGGGGACACAGTGACACGGGGACACGGGGACACAGGGACACGAGGACACAGGGGCACGGGGACACGGGGACACGGGGACACGGACACGGGGACACAGGGACACGGGGACACAGTGATATAGGAACATAGGGACACGGGGACACAGTGACACGGGGACATGGAGACACGGGGACACAGGGACACCGGGACACGTGGACACGGGGACACAGGGACACGGGGACACGGGGACACAGGGACACGTGGACACGGGGACACAGGGACACAGTGACACAGTGATATAGGAACATAGGGACACGGGGACACAGTAACACGGGGACATGGAGACACGGGGACACAGGGACACCGGGACACGTGGACACGGGGACACAGTGACACGGGGACATGGACACGGGGACACAGGGACACGAGGACACAGTGATATAGGAACACAGGGACACGGGGACATAGTGACACGGGGACATAGTGACACGGGGACATAGGGACACGACATGGGGACACGGGGACACGTGGTCACAGGGGCACGGGGACACGGGGACACGGACACGGGGACACAGGGACACGGGGACACAGTGATATAGGAACATTGGGACACGGGGACACAGTGACACGGGGACATGGGGACACGGGGAGACAGGGACACGGGGACACGTGGTCACAGGGGCACGGGGACACGGGGACACAGTGATATAGGAACATTGGGACACGGGGACACAGTGACACGGGGACATGGAGACACGGGGACACAGGGACACGGGGACACAGTGATATAGGAACACAGGGACACGGGGACACAGTGATATAGGAACACAGGGACACGGGGTCACGGGGACATGGAGACACGGGGACACGGGTACACAGGGACACGGGGACACAGGGACACGGAGACACGGGGACACAGGGATACGGAGACACGGGGACACAGTGACACGGGGACACAGGGACCCGCGGACACAGTGACACGGGGACACAGTGACACGGGGACACGGGGACACAATGACACGGGGACACGGGGACACAGTGACACAGGGACACGGGGACGCGTGGACACGGGGACACAGGGACACGGGGACACGAGGACACAGGTTCACGTGTACACGGGGACACAGTGACACGGGGACACAGCGACACGCGGACACAGCGACACGGGGACACGGAGACACAGGGACACGGGGATACGGGGACAGGGACATAGGGACACAGGGACACGGGGACACAGTGATAGAGGAACACAGGGACACGGGGATATAGGAACACAGGGACACCGGGACACGTGAACACGGGGACACAGGGACACGGGGACACGAGAACACAGGGACACGTGGACACGGGGACACAGTGACACCGGGACGCGGGGACACAGTGACACGGGGACACGGACATGGGGACACAGGGACACGAGGACACAGTGATATAGGAACACAGGGACACGGGGACATAGTGACACGGGGACATGGGGACACGGGGACACGGGGACACAGGGACACGTGGACACAGGGACACGTGGACACGGGGACACGGGGACACGGGGACACGGGGACACGGACACGGGGACACAGGGACACGGGGACACAGTGATATAGGAACACAGGGACACGGGGACACAGTGACACGGGGACACGGGGACACAGGGACACGAGGACACAGGGGCACGGGGACACGGGGACACGGGGACACGGACACGGGGACACAGGGACACGGGGACACGGGGACACAGGGACACAGTGACACAGTGATATAGGAACATAGGGACACGGGGACACAGTAACACGGGGACATGGAGACACGGGGACACAGGGACACCGGGACACGTGGACACGGGGACACAGTGACACGGGGACATGGACACGGGGACACAGGGACACGAGGACACAGTGATATAGGAACACAGGGACACGGGGACATAGTGACACGGGGACATAGTGACACGGGGACATAGGGACACGACATGGGGACACGGGGACACGTGGTCACAGGGGCACGGGGACACGGGGACACGGACACGGGGACACAGGGACACGGGGACACAGTGATATAGGAACATTGGGACACGGGGACACAGTGACACGGGGACATGGGGACACGGGGAGACAGGGACACGGGGACACGTGGTCACAGGGGCACGGGGACACGGGGACACAGTGATATAGGAACATTGGGACACGGGGACACAGTGACACGGGGACATGGAGACACGGGGACACAGGGACACGGGGACACAGTGATATAGGAACACAGGGACACGGGGACACAGTGACACGGGGACACGGGGACACAGGGACACGTGGACACAGGGGCACGGGGACAAGGACACGGGGACACGGACACGGGGACACAGTGATATAGGAACATTGGGAAACGGGGACAGAGTGACATGGGGACATGGAGACACGGGGACACAGGGACACGGGGACACAGTGATATAGGAACACAGGGACACGGGGACACAGTGACACGGGGACACAGGGACACAGGGACACGTGGACACAGGGGCACGGGGACACGGGGACAAGGACACGGGGACACGGACACGGGGACACAGGGACACGGGGACACAGTGATATAGGAACATAGGGACACGGGGACACAGTGACACGGGGACATGGAGACACGGGGACACAGGGACACCGGGACACGTGGACACAGGGACACAGGGACACGGGGACACGAGGACACAGGGACACGTGGACACGGGGACACAGGGACACAGTGATATAGGAACATAGGGACACGGGGACACAGTGACACGGGGACATGGAGACACGGGGACACAGGGACACCGGGACACGTGGACACGGGTACACAGTGACACGGGGACACGGGGACATAGTGACACGGGGACATAGTGACACGGGGACATAGGGACACGACACGGGGACACCGGGACACGTGGTCACAGGTGCACGGGGACACGGGGACACGGGGACACGGACACGGGGACACAGGGACACGGGGACACAGTGATATAGGAACATTGGGACACGGGGACACAGTGACACGGGGACATTGAGACACGGGGACACAGGGACACGGGGACACAAGGACACAGGGACACGTGGACACGGGGACACAGTGACATGGGGACATGGGGACACGGGGACACGGGGACACGGATTGGGGACACAGGGACGTGGGGACACAGTGATATAGGAACACAGGGACACGGGGTCATGGGGACATGGAGACACGGGGACACGGGTACACAGGGACACGGGGACACAGGGACATGGAGACACGGGGACACAGGGACACGGAGACACGGGGACACAGTGATATAGGAACACAGGGACACGGGGCCATGGGGACATGGAGACACGGGGACACGGGTACACAGGGACACGGGGACACAGGGACATGGAGACACGGGGACACAGGGATACGGAGACACGGGACACAGTGACACGGGGACAAAGGGACACGCGGACACAGTGACACGGGGACACAGGGACACGCGGACACAGTGACACGGGGACACCGTGACACAGGGATACGGGGACACGGGGACACGGACATGGGGACACAGGGACACGGGGACTCAGTGATATAGGAACACAGGGACACGGTGATATAGGAACACAGTGACACCGGGACACGTGGAAACGGGGACACAGGGACACGGGGACACGTGGACACGGGGACACAGTGACACCATGACACGGGGACACAGTATCACGGGGACACGGGGACACGGACACGAGGACACAGGGACACGCGGACACAATGACACGGGGACACAGTGACACGGGGACACAGGGACACAGGGACACGGGGACGCGTGGACACGGGGACACAGGGACACGGGGATACGAGGACACAGGGACACGTAGACACGTGGACACAGTGACACGGGGACACAGGGACACGCGGACACAGTGACACGGGGACACAGTGACACAGGGATACGGGGACACGGGGACACGGACATGGGGACACAGGGACACGGGGACACAGTGATATAGGAACACAGGGACACGGTGATATAGGAACACAGGGACACCGGGACACGTGGACACGGGGACACAGGGACACGGGGACACGTGGACACGGGGACACAGTGACACCAGGACACGGGGACACAGTGTCACGGGGACACGGGGACACGGACACGGGGACACAGGGACACATGGACACAGTGATATAGGAACACAGGGACACGGGGACATAGTGACACGGGGACATGGGGACACGGGGACACAGGGACACGTGGACACAGGGACACGGGGACACAGAGACAAGAACACGGGGACACTGGGACACGGGGACACAGTGATATAGGAACACAGGGACAAGGGGACACAGTGACACGGGGACATGGAGACACGGGGACACAGTGATATAGGAACACAGGGACACGGGGACACAGTGACACGGGGACATGGAGACACGGGGACACAGGGACACCGGGACACGTGGACACGGGGACACTGGGACACGGGGACACGTGGACACAGGGACACGTTGACACGGGGACACAGTGACACCGGGACACGGAGACACATTGACACGGAGACACGGGGACATGAGGGCACAGTGATATAGGAACACAGGGACACGGGGACATAGTGACACGGGGACATGGGGACACGGGGACACGGGGACACAGGGACACGTGGACTCAGGGACACGGGGACACGGACACGGGGACACAGTGACACGGGGACACAGTGATATAGGAACACAGGGACACGGGGACACAGTGACACGGGGACATGGAGACATGGGACACAGGGACACGGGAACACAGTGACACGGGGACACAGTGACACGGGGATACGGGGACACAGTGACACAGGGACACGGGCCGCATGGACACGGGGACACTGGGACACGGGGACATGAGGACACAGTGACACGTGGACACGGGGACAGAGTGACACGGGGACATGGGGACACGGGGACACGGGGTCACGGGGACACAGGAACAGGGAGACACAGGGACACGGGGACACCGGGACACGGGGACACAGTGAAATAGGAACACAGGGACACGGAGACATTGTGACACGGGGACATGGGGACGCAGGGACAGGGGGACACGGGGAAACAGTGACACGGGGACACAGGGACACAGGGACACAGGGACACAGGGACACGTGGACATGGGGACGGGGGACACCGGGGCACGGGGACACAGTGACACGGGGACACGGGGACACAGACACGGGGAAACAGGGACACGGGGACACAATGATATAGGAACACAGGGACACGGGGACATAGTGACACGGGGACATGGGGACACAGGGACACAGGGACACGTGGACACAGGGACACGGGGACACAGTGATATAGGAACACAGGGACACGGGGACACAGTGACACGGGGACATGGGGACACGGGGAGACAGGGACACAGGGACACGTGGACACAGGGACACGGGGACACGGAGACATGGAGACACGGGGACACGGGCACACAGGGACACGGAGACACGGGGACACAGTGATATAGGAACACAGGGACACCGGGACACGTGGACACGGGGACACAGGGACACGGGGACACAGTGACAGGGGGACACGGGGACACAGGGACACAGGGACACGGGGACATGGGGACACGGACAGCGGGACACACGGACACGGGGACACAGTGATATAGGAACACAGGGACACGGGGACACAGTGACACGGGGACACAGTGACACAGGGACACGGGGACACAGTGACACGGGGACACGGGGACACGGACACGGGGACACAGGGACAGGAGGACACAGTGATATAGGAACACAGGGACACGGGGACATAGTGACACGGGGACATGGGGACACGGGGACACGGGGACACAGGGACACGTGGACACAGGGACACGGGGACACGGGGACACGGACACGGGGACACAGGGTCACGGGGACACAGTGATATAGGAACACAGGGACACGGGGACACAGTGACACGGAGACATGGAGACACGGGGACACAGGGACACGGGGACACAGTGACACGGGGACACAGTGACACGGGGATACGGGGACACAGTGACACAGGGACACGGGGATGCGTGGACACGGGGACACTGGGACACGGGGACACGGGGACACGGACATGGGGACACGGGGACATGGGGACACAGTGATATAGGAACACAGGGACATGGGGTCACGGGGACATGGAGACACGGGGACACGGGTACACAGGGACACGGGGACACAGAGACACGGAGACACGGGGACACAGGGACACGGAGACACGGGGACACAGTGATATAGGAACACAGGGACACGGGGTCACGGGGACATGGAGACACGGGGACACGGGTACACAGGGACACGGGGACACAGGGACATGGAGACACGGGGACACAGGGATACGGAGACACGGGGACACAGTGACACGGGGACACAGGGACACGCGGACACAGTGACACGGGGACACAGTGACACGGGGACACGTGGACACAGTGACACAGGGACACGGGGACGCGTGAACACGGGGACACAGGGACACGGGGACACGAGGACACATGGACACGCGCACACTGTGACACGTGGACACGGGGACACGGGGACACGGACATGGGGACACAGGGACACGGGGACACAGTGATATAGGAACACAGAGACACGGTGATATAGGAACACAGTGACACGGGGACACGGGGACACGGACACGGGGACACAGGGTCACGGGGACACAGTGATATAGGAACACAGGGACACGGGGACACAGTGACACGGAGACATGGAGACACGGGGACACAGGGACACGGGGACACAGTGACACGGGGACACAGTGACACGGGGATACGGGGACACAGTGACACAGGGACACGGGGACGCGTGGACACGGGGACACTGGGACACGGGGACACGGGGACACGGACATGGGGACACGGGGACATGGGGACACAGTGATATAGGAACACAGGGACATGGGGTCACGGGGACATGGAGACACGGGGACACGGGTACACAGGGACACGGGGACACAGAGACACGGAGACACGGGGACACAGGGACACGGAGACACGGGGACACAGTGATATAGGAACACAGGGACACGGGGTCACGGGGACATGGAGACACGGGGACACGGGTACACAGGGACACGGGACACAGGGACACGGAGACACGGGGACACAGGGATACGGAGACACGGGGACACAGTGACACGGGGACACAGGGACACGCGGACACAGTGACACGGGGACACAGTGACACGGGGACACGTGGACACAGTGACACAGGGACACGGGGATGCGTGAACACAGGGACACAGGGACACGGGGACACGAGGACACATGGACACGCGCACACTGTGACACGTGGACACGGGGACACGGGGACACGGACATGGGGACACAGGGACACGGGGACACAGTGATATAGGAACACAGAGACACGGTGATATAGGAACACAGTGACACGGGGACACGTGGACACAGGGACACGGGGACACCGGGTCACGGCGACACAGTGACACGGGGACACGGGGACACATGGACACGAGGACACAGTGATATAGGAACACAGGGACATGGGGACATAGTGACATGGGGACATGGGGACACGGGGACACGGGGACACAGGGACAAGTGGACACAGGGACACGTGGACACGGGGACACGGGGACACGGGGACACGGACACGGGGACACATGGACACGCGGACACTGTGACACGTGGACACGGGGACACGGGGACATGGACATGGGGACACAGGGACACGGGGACACAGTGATATAGGCACACAGAGACATGGTGATATAGGAACACAGGGACACCGGGATACGTGGACACGGGGACACAGGGACACGGGGACACGAGGACACAGGGACACGTGGACACGGGGACACAGTGACACGGGGACACGGGGACACAGGGACACAGGGACACGGGGACACCGGGACACGGGGACACAGTGACACGGGGACACGGGAACACATGGACACGAGGACACAGTGATATAGGAACACAGGGACACGGGGACATAGTGACATGGGGACATGGGGACACGGGGACACAGGGACACAGGGACACAGGGACACGTGGACACAGGGACACGGGGAAACGGGGACGGGGACACGGGGACACAGGGACACGGCTACACAGTGATATAGGAACATAGGGACACGGGGACACAGTGACATGGGTACATGGAGACACGTGGACACAGGGACACGGGGTCACGTGGACATGGAAACACAGGGACACGGGTACACAGGGACACAGGGACACGGGGGCCCGGGGACACGGACACGGGGACACAGGGACATGGGTACATAGTGACATGGGGACATGGGGACACGGGGACACGGGGACACAGGGACACGGGGACACGGAGAGACGGGAACACAGGGACATGGGGACACCGGGGCACGGGGACACAGTGACACGGGGACATGGGGACACGGACACGGGGATACAGTGATATAGGAACACAGGGACACGGGGACATAGTGACACGGGGACATGGGGACACAGGGACACAGGGACATGTGGACACAGGGACACGGGGACACAGTGATATAGGAACACAGGGACACGGGGACACAGTGACACGGGGACATGGGAACACGGGGAGACAGTGACACGGGGACATGGGGACACGGGGACACAGGGACACGGAGACACGGGGACACAGGGACACGGAGACATGGGGACACAGTGATATAGGAACACAGGGACACCGGGACACGTGGACACGGGGACACGGGGACACGGGGTCACAGTGACACGGGGACACAGGGACACAGGGACACGGGGACACGAGGACACAGGGACACGTGGACACGGGGACACAGTGACACGGGGACACAGGGACACAGGGACACGGGGACACCGGGACACGGACACGGGGACACAGGGACACGGGGACACAGGAACACGGGGACACGGAGAGACGGGGACACAGGGACACAGGGACATGGGGACACCGGGGCACGGGGACACAGTGACACGGGGACATGGGGACACGGACACGGGGATACAGGGACACGGGGACACAGTGATATAGGAACACAGGGACACGGGGACATAGTGACACGGGGACATGGGGACCCAGGGACACAGGGACACGTGGACACGGGGACACAGGGACACGTGGACACAGTGACACGGGGACACCGGGACACAGGGACACAGGGACACGGAGACATGGAGACACGGGGACACGGGCACACAGGGACAAGGGGACACAGGGACATGGAGATACGGGGACACAGTGATATAGGAACACAGGGACACCGGGACACGTGGACACGGGGACACAGGGACACGTGGACACAGTGACACGGGGACACAGGGACACAGGGACACGGGGACATGGGGATACGGACAGCGGGACACACGGACACGGGGACACAGTGATATAGGAACACAGGGACACGGGGACACAGTGATACGGGGACACAGGGACACAGGGACACGGGGACACGGGGACACATGGACACGAGGACACAGTGATATAGGAACACAGGGACACGGGGACATAGTGACATGGGGACATGGGGACACGGGGACACGGGGACACAGGGACACGTGGACACAGGGACACGTGGCCACGGGGACACGGGGACACGGACACGGGGACACATGGACACGCGGACACTGTGACACGTGGACACGGGGACACGGGGACATGGACATGGGGACACAG
The DNA here is from genome assembly GCF_037043375.1 of Chiloscyllium plagiosum. NCBI lineage: Eukaryota > Metazoa > Chordata > Chondrichthyes > Orectolobiformes > Hemiscylliidae > Chiloscyllium > Chiloscyllium plagiosum. Next base: position 146,046,270 of record NW_028270141.1, on the reverse strand, counting down.
GGACACAGTGATATAGGCACACAGAGACACGGTGATATAGGAACACAGGGACACCGGGACACGTGGACACGGGGACACAGGGACACGGGGACATGAGGACACAGGGACACGTGGACACGGGGACACAGTGACATGGGGACACGGGGACACGTGGACACGGGGACACGGGGACACCGGGACACGGGGAAACAGTGACACGGGGACACGGGGACACATGGACACGAGGACACAATGATATAGGAACACAGGGACACGGGGACATAGTGACATGGGGACATGGGGACACGGGGACACAGGGACACAGGGACACAGGGACACGTGGACACAGGGACACGGGGAAACGGGAACACGGACACGGGGACACAGGGACACGGCTACACAGTGATATAGGAACATAGGGAAACGGGGACACAGTGACATGGGTACATGGAGACACGTGGACACAGGGACACGGGGTCACGTGGACATGGAGACACAGGGACACGGGTACACAGGGACACGGGGACACAGGGACACGGAGACACGGGGACACAGGGACATGGAGACATGGGGACACAGTGATATAGGAACACAGGGACACCGGGACACGTGGACACGGGGACACAGGGACACGGGGTCACAGTGACACGGGGACACAGGGACACAGGGACACGGGGACACGAGGACACAGGGACACGTGGACACGGGGACACAGTGACACGGGGACACAGGGACACAGGGACACGGGGACACGGGGACACGGACACGGGGACACAGGGACACGGGGACATAGTGACATGGGGACATGGGGACACGGGGACACGGGGACACAGGGACACGGGGACACGGAGAGACGGGGACACAGGGACACAGGGACATGGGGACACCGGGGCACGGGGACACAGTGACACGGGGACATGGGGACACGGACACGGGGATACAGGGACGCGGGGACACAGTGATGTAGGAACACAGGGACACGGGGACATAGTGACACGGGGACATGGGGACCCAGGGACACAGGGACACGTGGACACAGGGACACGGAGACACAGTGATATAGGAACACAGGGACACGGGGACACAGTGACACGGGGACATGGGGACACGGGGAGACAGGGACACGGGGACACGTGGACGCAGGGACACGGGGACACGGAGACATGGAGACACGGGGACGCGGGCACACAGGGACATGGGGACACAGGGACACGGAGACACGGGGACACAGTGATATAGGAACACAGGGACACCGGGACACGTGGACACGGGGACACAGGGACACGTGGACACAGTGACACGGGGACACAGGGACACAGGGACACGGGGACATGGGGATACGGACAGCGGGACACACGGACACGGGGACACAGTGATATAGGAACACAGGGACACAGGGACACAGTGATACGGGGACAGAGGGTCACAGGGACACGGGGACACGAGGACACAGGGACACGTGGACACGGGGACACAGTGACACGGGGACACTGGGACACAGGGACACGGGGACACGGGGACACGGACACGGGGACACAGGGACACGGGGACACAGGGACACAGGGACACGGGGACACGGGGACACGGGGACACAGGGACACGAGGACACGGAGAGACGGGGACACAGGGACACAGGGACATGGGGACACCGGGGCACCGGGACACAGTGACACGGGGACATGGGGACACGGACACGGGGATACAGGGACACGGGGACACAGTGATATAGGAACACAGGGACACGGGGACATGGGGACACAGGGACACAGGGACACGTGGACACAGGGACACGGGGACACAGTGATATAGGAACACAGGGACACGGGGACACAGTGACACGGGGACATGGGGACACGGGGAGACAGGGACACGGGGACACGTGGACGCAGGGACACGGGGACACGGAGACATGGAGACACGGGGACGCGGGCACACAGGGACATGGGGACACGGGGACACAGTGATATAGGAACACAGGGACACCGGGACACGTGGACACGGGGACACAGGGACACGTGGACACAGTGACACGGGGACACCGGGACACAGGGACCGAGGGACACGGAGACATGGAGACACGGGGACACGGGCACACAGGGACAAGGGGACACAGGGACATGGAGATACGGGGACACAGTGATATAGGAACACAGGGACACCGGGACACGTGGACACGGGGACACAGGGACACGTGGACACAGTGACACGGGGACACAGGGACACAGGGACATGGGGACATGGGGATACGGACAGCGGGACACACGGACACGGGGACACAGTGATATAGGAACACAGGGACACGGGGACACAGTGACACGGGGACATAGTGACACAGGGACACGGGGACACGGACATGGGGACACAGGGACACGGGGACACAGTGATATAGGAACACAGGGACACGGGGACACGGGGACACGGGGACACGGGGACATGGGGACACGGGGACACGGGGACACGGGGACACGGACATGGGGACACAGGGACATGGGGACACAGTGATATAGGAACACAGGGACACGGGGTCACGGGGACATGGAGACACGGGGACATGGGGACACGGGGACACGGGGACACGGGGACACGGACATGGGGACACAGGGACATGGGGACACAGTGATATAGGAACACAGGGACACGGGGTCACGGGGACATGGAGACACGGGGACACGGGTACAAAGGGACATGGGGACACAGGGACACGGAGACACGGGGACACAGGGACACGGAGACACGGGGACACAGTGATATAGGAACACAGGGACACGGGGTCACGGGGACATGGAGACACGGGGACACGGGTATACAGGGACACGGGGACACAGGGACACGGAGACACGGGGACACGCGGACACAGTGACACGGGGACACAGTGACATGGGGACACGGGGACACAGTGACACAGGGACACGGGAACGCGTGAACACGGGGACACAGGGACACGAGGACACAGGGACAGGTGGACACGGGGACACGGGGACACATGGACACGCGGACACAGTGACACGGGTCACGGGCACACGGACATGGGGACACAGGGACATAGGGACACAGTGATATAGGAACACAGGGACACGGTGATATAGGAACACACGGACACCGGGACACGTGGACACGGGGACACAGGGACACGGGGACACGAGGACACAGGGACACGTGGACACGGGGACACAGTGACACGGGGACACGGGGACACGGGGACACGTGGACACAGGGACACAGGGACACAGGGACACCATGATACGGGGACACAGTGACACGGGGACACGGGGACACGGACACGGGGACACGGGGACACGGGGACACGGACACGTGGACACAGGGACACGGGGACACAGTGATATAGGAACACGGGGACACAGTGACACGGGTACATGGAGACACGTGGACACAGGGACACGGGGTCACGTGGACATGGAGACACGGGGACACGGGTACACAGGGACACGGGGACACAGGGATACAGGGACACGGGGACACGGGGACACGGAGACATGGGGACACAGTGATATAGGAATACAGGGACACCGGGACACGTGGACACGGGGACACAGGGACACGGGGACACAGTGACACGGGGACACAGGGACACAGGGACACAGGGACACGGGGACACAGTGACACGGGGACAGAGGGACACAGGGACACAGGGATACAGGGACACGGGGACACGGACATGGGAACACAGGGACACGGGGACACAGTGATAGAGGAACACAGGGACACGGGGACACAGTGACACGGGGACACGCGGACACGGGACACAGGGACACAGGGACACGGGGACACGGACAGGGGGACACAGGGACACCGGGACACAGTGATATAGGAACACAGGGACACAGTGACACGGGGACACGGGGACACAGTGATATAGGAACACAGGGACACGGGGACATAGTGACACGAGGACATTGGGACACAGGGACACGTGGACACAGGGACACGGGGACACAGTGATATAGGAACACAGGGACACGGGGACACAGTGACACGGGGACATGGGGACACGGGGACACAGTGATATAGGAACACAGGGACACGGGGACACAGGGACACGGGGACATGGAGACATGGAGACACGGGGACACGGGCACACGTGGACATGGGGACACAGGGACACGGGGACACAGGGACACGGGGACATGGGGACACCAGGACACGGGGACACAGGGACATGGGGACACAGGGACACAGGGACACGGGGACACGGACACAGGGACACAGGGACACGGGGACACAGTGACACGGGGACATCGGGACACGGGGACACGGGGACACGGGGGTGCAGGGACACAGGGTCACGGGGACACGGAGACATGGGGACACAGGGACACGGACACGGGGACACAGTGACACCGGGTCACAGTGACACGGGGACACGGGGACACGGAGAGACGGGGACACAGGGACACAGGGACACAGGGTCACGGGAACACGATGACATGTGGACATAGGGACACAGGGACACGGGGACATGGGGACACAGGGACACGGGGACACAGTGACACGGGGACACGTGGACATGGGGACACAGGGACACGGGGACACAGGGACACGGGGACACGGGGACACGGGGACACGGGAACACCGGGACACAAGGACACGGGGACACAGTGACACGGGGACAAGGGGACACGGGGACACCGGGACACAGCCACACAGGGACACAGAGATACGGGGACACGGGGACACAGTTATATAGGAACACAGGGACACGGGGAGACAGGGACAAAGGGACACAGGGACACGGGGACACGGGGACACGGGGACACCGGGACACGGGGACACGGGGACACCGGGACACGGGGTCACAGGGACATGGGGACACGGACACGGGGTCACAGGGACACGGGGACACGGGGACATGGGCACACAGGGACACGGGGACACAGTGACACAGGGACACGTGGACATGGGGACACAGGGACACGGGGACACGGGGACACTGGGACGCAAGGACACGGGGACACAGTGACACGGGGACACGGGGACACGGGGACACAGGGACACAGAGACACGGGGACACGGGGTCACGGGGACACAGAGACACAGTTATATAGGAACACAGGGACACAGGGACATGCGGACACAGTGACACGGGGACATGGGGACACAGTGACATGGGGACACGGGGACACAGGGATACGGGGACACCTGGACACAGGGACACGGGGACACGGACATGGGGTCACAGGGACACGGGGACACGGGGACACAGTTATATAGGAACACAGGGACACGGGGAGACAGGGACAAAGGGACACAGGGACACGGGGACACGGGGACACGGGGACACGGGGACACCGGGACACGGGGACACGGGGACACCGGGACACGGGGTCACAGGGACATGGGGACACGGACACAGGGTCACAGGGACACCGGGACATGGGCACACAGGGACACGGGGACACAGTGACACGGGGACACATGGACATGGGGACACAGGGACATGGGGACACAGGGACACGGGGACATGGGGACACGGGGACACTGGGACGCAAGGACACGGGGACACAGTGACACGGGGACAAGGGGACACGGGGACACAGGGACACAGAGACACGGGGACACGGGGTCACGCGGACACAGAGACACGGTTATATAGGAACACAGGGACTCAGGGACATGCGGACACAGTGACACGGGGACATGGGGACACAGTGACATGGGGACACAGGGACACAGGGATACGGGGACACCTGGACACAGGGACACGGGGACACGGACATGGGGTCACAGGGACACGGGGACATGGGGACACGTGGACACGGGGACACGGGGACACCGGGACACGGGGACACAGTGACACGGGGACACGGGGACACATGGACACGAGGACACAGTGATATAGGAACACAGGGACACGGGGACATAGTGACATGGGGACATGGGGACACGGGGACACAGGGACACAGGGACACAGGGACACGTGGACACAGGGACACGGGGAAACGGGGACACGGACACAGGGACACAGGGACACGGCTACACAGTGGTATAGGAACATAGGGACACGGGAACACAGTGACATGGGTACATGGAGACACGTGGACACAGGGACACGGGGTCACGTGGACATGGAGACACAGGGACACGGGTACACAGGGACACGGGGACACAGGGACACGGAGACACGGGGACACAGGGACATGGAGACATGGGGACACAGTGATATAGGAACACAGGGACACCGGGACACGTGGACACGGGGACACAGGGACACGGGGTCACAGTGACTCGGGGACACAGGGACACAGGGACACGGGGACACGAGGACACAGGGACACGTGGACACGGGGACACAGTGACACGGGGACACAGGGACACAGGGACACGGGGACACGGGGACACGGACACGGGGACACAGGGACACGGGGACATAGTGACATGGGGACATGGGGACACGGGGACACAGGGACACGGGGACACGGAGAGACGGGGACACAGGGACACAGGGACATGGGGACACCGGGGCACGGGGACACAGTGACACGGGGACATGGGGACACGGACACGGGGATACAGGGACACGGGGACACAGTGATATAGGAACACAGGGACACGGGGACATAGTGACACGGGGACATGGGGACACAGGGACACAGGGACACGTGGACACAGGGACACGGAGACACAGTGATATAGGAACACAGGGACACGGGGACACAGTGACACGGGGACATGGGGACACGGGGAGACAGGGACACGGGGACACGTGGACGCAGGGACACGGGGACACGGAGACATGGAGACACGGGGACGCGGGCACACAGGGACATGGGGACACAGGGACACGGAGACACGGGGACACAGTGATATAGGAACACAGGGACACCGGGACACGTGGACACGGGGACACAGGGACACGTGGACACAGTGACACGGGGACACCGGGACACAGGGACCGAGGGACACGGAGACATGGAGACACGGGGACACGGGCACACAGGGACAAGGGGACACAGGGACATGGAGATACGGGGACACAGTGATATAGGAACACAGGGACACCGGGACACGTGGACACGGGGACACAGGGACACGTGGACACAGTGACACGGGGACACAGGGACACAGGGACACGGGGACATGGGGATACGGACAGCGGGACACACGGACACGGGGACACAGTGATATAGGAACACAGGGACACGGAGACACAGTGATACGGGGACAGAGGGTCACAGGGACACGGGGACAAGAGGACACAGGGACACGTGGACACGGGGACACAGTGACACGGGGACACAGGGACACAGGGACACGGGGACACGGGGACACGGACACGGGGACACAGGGACACGGGGACATAGTGACATGGGGACATGGGGACACGGGGACACGGGGACACAGGGACACGAGGACACGGAGAGACGGGGACACAGGGACACAGGGACATGGGGACACCGGGGCACCGGGACACAGTGACACGGGGACACGGGGACATGGGGACACGGACACGGGGATACAGGGACACGGGGACACAGTGATATAGGAAAACAGGGACACGGAGACATGGGGACACAGGGACACAGGGACACGTGGACACAGGGACACGGGGACACAGTGATATAGGAACAAAGGGACACGGGGACACAGTGACACGGGGACATGGGGACACGGGGAGACAGGGACACGGGGACACGTGGACGCAGGGACACGGGGACACGGAGACATGGAGACACGGGGACGCGGGCACACAGGGACACGGAGACACGGGGACACAGTGATATAGGAACACAGGGACACCGGGACACGTGGACACGGGGACACAGGGACACGTGGACACAGTGACACGGGGACACCGGGACACAGGGACACAGGGACACGGAGACATGGAGACACGGGGACACGGGCACACAGGGACAAGGGGACACAGGGACATGGAGATACGGGGACACAGTGATATAGGAACACAGGGACACCGGGACACGTGGACACGGGGACACAGGGACACGTGGACACAGTGACACGGGGACACAGGGACACAGGGACACGGGGACATGGGGATACGGACAGCGGGACACACGGACACGGGGACACAGTGATATAGGAACACAGGGACACGGGGACACAGTGACACGGGGACATAGTGACACAGGGACACGGGGACACGGACATGGGGACACGGGGACACAGTGATATAGGAACACAGGGACACGGGGACACGGGGACACGGGGACACGGTGACACGGGGACACGGGGACACGGGGACACGGACATGGGGACACAGGGACATGGGGACACAGTGATATAGGAACACAGGGACACGGGGTCACGGGGACATGGAGACACGGGGACACGGGTACATAGGGACATGGGGACACAGGGACACGGAGACACGGGGACACAGGGACACGGAGACACGGGGACACAGTGATATAGGAACACAGGGACACGGGGTCACGGGGACATGGAGACACGGGGACACGGGTATACAGGGACACGGGGACACAGGGACACGGAGACACGGGGACACAGGGATACGGAGACATGGGGACACAGTGACACGGGGACACAGGGACACGCGGACACAGTGACACGGGGACACTGTGACACGGGGACACGGGGACACAGTGACACAGGGACACGGGGACGCGTGAACACGGGGACACAGGGACACGAGGACAAAGGGACACGTGGACACGGGGACACGGGGACACATGGACACGCGGACACAGTGACACGGGGACACGGGGACACGGGCACACGGACATGGGGACACAGGGACACAGGGACACAGTGATATAGGAACACAGGGACATGGTGATATAGGAACACACGGACACCGGGACACGTGGACACGGGGACACAGGGACACGGGGACACGAGGACACAGGGACACGTGGACACGGGGACACAGTGACACGGGGACACGGGGACACGGGGACACGTGGACACAGGGACACAGGGACACAGGGACACCATGATACGGGGACACAGTGACACGGGGACACGGGGACACGGACACAGGGACACAGGGACACGTGGACACATGGACACGCGGACACAGTGACACGGGGACACGGGGACACGGGGACACGTGGACACAGGGACACAGGGACACTGGGACACAGGGACACAGTGACACGGGGACACGAGGACACGGACACGGGGACACGGGGACACGGGGACACGGACACGGGGACACAGGGACACGGGGACACAGTGATATAGGAACACGGGGACACAGTGACACGGGTACATGGAGACACGTGGACACAGGGACACGGGGTCACGTGGACATGGAGACACGGGGACACGGGTACACAGGGACACGGGGACACAGGGATACAGGGACACGGGGACACGGGGATACGGAGACATGGGGACACAGTGATATAGGAATAAAGGGACACCGGGACACGTGGACACGGGGACACAGGGACACGGGGACACAGTGACACGGGGACACGAGGACACAGGGACACGTGGACATGGGAACACAGTGACACGGGGACACAGGGACACAGGGACACAGGGATACAGGGACACGGGGACACGGGGACACGGACACGGGGACACAGTGACACGGGGACACAGTGACACGGGGACACGGGGACACGGACATGGGAACACAGGGACACGGGGACACAGTGATAGAGGAACACAGGGACACGGGGACACAGTGACACGGGGACACGCGGACACGGGGACACAGGGACACAGGGACACGGGGACACGGACAGGGGGACACAGGGACACCGGGACACAGTGATATAGGAACACAGGGACACAGTGACACGGGGACACGGGGACACGGGGACACAGTGATATAGGAACACAGGGACACGGGGACATAGTGACACGAGGACATTGGGACACAGGGACACGTGGACACAGGGACACGGGGACACAGTGATATAGGAACACAGGGACACGGGGACACAGTGACACGGGGACATGGGGACACGGGGACACAGTGATATAGGAACACAGGGACACGGGGACACAGGGACACGGGGACATGGAGACATGGAGACACGGGGACACGGGCACACAGGGACATGGGGACACAGGGACACGGAGACACGGGGACACAGTGATATAGGAACACAGGGACACCGGGACACGTGGACACGGGGACACAGGGACACGGGGACACAGTGACACGGGGACACGGGGACACAGGGACATGGGGACACGAGGACATGGGGACACAGAGACACGTGGACATGGGGGCACAGGGACTCGGGGACACAGGGACACGGGGACACAGGGACACAGGGACATGGGGACATGGGGACACGGACAGCGGGACACCAGGACACGGGGACACAGTGATATAGGAACACAGGGACACGGGGACACAGTGACACGGGGACACAGTGACACAGAGACACGGGGACAAGGGGACACGGACATGGGGACACAGGGACACGGGGACACAGTGATATAGGAACACAGGGACACGGGGACACGGGGACACGGACACGGGGACATGGGGACACGGGGACACGGACATGGGGACACAGGGACATGGGGACACAGTGATATAGGAACACAGGGACACGGGGTCACGGGGACATGGAGACACGGGGACACGGGGACACAGGGACACGGGGGCACAGGGACACGGAGACACGGGGACACAGGGACACGGAGACACGGGGACACAGTGATATAGGAACACAGGGACACGTGGTCACGGGGACATGTAGGCACGGGGACATGGGTACACAGGGACACGGGGACACAGGGACACGGAGACCCAGGGACACAAGGATACGGAGACACGGGGACACAGTGACACGGGGACACGGGGACACAGTGACACAGGGACACGGGGACGCGTGAGCACGGTGACACAGGGACACGGGAAGACGAGGACACAAGGACACGTGGACACGGGGACACAGTGACACGGGGACACATGAACACGCGGACACAGTGACACGGGGACACAGTGACACAGGGACACGTGGACACGGGGACACGGACATGGGGACACAGGGACACGGGGACACAGTGATATAGGAACACAGGGACACGGGGACACAGTGACACGGGGACACAGGGACACAGGGACACGGGGACACGAGAACACAGGGACACGTGGACACGGGGACACAGTGACACGGGGACACAGGGACACAGGGACACGGGGGCACGGGGACACGGACACGGGGACACGGGGACACGGGGACACAGGGACATAGTGACATGGGGACATGGGGACACGGGGACACGGGGACACAGGGACACGGGGACACGGAGAGACGGGGACACGTGGACACAGGGACACAGGGACACTGGGATACGGGGACACAGTGACACGGGGACACGAGGACACGGACACGGGGACACGGGGACACGGACACGGGGACACAGGGACACGGGGACACAGTGATATAGGAACACGGGGACACAGTGACACGGGTACATGGAGACACGTGGACACAGGGACACGGGGTCACTTGGACATGGAGACACGGGGACACGGGTACACAGGGACACGGGGACACAGGGATACAGGGACAAGGGGACACGGGGACACGGAGACATGGGGACACAGTGATATAGGAATACAGGGACACCGGGACACGTGGACACGGGGACACAGGGACACGTGGACACAGTGACACGGGGACACGAGGACACAGGGACACGTGGACATGGGGACACAGTGACACGGGGACACAGGGACACAGGGACACAGGGATACAGGGACACGGGGACACGGGGACACGGACACGGGGACACAGTGACACGGGGACACAGTGACACGGGGACACGGGGACACGGACATGGGAACACAGGGACACGGGGACACAGTGATAGAGGAACACAGGGCCCCGGGTCACAGTGACACGGGGACACGCGGACACGGGGACACAGGGACACAGGGACACGGGGACACGGACAGGGGGACACAGGGACACCGGGACACAGTGATATAGGAACACAGGGACACAGTGACACGGGGACACGGGGACACGGGGACACAGTGATATAGGAACACAGGGACACGGGGACATAGTGACACGAGGACATTGGGACACAGGGACACGTGGACACAGGGACACGGGGACACAGTGATATAGGAACACAGGGACACGGGGACACAGTGACACGGGGACATGGGGACACGGGGACACAGTGATATAGGAACACAGGGACACGGGGACACAGGGACACGGGGACATGGAGACATGGAGACACGGGGACACGGGCACACAGGGACATGGGGACACAGGGACACGGAGACACGGGGACACAGTGATATAGGAACACAGGGACACCGGGACACGTGGACACGGGGACACAGGGACACGGGGACACAGTGACACGGGGACACGGGGACACAGGGACATGGGGACACGAGGACATGGGGACACAGAGACACGTGGACATGGGGGCACAGGGACTCGGGGACACAGGGACACGGGGACACAGGGACACAGGGACATGGGGACATGGGGACACGGACAGCGGGACACCAGGACACGGGGACACAGTGATATAGGAACACAGGGACACGGGGACACAGTGACACGGGGACACAGTGACACAGAGACACAGGGACAAGGGGACATGGACATGGGGACACAGGGACACGGGGACACAGTGATATAGGAACACAGGGACACGGGGACACGGGGACACGGACACGGGGACATGGGGACACGGGGACACGGACATGGGGACACAGGGACATGGGGACACAGTGATATAGGAACACAGGGACACGGGGTCACGGGGACATGGAGACACGGGGACACGGGGACACAGGGACACGGGGGCACAGGGACACGGAGACACGGGGACACAGTGATATAGGAACACAGGGACACGGGGTCACGGGGACATGTAGACACGGGGACATGGGCACACAGGGACACGGGGACACAGGGACACGGAGACCCAGGGACACAAGGATACGGAGACACGGGGACACAGTGACACGGGGACACGGGGATACAGTGACACAGGGACACGGGGACGCGTGAGCACGGTGACACAGGGACACGGGGACACGAGGACACAAGGACACGTGGACACGGGGACACAGTGACACGGGGACACATGAACACGCGGACACAGTGACACGGGGACACAGTGACACGGGGACACGTGGACACGGGGACACGGACATGGGGACACAGGGACACGGGGACACAGTGATATAGGAACACAGGGACACGGGGACACAGTGACACGGGGACACAGGGACACAGGGACACGGAGACACGAGAACACAGGGACACGTGGACACGGGGACACAGTGACACGGGGACACAGGGACACAGGGACACGGGGGCACGGGGACACGGACACGGGGACACGGGGACACGGGGACACGGGGACATAGTGACATGGGGACATGGGGACACGGGGACACGGGGACACAGGGACACGGGGACACGGAGAGACGGGGACACAGGGACACAGGGACATGGGGACACCGGGGCACGGGGACACAGTGACACGGGGACATGGGGACACGGACACGGGGATACAGGGACACGGGGACACAGTGATATAGGAACACAGGGACACGGGGACATAGTGACACGGGGACATGGGGACACAGGGACACAGGGACACGTGGACACAGGGACACGGGGACACAGTGATATAGGAACACAGGGACACGGGGACACAGTGACACGGGGACATGGGGACACGGGGAGACAGGGACACGGGGACACGTGGACGCAGGGACACGGGGACACGGTGACATGGAGACACGGGGACGCGGGCACACAGGGACATGGGGACACAGGGACACAGTGATATAGGAACACAGGGACACCGGGACATGTGGACACGGGGACACAGGGACACGTGGACACAGTGACACGGGGACACCGGGACACAGGGACCGAGGGACACGGAGACATGGAGACACGGGGACACGGGCACACAGGGACAAGGGGACACAGGGACATGGAGATACGGGGACACAGTGATATAGGAACACAGGGACACCGGGACACGTGGACACGGGGACACAGGGACACGTGGACACAGTGACACGGGGACACAGGGACACAGGGACATGGGGACATGGGGATACGGACAGCGGGACACACGGACACGGGGACACAGTGATATAGGAACACAGGGACACGGGGACACAGTGACACGGGGACATAGTGTCACAGGGACACGGGGACACGGACATGGGGACACAGGGACACGGGGACACAGTGATATAGGAACACAGGGACACGGGGACACGGGGACACGGGGACACGGTGACACGGGGACACGGGGACACGGGGACACGGACATGGGGACACAGGGACATGGGGACACAGTGATATAGGAACACAGGGACACGGGGTCACGGGGACATGGAGACACGGGGACACGGGTACATAGGGACATGGGGACACAGGGACACGGAGACACGGGGACACAGGGACACGGAGACACGGGGACACAGTGATATAGGAACACAGGGACACGGGGTCACGGGGACATGGAGACACGGGGACACGGGTATACAGGGACACGGGGACACAGGGACACGGAGACACGGGGACACAGGGATACGGAGACACGGGGGCACAGTGACATGGGGACACAGGGACACGCGGACACAGTGACACGGGGACACAGTGACACGGGGACACGGGGACACAGTGACACAGGGACACGGGGACGCGTGAACACGGGGACACAGGTACACGAGGACACGGGGACACGTGGACACGGGGACACGGGGACACATGGACACGCGGACACAGTGACACGGGGACACGGGCACACGGGCACACGGACATGGGGACACAGGGACACAGGGACACAGTGATATAGGAACACAGGGACACGGTGATATAGGAACACACGGACACCGGGACACGTGGACACGGGGACACAGGGACACGGGGACACGAGGACACAGGGACACGTGGACACGGGGACACAGTGACACGGGGACACGGGGACACGGGGACACGTGGACACAGGGACACAGGGACACAGGGACACCATGATACGGGGACACAGTGACACGGGGACACGGGGACACGGACACGGGGACACAGGGACACGTGGACACATGGACACGCGGACACAGTGACACGGGGACACGGGGATACGGGAACACGTGGACACGTGGACACAGGGACACAGGGACACCGGGATACGGGGACACAGTGACACGGGGACACGGGGACACGGACACGGGGACACGGGGACACGGGGACACGGGGACACGGGGACACGGACACGGGGACACAGGGACACGGGGACACAGTGATATAGGAACACGGGGACACAGTGACACGGGTACGTGGAGACAAGTGGACACAGGGACACGGGGTCACTTGGACATGGAGACACGGGGACACGGGTACACAGGGACACGGGGACACAGGGATACAGGGACAAGGGGACACGGGGACACGGAGACATGGGGACACAGTGATATAGGAATACAGGGACACCGGGACACGTGGACACGGGGACACAGGGACACGGGGACACAGTGACACGGGGACACGAGGACACAGGGACACGTGGACATGGGGACACAGTGACACGGGGACACAGGGACACAGGGACACAGGGATACAGGGACACGGGGACACGGGGACACGGACACGGGGACACAGTGACACGGGGACACAGTGACACGGGGACACGGGGACACGGACATGGGAACACAGGGACACGGGGACACAGTGATAGAGGAACACAGGGACACGGGGACACAGTGACACGGGGACACGCGGACACGGGGACACAGGGACACAGGGACACGGGGACACGGACAGGGGGACACAGGGACACCGGGACACAGTGATATAGGAACACAGGGACACAGTGACACGGGGACACGGGGACACAGTGATATAGGAACACAGGGACACGGGGACATAGTGACACGAGGACATTGGGACACAGGGACACAGTGATATAGGAACACAGGGACACGGGGACACAGGGACACGGGGACATGGAGACATGGAGACACGGGGACACGGGCACACAGGGACATGGGGACACAGGGACACGGAGACACGGGGACACAGTGATATAGGAACACAGGGACACCGGGACACGTGGACACGGGGACACAGGGACACGGGGACACAGTGACACGGGGACACGGGGACACAGGGACATGGGGACACGAGGACATGGGGACACAGAGACACGTGGACATGGGGGCACAGGGACTCGGGGACACAGGGACACGGGGACACAGGGACACAGGGACATGGGGACATGGGGACACGGACAGCGGGACACCAGGACACGGGGACACAGTGATATAGGAACACAGGGACACGGGGACACAGTGACACGGGGACACAGTGACACAGAGACACGGGGACACGGGGACACGGACATGGGGACACAGGGACACGGGGACACAGTGATATAGGAACACAGGGACACGGGGACACGGGGACACGGACACGGGGACACGGGGACACGGGGACACGGACATGGGGACACAGGGACATGGGGACACAGTGATATAGGAACACAGGGACACGGGGTCACGGGGATATGGAGACACGGGGACACGGGGACACAGGGGCATGGGGGCACAGGGACACGGAGACACGGGGACACAGGGACACGGAGACACGGGGACACAGTGATATAGGAACACAGGGACACGGGGTCACGGGGACATGGAGACACGGGGACATGGGTACACAGGGACACGGGGACACAGGGACACGGAGACCCTGGGACACAGGGATACGGAGACACGGGGACACAGTGACACGGGGACACGGGGACACAGTGACACAGGGACACGGGGACGCGTGAGCACGGTGACACAGGGACACGGGGACACGAGGACACAAGGACACGTGGACACGGGGACACAGTGACACGGGGACACATGAACACGTTGACACAGTGACACGGGGACACAGTGACACGGGGACACGTGGACACGGGGACACGGACATGGGGACACAGGGACACGGGGACACAGTGATATAGGAACACAGGGACACGGTGATATAGGAACACAGGGACACCGGGACACGTGGACACGGGGACACAGGGACACGGGGACACGTGGACACAGGGACACGTGGACACGGGGACACAGTGACACAGGGACACGGGGACGCGTGAGCACGGTGACACAGGGACACGGGGACACGAGGACACAAGGACACGTGGACACGGGGACACAGTGACACGGGGACACATGAACACGCGGACACAGTGACACGGGGACACAGTGACACGGGGACACGTGGACACGGGGACACGGACATGGGGACACAGGGACACGGGGACACAGTGATATAGGAACACAGGGACACGGTGATATAGGAACACAGGGACACCGGGACACGTGGACACGGGGACACAGGGACACGGGGACACGTGGACACAGGGACACGTGGACACGGGGACACAGTGACATGGGGACACGGGGACACAGGGACACGGGGACACGGGGACATGTGGACACAGGGACACGGGGACACCGGGACACGGGGACACATTGACACGGGGACACGGGGACACGGACACGGGGACACAGGGACACAAGGACACAGTGATATAGGAACACAGGGACACGGGGACATAGTGACATGGGGACATGGGGACACGGGGACACGGGGACACAGGGACACGTGGACACAGGGACACGGGGACACGGGGACACGGACACGGGGACACAGGGATACGGGGACACAGTGATATAGGAACATAGGGACACGGGGACACAGTGACACGGGTACATGGAGACACGTGGACACAGGGACATGGGGTCGCGTGGACATGGAGACACGGGGACACGGGTACACTGGTACACAGGGACACGGGGACACAGGGACACGGAGACACGGGGACACAGGGACACGGAGACACGGGGACACAGTGATATAGGAACACAGGGACACCGGGACACGTCGACACGGGGACACGGGGACACGGGGACACAGGGACACGGGGACACGAGGACACAGGGACACGTGGACACGGGGACACAGTGACACGGGGACACAGGGACACGGGGACACAGGGACACAGGGACACGGGGACACGGGGACACGGACACGGGGACACAGGGACACAGGGACACAGTGACACGCGGACATGGGGACACGGGGACACGGACATGGGGACACAGGGACACGGGGACACAGTGATATAGGAACACAGGGACACGGGGACACGGGGACACGGACACGGGGACACGGGGACACGGGGACACGGACATGGGGACACAGGGACATGGGGACACAGTGATATAGGAACACAGGGACACGGGCTCACGGGGATATGGAGACACGGGGACACGGGGACACAGGGGCATGGGGGCACAGGGACATGGAGACACGGGGACACAGGGACACGGAGACACGGGGACACAGTGATATAGGAACACAGGGACACGGGGTCACGGGGACATGGAGACACGGGGACATGGGTACACAGGGACACGGGGACACAGGGACACGGAGACCCTGGGACACAGGGATACGGAGACACGGGGACACAGTGACACGGGGACACGGGGACACAGTGACACAGGGACACGGGGACGCGTGAGCACGGTGACACAGGGACACGGGGACACGAGGACACAAGGACACGTGGACACGGGGACACAGTGACACGGGGACACATGAACACGCGGACACAGTGACACGGGGACACAGTGACACGGGGACACGTGGACACGGGGACACGGACATGGGGACACAGGGACACGGGGACACAGTGATATAGGAACACAGGGACACGGTGATATAGGAACACAGGGACACCGGGACACGTGGACACGGGGACACAGGGACACGGGGACACGTGGACACAGGGACACGTGGACACGGGGACACAGTGACACAGGGACACGGGGACGCGTGAGCACGGTGACACAGGGACACGGGGACACGAGGACACAAGGACACGTGGACACGGGGACACAGTGACACGGGGACACATGAACACGCGGACACAGTGACACGGGGACACAGTGACACGGGGACACGTGGACACGGGGACACGGACATGGGGACACAGGGACACGGGGACACAGTGATATAGGAACATAGGGACACGGTGATATAGGAACACAGGGACACCGGGACACGTGGACACGGGGACACAGGGACACGGGGACACGTGGACACAGGGACATGTGGACACGGGGACACAGTGACATGGGGACACGGGGACACAGGGACACGGAGACACGGGGACACAGTGATATAGGAACACAGGGACACGGGGACATAGTGACATGGGGACATGGGGACACGGGGACACGGGGACACAGGGACACGTGGACACAGGGACACGGGGACACGGGGACACGGACACGGGGACACAGGGATACAGGGACACAGTGATATAGGAACATAGGGACACGGGGACACAGTGACACGGGTACATGGAGACACGTGGACACAGGGACATGGGGTCGCGTGGACATGGAGACACGGGGACACGGGTACACTGGTACACAGGGACACGGGGACACAGGGACACGGAGACACGGGGACACAGGGACACGGAGACACGGGGACACAGTGATATAGGAACACAGGGACACCGGGACACGTCGACACGAGGACACGGGGACACGGGGACACAGGGACACGGGGACACGAGGACACAGGGACACGTGGACACGGGGACACAGTGACACGGGGACACAGGGACACGGGGACACAGGGACACAGGGACACGGGGACACGGGGACACGGACACGGGGACACAGGGACACAGGGACACAGTGACACGCGGACATGGGGACACGGGGACACGGGGACAGGGGACACGGGGACACGGAGAGACGGGGGCACAGGGACACAGGGTCACGGGACACGAAGACATGGGGACTCAGGGACACGGAGACACGGGGACACAGTGATATTGGAACACAGGGACATCGGGACACAAGGACACGGGGACACAGTGACACAGGGACACGGGGACACGGGGACACAGGGACACGTGGACACAGGGACACGGGGACACGGGGACACGGACACGGGGACACAGGGATACGGGGACACAGTGATATAGGAACATAGGGACACGGGGACACAGTGACACGGGTACATGGAGACACGTGGACACAGGGACATGGGGTCGCGTGGACATGGAGACACGGGGACACGGGTACACTGGTACACAGGGACACGGGGACACAGGGACACGGAGACACGGGGACACAGGGACACGGAGACACGGGGACACAGTGATATAGGAACACAGGGACACCGGGACACGTCGACACGGGGACACGGGGACACGGGGACACAGGGACACGGGGACACGAGGACACAGGGACACGTGGACACGGGGACACAGTGACACGGGGACACAGGGACACGGGGACACAGGGATATAGGAACACAGTGATATAGGAACACAGGGACACGGAGACACAGTGATATAGGAACACAGTGATATAGGAACACAGGGACACGGGGACACAGTGATATAGGAACACAGGGACACAAAGGCGTAGAGATATAGGAACACAGAGACATAGGAACACAGGGATATAGGGATATAGGAACAAAGAGACACAGGACCACAGGAATAAAGTGATATTGGAACACAGGGACACAGGGAGATAGTGATATAGGAACACAGAAACACTCGGAAGGACAGAAGGACAGAAGGACACTATATAATGATATAAGAACATGGACACAGGAAGACAGGAATATAGTGATATAGGAACACAGGGACACAGGAATACAGAGACACGGTGATACAGGGACACAGGAATATAGTGATACAGGAACACAGGAATATAGAGATAAAGGAACACGAATAAATGAATATAGTGAATTAGGAACACAGGGACACAGGGACACAGGGACACGTGGACATGGGGACACAGGGACATGGGGACACAGGGACACGGGGACATGGGGACACGGGGACACTGGGACGCAAGGACACGTGGACACAGTGACACGGGGACACGGGGACATGGGGACACAGGGACACAGAGACACAGTTATATAGGAACACAGGGACTCAGGGACATGCGGACACAGTGACACGGGGACATGGGGACACAGTGACATGGGGACACGGGGACACAGGGATACTGGGACACCTGGACACAGGGACACGGACATGGGGTCACAGGGACACGGGGACATGGGGACACGGGGTCACAGGGATATAGGAACACAGTGATATAGGAACACAGGGACACGGAGACACAGTGATATAGGAACACAGTGATATAGGAACACAGGGACACGGGGACACAGTGATATAGGAACACAGGGACACAAAGGCGTAGAGATATAGGAACACAGAGACATAGGAACACAGGGATATAGGGATATAGGAACAAAGAGACACAGGACCACAGGAATAAAGTGATATTGGAACACAGGGACACAGGGAGATAGTGATATAGGAACACAGAAACACTCGGAAGGACAGAAGGACAGAAGGACACAAGGACACTATATAATGATATAAGAACATGGACACAGGAAGACAGGAATATAGTGATATAGGAACACAGGGACACAGGAATATAGGAATATAGTGAATTAGGAACACAGGGACACAGGAATATGGTGATATAGGAACACAGGGACACAGGAACACAGGAATATAGAGATAAAGGAACACAGGCCCACACGAATAAATGAATATAGTGAATTAGGAACACAGGGACACAGGGACACAGGAATATAGGAATATAGTGAAATAGGAACACAGGGACACAGGGACACAGGGACACGGAGACACGGGGACACAGGGACACGGAGACATGGGGACACAGTGATATAGGAACACAGGGACACCGGGACACGTCGACACGGGGAAACGGGGACACGGGGACACTGGTACACAGGGACACGGGGACACAGGGACACGGAGACACGGGGACACAGGGACACGGAGACATGGGGACACAGTGATATAGGAACACAGGGACACCGGGACACGTCGACACGGGGACACGGGGACACGGGGACACAGGGACATGGGGACACGAGGACACAGGGACACGTGGACACGGGGACACAGGGACACAGAGACACGGGGACATGGGGACATGGGGACACAGGGACACAGAGACACGGGGACACGGGGATACAGAGACACGGAGACACGGGGACATGGGGACACAGGGACACAGAGACACGGGGACATAGGGACACAGAGACACGGGGACACGGGGACATGGCGACATGGAGACACGGGGACACGGGGACACAGTGACACGGGGACACGGGGACACAGGGACATGGGGTAAGGGGACACGGGGACACAGGGGCACAGGGACACGGGGACACAGAGACATGGGGACACAGGGACACGGAGACACGGGGACACAGTGATATAGGAACACAGGGACACCGGGACACAAGGACACGAGGACACAGGGACACGGGGACACAGTGACATGGAGACACGTGGACATGGGGACACAGGGACACGGGGACACAGGGACACGGGGACATGGGGACACCAGGACACGGGGACACAGGGACATGGGGACACAGGGACACAGGGACACGGGGACACAGACACAGGGAAACAGGGACACGGGGACACAGTGACACGGGGACATCGGGACACGGGGACACGGGGACACGGGGGTGCAGGGACACAGGGTCACGGGGACACGGAGACATGGGGACACAGGGACACGGACACGGGGACACAGTGACACGGGGTCACAGTGACACGGGGACACGGGGACACGGAGAGACGGGGACACAGGGACACAGGGTCACGGGAACACGATGACATGTGGACATAGGGACACAGGGACACGGGGACATGGGGACACAGGGACACGGGGACACAGTGACACGGGGACACGTGGACATGGGGACACAGGGACACGGGGACACAGGGACACGGGGACACGGGGACACGGGGACACGGGGACACGGGAACACCGGGACACAAGGACATGGGGACACAGTGACACGGGGACAAGGGGACACGGGGACACCGGGACACAGCCACACAGGGACACAGAGACACGGGGACACGGGGACACAGGGACATGGGGACACAGGGACACGGGGACATGGGGACACGGGGACACTGGGACGCAAGGACACGGGGACACAGTGACACGGGGACACAGTGACACAGGGACACATGGACATGGGGACACAGGGACATGGGGACACAGGGACACGGGGACATGGGGACACGGGGACACTGGGACGCAAGGACACGGGGACACAGTGACACGGGGACACGGGGACACGGGGACACAGGGACACAGAGACACGGGGACACGGGGTCACGGGGACACAGAGACACGGTTATATAGGAACACAGGGACTCAGGGACATGCGGACACAGTGACACGGGGACATGGGGACACAGGGACACAGGGATACGGGGACACCTGGACACAGGGACACGGGGACACGGACATGGGGTCACAGGGACACGGGGACATGGGGACACGGGGTCACAGGGATATAGGAACACAGTGATATAGGAACACAGGGACACGGAGACACAGTGATATAGGAACACAGTGATATAGGAACACAGGGACACGGGGACACAGTGATATAGGAACACAGGGACACAAAGGCGTAGAGATATAGGAACACAGAGACATAGGAACACAGGGATATAGGGATATAGGAACAAAGAGACACAGGACCACAGGAATAAAGTGATATTGGAACACAGGGACACAGGGAGATAGTGATATAGGAACACAGAAACACTCGGAAGGACAGAAGGACAGAAGGACACAAGGACACTATATAATGATATAAGAACATGGACACAGGAAGACAGGAATATAGTGATATAGGAACACAGGGACACAGGAATACAGAGACACGGTGATACAGGGACACAGGAATATAGTGATACAGGAACACAGGAATATAGAGATAAAGGAACACGAATAAATGAATATAGTGAATTAGGAACACAGGGACACAGGGACACAGGAATATAGGAATATAGTGAAATAGGAACACAGGGACACAGGAATATAGGAATATAGTGAATTAGGAACACAGGGACACAGGAATATGGTGATATAGGAACACAGGGACACAGGAACACAGGAATATAGAGATAAAGGAACACAGGCCCACACGAATAAATGAATATAGTGAATTAGGAACACAGGGACACAGGGACACAGGAATATAGGAATATAGTGAAATAGGAACACAGGGACACAGGGACACAGGGACACGGAGACACGGGGACACAGGGACACGGAGACATGGGGACACAGTGATATAGGAACACAGGGACACCGGGACACGTCGACACGGGGAAACGGGGACACGGGGACACGGGTACACTGGTACACAGGGACACGGGAACACAGGGACACGGAGACACGGGGACACAGGGACACGGAGACATGGGGACACAGTGATATAGGAACACAGGGACACGTCGACACGGGGACACGGGGACACGGGGACACAGGGACACGGGGACACGAAGACACAGGGACACGTGGACACGGGGACACAGTGACACGGGGACACAGGGACACGGGGACACAGGGACACAGGGACACGGGGACACGGACACGGGGACACAGGGACACAGGGACACAGTGACACGCGGACATGGGGACACGGGGACACGGGGACACGGGGACAGAGGGACACGGGGACACGGAGAGACGGGGACACAGGGACACAGGGTCACGGGACACGAAGACATGGGGACTCAGGGACACGGAGACACGGGGACATAGGGACACAGAGACACGGGGACACGGGGACATGGCGACATGGAGACACGGGGACACGGGGACACAGTGACACGGGGACACGGGGACACAGGGACATGGGGTAAGGGGACACGGGGACACAGGGGCACAGGGACACGGGGACACAGAGACATGGGGACACAGGGACACGGAGACACGGGGACACAGTGATATAGGAACACAGGGGCACCGGGACACGGGGACACAGGGATACGGGGACACAGTGACACGGGGACACGGGAAATGGGGACACAGGGACACGGGGCAAGGGGACACGGGGACACAGGGGCACAGGGACACGGGGACACGGAGACACGGGGACACCAGGACACGGGGACACAGGGACATGGGGACACAGGGACACAGGGACACAGGGACACGGGGACACAGGGACACGGGGACATGGGAACACGGACACGGGGACACAGGGACACGAGGACACAGTGATATAGGAACACAGTGACACAGGGACACGGGGACATAGTGACACGGGGACACGGGGACACAGAGACACAGGGACATGGGGACACGGAGACACGGGGACACAGGGACACAGTTATATAGGAACACAGCGATATAGGAACACAGGGACACCGGGACACAAGGACACGGGGACACAGGGACACGGGGACACAGTGACATGGGGACACGTGGACATGGGGACACAGGGACACGGGGACACAGGGACACGGGGACATGGGGACACCAGGACACGGGGACACAGGGACATGGGGACACAGGGACACAGGGACACAGGGACACGGGGACACGGACACAGGGACACAGGGACACGGGGACACAGTGACACGGGGACATCGGGACACGGGGACACGGGGGTGCAGGGACACAGGGTCACGGGGACACGGAGACATGGGGACACAGGGACACGGACACGGGGACACAGTGACACCGGGTCACAGTGACACGGGGACACGGGGACACGGGGACACGGAGAGACGGGGACACAGGGACACAGGGTCACGGGAACACGATGACATGTGGACATAGGGACACAGGGACACGGGGACATGGGGACACAGGGACACGGGGACACAGTGACACGGGGACACGTGGACATGGGGACACAGGGACACGGGGACACAGGGACACGGGGACACGGGGACACGGGGACACGGGGACACGGGAACACCGGGACACAAGGACACGGGGACACAGTGACACGGGGACAAGGGGACACGGGGACACCGGGACACAGCCACACAGGGACACAGAGACACGGGGACACGGGGACACGGGGACACAGTTATATAGGAACACAGGGACACGGGGAGACAGGGACAAAGGGACACAGGGACACGGGGACACGGGGACACGGGGACACCGGGACACGGGGACACGGGGACACCGGGACACGGGGTCACAGGGACATGGGGACACGGACACGGGGTCACAGGGACACGGGGACACGGGGACATGGGCACACAGGGACACGGGGACACAGTGACACAGGGACACGTGGACATGGGGACACAGGGACACGGGGACACGGGGACACTGGGACGCAAGGACACGGGGACACAGTGACACGGGGACACGGGGACACGGGGACACAGGGACACAGAGACACGGGGACACGGGGTCACGGGGACACAGAGACACAGTTATATAGGAACACAGGGACACAGGGACATGCGGACACAGTGACATGGGGACACAGTGACATGGGGACACGGGGACACAGGGATACGGGGACACCTGGACACAGGGACACGGGGACACGGACATGGGGTCACAGGGACACGGGGACACGGGGACACGGGGACGCAGTTATATAGGAACACAGGGACACGGGGAGACAGGGACAAAGGGACACAGGGACACGGGGACACGGGGACACGGGGACACGGGGACACCGGGACACGGGGACACGGGGACACCGGGACACGGGGTCACAGGGACATGGGGACACGGACACGGGGTCACAGGGACACGGGGACATGGGCACACAGGGACACGGGGACACAGTGACACGGGGACACGTGGACATGGGGACACAGGGACATGGGGACACAGGGACACGGGGACATGGGGACACGGGGACACTGGGACGCAACGACACGGGGACACAGTGACACGGGGACACGGGGACACGGGGACACAGGGACACAGAGACACGGGGACACGGGGTCACGGGGACACAGAGACACAGTTATATAGGAACACAGGGACTCAGGGACATGCGGACACAGTGACACGGGGACATGGGGACACAGTGACATGGGGACACGGGGACACAGGGATTCGGGGACACCTGGACACAGGGACACGGGGACACGGACATGGGGTCACAGGGACACGGGGACATGGGGACACGGGGTCACAGGGATATAGGAACACAGTGATATAGGAACACAGGGACACAGGGACACAGTGATATAGGAACACAGTGATATAGGAACACAGGGACACGGGGACACAGTGATATAGGAACACAGGGACACAAAGGCGTAGAGATATAGGAACACAGAGACATAGGAACACAGGGATATAGGGATATAGGAACAAAGAGACACAGGACCACAGGAATAAAGTGATATTGGAACACAGGGACACAGGGAGATAGTGATATAGGAACACAGAAACACTCGGAAGGACAGAAGGACAGAAGGACACTATATAATGATATAAGAACATGGACACAGGAAGACAGGAATATAGTGATATAGGAACACAGGGACACAGGAATACAGAGACACGGTGATACAGGGACACAGGAATATAGTGATACAGGAACACAGGAATATAGAGATAAAGGAACACGAATAAATGAATATAGTGAATTAGGAACACAGGGACACAGGGACACAGGAATATAGGAATATAGTGAAATAGGAACACAGGGACACAGGAATATAGGAATATAGTGAATTAGGAACACAGGGACACAGGAATATGGTGATATAGGAACACAGGGACACAGGAACACAGGAATATAGAGATAAAGGAACACAGGCCCACACGAATAAATGAATATAGTGAATTAGGAACACAGGGACACAGGGACACAGGAATATAGGAATATAGTGAAATAGGAACACAGGGACACAGGGACACAGGGACACAGGAATATGGTGATATAGGAACACAGGGACACAGGAACACAGGAATATGGAAATATAGTGATATAGGAACACAGGAACACAGGGACACAGGAATATGGTGATATAGGAACACAGGGACACAGGAATATAGGAATATAGTGAAATAGGAACACAGGGACACAGGAATATAGGAATATAGTGAAATAGGAACACAGGGACACAGGGACACAGGAATATAGGAATATAGTGAATTAGGAACACAGGGACACAGGAATATAGGAATATAGTGAAATAGGAACACAGGGACACAGAGACACAGGAATATGGTGATATAGGAACACAGGGACACAGGAATATAGGAATATAGTGAAATAGGAACACAGGGACACAGGGACACAGGAATATAGGAATATAGTGAAATAGGAACACAGGGACACAGGAACACAGGAATATGGTGATATAGGAACACAGGGACACAGGAATATAGGAATATAGTGAAATAGGAACACAGGGACACAGGAACACAGGAATATGGGAATATAGTGATATAGGAACACAGGGACATAGGGACACAGGAATATGGTGATATAGGAACACAGGGACACAGGAACACAGGAATATGGGAATATAGTGATATAGGAACACAGGAACACAGGGACACAGGAATATGGTGATACAGGAACACAGGGACACAGGAATATAGGAATATAGTGAAATAGGAACACAGGGACACAGGGACACAGGAATATGGTGATATAGGAACACAAGGACACAGGAACACAGGAATATGGTGATATAGGAACACAGGGACACAGGAATACAGGAATATGTGAATATAGTGATATAGGAACACAGGAATATGGTGATATAGGAACACAGGGACACAGGAACACAGGAATATAGCAATATACTGATATAGGAACACAGGGACACAGGAATATGGTGATATAGGAACACAGGGACACAGGAATACAGGAATATAGGAAAATAGTGATATAGGAACACAGGAACACAGGGACACAGGAACACAGGAATATGGTGATATAGGAACACAGGGACACAGGAATATAGGAATATAGTGAAATAGGAACACAGGGACACAGGAACACAGGAATATGGGAATATAGTGATATAGGAACACAGGGACACAGGGACACGGGAATATGGTGATATAGGAACACAGGGACACAGGAACACAGGAATATGGGAATATAGTGATATAGGAACACAGGAACACAGGGACACAGGAATATGGTGATATAGGAACACAGGGACACAGGAACACAGGAATATGGTGATACAGGAACACAGGGACACAGGAATATAGGAATATAGTGAAATAGGAACACAGGGACACAGGGACACAGGAATATGGTGATATAGGAACACAAGGCCACAGGAACACAGGAATATGGTGATATAGGAACACAGGGACACAGGAATACAGGAATATGTGAATATAGTGATATAGGAACACAGGAATATGGTGATATAGGAACACAGGGACACAGGAACACAGGAATATAGGAATATAGTGATATAGGAATACAGGGACACAGGAATATGGTGATATAGGAACACAGGGACACAGGAATACAGGAATATAGGAATATAGTGATATAGGAACACAGGAACACAGGGACACAGGAACACAGGAATATGGTGATATAGGAACACAGGGACACAGGAATATAGGAATATAGTGAAATAGGAACATAGGAACACAGGGACACAGGAATATGGTGATATAGGAACACAGGGACACAGGAACACAGGAATATGGTGATATAGGAACACAGGGACACAGGAACACAGGAATATGGGAATATAGTGATATAGGAACACAGGGACACAGGGACACAGGAATATGGTGATATAGGAACACAGGGACACAGGAACACAGGAATATGGAAATATAGTGATATAGGAACACAGGAACACAGGGACACAGGAATATGGTGATATAGGAACACAGGGACACAGGAATATAGGAATATAGTGAAATAGGAACACAGGGACACAGGAACACAGGAATATAATGATATAGGAACACAGGGACACGGGAATATAGGAATATAGTGAAATAGGAACACAGGGACACAGGAACACAGGAATATGGTGATATAGGAACACAGGGACACAGGAACACAGGAATATGGTGATATAGGAACACAGGGACACAGGAACACAGAAATATGGGAATGTAGTGATATAGGAACACAGGAACACAGGAATATGGTGATATAGGAACACAGGGACACAGGAACACAGGAATATAGGAATATAGTGAAATAGGAACACAGGGACACAGGAACACAGGAATATGGTGATATAGGAACACAGGGACACAGGAATATAGGAATATGGGAATATAGTGATATAGGAACACAGGGACACAGGAATATGGTGATATAGGAACACAGGGACACAGGAACACAGGAATATGGGAATATAGTGATCTAGGAACACAGGGACACAGGAACACCAGAATATGGTGATATAGGAACACAGGGACACAGGAATACAGGAATATGGGAATATAGTGATATAGGAACACAGGGACACAGGAACACAGGAATATAGTGATATAGGAACACAGGGACACCGGAATACAGAGATACGGTGATACAGGGACACAGGAATATAGTGATACAGGACCACAGGAACACAGGAATATAGAGATAGAGGAACACAGGCCCACACGAATAAATGAATATAGTGAAATAGGAACACAGGGACACAGGAATATAGGAATATAGTGAAATAGGAACACAGGGACACAGGGACACAGGAATATAGGAATATAGTGAAATAGGAACACAGGGACACAGGGACACAGGAATATAGGAATATAGTGAAATAGGAACACAGGGACACAGGAACACAGAAATATGGGAATGTAGTGATATAGGAACACAGGAACACAGGAATATGGTGATATAGGAACACAGGGACACAGGAACACAGGAATATAGGAATATAGTGAAATAGGAACACAGGGACACAGGAACACAGGAATATGGTGATATAGGAACACAGGGACACAGGAATATAGGAATATGGGAATATAGTGATGTAGGAACACAGGGACACAGGAATATGGTGATATAGGAACACAGGGACACAGGAACACAGGAATATGGGAATATAGTGATATAGGAACACAGGGACACAGGAACACAGGAATATGGGAATATAGTGATATAGGAACACAGGGACACAGGAACACAGGAATATAGTGATATAGGAACACAGGGACACCGGAATACAGAGATATGGTGATACAGGGACACAGGAATATAGTGATACAGGACCACAGGAACACAGGAATATAGAGATAGAGGAACACAGGCCCACACGAATAAATGAATATAGTGAAATAGGAACACAGGGACACAGGAATATAGGAATATAGTGAAATAGGAACACAGGGACACAGGGACACAGGAATATAGGAATATAGTGAAATAGGAACACAGGGACACAGGGACACAGGAATATAGGAATATAGTGAAATAGGAACACAGGGACACAGGAATATAGGAATATAGTGAAATAGGAACACAGGGACACAGGGACACAGGAATATGGTGATATAGGAACACAGGGACACAGGAACACAGGAATATGGGAATATAGTGATATAGGAACACAGGAACACAGGGACACAGGAATATGGTGATATAGGAACACAGGGACACAGGAACACAGGAATATGGTGATACAGGAACACAGGGACACAGGAATACAGGAATATGGGAATATAGTGATATAGGAACACAGGGACACAGGAACACAGGAATATAGTGATATAGGAACACAGGGACACCGGAATACAGAGATACGGTGATACAGGGACACAGGAATATAGTGATACAGGACCACAGGAACACAGGAATATAGAGATAGAGGAACACAGGCCCACACGAATAAATGAATATAGTGAAATAGGAACACAGGGACACAGGAATATAGGAATATAGTGAAATAGGAACACAGGGACACAGGGACACAGGAATATAGGAATATAGTGAAATAGGAACACAGGGACACAGGGACACAGGAATATAGGAATATAGTGAAATAGGAACACAGGGACACAGGAACACAGAAATATGGGAATGTAGTGATATAGGAACACAGGAACACAGGAATATGGTGATATAGGAACACAGGGACACAGGAACACAGGAATATAGGAATATAGTGAAATAGGAACACAGGGACACAGG
Organism: Chiloscyllium plagiosum; assembly: GCF_037043375.1. Lineage (NCBI taxonomy): Eukaryota > Metazoa > Chordata > Chondrichthyes > Orectolobiformes > Hemiscylliidae > Chiloscyllium > Chiloscyllium plagiosum. The sequence continues at coordinate 146,014,333 of NW_028270141.1, read as the reverse complement.
AACACAGGAATATGGTGATATAGGAACACAGGGACACAGGAATATAGGAATATGGGAATATAGTGATGTAGGAACACAGGGACACAGGAATATGGTGATATAGGAACACAGGGACACAGGAACACAGGAATATGGGAATATAGTGATATAGGAACACAGGGACACAGGAACACAGGAATATGGGAATATAGTGATATAGGAACACAGGGACACAGGAACACAGGAATATAGTGATATAGGAACACAGGGACACCGGAATACAGAGATATGGTGATACAGGGACACAGGAATATAGTGATACAGGACCACAGGAACACAGGAATATAGAGATAGAGGAACACAGGCCCACACGAATAAATGAATATAGTGAAATAGGAACACAGGGACACAGGAATATAGGAATATAGTGAAATAGGAACACAGGGACACAGGGACACAGGAATATAGGAATATAGTGAAATAGGAACACAGGGACACAGGGACACAGGAATATAGGAATATAGTGAAATAGGAACACAGGGACACAGGAATATAGGAATATAGTGAAATAGGAACACAGGGACACAGGGACACAGGAATATGGTGATATAGGAACACAGGGACACAGGAACACAGGAATATGGGAATATAGTGATATAGGAACACAGGAACACAGGGACACAGGAATATGGTGATATAGGAACACAGGGACACAGGAACACAGGAATATGGTGATACAGGAACACAGGGACACAGGAATACAGGAATATGGGAATATAGTGATATAGGAACACAGGGACACAGGAACACAGGAATATAGTGATATAGGAACACAGGGACACCGGAATACAGAGATACGGTGATACAGGGACACAGGAATATAGTGATACAGGACCACAGGAACACAGGAATATAGAGATAGAGGAACACAGGCCCACACGAATAAATGAATATAGTGAAATAGGAACACAGGGACACAGGAATATAGGAATATAGTGAAATAGGAACACAGGGACACAGGGACACAGGAATATAGGAATATAGTGAAATAGGAACACAGGGACACAGGGACACAGGAATATAGGAATATAGTGAAATAGGAACACAGGGACACAGGAACACAGAAATATGGGAATGTAGTGATATAGGAACACAGGAACACAGGAATATGGTGATATAGGAACACAGGGACACAGGAACACAGGAATATAGGAATATAGTGAAATAGGAACACAGGGACACAGGAACACAGGAATATGGTGATATAGGAACACAGGGACACAGGAATATAGGAATATGGGAATATAGTGATGTAGGAACACAGGGACACAGGAATATGGTGATATAGGAACACAGGGACACAGGAACACAGGAATATGGGAATATAGTGATATAGGAACACAGGGACACAGGAACACAGGAATATGGGAATATAGTGATATAGGAACACAGGGACACAGGAACACAGGAATATAGTGATATAGGAACACAGGGACACCGGAATACAGAGATATGGTGATACAGGGACACAGGAATATAGTGATACAGGACCACAGGAACACAGGAATATAGAGATAGAGGAACACAGGCCCACACGAATAAATGAATATAGTGAAATAGGAACACAGGGACACAGGAATATAGGAATATAGTGAAATAGGAACACAGGGACACAGGGACACAGGAATATAGGAATATAGTGAAATAGGAACACAGGGACACAGGGACACAGGAATATAGGAATATAGTGAAATAGGAACACAGGGACACAGGAATATAGGAATATAGTGAAATAGGAACACAGGGACACAGGGACACAGGAATATGGTGATATAGGAACACAGGGACACAGGAACACAGGAATATGGGAATATAGTGATATAGGAACACAGGAACACAGGGACACAGGAATATGGTGATATAGGAACACAGGGACACAGGAACACAGGAATATGGTGATACAGGAACACAGGGACACAGGAATATAGGAATATAGTGAAATAGGAACACAGGGACACAGGGACACAGGAATATGGTGATATAGGAACACAAGGCCACAGGAACACAGGAATATGGTGATATAGGAACACAGGGACACAGGAATACAGGAATATGTGAATATAGTGATATAGGAACACAGGAATATGGTGATATAGGAACACAGGGACACAGGAACACAGGAATATAGGAATATAGTGATATAGGAATACAGGGACACAGGAATATGGTGATATAGGAACACAGGGACACAGGAATACAGGAATATAGGAATATAGTGATATAGGAACACAGGAACACAGGGACACAGGAACACAGGAATATGGTGATATAGGAACACAGGGACACAGGAATATAGGAATATAGTGAAATAGGAACATAGGAACACAGGGACACAGGAATATGGTGATATAGGAACACAGGGACACAGGAACACAGGAATATGGTGATATAGGAACACAGGGACACAGGAACACAGGAATATGGGAATATAGTGATATAGGAACACAGGGACACAGGGACACAGGAATATGGTGATATAGGAACACAGGAACACAGGAATATGGAAATATAGTGATATAGGAACACAGGAACACAGGGACACAGGAATATGGTGATATAGGAACACAGGGACACAGGAATATAGGAATATAGTGAAATAGGAACACAGGGACACAGGAACACAGGAATATAATGATATAGGAACACAGGGACACGGGAATATAGGAATATAGTGAAATAGGAACACAGGGACACAGGAACACAGGAATATGGTGATATAGGAACACAGGGACACAGGAACACAGGAATATGGTGATATAGGAACACAGGGACACAGGAACACAGAAATATGGGAATGTAGTGATATGGGAACACAGGAACACAGGAATATGGTGATATAGGAACACAGGGACACAGGAACACAGGAATATAGGAATATAGTGAAATAGGAACACAGGGACACAGGAACACAGGAATATGGTGATATAGGAACACAGGGACACAGGAATATAGGAATATGGGAATATAGTGATATAGGAACACAGGGACACAGGAATATGGTGATATAGGAACACAGGGACACAGGAACACAGGAATATGGGAATATAGTGATATAGGAACACAGGGACACAGGAACACAGGAATATGGTGATATAGGAACACAGGGACACAGGAATACAGGAATATGGGAATATAGTGATATAGGAACACAGGGACACAGGAACACAGGAATATAGTGATATAGGAACACAGGGACACCGGAATACAGAGATACGGTGATACAGGGACACAGGAATATAGTGATACAGGACCACAGGAACACAGGAATATAGAGATAGAGGAACACAGGCCCACACGAATAAATGAATATAGTGAAATAGGAACACAGGGACACAGGAATATAGGAATATAGTGAAATAGGAACACAGGGACACAGGGACACAGGAATATAGGAATATAGTGAAATAGGAACACAGGGACACAGGGACACAGGAATATAGGAATATAGTGAAATAGGAACACAGGGACACAGGAACACAGAAATATGGGAATGTAGTGATATAGGAACACAGGAACACTGGAATATGGTGATATAGGAACACAGGGACACAGGAACACAGGAATATAGGAATATAGTGAAATAGGAACACAGGGACACAGGAACACAGGAATATGGTGATATAGGAACACAGGGACACAGGAATATAGGAATATGGGAATATAGTGATATAGGAACACAGGGACACAGGAATATGGTGATATAGGAACACAGGGACACAGGAACACAGGAATATGGGAATATAGTGATATAGGAACACAGGGACACAGGAACACAGGAATATGGTGATATAGGAACACAGGGACACAGGAATACAGGAATATGGGAATATAGTGATATAGGAACACAGGGACACAGGAACACAGGAATATAGTGATATAGGAACACAGGGACACCGGAATACAGAGATACGGTGATACAGGGACACAGGAATATAGTGATACAGGACCACAGGAACACAGGAATATAGAGATAGAGGAACACAGGCCCACACGAATAAATGAATATAGTGAAATAGGAACACAGGGACACAGGAATATAGGAATATAGTGAAATAGGAACACAGGGACACAGGGACACAGGAATATAGGAATATAGTGAAATAGGAACACAGGGACACAGGGACACAGGAATATAGTGAAATAGGAACACAGGGACACAGGAATATAGGAATATAGTGAAATAGGAACACAGGGACACAGGAATATAGGAATATAGTGAAATAGGAACACAGGGACACAGGGACACATGAATATAGGAATATAGTGAAATAGGAACACAGGGACACAGGAACACATGAATATAGGAATATGGTGGTATAGGAACACAGGGACACAGGGACACAGGAATATGGTGATACAGGAACACAGGGACACAGGGACACAGGAATATAGGAATATAGTGAAATAGGAACACAGGGACACAGGAACACATGAATATAGGAATATGGTGGTATTGGAACACAGGGACACAGGAACACAGGAATGTTGTGATATAGGAACACAGGGACACATGATTATAATGATATAGGAACACAGGGACACAGGAACACATGGACACAGGAATATAGGAATATAGGAATATAGTGATATAGGAACACAGGGACACAGAAATGTAGTGATATAGGAATAGAGGGACACGGGGATATAGTGATATAGGAGCACAGGGACACAGGGATATAGGGATATAGAAACACAGGGGGACACAGGGATATAGTGATATAGGAACAGAGGGACACAGGGACAGAAGAACACAGGGACACAACGACACAGGAATACTGTATAATGATATAGGAACACGGACACAGGAAGACAGGAATATAGTGATATAGAAACACGGGGCACAGGAATACAGAGACACGGTGATACAGGGACATGGGATATAGTGATATAGGACCACAGGAACACAGGAATATAGAGATAGAGGAGCACAGGGACACAGGAATACAGAGACACGGTGATTCAGAGACAAGAATATAGTGACACAGGACCACAGGAACACAGGAATATAGAGATAGAGGAACACAGGGACACAGGAACACAGGGACACAGGGACACAGAAATATAGTGATATAGGAACACAGGGACATGGGAAAACAGGGACATAGGAATATGGTGCTACAGAAACACACGGATACAGGGACATTGGGACGCAGGGACACAGTAACACAGGGACACAGGAACACAGAGACACAGGAACACAGGAATACCGTGATATAGGAACACAGGAACATAGTGAGATAGGAACACAGGGATATGGGAACACTGGAATTTCGTGATTTGGAACACAGGGACAAAGAGACACAGGGACACAGGAATACAGGGACTCAGGCATACAGTGATATAATAACATAGGGACAAAGGGACACAAGGATACAGGAATATTCTGATACAGGAACAAAGAGACACAGGAACACAGGGACAGAGGGATAAGGAACACAGGGACACAGGAACATAATGATATTGGAACACAGGGACACAGGAATATAATGATATTGGAACACAGGGACACAGGGATGTAATGATATTGGAACACAGCGACACAGGAACACAGGGGCACAGGAATATAATGATATTGGAACACAGGGACACAGGAATGTAATGATATTGGAACACAGCGACACAGGAACACAGGGGCACAGGAATATAATGATATTGGAATACAGCGATAAGGAACACAGGGACACAGGAATATAATGATATTGGAACACAGGGACACAGGAATGTAATGATATTGGAACACTGGGACACAGGAATATAATGATATTGGAACACAGGGACACAGGGATGTAATGGTTTTGGAAAACAGGGACACAGGAATATAATTGGAACAAAGGGACACATGGATGTAATGATATTGGAACACACGGACAAGGAAAACAGGGGCACAGGAATATAATGATATTGGAACACAGGGACAACGGGATGTAATGATATTGGAACACAGGGACACAGGAATGTAATGATATTGGAACACAGGGACACAGGGATGTAATGATATTGGAACACAGGGACACAGGGATGTAATGATATTGGAACACAGGGACACAGGGATGTAATGATATTGGAACACAGGGACAAGGAACACAGGGGCACAGGAATATAATGATATTGGAACACAGGAACACAGGAATGTAATGATATTGGAACACAGGGATACAGGAACACAGGGGCACAGCAATATAATGATATTGGAACACAGGGACACAGGGATGTAATGATATTGGAACACAGCGACACAGGAACACAGGGGCACAGGAATATAATGATATTGGAACACAGGAACACAGGAATGTAATGATATTGGAACACAGGGATACAGGAACACAGGGGCACAGCAATATAATGATATTGGAACACAGGGACACAGGGATGTAATGATATTGGAACACAGCGACACAGGAACACAGGGGCACAGGAATATAATGATATTGGAACACAGGGACACAGGAATATAATGATATTGGAACACGGGGACAAGGAACACAGGGACACAGGGATATAATGATATTGGAACACAGGGACACAGGTGTATAATGATATTGGAACACAGGGACACAGGTGTATAATGATATTGGAACACAGGGACACAGGAATATAATGATATTGGAACACGGGGACAAGGAACACAGGGACACCGGAATATAATGATATTGGAACACAGGGACACAGGAATATAATGATATTGGAAGACAGGGACAAGGAACGCAGGGACACCGGAATATAATGATATTGGAACACAGGGACACAGGTGTATAATGATATTGGAACACAGGGACAGAGATGTATAATGATATTGGAACACAGGGACACAGGTGTATAATGATATTGGAACACATGGACACAGGAATATAATGATATTGGAACACGGGGACAAGGAACACAGGGACACAGGTGTACAATGATATAGGAAGATAGATACACAGGGACACAGGAACACAGGGATATGGAACACAGGGACACAGGAATATAATGATATAGGAAAACATGGACACAGGCATATAGTGATACAGGAACAGAGGGACACAAGAACATCGGAACTCAGGGACACAGGGATACAGGAACACATGGATGCCGGAACACAGAGACACAGTGACACAGGAATATATTGATCTGGGAACATAGGGACACATCAATATGGTGATATAGAAACACAGCGACACAGGAACACAGGGAAACAGGAATACAGGAATATAATGATATAGGCACACAGGGACACAGGAACACAGGAATATAGTGATGTAGGCACACAGGGACACAGGAACACAGGAATATCGTGATGTAGGAGCATACAACGCAGGGAAACAGGAACACAGGAAAACAGTCATATTGGTAACACAGCGACACAGGAAGACAGGAATATCGTGATGTAGGAACACAGGGACACAGGAACACAGAAGTATAGTGACATAGATACACAGGGCACAGGGTCAGAGGACACAGGCGCACAGGAACATAGTGATATAGGAACACAAGGACAAAGGAACACAGTGACACAGGGGCACAGGGGCACAAGGACGCGGGGTCACAGGGACACAGGTGCACAGGGACGCCGGGTTACAGGGACACGGGGCACAGGGACGCAGGATAACAGGACATGGAACACAGGAATATAGTGACATAGGGACACAGGAAGACAGCAATATTGGAACACAGGATCACAGGGACACAGGGGCACAAGGACGCAGGGTCACAGGGACACAGGGACACAGGGACACAGGGACACAGGGGCACAGGGACGCAGGGTCACAGGGACACAGGAGCACAGGGGCACAGGGACACAGGGACACAGGGACGCAGGGTCACAGGGACACAGGGACACAGGAATATAGTGATATAGGAACACAAGGACAAAGGAACACAGTGACACAGGGGCACAAGGACGCAGGGTCACAGGGACACAGGGGCACAGGGGCACAGGAACACAGGGACACAGGGGCACAGGGACGCAGGGTTACAGGGACGCAGGGTCACAGGGACACAGGGGCACAGGGGCACAGGGACACAGGGGCACAGGGCCACAGGGACACAGGGACACAGGAATATAGTGATATAGGAACACAAGGACAAAGGAACACAGTGACACAGGGGCATAAGGACGCAGGGTCACAGGGACACAGGGGCACAGGGACGCAGGGTCACAGGGGCACAGGGACGCAGGGTCACAGGGACATGGAACACAGGAACATAGTGGCATAGGAACAGAGGGATATAGTGATATAGGAACACAGGGTGACAGGAACATAGGAACATAGAGATAGAGGGATATAGTGGTATAGGAACACAGGGACACAGGAACACAGGAAGATAGTGATATGGAAACACAGGGACACAGGATTATAGTGATATAGGAACACAGGTACACAGGAATGTGGTGGTATAGGCACACAGGGACACAGGAATGCAGTGATATAGGAACACAGGGACACTGGGGCACAGAAATATAGTGATATAGAAACACAAGGACACAGGGGCAATGAATGCAGGGGCATGGGGACACAGGAACACATTGACACTGGAACACAGGAACACAAGGATACAAGGACACAGGAATATAGTCATGTAGGAACACAGGAACACAGCAATACAGGAATATAGTGATATAGGAACACAGGGACACAGGGACATAGGGACAGAAGAATGCAGGAACAACTGAACACAGGGACACAGGAAAACAGGAATATGATGGTATAGGAACACAGGGATACAGGAACACAGGGAAACAGGAAGACAGGGATACAGTGTTACAGGAATATATTGATCTGGGAACATGGGGACGCAACAATATGGTGATATAGAAACACAGCGACACAGGAACACAGGGAAACAGGAAAACAAGAATATAGTGGTATAGGAACACAGGGACACAGAAAGACAGAAATATAGTGACATAGGTACACAGAGTACAGAGTCAGAGAACACAGGGACACAGAAAGACAGAAATATAGTGACATAGGTACACAGAGTACAGCGTCAGAGAACACAGGGACTCAGAGACACAGGGACACAGGGACACAGGCACACAGGGATATAGTGATATAGGAACACAGGGACACGGGCACACAGGGATATAGTGATATAGGAACACAGGGACATGGGCACACAGGGATATGGTGATATAGGAACACAGGGACACAGAGACGGACACAGACATATGGTGATATAGGAACACAGGGACACAGGAAATAGTGATAAACGAACACAGGAACACAGTAACACAGGAAAACAGGAATATAACGATATAGGAACACATGGGCACAGGGATATAGGGACACAGGAATGTAGTGATATAGAAACACAGGAAAACAGGTACACAGGGACACAGGAATATAGAGATATAGGAACACAGCAGCACACAAACACAGTTGTATAGTGGATGTAGGTTTGCTCGCTGAGCTGGAAGGTTAATTTCCAGACGTTTCGTCACCCTAATAGGTAACATCTTCAGTGGGCCTCAGGCGAAGCATTGTACATGCTTCCTGCTTTTTATTTATATGTTTGGGTTGCTTTGGGTTGCTGTTGTCATTTCTGTGGTGATGTCATTTCCTGTTCTTTTCCTCGGTGGATGGTAGATGCGGTCTAACTCGATGTGTTTGTTGATAGAGTTCCGGTTGGAATGTCATGCCATGATATATAGCGATTTGGAACACAGCAATATAAGTGATATAGGAACACCGGAACTCAAGGACCCAGGTACACAGGAATATAGTGATTTAGGAACACAGGCACACAGGGAAATACAGACACAGGAATATAGTGATATAGGAACACAGGGACACAGTGACACAGGGACTCAAGGACACAGGAATATAGTGACATATGGACACGGACTCGGGAATTCAAGTGATATAGGAACACAGGGACTTAGGGACCCAGGAACACTAAGACACAGGAATATAGTGATATAGGAACACAGGGGCACTGGAATATGGTGATATAGGAACACAGGGATATAGAGATACAGGAATATGGTGCTATATGAACACAGGCACAGGGACACAGGAATGTATTGATATAGGAACACAGGGGCACAAGAATATAGTGATGAAGGAGCACAGAAACACAGGTTACAGAGACTCAGGAATATAGTGACATTGGAACACAAGGACACAGGAATATAGTGATGTAGGAACACAGGGACACAGGAATATAGTGATATAGGAACACAGGGGCACTGGATTATGGTGATATAGGAACACAGGGACATAGAGATACAGGAATAGGGTGAAATATGAACACAGGCACAGGGTCACAGGAACACAGGGACACAGGAATATAGTGATATAGGAATATAGAAACACGGGGACACGGGAATATAGTGTTATACGAACACAGGGGCACAGGAGTATATTGTTATACGAACACAGGGACACAGGAATATAGTGATATACGAACACAGGGACACAGAAATATAGTGATATAGGAATATAGAAACACGGGGACACGGGAATATAGTGTATACGAACACAGGGGCACAGGAATATAGTGATATAGGAATATAGAAACACGGGGACACGGGAATATGGTGTATACGAACACAGGGGCACAGGAATATAGTGATATAGGAATATAGAAACACAGGGACACGGGAATATAGTGATATAGGAATATAGAAACACGGGGACACGGGAATATAGTGTATACGAACACAGGGGCACAGGAATATAGTGATATACGAACACAGGGACACAGGAATATAGTGATATAGGAATATAGAAACACAGGGACACGGGAATATAGTGATATAGGAATATAGAAACACAGGGACACGGGAATAGAGTGTTATACGAACACAGGGGCACAGGAATATAGTGTTATACGAACACAGGGGCACAGGAATATAGTGATATAGGAATATAGAAACACAGGGACACGGGAATATGGTGTATACGAACACAGGGGCACAGGAATATAGTGATATAGGAATATAGAAACACAGGGGACACGGGAATATAGTGATATAGGAATATAGAAACACGGGGACACGGGAATATGGTGTATACGAACACAGGGGCACAGGAATATAGTGATATAGGAATATAGAAACACAGGGACACGGGAATATAGTGATATAGGAATATAGAAACACGGGGACACGGGAATATGGTGTATACGAACACAGGGGCACAGGAATATAGTGATATAGGAATATAGAAACACAGGGACACGGGAATATAGTGATATAGGAATATAGAAACACGGGGACACGGGAATATAGTGTATACGAACACAGGGGCACAGGAATATAGTGATATACGAACACAGGGACACAGGAATATAGTGATATAGGAATATAGAAACACAGGGACACGGGAATATAGTGATATAGGAATATAGAAACACAGGGACACGGGAATAGAGTGTTATACGAACACAGGGGCACAGGAATATAGTGTTATACGAACACAGGGGCACGGGAATATAGTGATATAGGAATATAGAAACACAGGGGCACAGGAATATAGTGATATAGGAATATAGAAACACAGGGGCACAGGAATATAGTGATATAGGAATATAGAAACACAGGGACACAGGAATATAGTGATATAGGAATATAGAAACACAGGCGCACAGGAATATAGTGATATACGAACACAGGGGCACAGGAATATAGTGATATACGAACACAGGGGCACAGAAATATAGTGATATAGGAATATAGAAACACGGGGACACGGGAATAGAGTGTTATACGAACACAGGGGCACAGGAATATAGTGATATACGAACACAGGGACACAGGAATATAGTGATATAGGAATATAGAAACACAGGGACACGGGAATAGAGTGTTATACGAACACAGGGGCACAGGAGTATAGTGATATACGAACACAGGGGCACAGGAATATAGTGATATACGAACACAGGGGCACAGAAATATAGTGATATACGAACACAGGGGCACAGAAATATAGTGATATAGGAATATAGAAACACGGGGACACGGGAATATAGTGTATACGAACACAGGGACACAGACATATAGTGATATAGGAATATAGAAACACGGGGACACGGGAATATAGTGATATACGAACACAGGGGCACAGGAATATAGTGATACAGAAACACAGGGACACGGGAATATAGTGATATAGGAATATAGAAACACAGGGACACAGGAATATAGTGTATACGAACACAGGGGCACAGGAATATAGTGATATACAAACACAGGTGCACAGGAATATAGTGTATATGAACACAGGGGCACAGGAATATAGTGATATACGAACACAGGGGCACAGGAATATAGTGTATACGAACACAGGGGCACAGGAATATAGTGATATACGAACACAGGGGCACAGGAATATAGTGATATACGAACACAGGGACACGGGAATATAGTGATATAGGAATATAGAAACACGGGGACACGGGAATATAGTGTTACACGAACACAGGTGCACAGGAATATAGTGATATACAAACACAGGGGCACAGGAATATAGTGATATACGAACACAGGTGCACAGGAATATATTGATATATGAACACAGGGACACAGGAATATAGTGATATAGGAATATAGAAACACGGGGACACGGGAATATAGTGTTATAGGAATATAGAAACACGGGGACACGGGAATATAGTGTTATACGAACACAGGGGCACAGGAATATAGTGATATACGAACACAGGTGCACAGGAATATAGTGTATACGAACACAGGGGCACAGGAATATAGTGATATACGAACACAGGGGCACAGGAATATAGTGATATACGAACACAGGGACACGGGAATATAGTGATATAGGAATATAGAAACACGGGGACACGGGAATATAGTGTTACACGAACACAGGTGCACAGGAATATAGTGATATACGAACACAGGGTACGGGAATATAGTGATATACGAACCCAGGGGCACAGGAATATAGTGATATACGAACACAGGGGCACAGGAATATAGTGATATACGAACACAGGGGCACAGGAATATAGTGATATAGGAATATAGAAACACGGGGACATGGGAATATAGTGTCACACGAACACAGGTGCACAGGAATATAGTGATATACGAACACAGGGGCACGGGAATATAGTGATATACGAACACAGGGGCACAGGAATATAGTGATATACGAACACAGGGACACAGGAATATAGTGATATACGAACACAGGGACACGGGAATATAGTGATATACGAACACAGGGGCACAGGAATATAGTGATATACGAACACAGGGACACGGGAATATAGTGATATACGAACACAGGGACACAGGAATATAGTGATATAGGAATATAGAAACACGGGGACACGGGAATATAGTGTTACACGAACACAGGTGCACAGGAATATAGTGATACAGAAACACAGGGACACAGGAATATAGTGATATACGAACACAGGGGCACGGGAATATAGTGATATACGAACACAAGGGGCACGGGAATATAGTGATATACGAACACAGGGGCACAGGAATATAGTGATATACGAACACAGGGGCACAGGAATATAGTGATATACGAACACAGGGACACGGGAATATAGTGATATAGGAATATAGAAACACGGGGACATGGGAATATAGTGTTATACGAACACAGGGGCACAGGAATATAGTGATATACGAACACAGGGACACAGGAATATAGTGATATACGAACACAGGGACACAGGAATATAGTGATATAGGAATATAGAAACACGGGGACACGGGAATATAGTGTTACACGAACACAGGTGCAGAGGAATGTAGTGATATACGAACACAGGGGCACGGGAATATAGTGATATACGAACACAGGGGCACAGGAATATAGTGATATACGAACACAGGGGCACAGGAATATAGTGATATACGAACACAGGGACACAGGAATATAGTGATATAGGAATATAGAAACACGGGGACATGGGAATATAGTGTTATACGAACACAGGGGCACAGGAATATAGTGATATACGAACACAGGGACACAGGAATATAGTGATATATGAACACAGGGACACAGGAATATGGTGATATAGGAATATAGAAACACGGGGACACAGGAATATAGTGTTATACGAACACAGGGGCACAGGAATATAGTGATATAGGAACACAGGGACACAGGAATATAGTGATATACGAACACAGGGGCACAGGAATATAGTGATATACGAACACAAGGACACAGGAATATAGTGATATACGAACACAGGGGCACAGGAATATAGTGATATAGGAATATAGAAACACGGGGACACAGGAATATAGTGTTATACGAACACAGGGGCACAGGAATATAGTGATATACGAACACAGGGGCACAGGAATATAGTGATATACGAACACAGGGGCACAGGAATATAGTGATATAGGAATATAGAAACACGGGGACACGGGAATATAGTGTTATATGAACACAGGGGCACAGGAATATAGTGATATACGAACACATGGGCACAGGAATATAGTGATATACGAACACAAGGACACAGGAATATAGTGATATAGGAACACAGGGACACAGGAATATAGTGATATAGGAATATAGAAACACGGGGACACGGGAATATAGTGTTATACGAACACAGGGGCACAGGAATATAGTGATATACGAACACAGGGACACAGGAATATAGTGATATACAAACACAGGGACACAGGAATATAGTGATATAAGAACACAGGGACACAGGAATATAGTGTTATAGGAACACAGGGACACAGGAATATAGTGATATACGAACACAGGGACACAGGAATATAGTGATATACAAACACAGGGACACAGGAATATAGTGATATAAGAACACAGGGACACAGGAATATAGTGTTATAGGAACACAGGGACACAGGAACACATGGACACAGGGACGCAGGAACATGGAACACAGAAACACAGGAATATAGTGATATAGGAACACAGGGACCCAGGTACACAGGGATACAGGAATATAGTGACATAGGAATACAGGAACACGGGAATATAGTGATATAAGAACACAGGGACACAGGAATATAGTGATATAGGAACACAGGGACACAGACACAGGAATGTAAAGATATAGGAATACAGGGACACAGGGACACCAGAATATAGGGACACGGACACAAGAATATAGAGTTATAGGAAAACAGGGACACAGAGACATAGGAATTTAGTGATGTAGAAACACAGCTGCACAGGGACACGGGGCACAGGAACACAGGGGGACGGGAACACAGGAACACAGGGGTACGGGGACACAGGAACATGGTGATACCAGAACACAGGAACACAGGAACACAGGGGGACGGGAACACAGGAACATGGTGATACCAGAACACAGGAACACAGGAACACAGGGGGACGGGAACACAGGAACACAGGGGTACGGGGACACAGGAACATGGTGATACCAGAACACAGGAACACAGGAACACAGGGGGACGGGAACACAGGAACATGGTGATACCAGAACACAGGAACACAGGAACACAGGGGGACGGGAACACAGGAACACAGGGGTACGGGGACACAGGAACATGGTGATATCAGAACACAGGAACACAGGAACACAGGGGTACGGGGACACAGGAACATGGTGATATCAGAACACAGGGACACAGGAACACAGGGGAACGGGAACACAGGAACATGGTGATATCAGAACACAGGGACACAGAAACACAGAGGTACGGGGACACAGGAACACAGGGGTACGGAGACACAGGAACACAGGGGGACGGGAACACAGGAACACAGGGGACGGGAACACAGGAACATGGTGATATCAGAACACAGGGACACAGAAACACAGAGGTACGGGGACACAGGAACACAGGGGAACGGGAACACAGGAACATGGTGATATCAGAACACAGGGACACAGAAACACAGAGGTACGGGGACACAGGAACACAGGGGTACGGAGACACAGGAACACAGGGGGATGGGAACACAGGAACACAGGGGGACGGGGACACAGGAACATGGTGATATCAGAACACAGGGACACAGAAACACAGGGGTACGAAGACACAGGAACACAGGGGAACGGGAACACAGGAACATGGTGATATCAGAACACAGGGACACAGAAACACAGAGGTACGGGGACACAGGAACACAGGGGTACGGAGACACAGGAACACAGGGGGATGGGAACACAGGAACACAGGGGGACGGGGACACAGGAACATGGTGATATCAGAACACAGGGACACAGAAACACAGAGGTACGGGGACACAGGAACACAGGGGTACAGGGACACAGGAACATGGTGATATCAGAACACAGGGACACAGAAACACAGGGGTACGGAGACACAGGAACACAGGAGTACGGGGACACAGGAACATGGTGATATCAGAACACAGGGACACAGAAACACAGGGGTACGGGGACACAGGAACATGGTGATATCAGAACACAGGGACACAGGAACACAGGAACTCAGGAATACTGTACAGTGATATAGGAACACAGAGAACCAGGATTATAGTGATATAGGAACATAGGGATACAGGAAGAGAGCAATATAGGAGCACTAGAACATAGTAACACAGGGACACAGGAATATAGTGATATAGGAAAATAGAGGCACAGGGACCCATGAGCACAGGGACACGGGAACATAGTGATATAGGAACACAGGGACACAGTGGGCATAAGAATATGCAATACAGAACGGGAAGAGCCCTTCAGCCCACAAAGCCTGTGCTGATTTCGAATCCTTATTTAGACCTGCTACTTATTGTCCATGTGTGGTATCTATCTCTCTATTCGCCTCCTGTTCATGTGGCTATAAAGATACGCCTTACACATTGTTAACGTGCCTGCTCCCACCACCTCCACTGGCAGTGTATTCCAGGCGCCCACCATCTACTGAGTGAAATATTTTCCCCTCATATCTCCCATAACCTTTCCTCCTCTCACCCTGAACCTGTGCCCTCTTGCAGTTGACCTTTCCACCCTGGGAAAAAAGCCTCTGACTGTCCACCGGATCTGTGCCTCTTATAATTTTGTGGACCTCTATCAGATCGTCCCACAGCCTCTGCCTTTCCAATGAAAACAATTTGAGTTTATGCAGCCCCTCCTCATAACTAAAACCCTCCCAGAGCAGGCAACATCCTGGTAAACCCCTGCAGCCTCTCCAAAACATCCACATCCTTCTGGGAGGTGACCAGAACTGTATGCAACATTCCAAATGGAGTCTCACTAAAGTTTTATATAGATATAACATAACGTGCCAACTTTTACATTCGATACCCTGGCTGATTAGATTAGATTAAGAAAGAGTTGGATAGAGCTCTCAAGGAT
The DNA here is from genome assembly GCF_037043375.1 of Chiloscyllium plagiosum. Lineage (NCBI taxonomy): Eukaryota > Metazoa > Chordata > Chondrichthyes > Orectolobiformes > Hemiscylliidae > Chiloscyllium > Chiloscyllium plagiosum. Next base: position 145,997,029 of record NW_028270141.1, on the reverse strand, counting down.
AGTGGAATCAAGGGTTATGGAGATAAGACAGGACAGGATACTGATTAAGGATGATCAGCCATGATCATAATGAATGGTGGTGCAGGCTCGAAGGGCAGAATGGCCTACTTCTGCTCCTATTGTCTATTATATTACTTACAGTGTGGAAACAGGCCCTTCGGCCCAACAAGTCCACACCGACCCGCCGAAGTGCAACCCACCCAGACCCATTCCCCTACATTTACCCCTTCACCTAACTTTATGGGCAATTTAGCGTGGCCAATTCACCTAACCCGCACATTTTTGGACTGTGGGAGGAAACCGGAGCACCCGGAGGAAACCCATGCAGACACGGGGAGAATGTGCAAACTCCACACAGTCAGTCGCCTGAGGCAGGAATTGAACCCGGGTCTCTGGAGCTGTGAGGCAGCAGTGCTAACCACTGTGCCACCGTGCTTTGACCACCTTATCCACCTGTGGTTGTCACTTTCAGAGATCTGTGGACCTGTATGTCCAGATCCCTCTATATGTCAATGCTACCAAGGGTTCTGCCATTTATTGCATAATTTTCACCTGAGTTTGAGCTTCCAAAATGCATCACCTCTCATTTGTTTGGATTAAACTCCACCTGCAATTCCTTTGCCCAAATCTGCAATCTATCCAGATCTGCTGTATCCTTTGACAATCCTTTTTACTATCTGCAACTTTAATCAGACCAGCTGCACGTCCCTCCAGATCACTTAAATATTTTACAAACAACAAAGGTTCCAGCATTAATCCCTGCGGAACATCACTAGTGTTCTGACCTCCATTCCAAAAAGCACCCTTCCATTGCTCCACTCTGTCTTCTGTGACCAAGCCAGTTTTGCAACCATCAAACCAGCTCACTCTGGATCCCATGAGACTCTACCTTCTGGGTCAGCCCGTCATGAGGTACCTTATCAAATGCCTGACTAAAATCCATGGAGACAACATCTTCATCCTTTCCCTCAGCAATCAGTCTTGTCACCTCCTCAAAACGCTCAATTTGGTGAGACGTGACCTACACAAATCATACTGTCTATTACTAATAAGCCGATTTGCTTCCAAATGGGCGGCACGATGGCACAGTGGTTAGCACTGCTGCCTCACAACGCCTGAGACCCGGGTTCAATTCCCGCCTCAGGCGACTGTGTGGAGTTTGCACGTTCTCCCCGTGTCTGCGTGGGTTTCCTCCAGGTGCTCCGGTTTCCTCCCACAGTCCAAAGATGTGCAGGTCAAGGTGAATTGGCCATGCTAAATTGCCTGCAGTGTTAGGTAAGGGGTAAATGTAGGGGTACGGGTGGGTTGCGCTTCGGCGGGTCGGTGTGGACTTATTGGGCCGAAGGGCCTGTTTCCACACTGTAATGTAATGTAATCTAAATCCTGTCTCTCGTTATTTTCTCGAACAGCTTCCCCACCACCACTGACGTCAGGCTCCCTGGTCTGTAATTAGCTGGATTCGCTTTTTCCCTCCTTATACAAAGGAACAACACTGGCCATTCTACAGTCCCCTGGAACCTTGCCTGAGGACAAAGAGGATGCAAAGACACCTCAAGGCCCTGGCTACTTCTTCCCTATCCTCCCACTGTATTCTGGGATAGATCCCATTGGGCCCTGGGGATTTGTCTGCCTTAATGTATTTCAAGATGTCCAACCCTTCCTCCTTCGTTATGTTGACCTGTCCAAGAGTTTTCATGCATCCTTCCCCAACTTCAACATCCCTCACATCCCTCTCTTTGGTGAATGCCGATATAAAGTACTGATTAAGGATCTCACCCATTTCCTCTGGCTGCACACATGACATCCCTCCTCTATCCTTGAGTGAGTCTACTCTTTCCCAATCTACCCATTTGCTCCTAGTACATGTATAAAATGCCTTTGGATCCTCCCTAACCGTGCTGGTCAAAGACATTTTATTGCCTTTTTAGTCCTTCTAACTCCCCATTTGAACTCCTTCCTACTTTCTCAATATTCTTCAAGAACTTTGTCTATTTTTATTTGCCTAGATCTTAGGCATGTTTCCTTTTTGTTTTGACTAAGCTGATAATTTTCCACTATCATCCAATGTTCCCAAATTGCCATTCCTGTCTTTCATTTTTCACAGGAACACGCTGCTCTTAAGCTCTAATCAGCTGGTCGTTACAGTGTCCCACATGCCAGATGTGGAAATACCCTCAAATAGCCACAGCCAATCCATATTCTTCAATTCTTGCCTAAGTCAGTGATTGGCTGACTTCCCCCAATTTAACATCGTGATCTGAGGTCCACTCTTGTCCTTGTCCAGAAGTATCCAAAAACTCATGTCATTATGGTCACTATCCCCTAAGTCTCTCACTGAAGCTTTGATCACCTGGCCGGACTCATTTCCCAATACCAGGTGCAGTATAATGAGCATTTAAGAGCACTACAAAGTGGGAACACAGGATCATAGAAACACAGGGACAGAAGAACATAGAAACAGAGAAAATTACAGAAACACTTTGAAAGTCCAAATATGGCACATCCACTGGTTCACCTTTAACTATATTGTAAGCTGCATGCTCAAAAGGCTCTCATCAGTTTGTTATAACATGATTTCCCTTTGATAAGGCTAATATTGATCTGTCTAACTGTACAAATGTGTTCAAATAAATTCTAATATTTTTATTGTAACTGATGTCAAATACCAAGTTCTCCATTTTCTCTCTTCCTCCTTTTTAAAATAGTGATATTACACTTGTTACATTCCTATCCGGAGGAACCGTTCCAAATTCAATAGAATTTTTGAACAAAAATTCATTACCTCTGTAGCAATATTTTGTAAATCTCGTCTCATCACACAGTCATAGAGCTGTATAGCTCAGAAGCAGTCCCTTCGGTCCAACCCACTGAGGCAGCAGTGGTAGCACTGCTGCCTCACAGCGCCAGAGACCCGGGTTCAATTCCCGCCTCAGGCGACTGATTGTGTGGAGTTTGCACGTTCTCCCCGTGTCTGCGTGGGTTTCCTCCGGGTGCTCCGGTTTCCTCCCACAGTCCAAAGATGTGCAGGTCAGGTGAATTGGCCATGCTAAATTGCCCGTAGTGTTAGGTAAGGGGTAAATGTAGGGGTATGGGTGGGTTACGCTTCGGCGGGTCGGTGTGGACTTGTTAGGCCGAAGGGCCTGTTTCCACACTGTAATGTAATCTAATCTAATGTAATCTAATCTAAACTCGTCCATGCCGACCAGATATCCTGAATTAATCTAGACCCAGTTGCCAGCACTGGGCCCAAATCCTTCTAAACCCTTCCTATTCATATACCCAGCCAGATGCCAGTTACATGTTGTAACCAGCCTCCACCATTTCCTCTGGCAGCTCATTCGATCCACACACCACCCTCTGCGTGAAACAGTTACCCCTGAGGTACCTTTTAAATCTTTCCCCTCTCCCTTAAACCTATGCCTTCTAGTTTTGGACTCCCCTAACCTGGGAAAAAAGACATTGTCTATTTACCCTACCAATGTCCCTCATGAGTTTATAAACCTCTACAGGGTCACCCCCTCAGCCTCCGATGCTCAAAGGAAAATTGCCCCTGTCTATTCAACCTCTCCTTATAGCTCAAACTCTCCAACTCTGGCAATATCCTTGTAAATCTTTTCTGCACGCTTTCAAGTTTCACAACACCCTTCCTATTTCAGCTTAATTCTCAGTTACAGCTGATGTGAACACATAGTATGTTTGCTGTTGTCACCCACCATATGCCTTCAAAAGCTTTCTCACAAACCTGCAGTGTTGGTGGTGGATTAGGAAGCAAATTGTGTTTGGGGAAATCAAGGATCTGTCGTCCTTGACTCCTGTGTTGATAATAAATTTCATTTCATAACTTCCGAGCTGCACGCTGGTTTTCGGAGCTCACTCTATCTCTTGTAAAAAGAGACATAGCTGCTGGTTGTTTAATAAAAATCCTTTTATGACGTCCTTTGTGGAGATCTGTAGTTTATGTAAGTTTAATGTCAATAAGTTTAATTCCTGCAAACTATGTCAGAGTTTACAAATATGCTCTGACCTCTAAGCTCACCCTTTGTGTGTTTACCTTGATTTGTTTTGATGTTTGAATTGTGACCAGAGGCTGTAGACTTCCCAAGTGGAAAATGAGGTGCTGTTCTTCCAGCTTGCGCTGAGCTTTGCTGGAGCATTGCAGCAAGCCTGAGACAGAGACGTCAGTTAAAATTCTCAACCTATTTTTAATTCCCTCCACTATAGCTAACCTCCCCCAACCCCACAAGGTTCTAGGATTTCAGAGGCCCTTCAAATCCAGATCATTTAATTGCATCCCCATTGGTGCCTGTGCTTTCTGGATCATGAACATTGCTGTCTCCCTGCCGGTCTTTCCTCCTCTGAACTAGCGTCGCTCCACCCTGTCTCTTTGGAAGAGGTCTGGTCACTGCCCCTTCAGCCCTGAGGGCCAATGTGTGTGGCAATGGAGTTCAGGTGGGTGCACCTCTCTCACCCTCCCTGAGGGGGGCGCTGGGCCAGGTTCCCAATGGCGGTCACCATGGCGATCCAGTGAATAAGACTGAGATAGGGGTTATTTATTTATTTATTTCTGTGGGATGTTGGCATCGCTGGCTGGGCTAGCATTTATTGCCTGTCCCCAGTTACCCCGAGAGAAGGGGATGGTGGGCTGCATTTTTGAACCATTTCAGTCCATCCTCTGTGGGTTGACCCACAATGCCCTGAGGGAGGGAATTCCAGTGACAGTGAAGGAACGGCGATATATTTCCAAGTCAGGATGGTGAGTGGCTTGAAAGGGAGCTTGAAGGTGGTTGTGTTCCCATGTATCTGCTGCCTTTGTCCTTCTAGATGGAAGTAGCCGTGGGTTTGAAAGGTGCTGTCTGAGGATCTTTGGTGAATTTCTGCAGTACATCTTGTATATAGTACACTCTGCTGCTATTGAGGGTCGATGGTGATGCTTGTGGATGTGGTGTTAATCCAGCAGGCTGCTTTGTCCTGGATGGGGTCAAGCTTCTTGAGTGTTGCTGGGGCTGCACCATCCAGGGCAAGTGGGGAGTATCCCATCACACTCCTGACTTGTGCCTTGCAGGTGGTGGACAGGCTTAGGGGAGTCAGAAGGTGAGTTACTCACCGCAGTATGTTCCCAGCCTCTGACTTGCCTTTGGAGCCATCTGCCCCCTTGATAATGGGAGATTCAGTGATGGCCACACCATTGAATGTCAAGGGGCGGTTACTGTGAGAGTTGCAGTGGAGTGAAGGATGGTACTTATTCCTGTTTGGCGGGACACAGATAGCTGGACAGCAGTGGTCCTAGTCTCCACCTGTGAGGGCCAGGGATCCCTCTTCATTGCGGGTGAGACTATGGAGGATTGAAAATTGACCCCCACCCATACGGCTCTCTCTGCACTGTGCTGAAAGAAAGTGGTGGGTGGGGGTAATGACAGCGATTACAATGGGTGATGAGGCATGTGGGGTAAAGATGTTGAGGTGGACCATAGGACTAAGGAGGCAGCACAGAGAGAATACAGGGTTAGAGAGGAGGGGCAGGGATCGGAAGAGTGAGTGAAGGACGATAAGCATGAACCTTGATGGGAGGAGGGTGTAGGAGCAGAGAGAGAGAGGGAGGGAGAGAGAGAGAGAGATTGAGTGCCAGAGAGAGAGAGAGAGAGGCTGAGTGCCAGGCAGCATTGCAAACAGAGTGGCACTTGCCCCTGGCAGGGCAGAGATGGTCCCTGACCTTTCCCATGGCTGTTCCTCCACACCGTTGAGTTGGTACTGACCCCAGTGGTGACCTCAGACCAGTGTCCTCTGCCAACCCTACAAATAGACGATGCCTCTCTCTCGGAAAATGATGGCACCACCTTCTCCTTCTCCAATGCATGTTCAGGTTCTGTCTGCCAATGAGCAAGGCAAGGAATGCCAGGACTCATCTGGGTGGACAACGGGCTTTCAAAGATTGGCATGAGTGCAAGGACTAGAAAGCTGTCCAAAAAACTTGAAGCAACTTGGACTTAGCCAAACAAAATATAAAGTTCAGTCCAAAGTGTTCACCTGCGAGTTGGCATTAGAATTTCTTTGATAGAGCACCATTGGAGCGCCTGAGGATGGGTTAGCACACAAAAGGCGCTATATGAATGCAAGTTGTTCTTGTGAAGCAGAAGGTATGCCTCTGCAGCTCCTTATACAACTTCAGGATGTTATAAAGTGTTTTTCGTACTGTGGTCACTACTACAATGTGAGAAACCAACTCACTCACGACAAAGCCTGACAGCCAGATATGAATGTTTTGGTAATAAAACACGGCCATTTCACAGCATTATTATTTACGCAGCAAGTTCATACACTCCTGTAAAAAAATTCCATTCACCAGGTTTGTTTATTTATGTCCAAACTGTTTTTTTTCTGAGGTACAATGGTATTCACCGTTCTCTACTTCCCTCTGGAAAACAAGAACTTGTAGCTGGCTTCTTTATGCAGCTGTTTATCATTGCTGGCTTTTTCACAGAGTGTGCCCTGATACCTGGATCAGTCCACTTTCAACAACACAATTGCAACCTTTGGCCATCTCACCTTCTGGGCTATTCCTTCCAACTGGTTGCTGTAGTATGACTCTTTGCATTGCAAAAGGAAACACGACCAATTGTGGCCACTGTACAATAACTTTGACTTTGCCCAGGTTCCTGATTCGCAAGAAGTGAGGGGCTGTGTTGGAGTTGGCAGAGTAAGCTTATCCCTCTGCAGTGGCCCAGTGGTCAGCATTGCTACCTCACAGTGCCAAGGACCTGGGTGACTGTCTGTGTAGAGCTTGTATGTTCTCCCTGTGTATAAGCTATGCTTTGGATGGATTGACCAAGCTAAATTGCCCCATAGTGTACAGGGTAGGTGGATTAGCCATGGGGAAATGCAGGCTTATAGGGATGGAGTTAGTTATGAGTGGGATGATCTTTGGTGAGTTAGTGTGGACTCAATGGACCAAGTGGTCTGCTTTCACAGTGTAGGAATTCTCTGACAAGTGGGTGAATGACTAGTGATCGATGATTGCTTTTTAAAAAATTATTTGTCCATGGGATGTGAACCTTGTTGGTTCGATCAGTATTCACTGTCCTTCCCTAGTTGCCTAAAGGGCAGTTAAGAATCAACCGCATTGCTGTGGGTCTGGAGTCAGGTGCAGACCAGACCAGGTAAGGATGACAGTTTCCTTCTCTTTCAGTGAACCAGATATGGGTTTTTACAACCATCAATAATGGTTATATGATTGTCACTGGACTTGCTTTTTTTTAACCTTTTTTTAACTGAATTCAAATTTCACCACCATAGAGTTCAAACACATGAAGGGCATTAACCTGGGTTTCATGGATTACTAGTTGAGCAACAGAATCATTAACCCACCAGCAGCCCCATCACTGGTTACAAAGATACTGCAAGATTTGCAAACTGGGCAGTTCGATGTCAAGGAAACTTTTACTTTGCTAATTTGAAATAAAACATTTAGAACAAAAGAAACAGCTTAGACTCAAGAGTCATCCAGCATCGGCTTAGGGTTAGGGTTAGGGTTAGGGTTAGGGTTAGGGTTAGGGTTAAGGTTAGGGTTAGAGTTAGGGTTAAGGTTAGGGTTAGAGTTAGGGTTAGGGTTAGGGTTAGGGTTAGGGTTAGAATTAGGGTTAGGGATAGGGATAAGGTTAGGGTTAGAGTTTGGGTTAGGGTTAGGGTTAGGGTTAGAGTTAGGGTTCAGTCCAACTTGTCCATGTCGACCATATATCCTAAATTAATCTAGTCCCATTCGCCAGTACCCGGCCTATATTCCTCTAAACCATTCCCATCCAGATGCCTTTTAAGTGCTGTAATAATACCAGCCTCCACCACTTCCTCTAGCAGCTAATTCCATACACGCACCACCCTCTGTGTGAAAAATTTGCCCCTTAGGTTCCTTTTAAATCTTTCCTGTCTGCATGGGTTTCCTCCAGGTGCTCCGGTTTCCTCCCACAGTCCAAAAATGTGCAGGTTAGGTGAATTGGCCATGCTAAATTGCCCGTGGTGTTAGGTGAAGGGGTAAATGTAGGGGACTGGGTCTGGGTGGGTTGTTCTTTGGAGGGATGATGTGGACTTGTTGGGCCAAAGGGCCTGTTTCCACACTGTAAGTAATCTAATCTAAGCCATTTGGCCCATCAAGTCGACACTGACCCTCTGAAGAGCATCTCACCCCACGCAAACCTCAACATTTTCCCTGTAATTCCAATGGCTAATCCATCTAGTCTGCATATCCCTGAATACTATGGGCAATTTAGCATGGCGAAACCACCCTAACCTGCACATCTTTGGACTGTGGGATGAAACCAGAGCACCCGGCAGAAACCCATGCAGACATGGGGAAAATGTGCAAACTCCACACAGATGATCGCTGGAGGCTGGAATCAAACCCGGGGTCCCTAATGCTGTGAGGCAGCAGTGCTAACCACTGAGCCACTGTGCCACCCTCAACTGAATGATAATTTAATGATTTAATGATCTGTTTTGTTTAGTAATGATGACTGAGGGATAAATAGTAGTAAGGACCTTGGCTTAGTAATTGATCTGAACAAGGTAACTCTAGCAGTGCAGCACCCCCTCAGTACTCTGCTCAGGTCATTACCCATTAGTCTCTAGGCGAGAATTTTGAATCCGCAACTCTGCTTCCAGGTGCTTGCAATGATTCCACTGTCAGTATGTGCCAGGCTTTTAATTTAAAACTAAGACTAGATCGGCATATGGATGAGAATGGAATAGTGTAGCTTAGCTGGGCTTCAGATTGGTTTCACAGGGCAGTGCTACATCGAGGGCTGAAGGGCCTGTACTGCGTTGTAATGTTCTACGTTCTCTGGAAAACTGTGAAGTGGACATCAGGAGGATATGGTGGAATATAAATAGGCTAAATGAGCGAACAATTACCTGGCAAATGTGGAAAACTGTGATTTCCTTTTCCGCTTTGACAGAGAATTTAAAGAAAAAAGCATGATATCTAAATGGTCAAAAGATTGCAGAACTCTGAGCTGCAAGCATTTGAGTGTTATAGAGTCATAGAGATGAACAGCACAGAAACAGACCCTTCACTCCAACTTGATGGATGTGTGTCGGTCGAGCAAGGGGTCTTAAAAGCAGTGAATTTTCAATGGGTTTCCAGAGATCTGAGATGCAGAGGGATCTGGGTGTCCTAGTACATGAATTGTATAAGGTCTGACTAAAGGCACAGCATTTCACTAGGAAAGCTAGTCGGATGTTCTTGTTGGTTGGGAGGAACATCAAGTACAAAAGTAGATTGTGCTCCAGTTATACAGGGTCTGGGTGAGACCCTATCTGGAGTACTGCGTACAGAAGGATGTTAATGTGTTGCAAGCAGTTCAGAGAAGCTTTACCAGAGACTGGAATGAGGTTAAGATGAGCATTTCGATTGGCTGGAACTGTATAGGCTAGTGTTTAGAACAGTGAGAGGTGATTTGCTCGCAACGTATAACATCCTGAGGCATTTTGATCAGGTGAATGTGGAAAGGGAGTTTCATCTTGTGGGAGAATCTTGAACCAGACGTTCAACCAATCTTCAACCATCGTTGAAAAAATAAGGGGCCACCCATTTAAGAATCACAAGAGCCGAAACCTTTACTCCCATGAAGGTATGCTATTTTCTTTCTCCAGTGGTGGTGGAAGCAGAGATTGAGAGATTCCTGATAAACAAGGGGGTGTAGCGTGACCAGGGGAAGCTGGGAAGGTGCAGTAATATAGTCAAATGAGATCTTATTGGAAGGTGGAGGAGCTACAAGTGGCCTCATCCTGCTCCTTACTTTGTATGATAAATGTGAGAAATTGAAGTTTGTTCTAGGAATTTGTTTGCTGATTTTATATTTGTATCAGCAGGGTATTTGAATTCAAAAGCCCCTCGATGACCTGAGCATGTAATCTTGGGTGAAAATGACTCCAGTACTGAAACTATTTACTCTCCTGTGGGACATGGGTGTCCCTAGCATTTATTGCCCATCCCCTTGAGAAGGTGGGGGTGAGCTGCCTTCTTGAACTGCTGCAGTCCACCTGCTGTGGGTTGACCCACAATGCCGATAGGGAAGGAAATTCCAGGATATTGACCCAGCAACAGTGAAGCATACATTTCCATGTTCGGTGAGTGGCTTGGAGGGGAACTTGTAGGTGGTGCGCCCCAGCTGTAATATCCTCAGTTGCGAATTGCAGTAAGGAACACAGGGTGGGAAACAGCAGTTTGGAGAAGAGACATTTGCAGGTGACAGTGAAGTAGTCAGAAAGAGGACAGTCCCCTGCCAATGGCTCCCAGAATTAGTGCTATTCATGGCTCATGTGTCAATTCATGAGTGTGATCCATGGTCACAGTGTGATTGGCATGATATAACATTGATCGTAAAGGTGCCCACTTGTTCCCTCAGTTACTTTTTAATCCTAACTTAGAACATTGGCAACACCAGCCATCATTGGCCATCCTCAGTTGTCCTTGACCTGATTGGCTCCCTGGGCCATTTCACAGGGCAGTGAAGAGTCGGCCATTTTGCTGTGGGTCTGGAGTCATGTGGTAAGGAATACAGTTTTCCCTTCCCAAAGGACATTTTGTGCTTTCAATAAGAGTCAGTTGCCATTGTATTAGCTTTTAAAATCGAGTTTCAATGACCACATTCGAAGCTACATCCCTCCGGAATCTTAGCCCGAAGCTCTGGATTATGGGGCCACTGATAATTACCGGGAGGTCACCACTTTCGATATATCTGTGGAATGTCTTTGGCTGTCCAGTCAGGAGCATGCAGTACAATAGGAGCCCTGTCCCCTGATTGTAGAGCACGATGGTCTGATCCCACATTGCTACAGAGCTAGTAACCCTGAGTGACTGAATATTCGCAGAGTCAGCCTCCCATTTCGAACCAATCCAATTTTTGCTGGGAGCAAGGGCGCAGAAGAGACGCCAAACTCAGCAGAGCTACTTGAACATCATGCAGTGTTTAAATAAGGGTGAAAGGGAAAGGACCTGAGGGGCAACATTTTCACACAGAGGGTGCAGCATGTGTGGAATGAGCTGCCAGAGGAAGTGGTGGAGTCTGGTACAATCACAAAATGTAAAAGGCATCTGGATGGGTATCAAGGTATGTAGGAAGGGTTTAGAGGGATATGGGCCAAGTGCTGGCAAATGGGACGAGGTTAACCTAGGATATCTGGTCAGCATGGATGAGTTAGACCGAAGGGTCTGTTTCCATGCTGACAATCTCTATGATTCCATGCCCATTCCTGGCTGGCACATTGAGCCAGTTCCTCTATTTGATAAGATGGCCACTTTCCTGTCCGACCCCTTAAAAGCTTTCGACTCCCTTGTCGGTGAACAATCTATAGATGTCGGCCTTAAAAAAAAAATTCAATCACACCGTCTCCATCGGTCTCCAGGAGGTAAGGATTGATTTCCTCCAGCAGCCGTTGGAGTTAAAAGGAAGTCTCCTCCTCTCTGTCTGAGCTGATCTTTAAAGTCCCCTATTTCTGACCCAATGTGGCAGCAAGTCTCAGTCACCACCCTCTCTACGGGTAGTGCCAAGAGAAAGAGCACCAGCAGGAGGAGTCACCTGTTTCTGGTCTGCTGCGAAAGGGGGAAAGGACTGGAGCTAAAAAAATAAAGCCACTAATTGACAGCACACCAAGAACTGTTAGAACAATAAATATTTTGAATTGGATTTCGACCTTTATCGCAGCGTGCTCATTTGTCCTGGGGCCATTGTCTGCAGCACGAAATAAACAGAAGTGTTGGGGTCAAGTAGAGGATAATGCAACCGCTTGTGGTTTGTTCACTGGGAATGTGCACTGAGCACAGCTTGGCTTGGAGTGAGGTTGAACTCTATTTAAAATGCTGTCTGATGGCTGCTGATGGATTGATTGTCCTCAGTGCCTTCCTGAACGTCCTCTGCTGCAGACAACATCATAACACACTCCCTCTGGGAGCAGCTTATTCCGGGCTGGAAGAGGAGGTTACCATTCTCAGTACAATTCTCAATTAATTCATAGTGATTTGATTTGATTTATTGCAGTCACATGTACCTGAGTAGAGTGAAAGGCTTTGTTTTGTGAGCAGTACAGGCAGATCACAGCAAACATGGTCATGCAGGTCATGTTTCTATAACACAATGGTGCGTTCGTGTGCAACCCCGTGTTATAGAAAAATCACGCTTTAAAAACAGTGCTTAAAGTGTTGGCACTGGAACCGTGTTACAGCCAACACACGTTTTAAAAGTTCACGCTGTGGAAACAGTGTCCCCAATTCATCAATCACGTTACAGCGTTATAATGTATAGATCAGCGGTGTTTAGACAGAGTGAGGCATACAGGTTACACTGAACAGAAGGTACACAAAGCAAGATCAACATTATTTGAAGTTAGAGAGGTCCATTCATCCGTCTAATAACGGCAGGGAAGAAGCTGCTCTTGAACCTGTTGGTGCATGTGTTCAGGCTTCAGTATCTTCTGCCTGACGGAAGAGGTTGTAGGAGATCGTTACTGGGGTGGGAGGGGTCTTTGATGATGTTGGTAGCCTTCCTGTGGCAACGAGAGGTGTAAATGAAATCTGTGGATGGGAGGTCAGCCTCCGTGCTGGTCTGGGCTGTGCACACCACCCTCTGTGGTTGCTTATGGTCCTGGGCAGAGTGGTGGCCATGCCAGCCCATTATGTACCTGATTGTTTGCCTTCAATGGCGCGTCTGTAGAAGTCGGCGAGGGTCCGTATGGATGTGCCGAATTCCCTGAGCCGCCTGAGGAAGAGGAGGTGTTGCTGTCCCTGGCTGACCGTTGCAGTTACATGGTAGTGTACCTGGTACGTACTGGTTGAACTCTGGTGGAGTCAGATTTGTCATTGTAGACTAATCAAGCACAAAAACCCCCCAGAAAGAATAATAAGGAAGGAGACCATTTGGATCATCAAATCTGCATCAGTTCTTGCCATATGTAATCCTACTCACCCACTCTTTCCCTGATCCCTGTAGCTCCCTCAGTTTTATAAGCAATTCCCTCTCCTATTTACTGTTAACAGCTGCCTTTCATGGATTATTATTTATGTTTCAGACCGATATTTCCCTCGTGCTGAATTATTTTGCTTCCCCATTTTTCATTGCTGTCTTGATCTCCCTCCCTTCTGTTCAGAAACTCCTTCAAATCCATCTCTCTGACTAAGGTTTTCACTGAAATCCTCCTTCGTCGGCTCAGCATCCAGTTTTGCAGTATTCCACCATCACACTTTCTTCAGGTTATGAAGCTGTATACATGCAAACGGTGGCTGTTACAAAGAATGCCGGCACTATAGGATTCACAAAGATTGTCAGAAGGCAGCGGTTCGATTGTACCGAGTTGGAGCTGTGATCAGTGTTGGATACCAAGCCTAACAGAAATAACAGGGAAGATTCACTGTAATATTATCAAAGATGAAAGGGTTAAATTATGAAGACAGATTGCATGTCTTTTTGTGTCAATGGATGGGTTGATTTAATAAGGGTCTTCAAAATGATACAAATACTCAATAGATTCGCACTGATCTGAGGTGCAGAGGGATCAGGGTGTATTAGTGCATATAAGAAATTAGTACTCGCTCTGCAAAAGTTGTGTTCTTCTGCAACCTCACGCCATGGGAAACCGTTGTAGAAAATCGTGCTGTGGAAGGTTGCTAATAGAAAATCGCTATGTCTGTTTAGCCGAAAGTTTGTGTTATCTAAACAGTCGCATTGTAGCCAATTCACGCCGACAAAACACATGTTATAGCAGAACAACCTATGCAGGAACAGCAAGTAATTAGGATGGTGTTGTTTATTGCAAAGGGAAATTAATACAGAACGGGAGATGTTACACTTTAGTTAGAAAGGCATTGCTGACGCCACATCCTGAAAACTGTGTAGTTATTCAAGAAAGGATATTGGAGCCGGTTTTGAGGAGGTTTAAACCTTGTTTGAGTGGGATGTCGTATAGTCGGACAGATTTGGACAGGTTGGACCTGGAGTTTAGAAGGAGGAGGGGGGCTCCTGATCGACGTACTTTAAGATCCTAACTGGTCCGACAAGGTGAGGGTGAAAACCCATGTTTCCTCTTGTGGGACAGCCCAGACCGAGAAAACATAGAAAAAATACAGCGCAGTACAGGCCCTTTGGCCCTCGATGTTGCACCGATCCAAGCCCACCTAACCTACACTAGCCCACTATCCTCCATATGCCTATCCAATGCCCGTTTAAATGCTCATAATGAGGGAGAGTCCACCACTGCTACTGGCAGGGCATTCCATGAACTCACAACTCGCTGAGTAAAGAATCTACCCCTAACATCTGTCCTATACCTACCACCCCTTAATTTAAAGCTATGCCCCCTCATAATAGCTGACTCCATACGTGGAAAAAGATTCTCATGGTCAACCCTATCTAAACCCCTAATCATCTTGTACACCTCTATCAAGTCACCCCTAAACCTTCTTTTCTCCAATGAAAACAGGCCCAAGTGCCTCAGCCTTTCCTCATACGATCTTCCTACCATACCAGGCAACATCCTGGTAAACCTCCTCTGCACCCGTTCCAGTGCCTCCACATCCTTCCTATAGTATGGTGACCAAAACTGCACACAATACTCCAGATGCGGCCACACCAGAGTCTTATACAACTGCAACATGACCTCAGGACTCCGGAACGCAATTCCTCTACCAATAAAAGCCAGTACGCCATATGCCTTCATTACCGCACTATTTACCTGGGTGGCAACTTTCAGAGATCTGTGTACATGGACACCAAGATCCCCCTGCTCATCCACACTACCAAGTATCCGACCATTAGCCCAGTACCCAATCTTCTTGTTCCTCTTACCAAAGTGAATCACCTCACACTTATCTACATTGAACTCCATTTGCCACCTTTCTGCCCAGCTCTGCAGCCTATCTATATCCCGCTGTAACCTGACACATCCTTCCTCACTGTCAACAACTCCACTGACTTCCGTATCATCCACAAACCTGCTCACCCAACCTTCTAGCCCCTCCTCCAGGTCATTTATAAAAATGACAAACAGCAATGGTCCCAAAACAGATCCTTGCGGAATACCGCTAGTAACTGTTTGTTGATTGCACTACATGGAGAAAGTGAGGTCTGCAGATGCTGGAGATCAGAGCTGAAAATGTGTTGCTGGAAAAGCGCAGCAGGTCAGGCAGCATCCAGGAGAATCGACGTTTCGGGCATAAGCCCTTCCTGAAGAAGGGCTTATGCCCGAAACGTCGATTCTCCTGTTCCCTGGATGCTGCCTGACCTGCTGCGCTTCTCCAGCAACACATTTTCAGCAGCGATTGCACTACATGGCCCAGTTAATAATAACATGCTGTTGTGTATGCAAATATCTTATAAAGGGATGCTTCTTTTGTGTGGCCTGTTTGTATACTGCAGAGTGAGGTCAGCGGATGTTGCCGGGGTTGGAGGATTTGAGCTATAGGGAGAGACTGAACAGGCTGAGGCTGTTTTCCCTGGAGCGTCGGAGGCTGGGGGGTGACCTTATAGAGGTTTACAAAATTATGAGGGGCACGGATAGGGTAAATAGACAAAGTCTTTTCCTTGAGGTTGGGGAGTACAGACTAGAGGGCATAGGTTTAGGGTGAGAGGGGAAAGATATAAAAGAGACCTAATGGGCAACCTTTTCACACAAGGGTAGTACGTGTATGGAATGAGCTGCCAGAGGAAGTGGTGGAGGCAGGTACAATTGCAAAATTTAAGAGGCATTTGGATGAGTATATGAATAGGAAGCGTTTGGAAGGATATGGGCTGGGTGCTAGCAAGTGGGAATAGATTGGGTTGGGATATCTGGTCGGCATGGACAGGTTGGACCGAAGGGTCTGTTTCCATGCTGTACATCTCTATGACTCTATGATAACTGCACTCCAAGATGAACCTTTACCATCAACTACTACCCTCTGTCTTCTTCCAGCCAGCCAATTCCTAATCCAAACCTCCAACTCACCCTCAATGCCATACCTCTGTATTTTTTGCAGTAGCCTACCATGGGGAGCCTTATCAAATGCCTTACTAAAATCCAAATACACCACATCTACCGCTTTACCCTCGTCCACCTCCTTAGTCACCTTCTCAAAGAATTCAATAAGGTTTGTGAGGCACGATCTGCCCTTCACAAAACCATGCTGACTATCCTTGATCACATTATTCCTATCCAAATGTTCATAAATCCTATCCCTTACAATTCTCTCTAAGACTTTGCCCACAACAGAAGCCTATAGTTACTAGGGTTAACCCTACTCCCCTTCTTGAACAAGGGAACCACATTTGCTATCCTCCAGTCTTCTGGCACTACTCCTGTAGACAACGAGGACATAAAAATCAAGGCCAATGGCTCTGCAATCTCCTCCCTTGCTTCCCAGAGAATCCTAGGATAAATGCCATCAGGCCCAGGGGACTTATCTATTTTCACCCTTTTCAGAATTTCCAACACCTCTTCCCTACATACCTCAAAGCCATCCATTCTAATTAATTGTGACTCAGTATTCACATCTGCAACAATGTCCTGTTCCTGAGTGAATACTGATGAAAAGTATTCATTCAGTGTCTCCCCAATCTCTTCAGCCTCCACACGCAACCTCCCACAACTATCCTTGACTGGACCTATTCCTAACCTAGTCATTCTTTTATTGCTGACATACCTATAGAAAGCCTTAGGGTTTTCCCTAATCCTATCAACTAAGGACTTTTCATGTCCCCTCCTTGCTGCTCTTAACTCTCTCTTCAGATCCTTCCTGGCTACCTTATAACACTCAATCGCCCCAATTGAACCTTCACGCCTCATCTTTACATAGGCCACCCTCTTCCCTTTAACAAGGGATTCCAATTCCTTATTAAACCACGGCTCCCTCACACGACCCTTTCCTCCCTGCCTGACCGGTACATACTTATCAAGGAGACTCAATAGTTGCTCCTTGAACAAGCTCCACATATCAATTGCGCCCTTCCCTTGAAGCCTACTTTTCCAAGCCACGCATCCTAAGTCGTGCCTCACCGCATCATAATTTCCCTGCCCCCAGCTATAACTCTTGCCCTGTAGTGCACACTTATCCCTCTCCATCACTAGAGTAAAAGTCACCGAATTGTGGTCACTGTCTCCAAAGTGCTCACCTACCTCCAATTCTAACACCTGGCCTGGTTCGTTACCCAGAACCAAATCCAGTATGGCCTCACCTCTTGTTGGCCTGTCTACATATTGTGTCAGGAAACCCTCCTGCATACATTGGACAAACACCGACCCATCTAATGAACTCGAGCTATAGCTTTCCCAGTCAATATCTGGAAAGTTAAAGTCCCCCATAACAACCACCCTATTACTTTCACTCTTCTCCTGAATCATCCTCGCAATCCTTTCTTCTACGTCTCTAGGACTATTAGGAGGCCTGTAGAAAACTCCTAACAGGGTGAGCTCACCTTTCCTATTCCTAACCTCAGCCCAAACTACCTCAGATGGCGAGTCTTCATCCATCGTCCTTTCCACAGCTGTAATACTATCTTTGACAAGCAATGCCACACCTCCCCCTCTTTTACCCCCACCTCTGACCCTACTAAAACATTTAAACCCTGGGACCTGCAACAGCCAATCCTGTCCCTGTGCTACCCATGTCTCCGTAATAGCCACAACATCGAAATCCCAGGTACCAACCCACGCTGCAAGTTCACCTACCTTATTTCGTATACTTCTTGCATTGAAGTATACACATTTCAAGCCACTTTCCTGTTTACAGTCACCCTCCTTTGAGATTGATGCCATGTTCCTAACCTCCCTACACTCCAGGTCCTGCACCCTAAAGCTACAGTCTAGGTTCCCATGCCCCTGCAGAGTTAGTTTAAACCCCCCCCCCAAGAGCACTAGCAAACCTCCCCCCAAGGATACTGGTGCCCCTCAGGTTCAGGTGTAGATCATCCTGTTTACAGAAAGAACCCCAGTTATCCAGAGACCGGAATCCCTCCCTCCTGCACCATCCCTGTAGCCACGCATTTAACTGTTCTCTCTCCCTATTCCCCGACTCTCTATCACGTGGCACCGGTAACAAACCAGAGACAACAACTCTGTTTATTCTAACTCTGAGCTTCCAACTGAGCTCCCTGAAAACCTCGAGGCCATCATTTTAAAATTGGGATTGCCATCTCAAGACAGAGATGAGGAGGAACCTTTTTCTCTGAGAGGGTTGCATGCTTTTGGGAACTCTCTGACTCATGAAGCCTCAGAAGTGAGCATTTTTAAAGCAGAGATGTTAAACTTGGAAATCGAGGTTAGTTAGGGGGCAGATGGGAAAGTGGAATTTAAAATAATGCAGATTTGAACTATAGGGAGAGGCTGAACAGGCCGGGGCTGTTTTCCCTGGAGCGTCGGAGGCTGAGGGGTGACCTTATAGAGGTTTACAAAATTATGAGGGGCATGGATAGGGTAAATCGGCAAAGTCTTTTGCCTGGGGTGAGGGAGTCCAGAACTAGACGGCATAGGTTTAGGGTGACAGGGGAAAGATATAAAAGAGACCTACAGGGCAACGTTTTCACACAGAGGGTGGTACGTGTATGGAATGAGCTGCCAGAGGAAGTGGTACAATTGCAACATTTAAGAGGCATTTGGATGGGTATATAAATAGGAAGGGTTTGGAGGGATATGGGCCAAGTGCTGGCAGGTGGGACTAAATTGGGTTGGGATATCTGGTCGGCATGGACGGGTTGGACCGAAGGGTCTGTTTCCATGCTGTACATCTCTATGACTGTATGACATGGTTTTATTGAATGGAGAAGCAGGCATGAAGGGGCTGCTTTGATCCTGTGTCTGCTCCTAAGTTGTATATTTGTACTATTTGCATATGTGATACGGAAAAACAACTTCTTCTGGTGAAGACACCCAAGAGACATCCACTTATAGACTGAATGGTAACGTTTTAAAAGAGGTGCAGGAACAGAGAGACCTGGGGTTTGTATACTGAGATTTAGCAAGGCAAGTTGAAAAGGCTGCTAAAAAGCATATGTCTCAATGGACTGGAGCAGAGCTTTTAGCTCGAAACATTATTAATCCCAGCCTTTTCCTGTATCACAGCACCATGTCCAATTCCAGGCACCTCACTTTAGAAAGGTCATGAAGGATTTGGGGAGTGTACAGGGGACTTATTAAACATCAGCACTGAGGGGGCAGAACCTAAAACAACATTGGCATCGGCCAGTCATCGAGATTATCGGGTGAGATGGGTGGAAATGAGATTCTCGGCATCGAGAGAAAAGATCCAATTCTCCAAGCAAGTTGAGACGAGAAATTTGCTGGTAAGCAGTGAGAGGTTGGTTTGCAACTATTTGCATTGTTACCGAATCATTATTGGTGTACAGTATCCTGATCTCCCAGTATCTGGAGAGAAACCATGCAGCAATAATTCCCAGCATGAAACTCAGAGCGGGTACCTCATGACTCCAGTCCCTGCCAGCCTCCAACGCAGGGATCAGTCACCAACATCCAATAGGTCAAGGAGTGGCAAATGCCAGGAAAGAGATGGCCTCATGGTATTATTGCTGGAGAGAGAGAGAGAGGAGAAAGTGAGTTTAATTCAGATAAATGCGAGGTGCTGCATTTTGGGAAAGTAAATCTTAGCAGGACTTACACACTTAATGGTAAGGTCCTAGGGAGTGTTGCTGAACAAAGAGACCTTGGAGTGCAGGTTCATAGCTCCTTGAAAGTGGAGTCGCAGGTAGATAGGATAGTGAAGAAGGTGTTTGGTATGTTTTCTTTTATTAGTCAGAGTATTGAGTACAGGGGTTGGGAGGTCATGTTGCGGCTGTACAGGACATTGGTTAGGTCACTGTTGGAATATTGCATGCAATTCTGGTCTCCTTCCTATCGGAAAGATGTTGTGAAACTTGAAAGGGTTGAGAAAAGATTTACAAGGATGTTGCCAGGGTTGGAGGATCTGAACTACAGGGAGAGGCTGAGCAGGCTGGGGCTGTTTTGCCTGGAGCGTCGGAGGCTGAGGGGTGACCTTATAGATGTTTACAAAATTATGAGGGGCATAGATAGAATAAATAGACAAAGTCTTTTCCCTAGGGTCGGGGAGTCCAGAACTAGAGGGCATAGGTTTAGGGTGAGAGGGGAAAGATATAAAAGAGACTTTAGGGGCAACTTTTTCACGCAGAGGGTGGTATGTGTATGGAATGAGCTGCCAGAGGAAGTGGTGGAGGCTGGTACATCTGCAACATTTAAGAGGCATTTGGATGGGTATATGAATAGGAAGGGTTTGGAGGGATATGGGCCGGGTGCTGGCAGGTGGGACTAGATTGGGTTGGGATATCTGGTCGGCATGGACGGGTTGGACCGAAGGGTCTGTTTCCATGCTGTACATCTCTATGACACTATGACTGCAGATGCTGGAGATCAATGTAAGAATGTGGTGCTGGAAAAGCACAGCAGGTCAGGCAGCATCCGAGGAGCAGGAGAATCGATATTTCGGGCATAAGCCCTTCACTCATGCCCAAAGCATCGATTCTCCTGTTCCTCGGATGCTGCCTGACCTGCTGTGCTTTTCCAGCACCACCCTCTCGATTGTTAATCCAGACAGCTGCATAATATTCTGGGGACCTGTGTTCGAATCCTGCTATGGTAGATGGTAGGAATTTGAATTCATTTTTAAAAAAAAATCTGCAATCAAGAACCTAATGATGACCATGAAACCATTACCAATTGTTGGAAAAACTCATCTGGTTCACTAATGTCATTCAGGGAAGGAAACTGCCATCCTTATATGTAACTCCTGATCTACAGCAATGTGGTTGACTCCGACCTGCCCTCTGGGGTGGGCAATATATGCTGGCCGAGCCAGTAATGCCCTCATCCTGTGAATGAATTAAATAAAAAGAAATGGCATTTAATTGAGATAAGCGTGAGGTGTTGCATTTTAGTAAGGCAAACCAGGGCAGGAGTTGTACAATTACTGGTAGAGCCTGGAGAGTGTTGGCGAATAGAAACACCTAGGGACGCAGGTACATAGTTCCTTGAAAATGGTGTCACAGGTAGACAGAGCGGTGAGGAAGGAATTTGTCACACTTACCTTCATTGATCAGAGCATTGAGTATGGGAGCTGGGCGCCATTTTGTGGCTGTACAAGACATAGGTTAGGCCTCTTTTGGAATACTGTGTACAATTCTGATCGCCCTGCTACAGGAAGGATGTCATTAAACTGGAAGGGGGTGCAGAAAAGATCTACAAAGATGTTACCGAGACTGGAGGGGCTGGGGCGTAGGAAGTTTATAAAATCACGACGGGCATAGGTAAGGTAAATAGTCAAGATCTTTTCCCCAGTGCAAGGGATTCCAAAACTAGAGGACACAGGTTTAAGGTGAGAGGGGAAAGATTTAAAAATGACGTAAGGAACAACCTTTTTACACAGAGGGTGGTGTGTGTATGGAATGAGCTGCCAGAGGAAGCGGTAGATGCAACATTTAAAAGGCATCTGGATGGGTACATGGACAGGAAAGGTCAGAGGGATATGGGACAAATGCTGGCAAAAGGGACAAAGTTCAGTCGGGGAAACCTGGCTGGCATGGAGGAGTTGGGTCGAAGGGTCTGTTTCCTTGCTGTATGACTCTATGTCAGTGCACACCCCAGCTGCTTGCTCCAATGGACACTGGTATGGGGAACATCCCAGCTTCCGTGCTCCCTCATGCCAACCTCTGACCAAATTAAAATACAGTCCCACACCCCATTTCAGCATTTCGGACCAGGGCAACATCTCTCATTGTGACAATGCTGCATGCACACAGGCCCCCAGCCTCAGAGCTGTTCAGGGCTCCCCACCCACTGTCTTAAACCTCACTCAGTGGGAAAATATTTCAACAACCGTCACATCTGTGCCTCACCCCTTTGTGATTCACCTCCACAGTCAGAGATTAAAGACTCACATCATTATTGCCTCGCCATTTTATACAGAGAAGTCATAAAGCCAGGCAGGTTATCATAGAATCATTGAGTCATAGAGATGTACAGCATGGAAATAGACCCTTCGGTCCAACCTGTCCATGCTGACCAGATAGCCCAACCAAATCTAGTCCCACCTGCCAGCACTTGGCCCTTATCCCTCCAAACCCATCCTATTCATACACCCAAAAGAGACCTTTTAAAGGTTGCAATTGTACCAGCCTCCACCACTTCCTCTGGCAGCTCATTCCATACACGTACTACCCTCTGCACGAAAATGATTTTATAAACCTCTGTAGGGTTACCCCTCAACCTCTGATGCTCCAGGGAAAACTGCCCCAGCCTATTCAGCATCTCCCTATAGTGCAAATCCTTGCATGTCAACAGTGATCAGGCTACAGGGTGTGCATCTTACTGAGCCAGGAGCGTATGTGGCAGAGACCACTGCATCAACCATGTCGGAAAGTTTGGGGTCTACTGGTGTCCAGTCAGACCAAGGGAGACGGCCTTCAATCAGGGGTTCTGGCTGAAGTAAGTCAGTAGCAGAATTCATTATCAGTCCAGGGCTTTGGGCACGGACAGTTGATTGCTCGGAGGGGTCAGGGTCAGGGAGCTAGAATGACTGCAGTCTCTGGAACGGGCCTTAGTCAGTCCAGCAGATATAGAGCAATCAGTCCGCGCCTTCGCAGCCATTCAGTCAATGTCATTCAGGGCCCTGGGTCAGTCACCAGTCCGGGAACTCCCTCCTAAGTAGGCTGTAAGGGGTGGACTATTGGAGGCCTGGGGGGGGGGTCAGCTCAATGAATGTCATAGTGGGGAGAGGGTTACCAGAGTCTACCGCTTGCAGTAGGGACATTGGGGTAGTCAATTCAGAAAACTGGGTGCAGCAGCCTGGGACGCAGAGAAGATAATAATACGGAAGGGAGGGAAATGTAACACATAATGGGGTGGAGAGGGCGGTGGAATGTGATTGTACATTGGAGGAGATGGGTTATTGTGAAAGTAGGTCACCATCCCCCTAGGGGACAAAGGAATACAGAGTAATGGGCTACAGACAAAATTCTTGTTAGCGTGGATGAGAGAGAGAGAGAGATCTCGGTGTCCATGTGTATAGATCCCTGAAAGTTGCCACCCAGGTTGATAGGTTAAAAAGGCATACAGTGTGTTAGCTTTTATTGGTAGAGGGATTGAGTTTCGGAGTTACAAGGTCATGTAGCAGCTGTACAAAACTCTGGAGTATTGCGTGTAGTTCTGGTCGCCGCATTATAGAAGGACGTGGAAGCATTGGAAAGGGTTCAGAGGAGAGTTACTAGGATGTTGCCTGGTATGGAGGTAAGGTCTTGTGAGGAAAGGCTGAGGGACTTGAGGCGATTTTCGTTTGAGAAAAGAAGGTTAAGAGACAACTTAATTGAGACGTATAAGATAATCAGAGGGTTAGATAGGGCGGACGTGAGAGCCTTTTTCCTCAGATGGTGATGGCTAGCGCTAGGGGACATAGCTTCAAATTGAGGGATGATAGATATAGGACCGATGTTAGAGATAGTTTCTTTACTTAGAGAATAGTAGGGGCATGGAATGCTCTGCCTACAATAGTAGTGGACTCGCCAACATTAAGGGCATTTAAATGGCCATTGGATAAACATATGGATGATAATGAAATAAGGTAGGTTAGGTGGGCTTCAAATTGGTTTCACAGATTGAGGGCCGAAGGGCCAGTACTCCACTGTAATGTTCTAGGTTCTATGTACTAACCTAAGTATTCCTCAACATGATCTTATGTGCAGTGTTATCTTTCTTGGCTGATGTTGGAGATGGTTGGGACAAGTCATTATATCAGTCATATATAGCACCTACAACCTCCTACTGTATTTGTATGAGCTACATTTATCACAATAAGGTCAGTGTGGAGGTATTCTTTCAGCTTCCTTGTTGGAGTCTCTAAAGTCCTAATCTGTGCAGTAATACCCCAAACCATCAATGCCAGATATCTCACAAGGATGGTTACTGGGAGACAAGGGCTACCCTCTGCAACTGTGGATGATGACTCTGTCGCACAATCCCTTGTCTGAGGCTGATGTTAGATACATTCTTCCACCAGTCTAGATTAGAGTGGTGCTGGAATTCACTCCTGATGATGGGCCTTTGCCCGAAACGTCGATTTTCCTGCTCCTCGGCTGCTGCCTGACCTGCTGTGCTTTTCCAGCACCACTCTAGTCTAGACTCTGATTTCCAGCATCAGCTGGTTATTATACACCGCTGGGAGCAGGTGGGACTCAAACTTGGGCCTGTTAGCTGAGAGGAAGCCTCAAGGGCCTTTAACACTCTCGATGTTGTAAGCTGCTCTTTAAGAACATTTGACCGAGGAGCAGGAGGAGGCCATTCAGCCCCTCGAGCCTGCTCCGCCATTTAATACCAATTTCATCTCGGCCTCAACTCCATTCTCCTGCCCGTCCTCCGTAACCCATTCCTCATCAAAGATCTGTCGACCTCCTCCTTAAGTCTGCAGTCTGAGGTAGTGAATTCCATTGATTCATGACCCAATGGGAAAAGTAATTTCTCCTCATGTCTGTATTCAATTCATATCCTCAAACTGTGACCACTCATTCTTGATTGCCTCACATGAGGGCGCATCTTTTCCTCATCTACTTTGTCAAGCCCCTGTAGCAGCTGACATACCCTCAATTCGATCTCCACTCATTCTTCTAAATGTTATCTCTTTAACTTTTCAGTGAAATGACAAAGGGACAATATCTTAAGATTGGAATTAATCAATGGAGGTGTGGGATCAGGCAGTATTTTTTTCCGCAAAAATCACACTGGATGTCTAGAGCTGCAAATGTTGACAGCGGCAAAAATGTTGAGTCAAGTGAAGGTTTCAAGGCTGAGGTCAAGGATTATTGGCCTGAATCTTCCAGTCTCCCAACTCCCTCATCCTAAACAAAACAAGAATGGGATGAACTGCGGATGCTGGAAATCGGCCAGAAAAACAGAAATTGCTGGGAAATCTCAGCAGGTTTGGTGGCATCTGTGGAGAGAAATTAGAGTTAATGTGACCCTTCCTTAGAACTGATGGGATTGAGGAAAAGGATGGTATTTATCCAGAAGACTGGGGAGGTGGGGAGAATAAACGGTAGGTGGAGATGGAGCCCAAAATGAGAGAAAAACAGTTGGACAGATAACAGAGTGGATAAAAATCATTCTGTGGGAATCAACAGCTGCTAATGGAGGCTATTGCTAGCTGATAATGGGTTGTGTGTGGTAACAGCTCACGGCCTAGTGTGTGTGTGTGTCTGTGTGTGTGCTTGTGTGTGTCTGTGTGTGCGTGCGTCTGTGTGTGAGCGTGTGTCTGTGCCTGCATGTGTCTGTGTGCATGCGTGTGTATGTGTCTGTGTGTGTGCGTGCGTGTGTATGTGTCTGTGTGTGCGTGCGTGCGTGTCTGTGTGCGCGTGCGTGTGTATGTGTCTGTGTGTGCGTGCGTCTGTGTGTGCGTGCGTGTCTCTAGTGTGTGTCTGTGTGTGTGCGTGTGTATGTGTCTGTGTGCGTGTGTGTGTGCGTGTGTCTGTGTGTGTGCGTGTATGTGTCTGTGTGCGTGCGTGTGTCTGTGTGTGTGCATGTGTCTGTGTGTGTGCATGTGTGTGTGCGTGTGTCTGTGTGTGCGTGTCTCTGAGTGTGTGCGTGCATGTGTATGTGTCTGTGTGTGTGTGCATGCGTGTGTCTGTGTGTGTGCATGTGTCTGTGTGTGTGCATGTGTGTGTGTGCATGTGTCTGTGTGTGCGTGTCTCTGAGTGTTTGCGTGCATGTGTATGTGTCTGTGTGTGTGCATGTGTGTGTCTGTGTGTGTGCGTGTGTATGTGTCTGTGTGCGTGTGTGTGTCTGTGTGTGTGCGTGTGTCTGTGTGTGTGCATGTGTCTGTGTGTGTGTGTCAGTGTGTGTGTGCGTGTGTATGTGTCTGTGTACGTGTGTCTGTGTGTGTGTGTGTCTGTGTGTGTGCATGTGTCTGTGTGTGTGTGTCTGTGTGTGTGTGTGTGTGCGTGTATATGTGTCTGTGTGCGTGTGTCTGTGTGTGTGCGTGTATGTGTCTGTGTGTGTGCGTGTGTCTGTGTGTGTGCATGTGTCTGTGTGTGTGTGTCTGTGTGTGTGTGTGTGTGTGCGTGTGTATGTGTCTGTGTGCGTGTGTCTGTGTGTGTGCGTGTATGTGTCTGTGTGTGTGCGTGTGTCTGTGTGTGTGCATGTGTCTGTGTGTGTGTGCGTGTGTCTGTGTGTGTGTGTGTGTGTGTGTGCATGTGTCTGTGTGTGTGTGTGCATGTGTGTGTAGGGGGGATGGTGGGTTGGTGGAAAGACATGGGAGAATGTATCTCAAGCCCTTACAGTGTTGAACTCAATGTTGAATCCAGAAGGCTGTAAAGTTCCCAGACGGAAAACGAGGTGTTCTTCCAGCTAACGCAAACTTTACTGTCGCCAACAGTAATACCCACAGGCAGGTTGAGAGAGACCGAGGGGGAATAGAGTCATAAAGAATGAGATTGGAACTCCAAGCCGGACTAAACATTTCAGGATTATCCAGTTCACTCACCTCACCTCATGACGGTAAGTGGCTCAGATGTTGTTTTTGATGTGCTCACTGTCCCTTTAATATGGACGTGAGCTTCAACCAGTCATCAAATACTGATCAAGGTTACACAGCCAAGTTAGTTAAATGTCACTGAAGGAGACGTTCCTGATGGATCGGCAGGATTCCCAAACCTCACAGACAGCAGCTGAGTGCCAGCTCCAGATCTGTGAGCACTCATGGAAAACGTGTTTACAAACACAGGCAGGAATTAACAGTGATATTTGCTTCTCATTGTCAGGTAACTTCACGAAGGAAGGGGGATTACCTTTGACTGACGTCAAACGCACAGCACAAGACAGACCAGTCTGGTCCACATGGGGTATGTGCTCCAAGTAAAGCTTTCTCGCACTCCCCAGCATAGGGAGGGGCATGCTGGCTCAGTGGTTAGCACTGCTGCCTCACACGGCCATGGACCTGGATTCGATCCTAGCCTCCGGTGACTGTGTGAAATTTGTACACTCTTCCTGTGGCTGTCTAAGGATGTGTAGGCTAGGTTGATTGGGTATGGGAAATGCAGGTTAAAGTAAGTAGGTGGGTGGGATACTCTTCAGAGGATTGATTGGGGTGGACTTGATGGGCTGAATAGCCTGCTCCCACTCTGTAAGGATTCTATAATTGTCAGAGATCAGCTAACCCTCCTCAGTGTGCTCTTCCTCTCTCAGGCATTTACCTACCTCCTGCAAAATGCATGTCTGTCTTCTTTGTTTCAACTGTGGTAGTAAATGCCATATTGTTGCAATCTTTGGCTTGTGAGGTCTCTCCTGAATTGGGTCTATTAACATCAATCATTCAGCCACTGATTTTGGACTTGACACATATTGTACCTTGCTATCTGGTCAGTGACCTGGAACTTACAGTCAGTTTCTCTCTTCACAGATGCTGCCAGACCGACTGAGTGTTTCTGTAAAGCCTTTCACCGTCTCATAGTGTTCTCTGTCAAGTCACTGCCTCAGTGTGTTCCTTTTCGACGATAGCGCCCGGGCCTACTCAGTCTCCACTGTCAGGGATAACCTTTTGTTTTTGGTTTCAATCGTTTCATCTCCCCCTCCTCTAGTGTTTCATTGCCCTTAATTTGCAAGATAGAGATCAGAGCTGTGCACAGTATTCAAAGTGTGGTCTAGCCAAGAGACTGTATAGATTTAATACAAATTAATGCAAGTAGGTGGCTCAATGGTTAGCACTACTACCTGACAGCACTAGGGACCTGGGTTTGATTCCACCCTCAGGTGACTGCCTGTGTAGAGTTTGCATATTCTTCCTGTGCCTACATGGGTTTCTTCCCACAGTTCAAAGATGTGCAGGCTAGGTGGATTAGCCATGCTGAATTGCCCTTGGGGTCCAGGTATCTGCAGGCCAGGTGGGTTAGCTGTGGGAAATTCAAGGTCATAGGGATAGGGTCAATGCCCACTGAATGGCCTGTTTTCACACTGTAGGGAATCCAAGTCCTTTGCTTTGCAATTCTATCCCCCAGGAGCTAGCCCCAGTACCTTTTATACCCCTTATGTTCTTAACCCCATCCTAACACCTATATAGGTGTGCTTAACCCCTCATGGACTACAAGAGAGAGGCTGAACATTACATTGCCAAGGGCACTTAGGAATACACAATAGATATTAGCCCAACCAGTGATGTCCACATCCCATGAAAGAAATGTGGAAAAGTTACCAGCAGCTCTACTTGGAGTGACCTGTACCCCTAAATTCTGCTGTTTCCCTCTCTCATTAGACTCTTAATATCCAAGTACTTCATATTACCCTCCTTCCCATTAAAATGGACCAGCTCACCATTATCTACCCTAACATCCATTAGTTGCCTTGACCCCAGGTTATAACATTCCTCAGGCCTCCTTACTCAAAGTTTGGTGTCATCCCAAACTTCTGAATGTGATGTTATTGATTCCTGAGTTTCGTATGGCATCTAAAGCATTGGCTGCTATTGAAGGGTAACGCTGCCAGGTGTCCATAAGAAACTTACAAGATCAGGCTCCTTTCCCAGAGATCTAGACTTAAAAACTCCCAACCCTGAGGCTGGGCTGTCAAACTGAGCTACTCTTTGTCCTGAGCAAGGTCCTGCAGGAAGACCTGTCCAGGTGCATTAAATCGAAGATGTTCACTAGGACCCTGCGGAGATTCAGATCGACTGATCTCCGGGGGGTTATCGAGGCAGTTTTAACTTCTGATGGTAATTACACCCCCTCACCCACTTACCCCACTGTCCCCATCCCCTCATCCACTTACCCCACTCTCCCCACCCCCTCACCCACTTACCACACTGTCCCCACCCCCTCACCCACTTACCCCACTGTCCCCACCCCCTCACCCACTTACCCCACTGTCCCCACCCCCTCATCCACTTACCCCACTGTCCCCACCCTCTCACCCACTTACCACACTGTCCCCAACCTCTCACCCACTAACCCTACTGTCACTGCCCATTCACCCACTTACCCCAATGTCCCCACCCTCTCACCCCCTCACCCACTGTCCCCACCCTCTCACTCACTTAGCTACTGTTCCCACCCTCTCACACCCAACCCACAGACACCACCCCCTCACCCACTGTCCCCACCCCCTCACCCACTTACCCCACTGTCCCCACCCCCTCACCCCCTAACCCACTGTCCCTACCCTTTCATCCACTTACCCCACTGTCCTCAACCCCTCACCCCCTCATCCACTGTCCCCACCCCCTCACCTACTTACTCCACTGTCCACACCCTCTCACCCACTTACCCCACTGACCCCACACCCTCACCCACATACTCCACTGTCCCCACACCCTCATCCATTGACTCCACTGTCCCTACCCTCTCACCCACTTACCGCACTGTCCTCACCCCCTCACCCACTTACCTCACTGTCGCCACCCTCTCACCCACTTACCCTACTGTCCCCAACCACTCACCCACTTACCCCACTGTCCCCAACCCTCATCCATTGACCCCACTGTCCCTACCCTCTCACCCACTAACCCCACTGTCCCCAACCCCTCACCCACTTACCCCACTGTCCCCACCCACTCACCCACTTACCCTACTGTCCTCACTCCACATACCCCGCTGTCCCCACCCTCTCATCCACTTACCCCACTGTCCCCACCCCCTCATCCATTGACCCCACTGTCCCTAACCTCTCACCCACCTACCCCACAGACCCCACCCCCTCACCCACTTACCCTACTCTCCCCACTCTCTCACCCACTTACCCCACTGTCCCCACCCTCTTAACCAGTTACCCCACTGTCCCCACCCCCTCACCCACTTATCCCACTGTCTCCACCCCCTCATCCATTGACCCCACTGTCCCCAACCCCTCACCCACTTACCTCACTGTCCCCACCCCCTCATCCATTGACCATCTGTTGTCACCCTCTCACCCACTTACCCCACTGTACCCAACCCCTCACCCACTTACCCCAATTGCCCCAACCTCTCACCCTCTTACCCCACTGTCCCTACCCTCTCACCCTCTTACCCCACTGTCCCCAACCTCTCACCCACTTACCCCACTGTCCCCACCCCCTCATCCATTGACCATCTGTTGTCACCCTCTCACCCACTTACCCCACTGTACCCAACCCCTCACCCACTTACCCCAATTGCCCCAACCTCTCACCCACTTACCCCACTTCCCCACCCTTCACCCACTTACCCCACTGTCCCCAACCTCTCACCCACTTATCCCACTGTCCCCATCCCCTCACCCACTTACCCTACTGTCCCCATCCCTTCACCCACTTACCCCACTATCCTCATCCCCTCACCCACGTACCTCACTGGCCCCAACCTCTCACCCACGTACCCCACTTCCCCACCCTTCACTCACTTACCCCACTGTACCCAACCCCTCACCTACTTACCCAACTTCCCCACCCCTCACCCACTTACCCCACTGTCCCCAACCTCTCATCCATGTACCCCACATCCGCACCCTTCACCCACTTACCCCACTGTACCCAACCCCTCACCCACTTACCCCACTTCCCCACCCCTCACCCACTTACCCCACTGTCCCCAACCTCTCACCCACTTACCCCACTGTCCCGACCCTCTCACCCACTTACCCCACTATCCCCAATCCCTCACCCACTTACCCCACTGTCCCCACCCCCTCACCCCATAACCCACTGTCCCTACCCTCTCATCCACTTACCCCACTGTCCTCACTCCCTCACCCCCTCCTCCACTGTCCCCACCCCCTCAACCACTTACCCCACTATCCCCACCACCTCACCCACTTACCCCACTATCCCCACCCCCTCACCCACTTACCCCAATGTCCCTACACCCCTCACCCACTTACCCCACTGTCCCAACCATCTCACCCACTTACCCCACAGTCGCCACCCCTTCACCCACTTACCCCACTGTCCTCAACCTCTCACCCACTTACCCTTCTGTCCTCACCCCCTCACCCACTTACCCCACTGTCCCCACCCCCTCATCCACTTACCCCACTGTCCCCACCCTCTCACCCACTTACCACACTGTCCCCAAACTCTCACCCACTAACCCTACTGTCACTGCCCCTTCACCCACTTACCCCAATGTCCCCATCCTCTCACCCCCTCACCACACTGTCCCCACCCTCTCACTCACTTAGCTACTGTTCCCACCCTCTCACACCCAACCCACAGACACCACCCCCTCACCCACTGTCCCCACCCCCTCACCCACTTACCCCACTGTCCCCACCCCCTCACCCCCTAACCCACTGTCCCTACCCTTTCATCCACTTACCCACTGTCCTCAACCCCTCACCCCCTCATCCACTGTCCCCACCCCCTCACCTACTTACTCCACTGTCCACACCCTCTCACCCACTTACCCCACTGACCCCACACCCTCACCCACTTACTCCACTGTTCCCACACCCTCATCCATTGACCCCACTGTCCCTACCCTTTCATCCACTTACCCCACTGTCCTCAACCCCTCACCCCCTCATCCACTGTCCCCACCCCCTCACCTACTTACCCCACTTCCCCACCCTTCACCCACTTACCCCACTGTCCTCAACCCCTCACCCCCTCATCCACTGTCCTCACCCCCTCACCCACTTACCTCACTGTCGCCACCCTCTCACCCACTTACCCTACTGTCCCCAACCACTCACCCACTTACCCCACTGTCCCCAACCCTCATCCATTGACCCCACTGTCCCTACCCTCTCACCCACTAACCCCACTGTCCCCAACCCCTCACCCACTTACCCCACTGTCCCCACCCACTCACCCACTTACCTTACTGTCCTCACTCCACATACCCCACTGTCCCCACCCTCTCATCCACTTACCCCACTGTCCCCACCCCCTCATCCATTGACCCCACTGTCCCTAACCTCTCACCCACTTACCCCACAGACCCCACCCCCTCACCCACTTACCCTACTCTCCCCACCCTCTCACCCACTTACCCCGCTGTCCCCACCCTCTTAACCAGTTACCCCACTGTCCCCACCCCCTCACCCACTTATCCCACTGTCTCCACCCCCTCATCCATTGACCCCACTGTCCCTACCCTCTCATCCTCTTACCCCACTGTCCCCAACCCCTCACCCACTTACCTCACTGTCCCCACCCCCTCATCCATTGACCATCTGTTGTCACCCTCTCACCCACTTACCCCACTGTACCCAACCCCTCACCCACTTGCCCCAATTGCCCCAACCTCTCACCCTCTTACCCCACTGTCCCTACCCTCTCACCCTCTTACCCCACTGTCCCCAACCTCTCACCCACTTACCCCACTGTCCCCACCCCCTCATCCATTGACCATCTGTTGTCACCCTCTCACCCACTAACCCCACGGTACCCAACCCCTCACCCACTTACCCCAATTGCCCCAACCTCTCACCTACTTACCCAACTTCCCCACCCCTCACCCACTTACCCCACTGTCCCCAACCTCTCACCCACGTACCCCACTTCCCCACCCTTCACCCACTTACCTCACTGTACCCAACCCCTCACCCACTTACCCCACTTCCCCACCCCTCACCCACTTACCCCACTGTCCCCAACCTCTCACCCACTTACCCCACTGTCCCGACCCTCTCACTGACCCCACCCCCTCACCCACTTACCCCACTGTCCCCACCTTCTTACCCACTTACCCCTCTGTCCCCACCCCCTCACCCACTTACCCCACTGTCCCCACCGCCTCATCCATTGACCCCACTGTCCCTACCCTCTCACCCACTTACTCCACTGTGCCCACCCCCTCACCCACTTACCCTCCTGTCGTCACCCCCTCACCCACTTTCCCCGCTGTTCCCACCCTCTCACCCACTTACCCTACTGTCCCCACCCCCTCATCCATTGACCCCACTGTCCTTACCCTCTCACCCACTTACCCCACTGTCCCCAACCCCTCACCCACTTACCTCACTGTCCCCACCCTCTCACCCACTTACCCTACTGTCCCCACCCCTCACCCATTTACCCCACTGTTCCCATCCCCTCATCCATTGACCCCACTGTGCCTACCCTCTCACCCACGTACGCCACTGTCCCCACCCCCTCACCCACTTACCTCACTGTCTCTACCCTCTCACCCACTTACCCCACTGTCCCCATCCCCTCACCCACTTACCCCACTGTCCCCATCCTCTCACCCACTTACCCCACTGTCCCCACCCTCTCACCCACTTACCCCACTGTCTCCACCCTCTCATCCACTTACCCCATTGTGCATACCCTCTCACCCACTTACCCCACTGCCCTCTCCCTCTCATTCACTTACCCCACTGTCCATGCCCTCCCTCACACACTTATATCAATCAGCCTTCCTCCAGCCACACCCCAGCCAGCCCCTACCTTCCCCCTCCCTTGACCCTTCCTGCCTCTTCCCTGCCCCCAGCCTGCCCTCTGCCTGCTTGCCCACCCAATAGCAATTATTTGTTCACCTTGCACTGGCATCAAATTGCCTTTCAAATGTACCCCGCGGTACCCAGTACTGTAAAACGGGTGTATGTCCTTCCATACCCCACCCCATTCTCCCTCCTCGCATAAACTGACTCTAAAGGCCATAAGATATAGCATAGAGATCCATAAACGGGCTATTCGATCCAGCATACCTGCTTTGCCATTCAATCATGGCTGATTGTGTTTCTCAACACCTTTGTCCTGCTTTCTCCCTGTAGCTCTTGATCTCCTCACTCATCAAGAAGCTGTCTACCTCCGCCTTACTTGCACTCAACAACTTTCCTTCTGCGACAGTGGGTTCCACAGATTCACCATCTGATATAAAATCGGTTTGACGGTGGGAGACAGAGGGTAGTAGTGACGGGTTGTTTAATTGGACTGGAGGCCTGTGAACAGCCGTGTTCCACAGGGATCGGTGCTGGGTCCACTGTTGTTTGTTTGGTATTAGAATTTGGATGAGTATGTAGGAGGCATGGTTAGCAAGTTTGCAGATGACATCAAAATTGGTGGTACAGTGGACAGCGAAGAAGGTTATGTAAGAGCACAACGGGATGTTGATCAACTGGGCCAACGTGCTGAGGAGTGGCAGATGGAGTTTAATACAGATAAATGCAAGATGTTGCATATTGATAAGTAAACCCAGGGCTTGACCTACACAGTTCCTGGTAAGACCTTGGGGAGTGTTGTTGAACTGAGGGATCTCGGGATACAGGTACGTAATTCCTTGGAAGCGGCGTCACAGGCAGACAGGGTGGTGAAGGAGATGTTTGGCACTTTGTGTTCGCCGGTCATACTATTGAATACAGGAGTTGGGATGTCATGTAACATCTGGACAACACATTGGTCAGGCCACAGTTGGAACTGCGTAGAACTCTGGCCGCCTTGCTATAGGAAAGATGTTATTAAACTGGAAAGGGCGCAAGATAAATTTACAAGGACGTTACCAAGATTGGAGTGAGGTTAAGTTCTAAGGAGAGGCTGGATAGACTGGGACTTTTCTCTCTGGACCATTGGAGGCTGAGAGGTGACCTTATAAAGGTTTATAAAATCAGAAGAGACATAGGATAAGGTGAATAGTCAAACTATTTTCCCCAGGGTAAGGGAGATCAAAACTAGAGGGCACAGGTTTAAGGTGAGAGGGGGAAATTTTAAAAGGGACCCAAGAGGCAAAGTTTTCATGCATGTATTGAACGAGCTGCCAGAGGAAGTAGTCGAGGTGGGTACAATTACAACATTTAAAAGTTATTCGGACAAGTACGTGAGTAGGAACAGTTTGCAGGGATATAAATCAAATGCAGGCAAGTGGGATGAGTTCAGTTTCGGAAATGTGGTTGGCATGGATGCATTGGGCTGAGGATCTGTTTCTCTGCTGAATGACTCCATGACTCTGTGCCTCTGGCTGAAGAAATTCCTCCTCATCTCAGTTCGAAAGGGGCTCCGAGGCTGTACCCTTGGGTCTTCAACTCTCCTACTCTATGTCCACTCTCTATCCAGGCCTCTCAGTATCCTATAAGCTTCAATCAGATCACCCCATCATACTTCAAAAACTCCACTGAGGACGGACCCAGAGTGGTCAACCGCTCCTCACATGACAAGCCCTTCATCCCCGCGGACCATTCTTGTAAACCTCTTCTGAAGCCCCTCCAATGCCAGCACATTCTTCCTTAGATACGAGGGCCAAGACTGCGCATCATATTCCAAAGCAGGTCTGACTCAAGTCAGACTCTACTCTTCAGCCCCCACTGGACGCTGCACTCCTTATTTCCGAGCTTAAGAGATACTGCCAGAAACAGAGGGCCCATCTAACAATGCAGATTCCAGTTCCTTAAAAGGTCAGGCCAAAAATCAAAATGGTTGTTTTATTTCTGAGGGATGTTGCGTGAGGGATGAATGTTGACCGAGAAACCAGGGACGACCTCATCTACTTTGTTTTAACATTTATGCACGGGATGTGGGTATTGTTCGCTTGGGCCAATGTTTACTGTCAAGAGGGCAGTTCAGGGTCAACCACATTGGCAGTGGGTCTGGAGTCACATGTAGGGCAGACTGGGTGGGGTTGGCAGATTTCCCTCCCTGAAGGGCATCAGTGAACCAGATGGGTTTCTGCAATAATCGATGATTGTTCAATTGTCACCTTTCATTCCAGATTTTCATTGCATTCAAATTTTCTCATCTGCCATGGCAGGCACGGGAGCCCTAGCCTTGCTGCCATCTTGGACCAGGAGAGCAAATGGAGGGCGGGGGGTTGGGGGCTTACCTCTGGGGAATAATCAGAGGAGCGTTGGCTGCTGAGGGTTAACTCTGTCACTGTGGGAGTGTCTGCTGGAGAGTGCTGCCTCTGCTGCAATGCACTTGATCACATTCCATCACCCACAGCACATCGAGTCAGCCTGTGGCTTGACCTTGATCAGGCCGACACGTAGCAAGGCTCCAGCCCTGCATTTCACAAACACATGAGGCTGCTCATGACTTATGCGCTGAGGCCATTGACATTTTGTCAAGGCGAAGGAATGCTTTTGTAAGCTGACTGAGCCGAGCTGAATGAGCTGGGACGTGACTTTCAGCAAGAAGCATGAAGCCATTGTCATCGAGGCTGCAGCCAGTCAGTCAGTATTCCGGAAGAAATAACATCCCAGAAGCTGGCTCCTTGCCTTTCCTCTGATCGAGCCTGTCCCTTGAATGCTGGAGACATGGGCTGGTTAATCCTGGGTTAAGGGAGATGAGGGGTTGGTGGTGTGGACTGGGTGGGAGAGATGTAGCACACATAGGTTTAAAGTGAGGAGTAGGCAGTTTAGAGGAGATTGAGGAAAAGTTTTTTTCACCCGGAGGCTGGTAGGAAAATGGAATGTGCTGCCAGAGAAGAGGGTGGAGGCAGGTAGTCTTACAACATTGAAAAAGCAGTTGGATGAGCCCTTAAAGTGCCAGGATAAAGGCTATGTACCAAGTGTGGGTCAATGGAACCTATGGAATATGATCCGCAGTATTGGCCCTCGTATCTAAGGAAGAATGTGCTGGCATTGGAGGGGCTTCAGAAGAGGTTTACAAGAATGGTCCGCGGGGATGAAGGGCTTGTCATGTGAGGAGCGGTTGTAGCACAGGTCTGCTCCAACAAAGTGGTGGTGTGTTCCGACAGCGTTAGCAATGTCGGGTCCTTTACCAGGACAGCTCCAGAATTCACTTGAGAGTCATAGCCATCACGTCATGCAGCTTATAAACAGGACAGCATCATGTCTACGCTGCCCAACAAACGCCAAATTACACCGATCCCATTGACCCACACTTGGTACATAGCCTTTATCCTGGCACTTTAAGGGCTCATCCAACTGCTTTTTCAATGTTGTAAGACTACCTGCCTCCACCCTCTTCTCAGGCAGCACATTCCATTTTCCTACCAGCCTCCGGGTGAAAAAAACTTTTCCTCAATCTCCTCTAAACTGCCTACTCCTCACTTTAAACCTATGCCCTTTAGTCTTAGACACGTCACTATGGGGAAAAGATTCTCATAATCTGCGCTGTCTGTGCCTCTCGATTTTTTTATACCTCAGTCGGATCCCTGCCTCAACCCCCTCTGCTCCAGGGAAAACAATCCCAGTCTACCCAGTCTATCCTCAGAACTGAGACTTTCCATCCCAGGCAACAGGGAGGAGAAAGTGAGGGCTGCAGATGCTGGAGATCAGAGCTGAAAATGTGTTGCTGGAAAAGCGCAGCAGGTCAGGCAGCATCCAGGGAACAGGAGAATCGACATTTCCTAAAGAAGGGCTTATGCCCGAAACGTCGATTCTCCTGTTCCCTGGATGCTGCCTGACCTGCTGCGCTTTTCCAGCAACACATCCCAGGCAACATCCTGGTGAATCCGCACACTTTCCAGTACAATCAAATCCTTCTGATGGTGTGGTGACCAGAAATGCACACAGTATTCCATGTGTGGCTGAACCAATGCTTTATAAGAGTGTAACAAGACCTCCTTGCTCCTACTTTCTACACCCTAGCTAATGAAAGCAAGCATTCTGTAAGCCTACCAGTGCTGACACCTCCAGGGTCCCTTTGTTTCTCAGTGCTCCTAGCAACCTACCATTTATTGTGTATATCTTTCCCTTACAGCACCTCCCAAAGCCTTGCGATTATCGGAATTAAATTCCATCTGCCATTGCTCTGTCTAATTTATCAGCTGACCAATATTGGACTGTGGTCTGACACCAATCTCCTCACTAACAACACCACCACCAATTATCAGGTCTTCTGTAAACTTGCTAATTCTACGTTCATATCCATGTTGTTAATATAAATAACAAACAGCAAGGGTCCCTGTGGAGCACCTCTGGTCACAGGCTTCCAATAACAAAAACAACCCCCCACCCCCACTCCCGCGCCCCCGCCACCAGCACCCTTTGCGCTCCAATTTTTCAGCCAGGTTTTGTTCCAGTTTGCCAACTTGCCTTGGATTCCATGGGATCTTACGTCTTGGACCAGCCTTCCATGTGGGATCTTGTTTAAAGGCCTTACTGAAGTCCATGTAAACCACATCAACCGCACTACCCTCAGCAATATATTCAGTCACCTTTGCAAAAAACTCGACTAAATTCATCAGACAGGATTTCGCTCAAACAAATCCGTGCTGACGATCCGTGCTGAGAGCAGGTGAGGCTTATCAATGTTTAAGGAGGAGAAAGTGAGGATTGCAGATGCTGGAGATCAGAGTTGAGAGTATGGTACTGGAAAAGCATAGCTGGTTAGGCAGCATCTGAGGAGCTGGAGAATCGATGTTTCGGGCATAAGCCCTTCATCAGGAATGGCTTTCATTTATGTTTAAGGGCTGTGTTCTGGAGAGGGGGGTACCATGGGAATTGGAGTGCATTATTTCCCTGACTAACTCCATTTCAATTGAACCTCTCTCCCTCTCTCTCTCTACCATCACCTCTTTTGTTATTGTCGTACATCCGGAAGATGCTACGGGAGATTGGCTCTGGGTAATGTATTCCTTTGAAGAGGCAGTGCAAGGGTGATGGACCAAATGGACTACAGTGATTCAAGATGGCAGCTCATCATCACCTTCACAAAGGAAACGAGGGACGGCAATAAGCACTGGACCAGCCAGCGATGCCCATGAGTGAATCAAAAAACTCTTTTTCCTTTGAGATGAAATACCCAAAGGCTCATTGATAAGAACCTTTGAGATTGAAGTCCCTGGGTAAAGTCATTCCAATTCCAATTGGATAGGACTGAAATAGCCTGCAGATGGAAAGGATCAAGCCCACTGATCGGATTTGATGTTCAACATTCATCCAACATGACGACTGCTCAGCCAATCATCCACATACAAACTGTCCAGCCCAGCAGAGCCCTGTCAATCTCCTCCCATATCATTCACAGCAGCCTCTCGAGCATGTCTCATTGCCGGAGCTGTAATATCCACAGAATGCAGGACGAGACGGGAAAGGTCTGTTCGGGACAGATTCAGCTTTTCAGGAAGCAGATGTTAGGACTGGAAAGGAAATTTACTGGATCTCCTTTGATTGGATATGGCATTTCTGGCTGGGCCACCATTCCGAGACCATCCCGAACTCACGATCCGTGCTGAGAGTAGGTGAGGCTCATCTGTGTTTAAGGAGGAGAAAGTGACAACTGCAGAGTCGAGGTTGTGATGCTGGTCAGGAGCATCCGAAACATAGAAACATAACAGGTAGGAGCTGGAGTAGGCCATTCACCCCCTCAAGTCTGCTTTGCCACTCAACATGATCAATGGCTGACCATTGAACTCAATACCTTAATACTTCCCTTCACCCATATCCCTTGATCCCTTTAGCCACATGAGCTAGATCTACTTCCTTGAAAACTGATAATGATTTGCCCTCAACCACTCTCTGTGGTAATGAATTACATAGGCTCACCAGTCTCTGGGTGAAGTCATTTCCCCTCATCTCAGTCCTAAAACTCCTTATCTTTAATCTCTCTCCCCTGGTCCTGAACTCCCCCACCATAAGGAACATCCTTCCTGCATTTCCCCTGTCTAGTCTTGTTTGATAAGTTTCTACAAGAATCCCTCCTCATTCTTCTACACCCCAGTGAATACAATCCTATCCGACTCAATCTGTCCTCATTCGTCAGGTCCTGCTATCCCAGGGGTCAGTCTGGTAAACCCTCCCTGCACTTCCTCTAAAGCAAGAACATCCTTTCCTCAGAGAAGGAGACCAAACCTGCACACAGTGCTCCAGGTGTGGTCACACCAAGGCCCTGTACAATTGCTCCAGTCCTGAAAAAGGGTCATTCCCAAAACATAGACTTTTCCACCTCCTGATGCTGCCTGGCTTGCTGTGTTCTTCCAGCCTCCTGCCTGTCTACTTTGGATTCAAGTAGTTATTTTTTTTTGTCTCAGTGCAATTGCAGCAGTTCTTGTATTTAAATCCTCTCGCTATGGAGGCCTATATTTCGTTTGCTTTCTTCACCACCTGCATGCTCACTTTCAGCGGCTGGACTAATCTCTCAGCCAGGGGTTTGTTGAACGTTTTTGGCAAGTCCAAATAAGCCACATCCACTAGCTCCCCTAACCGACTCCAGGAGTTACACCCTCAAAGAGCTACGGCAGATTTGTTATGCATGGTTTACGTTTTCTAAGCTATGCTGAAGGGGAGTTTGTGAAGTACTGCTATCCTTGGGCGAGGATGGATGTGACAGAGTACCTTTGTGTGTACTGTCCTTGATCTTGAGGCCTTCGAAAGTGGATTGGATGATAATTCTGATATAAATAGTATGGAGAGAGAGCAGGAGATTGGCTCTGGATAATGTCATTTGAAGAGCTGGTGGAGGCAGGATGGGCTGAACGCTGAGACTGCTCTGCTAAGCCAAGACTGCAACCCCAGGCTGAGACCGCCATGCTAGGTCGAGATCACCATCTCAGGTTGAGACCGCTCTGCCAGACCAAGACCTTTATGCCAGGCTAAGACTACTATGCAAGGCTCAGACCACCCTGCCAGTCCAAGACCACCATGCCAGGGCAGGAGAAGCCTTCTGCCAAAGCTGTTACAATAAGGGACAATTAATCTTGATAATAGCCATCATAAGTGGAAACATTAAAATGAAACAGAAAAAGAAGAGAAAGCAGAGCCAGTAGACAAGCTCCTGAGACAGGAGACGACACACTGTACTGCTACTCCGTCACCATCTCAACAGGATTCTGAGGAAGGGTCACCGGACCTGGACTTTAACTCTGCTTTCTCTCTACAGATGCTGCCAGACCTGCCGAGCTTTTCCAGCGATTTCTGTTTTTGTTAATTTTCCTGGAGTGAGTGCATTCAACAGCTCTCCATCCCAAAGGGCTTCAAGCATTCTAATGACCAGCCTCCATTTTCACAGGCACTGTCAAAGACACCCGGGGCTAAAACTTGTGGTTTTCCTTTTGTTAGCAAAGTGTCAAATTTGACAGGGTGATGGCTGAGGCTGAGTGGGTTTTCTCGCTGTATCTTACCGCATTAATTACCACCTGAGCTCTTGCAATGAGAATCCCGGTCCCATTTACGCCCCCATCTTACTGCACATCATTCCTGGAACAACTCACCACTCATGCGGAGGACCCCCCCCATGACCATCATCCTTTGCAACTGCGTCATCTTCCAAAGTCCACTGCCCAGCAGCAGCAGTGCTGCCACCTAGAGGCTGCCTGCCCCTGCCTGGTCAAGAGGACGAGACATGGGGGAGAAGGGGGAGAGCATTTCGGTGATAGTGATCACAACTCTATGACCTTTACTATACTCATGGAGAGAGTTAGGAGCAGATGGTATAGGAAAGTATTTAACTGAGGGAGGGGTAATTTATAATGATATTAGTCAGGAACTGGAGTGCCTAAATTGGGAACAGATGTTCTCGGGGAAATGCGCAAGAGAAATGTGGAGGTTGTTTGGGAAGCACCTACTGATGGTGCTGGGCAGGTTTACCCCACTGAGGCGAGGAAAAGATGGGAGGTTGAAAGAACCTTGGGTGACAAGGGATGTGGGGCATCTAGTCAAGAGGAAGAAGGAAGCTTACTTAAGATTGAGGAAGCAAGGGTCAGACAGGACTTTGGAGGGTTACAAGATAGCAAGGAAGGAACTGAAGAATGGACTCAGGAGAGGTAGAATGGGGCATGAAAAAGCCTTGGTGTGTAGAATAAGGTGTTCTACAGTGATGTGAGGAACAAGAGGATGGCCAGAGTGAGGGTAGGGCCGATCAGGGATATTGGAGGGAACTTGTGCCTAGAGTCGGAGGAAGTAGGGGAGATCCTTAATGAATAGTTTGCTTCCATATTCACTAGTGAGAGGGACATTGATGCTACTGAAGGCAGCGTGAAACAGATATGCTCGAGCAGATTGATGTTAAGAAGGAGGATGTGCTGAAAAGTCGTGCCAAATGATTGAAAGGTGGCAAATGTTATTCCCTTGTTCAAGAAAGGGAATAGGGATACTCCTGGAAATTATAGACCAGCCAGTCTTACGTCAGTGGTGGGGAAAGTATTGGAGAGGATTCTGAGAGACAGAATTTATGATTATGTGGAAAACCATAGTTTGATTAGAGATAGTCAGCATGGCTTTGTGAAGGGCAAGGTCATGCCTCACAAACCTTATTGAATTCTTTGAGGATGTAAAAAAACACATTGATGAAGGTAGAGCAGTGGATGTGGTGTACATGGATTTTAGCAAGGTGTTTAATAAGGTTCCATATGGTAGGCTTATTCAGAAAGTAAGGAGTCTGACTGGTTACAGAATTGGCTGGCCCACAGAAGACAGCGAGTGGTGGTAGGTGGAAGGTAATCAGCCTGGAGCTCAGTGACCAATGGTGTTGCACAGGGAGCTGTTCTGGGACCTCTGCTTGTTGTGATTTTTATAAATGAAAGAGCTGCCGGGGGATGTGGTGGAGGCTGGTACAATTACAACATTTAAAAGGCATTTGGATGGGTATATGAATAGGAAAGGTTGAAAGGGATATGAGTCAAGTGCTGGCAAATGAGATTAGATTAGGTGAGGATATCTGGTTGGCATGGACGAGTTGGACTGAAAGGTATGTTTCTGTGCTGTACATCTCTATGACTCTACGACTCTATGGCTTGGATGAGAAAGTTTGCCAATGATACGAAGCTTGGTGGAGTGGTAGATAGTGTGGAAGGTTGTTGTAGGTTGTAACGAGATATTGACAGGATGCAGAACTGAGCTGATAAGTGGCATATA
Organism: Chiloscyllium plagiosum; assembly: GCF_037043375.1. Taxonomy (NCBI): domain Eukaryota; kingdom Metazoa; phylum Chordata; class Chondrichthyes; order Orectolobiformes; family Hemiscylliidae; genus Chiloscyllium; species Chiloscyllium plagiosum. The sequence goes on along the minus strand of NW_028270141.1, from coordinate 145,954,369 downwards.
GAGTTCAACCTGGAAAAGTGTGAAGTGATTCATTTTGCAAGGTTGCAGAATACAGGGTTAAAGGCAGGATTCTTGGCAGTGAGGAAAAACAGAGGGATTTTGGGGTCCATGTCCATAGCTCCCTCAAAGTTGTCACCCAAGTTGATAAGGTTGTTAAGAAGGCAGATGGTGTGTTGGCTTTCATTAGCAGGGGGATTGAATCTAAGAGCCACGCAGTTATGCTGCAGCTCTATAATGCCCTGGTTCGACCACATTTGGAATATTATGTTCAGTTCTGGTCGCCTCATCACAGGAAGGATGTGGGATCTTTAGAGAGGGTGAGGGGAGATTTATTAGGATGCTGCCTGGACTGGAGGGCATATGTTATGAAGAAAGGTTGAGGGAGCCAAGACTTTTCTCATTGGAGCAAAGAAGGATGAGAGGTGACTTGATAAAGATGTACAAGATGTTGAGAGGCAGAGAGTGGATAGCCAGAGACGTTTCCCCATGGTGGAAGGGCTTTTGCCCAAAACGTCGATTTCGCTGCTCCTTGGATGCTGTCTGAACTGCTGTGCTCTTCCAGCACCACTAATCCAGAATCTGGTTTCCAGCATCTGCAGTCATTGTTTTTACCTGTGGTAGAAGTGTCTATGATGAGTGGGCGTAATTTTAAGGTGATTGGAGAAAGGTTTAGGGGAGATGTCAGAGGGTTGGTTCTTTACGCAGAGAGTGCTGGGTGCGTGGAATACACTGCCAGCAGTGGTAGTAGAGTCAGAGACATTAGGGACATTTCAACAACTCTTGGATAGGTACATGGAAGATAGTAAAATGAGGAGTATGTAGGTTAGTTTGATTTTAGAGTAGGATAAAAGGTCGGCACAACATTGAGGGCCGAAGGGTCTGTACTGTGCTGTACTGTTCTATGTTCTATGCCCATAAGAGGGCAGGGTGAGGTTAGACAAGTGACGGGGAATGTGGGGCATGGTGCCAGATATCTGTTCCTCATGCACTCTGAGGAGAGAATATTTGACTTGCCCCTGCTCCTATTGAGATGGGGGAGATGTCCAGGTCCTGGTGTTTTGGAGCACGCAGTAAGTTGAACCGGTCAGGACCCCTGTCTGGGTTCCACGTTTGGCAAGTGCGTTTGCTGGGTCTGGTGAGATTGTACACTGAGGCGCATTGGGCTGTTGACAAACCGCTTCCAGGGGGTCTTGGTGGTGCCTCGTGAAAGTCCCACCATGCCCCTGGAGGAATGCGAACACAATGCTGCGAGCCAAGCTTGAGGTGGGACTCATTGAACATCCCGCCTGAGTCTGCCACTCGCTGTAGCCCCCGACCCCCGCAGCCTGGGATGATTCTGCCCGATATCTTGTTTTGAGGCTTTATTTTGAACTGAACTTGAATTCTCAAACTCCCAAGGTGGGATTTGAACCCACATTCTCCAGGTCACTGGTCTGTATCATGGCCCCAAAACATAGACACCATATTATCATTCCCCTGGGAATGCGTTTCGCAGCTCAAACCTGTAAGGAGCACTGGAGTTCCATTTCTCTTTATCTGAGTGGCGTTCGATATAAGGTTTCCATATCCATTGAGGGAGCTAAAAATAGAAGCCTATTTGTCATATTTATGCAGTTTGTCAGTATTTTGGGAGCTGCCTTGGCTCAGTGGTAGCTCTGAATACACAGGTGCTGTCCTATCTCTGCTACATTTCCCATTCTTCGCTCACCCTCTGCTGTTCTGCTGTAGCCCCTACAACTTTGCTGCACCCATCTTTTCTCTCTGTATTTGGCCTGTCCAATACCATCCCATCATGCCCTCTGATCTACCACGGATCTTTCCTTTTGTTCCTCTGTCCCTGCTTCACTTAAAACTGTCACAGCGTGAATCTATTCCAGACGACAGCTCAAGACCTTCATCCTGGAACACAGACTCGACTTCTGGAGTCCCATTTCCCTTTATCTGAGTGACGTTCGATAAAGAGTTTCCTAAGCTGTTGAGTGCTTGCTAGCAATTGCCATCATGGGTGGCATGGTGGTTAGCACCGCTGCCTCACAGCGCCAGGGACCCAGGTTCAAGTCCGTGCAGTTTGCACGTTCCAAAGATGTGCAGGTCAGGCGAATTGGCCAGGCTCAATTACCCACAGTGTTCAGGGATGTGGAGGTTAGGTAGATTGGCCATGCTTGTAGTGTTCAGGGAAATGCAGGTTATCCATGATTAAAAACTCCAGAATTATGGGTGTGGGCGGGATGTCCTTCACAAGGTTGGTGCAGGCTGGATGGGCTGAACGGCCGCTTTCTGCACTGTAGGGGATCTATAATTAATTTCTGTTCTTATTTGAACTCACAAACAACTGCTGCATTTTGATTAAATGCCTGAATACCAATGGACAATGGCAGGAGTTAAATGAGTGAGCCAGGGTACAGTCATTTCGACACGGGCTGTGAAAGGGGTGAGATTGGTGGGTTAAGTGGACATTTTCCTCTCGCTGTTTTCATCACAGAGGCTTCTGTCAGTTTCTTGCACCCCAGAATCTATCTAAGGTTCATAGTTCATTGGAAGTGGAGTAGTGGATAGACAGGATAGTGAAGAAGGCATTTGGTATGCTTATCTGTATTGGTCAGTGCATCGAGGAGAGGAGTTGGGAGGTTATCTTGCAGGTGTATAGGACATTGGTCAGGCCACTATTGCAAACAATTCTGGGCTTCCTGCTATCGGAAAGATGTTGCAAAACGTGAAAGGGTTCAGAAAAGATTTGCAAGGATGTTGCCAGAGTTGGAGGGCTTGAGCTAGAGGGAGAGGCAGAATAGGCTGGAGCAACGGACACTGCAGGGTGACCTTATAGAGGTTTATAAAATCATGAGGGGCATGGATAGGGTAAATAGGCAAGGTCTTTTCCCGGGGGGGGGGGGGAGAGTCCAAAACTAGAGGGCTCTGTGACTCTATGGCTCTATTTGGCCTTGTGCTTTCCCACTGTGATCTTGCCATTCTCCGTATTACTCTCATTACTATATCCATACTATCATCTCCTGACCATCCCAAGATCTGGATACATTCTCCAAAACACACGTAAGGGTCGGGTTAGACTAGACCTTCGGTCACTTTCCTTTCTCTCGACAGCAGAGAGCCCCTGTGTCAACTCCTGGAGCACTTCCCATCATCAAAGGGATGTTATGAAGGAATTTTCTCTTTTTTTTTTCCTCCTCTTCTGGACTTTTCCGTTTTATTATTGGAGGGGGAGGTGAGAACGTGGAGGGTAAGCAGCTCGACACGAGACACTGAAACTGAAGAAAACGTAGGAAATAAGAGAAGGGGTAGGTCTTTCAGCCCCACTGAGACATTGTTTAACTAGATCATAGATGCTCTTCACATTTATCATCCTTTCTCCACACTTTCACAGAGTCCCTTGGTGTCTCAACAATCTCTTGATTACTAGCTCCACACCAACCCAAGTCGGCTGGGGAAAGGATTCCGAGGAACGGCCGTCCTCTGAGTCTCCTCAGTTCAATCCTAATTTGGTTCCCCTGACAATTCTGAAACCTCTGTTGAGCAGACGACTTTGCAATGCCCCGCCCTTCACATCAGACCTGATGCCCCAGGAGAGAGGCGCAGGATTTATGGAGAAGATGCTGTCAAATCAGACCCCTCCTGAACATGAATACGAACGGACAATTCGAGACACAGGCAGGATCCGTTGAGGAAGTGACAGGTTGAACCCATTGGTCACTGACTGCTCAGTGGAACAGGTCTAAAGATACAAGTTAGACCCTTTAGGACTGAGATGAGGAGAAATTTCTCCACCAAGAGAGTAGTGAGCCTATGGAGCTCTCTGCCACAGGAAGTGACTGCGGCCAGAACTCTTTCAAGAAGGAGCTAGATATTGTTCCTCAGGTCAAAGGGGTCAAAGGGTATGGGGAGAAAGCAGGGAAAGGGCGGTCTGGTCATGTTGAATGGTGGAGCAGATACACTGGACCGAATGGCCTACCCCTGCTCCTATTTTTGATACTTCTATAGTAGTTCAGGTGCCCTAAATGTTCTACAGAGCCCCATTAATTGTTGAAACAAAATTTGCCTACCTGTTTTCCTCCCTCATTGCTCCCATAATTCTCTGGAACCCAAACCTGACATCAATCTTTGGCCAGTGTTACCCCACTTTGGTCTTCAATCCATACCCAACAGCCTGAGAGAGAGCATGGTGTGGGGGCAGAGTGTGGGAGTGGGAGCTGCCCCCTGTGTGAGAGGGGGAATGTTGTGGGGGCAGAGTGTGGGAGTGGGAGCTGCCCCCTGTGTGGGAGGGGGAATGTTGTGGGGGCAGAGTGTGGGAGTGGGAGCTGCCCCCTGTGTGGGAGGGGGAATGTTGTGGGGGCAGAGTGTGGGAGTGGGAGATGCCCCCTGTAGGGGGGAGGAAATGGTGTGGGGCAGAGTGTGGGAGTGGGGGGGATATGGTGTGGGGGCAGAGTGTGGGAGTGGGAGACCCCCCTATGGGGGAGGGGAAATGGTGTGGGGCAGAATGTGGGAGTGGGGAGAACCCCCCCAGGGTGGGGGAAGAGTGTGGGAGTGGGGGGATATGGTATGAGGGCAGAGTGTCGGAGTGGGGGGACTGCCCTGTGGGGGTGGGGCAGTGTGGGAGTGGGGCCCCCCTCGGACGGAGGGTGTGGAATGGTGTACGGACAGAGTGTGTGAGTGGGTGTCCCTGGTTGGGGGGTTGGGGAATGGTGTGGGGACAGAGTGTGGGAGTGGGTGTCCCCTGATGGGGGGGGGGTGGTGGAGAAGGGTAATTGAGGAAAAGCTGAGAGCTGTGCCGGTTGCTTCCCTGGCATCTCCTGTGGAGAAAAAAGATAAAACAGATAGGCGCTAGTTGAATGCAGGCGGCTACAGACTCGCTGGAGCCCTGGTGAGAGGGTTGCGGTGCTCCCAGATGGGCCTCTTTCCAAGAGGCGGCAGGAGGAGGACTACATCAATATCTGGAGCACACAATCTACGTGATCATAAAGAGCTATAAATCAGCCGTTGTCATCATTATCAGGGAGCCTCCCACTCTCACCAGCTGGTGCAAACGTGCAGAAAATCAGTGGGACACACGCTCAGCTATTCCTTGTTGATTATTTTTGCTTTGCTTTGTTCATTCTTACTTGCCTTTCATTCCCGGTGTTCAGGCCTGAATTCTCCCCTCTGCAAACTGCAGCCTCCACCCCCAGTGCTGGACCGGTCCCAGGGCACACTCGAAGCCTAGCCAGCTCGCCCTCTGCCTGTAGGCCCAACAAGAGCTGCAGGGTTGTGATGTCTTCTCAGACCGATGAAGGAAGAATCGGCCCAGGGTTGAGAGCCATAGAGATGTACAGCACAGAAACAGACCCTTCGGCCCAACTTGCCCGTGCCGCCCAGATATCCCAACCCGATCTAGTACCATTTGCCAGCACTTGGCTCATCTCCCTCCAAACCCTTCCTGTTCATATACTCATCCAGATGCCTTTTAAATATTATAATTGTACCAGCTTCCACCACTTCCTCTGGCAGCTCATTCCATACACACACCATCCTCTGCATGAAAAAGTTGCCTTTTAGATCCCTTTTATATCTTTTCTCTCTTACCCTAAACCTATGCCCTCTAGTTCTGGACTCTCCTACTCCAGGGAAAAGACCATGTCTATTTACCATATCCATGTCCCTCACGATTTTGTAAACCTCTATAGGATCACCCCTCAGCCTCTGACGCTCCAGGGAAAACAGCCTCAGCCTATTCAACCTCTCCCTGTAGCTCAAAACCCTCCAACCCTGGCAACATCCTTCTATATCTTTTCTGATCCCTTTCACGTTTCACAACATCCTTCCGATAGGAAGGAGACCGGAGAAGTGGATAAAGTCAGGTTGCAGAGAGAAAGAGAGAGGGAGATAGAGGCAAAGCAAGGTGTGACAGGGAGACAGAGAGTGAGATTAATGGCAAAGGGATAAAGTGATGTGTGATAGTGAGGCACTGGAGGCAGGTGGAGAGAAAGGCCCAGGTAGATACAGTGGGGAGAGAGAGACAGTGAGTGAGAGAGAGAGAGGGGGGGAACAGAGGCAGAAAAAAACTTGATTTGATTTGATTTGATTCATTGTTGTCACATGTACTGAGACACAGTGATAAGTATTGTTTTGCATACTATCCAAACCAAAACTTACACAAATACATCAGATTAATAGGCCAGAATGCAATGCAGAATATAGTATGACAGCTACAGAGAGGGTGCAGCTCTAGTAGATGAGAGGTCCATTCAAAAGTCTGATAACAGCGGGGAAGAAGCTGTTCTTGAATCTGTTGGTATGTGTTTTCAAACGTTTCTATCTTCTGCCTGATGGAAGAGGGTGAAGGAGAGTATAACCAGGGTGGGAGGGGTCTTTGATGGTTTTGGTTCTTTCCCGAGACAGCAGGAAGTGTGGATGGAGTTAATGGATGGGAGGCTGGTTCATATGATGGACTGGGCTGTGTTCACAACTCTCTGTAGCTACTTGTGGTCTTGGACAGAGCAGTTACCAGCCCAAGCTGTGATGCATTCGGATAGGATGCTTTCTATGGTGCATCTGTATAAATTGGTGAGAGTCATTGTGGGCATGCTGAATTTCCTTAGCCTCCTGAAGAAATAGAGGCATTGGAGTGCTTTAAGACCATCACGTCGATGTGGATGGACCAGGACAGATTGTTGGTGAGCGTCACTCCCAGGAACTTGACGCTCTCAACCATCTCCACCTCAGTACCATTGATATACAGACAGGGGGATATCCTCCACTCCGCTGCCTGAAGTCAGTGACCAACTCTTTCATTTTGCTGATGTTGAGGAGAGATGATTGTCTTTATACCATGCTGTTAACCACTCAATCTCATTCCTGCATTCTGTCTTGTGGTTGTTTAAGACCCAGGGGAAAGTGAGGACTGCAGATGCTGGAGATCAGAGTCTAGATTGGAGTGGTGCTGGAAAAGCACAGCAGGTCAGGCAGCATCTGAGGAGCTGGAGAATCAATGTTTCGGGCAAAAGCTCTTCATCAGGGATGAGTTTAAGATCCAACCTACTATGGCAGTATCATCAACAAAGTTCAAAATGGAGTTAGTGGAGAATTTGGCCACACAGTCGTGAGTTGATAAGGAGTATAGTAAAGGGTTGAGTAAGCAGCCTTGGGGGGCAGTGGTGTTAAGGATTATGGTGGAGGAGTTGTCGCCTGTCCTTACTGATTGCAGTCTGCGGGTCAGAAATTCAAGGATTCATTTGCAGAGTGGGGAGCAGAGTCTTTGGTTTCGGAGTTTGGAGATGAGTTTGGTTGAGTGTTCAAGGCTGAGCTAGTGTCAATAAATAGGAGTCTGACATAGGTGTCCTTGTTATCCAGATGTTCCAGGGATGTGTGTAGCTTCAGGGAGTTGGCATTTATTGCAGATCTGTTATGATAGGTAGCAGATCAAGGTAATCTGATAGGCTCAAGTTGATGGGAGCCATTACTAGCCTCTCAAAGCACTTCATGATGCTGGATAGCAGAACCTCTGGGTGGGAGTCATTGAGACATGCTTTTTTGGGCACCAGGAGGACGGTGGTTTTCTTGAAGCAGGTGAGAATTTCGATATCTAGGCTACAGGATATATACATATATCTCAGATATAGGAGACAGAGAGAGGCAGAAAGAGATTCTGGAGATAAGACAGAGAGATAGACAGAGAGAGATCCAGGAGGAAATGAGAGATAAAAGAAAATATTGGAGACAGAGAGGTGACAGAGGGAGCCACAGCAGAGACAGTAAACCAGGCAGATACAGGAAAGAGAGACACAGAGGGAGAAAACCAAGCAGATACAGGAAAGAGAGATACAGAGGGAGAAAACCAGGCAGATACAGGAAAGAGAGACACAGACAGAGAAAACCAGGCAGATACAGGAAAGAGAGACACAGACAGAGAAAACCAGGCAGATACAGGAAAGAGAGATACAGAGGGAGAAAACCAGGCAGATACAGGAAAGAGAGACACAGACAGAGAAAACCAGGCAGATACAGGAAAGAGAGACACAGACAGAGAAAACCAGGCACGTACAGGAAAGAGAGAGAGAGATTGGAGACACTAAGACAAAATGAGATGATAGAGTCACAGAGATTGAGAGAAAGAGAGAGATACAGGAGACAGACGGAGAGAAAGAGAGACACAGGAGATGGAAAGAGACAAATACAGGAGACAGACAGAGAGAGAAAAATAGATACAGGAGACAGGCAAAAAGATAGGGAGAGAGAGAAGGAGGGACTAGATATGGTATAAAGGATTAACTATTCCTTTACAAGTAACTACTGAGTAAGAGCAAATATCACATGGATGCTTAGAGTGTAGTGTTCCAGAAGATGTCCTTCCTTACTATCCTTTGTATAAAGTGATGGTTAATAAAGGCTGTTAATGTTCACCAAGAAGACTATTAAATTAATCTCACAACGAGGTCCAAATGGTCATAGAGCCAGAGAAATGTAGCAGCAGAAGTGAATTCCCAGAGTACCACAGTTATACCAGCCCCTACCAGTAGCTCAGTTGCCTGCCCAACCCAGACATCACTGTGGGACACCAACGTCAAGTCGCACAAACAATAAATTCTGCCCGAGTTCATCCAAATACAGTCTGGATTCCACAGGCCCCTGGATAAAGGCACAGTCACTGTGGAAGGTGCAGGACTGAAAATGCACTCAGACAGCAACAGGGAAAAAGGGAGAGGTACCTGTTATACATGGTTCCTGGGTTGGCACTGACCAGGATTACGGGCAGAGTGAAGACATGTCCACTCTCAGCAGTCCCTGTCATTGAGGGCACCCCAATTAAGAGGATTTTTTAAAAAAGCTAATCACTTTGAAAGGCAAAGCTTTCTCTCCTGGTGAAACCTCAGAGCGCGACAGCCAATACCAGGGCATGGACATGGCCAGCACACATCCTTCAAATTGGACACGGGGGCTGCAGTCACTGTCCTGTTGGACAGATACATAGTGGAGGGAGCAGCATCCAGCTGTCTGACTGTATGGCTCAGGAGGAACCTGACTGTCAAAGTCAAAACTCAGCCTCAGACCTGGTTACAACACAAAGGCAAGGAAGTTGTTAAAACACTACATGCTGTTCAGGAGTAGCTCAGCAGACGAATCCTCTGCCTAAGTCGATGCAGCCACCAGAGAATTGCAAAGAAATGATATGAAAGAACATTCAAAAACCTGGGGGAGTTGAACACTATGTACCCCTGAAGGAAGATGCCAAACCCCTCTATACCTACACAAGAAGGTGCCCGCCCACACATTTAAAGACAAGGTCTGCACTGGGATTAGTCAGCGTAGGAGGTGATGGGAAAGTCCCGTAGCTACTCAGATGGTGCTCAGATGTGCAACCAATTCCGAAACTGAACTCATTCAATAGACTTTGTCACTCAAATAAAGTCAAAATACTGCCGAAGAGCTAAAATAAAAATGCTGGAGAAACTCAGCAGGTTTGGCACTATCCAGTAGAGAGAGAGAGTGAGATAAAGATTTTTCAAATCCATTGGATCCCGTTGCATTTCTCCAACATTTCCTGCTTTGATTTGGTGAGAATTTGTCATGACCGAACACATCTGAACAGAGAGAGATCCTGACGTCAGGAGTTCAGCTACGTTTTGAAACAGCACTGTTTTTACCTAACTGGACATGAACACTGATTTCTGATAACTTGTCCTTGGATGAAGATTCCAAACTGTTAGCCATCATAACACCTCTTGGATGTTATTGTATTACCTGCCCGCCCTTTGGCATTACACAGAGTCATAGAGAGGTACAGCACAGAGACAGACCCTTTGGTCCAACTTGTCCATGCTGACCAGATATCCTAACCTAATCCAGTCCCATTTGCCAGCATTTGGCCCATATCCCTCTGAACCTTTCCTAGACATATAACCATCCAGATGCCTTTTAAATGCTGTAATTACACCAGCCTCCAGCACTTCCTCTGGCAGCTCATTCCATACACGTGCCACCCTCTGTGTGAAAAAGTTGTCTCTCAGGTCCCTTTTATATATTTCCCCTCTCAGCCTAAACCTATGACCTCTAGTTTTGGATATTCCCTTCCCTGGGAAAAATACTGTGGCTATTCATTCTATCCATGCCCCTCATGTTTTCATTACGTTCTATATCCCACAGCCTCCGATGCTCCAGGGAAAACAGCTCCAACCTGTTCAGCCTCTCCCTATAGCTCAAACCCTCCAAATCTGGCAACATCCTTGTAAATCTTTTCTGAATCTTTTAAAGTTTGACAACATCATTCCTATACCAGGCAGACCAGAACTGAATGCAGTATTCCAAAAGTACCCTAACCAATGTCAGGTACAAGCACAACATAATATCTCAACTCCTGTACTCAATACTCTGACCAATAAAGGAAAGCATACCAAACACCTTCTTCACTATCCTACCTACCTGCGACTCCACTTTCATGGAGCTATGAACCTGCACTCCACGATCTCTTTGTTCAGCAACACTCTCTAGGACCTTACCATTAAGTGTATAAATCCTGCCCTGATTTGCCTTTCCAAAGTACAGCATCTCACATTTATCTAAATTAAACTCCATCTGCCACTCCTCGGAATATTAGCCCATCTGATCAAGGTCCTGTTGTACTCTGAGGTAACCTTCTTCACCGTCCACTACACCTCCAATTTTGGTGACCCAATTCATGCCAAGGAACTTCTAATGAGCCATGCCATAGCCTCATGAAGCTAGCTATGACAGCCAAAGCCTTTTGCCTGGATTCTGATGTGGAGAGAGCTATAACAGAGATAAAATGATGCGCAAACTTTTTGTGATCTGTCCAACCTCTCTGTGCTGCCATTAGTAAGGATGAATAGAATAGAATCTCTTTAGTGTTGAAACAGGCCATTCAGCCCAAGAAATCCACAGGGACCTTCTGAAGAGTAACCCATCCAGACCCATTCACTCCACATTTACCCTTGACTAATGCACCTAACATACTCATCCCTAGAAACTATGGGCAAATTAGCGTGGTCAATTCACCTAACCTGCACATCTTTGGATTGAGGGCAGAGCATCTAGAGGAAACCCATGCAGGCTCGGGGAGAATGTGTGAACTCCACACAGACAGTCGCCCCAAGGCTGGAATTGAACCTGGGTCCCTGGTGCTGTGAGGCAGCAGCGATAACCCACTGAGCCACTGTGCCCCACCTGTGCAATAATGTAAGGGCATGGAACAAGATGCATCTTTCTCTAGAATCAAACAACTAGTGATGGCAATGCCAGTGCTGAGGTGTTACAACATCAGTCATTAAACCAGCTTGCAGTGTGATGCTTCCCAGGCAGCACTTGGGCACCACTTATTTTGCAAGGACTGGATTTGCATTAAGAGCATTGTGGGTCTACCCACAGCAGGTGGACTGCAGCGGTTCAAGAAGGCAGCTCACCCCCACCTTCTCAAAGGGCAACTGGCGACAGGCAAAACCCACGTCCTACAAGTGAACACAAAAAAAGTGCCTCTATCTGCTTCAAAGTATCGACAAAGAATGCAACTTTGTGGAAATATCAACTGGATCTGACATACAGGTGAGGACAACAGGTGTATATGCTGGCATGCTGTCACATGCATCACTCTCTATGGAGACAGTTGGAAATGGTAGACAGAGTGTGAAATCATGCAGATTTGACATGAAATAACAGTCTGATATGCTTTAGATGTCATCAACCTTGTGGAGAATTGGAAAGGAAGTGGATGACTCAAATCGAGTAAACTGCTTCATAAAACACAATTCTCTGAATGCTGCAAGGATGACTTGAGAGCATCAAAGACATGTTGGTTGCTACATCAGAGTATGGGGTATATAGAGATGAAGTGATATCCCAAGACAACATTCCGTGCAAAGGAAATAGAGTCATTATCCCAAAGGAGATGGAAAAGCGTTGTTGGAGCACAGTCACCAGGATATAAGTATAGTCTGAGGAAGGCAAGAGTAATGCTCTATTGACCACTAGCCAATGCTCTACTCAGTACTGGCTGTACAGACACAATGGGGCCAAAGGGTCTCCTCTGTACTCTATGATTCTATAACCAAACATAAGCAATGAGAATAATAACCACATTGCCCAATGTTTGTGCTAATTGCCAAACTAAATAAGTTAAATAGTTGTTTATTACACATGATATCCCAGAGAGACCATCGATGAAATTTGAAGTTGACCTTTACATTTTCAGAGGACCTGGTTAGCATGCCATTGCAAATGACTGTTCCTGGGGCTGGACATTAGCCTCAAAACCAGAAATTGCTGGCAAAGCTCAGCAGCTCTGGCAGCATCTGTGGAGAGAAATTAGAGTTAACGTTTCAGGTGGAGTGTCCCTTCTTCAGAACAATTCGAAGGGGAAGGTCACTGGACCCGAAATGTTAATTCTGATTTCGCTCCACAGATGCTGCTAAGTTTTTCAGCAATTTCTGTTCTTGTTTCTGAGTTTACGGCAATCTGCAGTTCTTTCTGGAAGAAGGTTTTTATCTAGAAGTGAGGCTACCCGACAACAGTGACTATCAGAGAGACTGGAGAATGCTTGAAGCCACACGTCAGTCATGCTATTATTTCAGACATTGTGATGTGTGACTCTAACTATCTAATCTCAATGGAAGAGTGCAAGTGATTCACCAACATTTAGGAAATCCAACAGCACGTACCATCTCCACACTAACCCCAGTCAAATGGAGAGTCTGAGGCAGCACTGAAAATCAGAAGAGAGATAAGAAGGATCAGAAGGGGAAATCCAGGAAAAGCTTGCACAAGACAATTTTAGTGTGAGAGAAAAAACATTGAATAATTGGGAATAATGAGTCGAAGATTAACGTCGCAATGGACTGAAACTACTCTTCCGAGATCAAAAAAGGCTACCAAAGCCAGAGGTAGGAACAGGAGTGAGTGGCGTAAATCAAGGTGAAATAATAGGAAGTCAAATTCTAATTTGGATGCAAATGGCAATGCATTTCCAGAGCTGAGAATTGGTGAGGCAGTCAGAGTGCAGACATTCAACACTCTCAACCATGGTCAGCCCCTTTCACAACTGTAGACCTGTATAGTTGTCACCTTGATTGCATGTGGTGAACATGCAGGGCCACATATAATGGCTCAACTGCAGACAGGTATGTACAACTACGGAAGCTATTCACTCTAGGTAGCTGATCTGAAAGATCACCCCCAGTCCTGAAGAAGGGTTGCAACTGAAACGTTGACATCTCCACTTCCTGATGCTGCCTGGATTGCTGTATTCTGCCAACCATCTGTCTGTCTACTTTGAATTCCAGCATCTGCAGTTTTATTTTGTCTCTAACCGATAAAGATTGAGCTTCCTTCTTGTGTAATATTATTCCTAAAGCAGTTTCAATTCCTTTCCTGCTTCTTTGTCCGTTAAATTTGAGAAACATCACTTCTTCCTACTGGAATTAATCTTACTCTGCAATAATTTAATTCCTGGAAACTCCTTTTCTTAGGAATGCTGCTTAGCCCATGTCACTCTATCGAACAAATCCTCAGAATTTGACATACACTTCTCTCTCAAATGCCTGAAGACTACAAATGAAAGTCAGAGAAGGAATCAGTTCCCCCAAACCCTTTGGATTCGTTTCCCAGGATTCCTGGGTAAATCCATCTTATTTGAAATAACGGATATTTTTAATAGCTTTGCCACTCCCAAAGACACAAACTCACTTGTTTAATTTAAAATAACAAGAGCACAAACTCGCAGGAGACAATATTAAAATACATTTCTATATAAATCTCCCAGTTTCATCTTAACAGAGAGATGGGGGAGACAGAGGAGACAGAGGGAGATACAGGAAATGGAGAGAAAGAGGGAGGTACATCTGATAGACAAAGAGGCAGAGTGAGATACAGGAGACAGGGAGACAGACTGGTGGGACAGAAAAAGGAGACAGACATACTGCGGTACAGGAGACATGGAGACAGACGGAGCGACAGGAGACAGACTGACAGGCAGATACAGGAGACAGAGAGACAGACTGGTGGGGTCAAATACAGGAGGCAGGCAGACTGAGGTACAGGAGACATGGAGACAGACTGACAGAGGAGTCACAGGAGACAGACAGACTGACAGAGGGAGATACAGAATGCAGAGAGAGACAGATAGAGGGAAATACAAGAGACGGAGAGGCAGACTGACAGAGGAGATGCAGGAGACAGATAGACTGACGGAGGGAGATACAGGACGCAGACAGACTGACAGAGGGAGATACAGAATGCAGAGAGAGACAGATAGAGGGAAATACAAGAGACGGAGAGGCAGACTGACAGAGGAGATGCAGGAGACAGATAGACTGATGGAGGGAGATACAGGACGCAGACAGACAGACAGAGGGAGATACAGGATACAGAGAGACAGATAGAGGGAAATACAAGAGACGGAGAGGCAGACTGACAGAGGAGATGCAGGAGACAGATAGACTGATGGAGGGAGATACAGGATGCAGACAGACTGACAGAGGGAGATAGAGGATACAGAGAGAGGGAGATAGAGGGAAATACAAAAGACAGCGAGGCAGACTGACAGAGGAGATACAGGAGACAGACAGACGGACGGAGGGATATACAGGAGACAGACAGACAGACTGATGGAGGGAGATACAGAAGACAGAGAGATTGTGAATCCTCCATTGCACTGAGTGATGTGCTCACCTGCTTGAATGATGTTTTAGATTAGATTAGATTACATTACATTACAGTGTGGAAACAGGCCCTTCGGCCCAACAAGTCCACACCGACCCGCCGAAGCGCAACCCACCCATACCCCTACATTTACCCCTTACCTAACACTACAGACAATTTAGCCTGGCCAATTCACCTGACCTGCACATCTTTGGATTGTGGGAGGAAACCGGAGCACCCGGAGGAAACCCACGCAGACACGGGGAGAACGTGCAAACTCCACACAGTCAGTCACCTGAGGCGGGAATTGAACCCGGGTCTCAGGCGCTGTGAGACAGCAGTGCTAACCACTGTGCCACCGTTCCGCCCACATGTTAAGACACTGATCTGACTCATCAGAGCAAAACCTGGTGCTTAGTCCCCCAGCTGGGCAGTTAAGAGCCCAACGATGGACCTTTCTCTGAATTCAGTTCGTGTATTATGCTCAGTGCAAACTGCTCCCCCCCCCCCCCCCCCCCCCCCCCCCCAACACACAGTCGCTCTCTAGTCTGGAGGCCTCAAACTGCCACGGAAGCCACAATTGCTGCTGGGGAACATCGGAGATCACGAGGAGCGGTGCATCGGGGAGGCTTCTGGTGTTTGGGCTGAGGAGAAGGAGACTCTGTGATTCTGGATTGTGAGGACAGGGAGAGAAGGCCCAGGCCTACTCTCCACCTGCCTTCACCAGGTTACCCCTCAGGTCTCTGAACCCCTCCTCACCCTCACCAGCAATCAGATCATCCCAGAGAGAGAGAGAGAGAGAGAGAGGAAGAGAGAGAGAGAGAGAGGGACTGGACGTAGAAAGAGACAGAGGGAGATGCAGAAAAGTGTGGGATATAAACAATGGGGAGACAGGACATAGAAAGAGTGATGTCAAGAGCAATTCATGAGAGAGAGTGATAAAGAAGAAAGGGAAAAAGAGATACGGAGAGGTAAAAGGGAATGGCATGAGAGAGCTAGATGGAGATATGGGAGAGAGGAAGAAAGTAAGGTACAGGTGTAGAAAGAGAGATAGAGAATAAAAGAGAAATAGAGGGAGATATAGAAGAGAGGAAGAGAGTGATATACAGGTGTAGAATGAGAGAATAAGAGATATAGGAAAGAGAGGGAGTTGCAGGAGAGAGAGAAGAAGACACAGGACAAAGGGACAGAAAGAGAAAGGAGAGACAGAGGTAAAGGTGAGCCAGAAGACATAGAGGAGATACAAAGGAGGAGATAAAGGAGATACAGAAGAGAGGGGGCAATGCAGGAAACAGATTGAGACAAAGGAAAGAGATGAAGGGGAAGAGTTGGAGAGAGATAGTGCTGGAGAAATAAACAATGACAAAGCCACACAAATGGTCAGAGAGTCAAAAAGATTTCAACCATTTGATGCAATTCTCTGCCGAGCCACCGAACTGTGTGGTGAACCGCAATAACCTATGAGTAAGCAGTGTGTTCCTGAGAAAGGTCTGAATCACTGCGATAATATTGCTCCAGACTTCAATCACAAGGCAGTGATCAGGAGCAAGCCTGGGGCCTTTAACATTCTCCGTGTGCAGGACTGAACTTGTCAGGAAAGGTAAGGCTGGATCCACATGGATCAATAGGTGATCAATGTGGAGCAGTTTCTGAGTACTTCACGGGATGTTCCTCACTGGGCCAGGAGCTGCCCTTTTGTGACCCTCAGCTGCGTGTGAGTTGGCAGGTTATTTGGCCATGGACAGCGTCACAGCCGATCTCTGTCCCGTCTTTCTGTCAGTGCCCAGGAAAGCGAGCCCAACGCATCCCACTCACTTCCTCCACCCTGAGGGTCCCTGACAGCGGCAGCCAGCTCCCTGACACTGGGCAGGGGGACCACCGCTCAGAATCAGTAATCACACCGCCTGCGCCACGTTTCAAAGGGTGTCTGGATTTCAGGGCACCTCGGAGATGACAGAGGTGCCAATCCTTCCCACTGCCTCCACCAAGACCTTTAATCACTGACTGGCAATGTTTCGCCCTGCACTGTTAGTCCCCGCTGAGCTCAATCTCAAGGGCACAGCAAGATCCCACATTTACCTGGAACGGGGGATTTAACTCACACTGCCTGGGCATCTCGCTCTCAACCTGCCCTTCCTTCCAAGTGCCACACGTCACCCGACATCGGTCAAGTCGTTAGGGCACTGCACCCCATGGCACACATGGTAACCGTGGTGAGGGAGCTGGCCTGTTTTTCCAATCCTCACGTGGCCCATGGTTTTCGGCATGAGCTGTGGTCCCAGAAGTAAACTTTGGAGCATACAAGGTAAAGGGGATCTAACTTTTCCCTCCTCCCACCACCCGTCCCCCCACCCGTCCCCACCCTCACCCTAGGCAGCTCTCTCTCACACACACATTGCCCTCACAAGGCTGCAGTTTATTCAATGCGTCACCCCCAGTCAATGGGAACCCCCCGGGACAGAATCCCTCTCACACATGAAGGCCTTCAGCCCTGGCCTTTCCCCCACAACTCTCACTCACATGCACTCACATTTTCCTCCACACACTTTCGCATTCACACACACAGGCACTCCTATGCACACACACACACACACGCACACGCAAACAGACACACACACACACACACATACTCACACAGTCCAAAGATGTGCAGGTCAGGGTGAATTGGCTATGCTAAATTGCCCATCGTATTAGACGCATTAGTCAGAGGGAATGGGTCTGAGTGGGTTACTCTTCGGAGGGTCGGTGTGGACTTGTTGGACCGAAGGGCCTGTTTCCACACTAGGGAATCTAATCTAAAAACAATGGGCCCTCCTTCTGTAATGGATCTCTGGCTAACAGAGCAAAGGCAGAGTTGCCACTTCAGGCCTGGCTATGATGACCACAGGAGGAGAAGCAGCCAGATATTGCCATCATTGTTGCTGTAAAAGAGAGCCAATTAGAGTCTCTACAGTGCAGAAGCCAACCCTCCATACAGCATCCCAACCAGACCCACCCCATACCTAATCCACCTAACCTGAATATCCCTACGGGCAATTTCCCATGGCCAAATCCCCCCACCCTAACCTGCACAACTTTGGACAGTGAGAGGAAACCCACGCAGACACGGGGAGAATGCGCAAACTCAACGCAGACAGTCGCCCAAGGCTGGAATCACATCCGGGTCCCTACACAGTCCCTCAGTGCTAACCACCGAGCCACCGTGCCACCCCTACAGCACAGCAAGCTCCCACTCGAATAAATTACCAGAAAATCTTTCTTTTTGTAATTCTCAGCCTTGTCATTGAGGGCACTAGGGCTCAGTCGTCTTTCACATAGGACCATAGAATCTTTAACATCCACCTGAGAGAACGGTTAGAAGCTTGGCTTGAAAGGCAGTGGTCAGAATTTCTGATCAACTCATCCCATTCCTTCTTTAGGTATCCTTATTAATGTGAGCCTTAAACTCTTATCTCCTCATTATTTGGAGACACCGGTGTTGAACTGGTGTGGACAAAGTTAAGAATCGCACAACACCAGGCTATAGCCCAACAGGCTTATTTGGAAGGCAAGAGTGAGGACTGCAGATGCTGGAAACCAGAGTCTAGATCAGAGTGGTGCTGGAAAAGCACAGCAGGTCAGGCAGCATCCGAGGAGCAGGAAAATCGACGTTTCGGGCAAAAGCCCTTCGTCAGGAATAGAGACAGGAAGCCTCCAGGGTGGAGAGATAAACTACCCGATGAAGGAGCAGTGTTCTGAAAGCTAATGTTTCCAAATAAACCTGTTGGACTATAACCTGGTGTTGTGTGATTTTTAACTTTGACAACCTCCTCATTATTGCGTGAGCTGACAATATGCAAAATAGAATTCTCATGGAAGCCGCACAATATTCCAAAGAAACAAGGCATTGTGACTCTCCCTCCCCCATTCCTGTAGGTAGGTTGCCTTCAGTCTGCTATCAGTCAGGTTGGAGTGTTGGACACAGGCCTGAAGGTCACAGTGCCTGAGAACTGCTCCTGCCACCTGGCTTTCCTGCTCAGGTAGCCTGATGCAATAGCAGGCTTTCTGATGAAACCTTTTGGGAGAATTTTTGTTCCAAAAATTAATTTCCCACGCCACTCCCAGGACGTGCTTACACACAGTAATAATTATTACAGTCAGGAAGAACATGCGCACACACACACGTACTCACTCTCATGCACTCACACACCGTCACACACACACACTCACACTCTCTCACACACACACACACACACACTTAAACACATACTTATACATATACCTGCACACAGCCACACCATCCATCACACACACCCACACACACACACCCACGCACACCCACACAGAAACACGCATACAGACACACGCGCACAACACACACACACACAGACACACACATGCAGAACTGGAGATCAGAGTTGAGAGTATGGTGCTGGAAAAGCACAGCAGGTCAGGCAGCTTCCGAGGAGCAGGAGAGTCGACGTTTCGGACAAAAGCTCTTCATCAGGAATGAGGCTAATGTTAAAGAGCTCCTGTAAGGGAGCTCATTTGTTAATTTCGATAAGTTGCCGCTTTTCAAAAGAATGCACAGCAACGTTCACCTCAGGACATCCATTTCCAGTAATGTTTGGACTTGCGATAAAGTAGGAAAGAACTGAAGCAAATTTTCACACAACAAGATCCCATAAACAATGAGGTAATGGACAGTGGTATTGGTTGAAGAATGTTAAAGGTAGAGGTAGACACATTTTTAAATATTAAAGGTGCCAAGGTGAGAAAACCAGGAAGGTGACAGCAAGATACAGGATCAGCCATGGTCCTATTGAGTGGTGGAGCAGGCTCGATGGGCTGAATGGCCTACTCCTGTCCCTATTTGTTATATTTCTATGTACGTTAACCTCAGTATAAACTCTCTAGCTCTTCTTTGAACTGGTGCAGTGAGATATTTTATATCTACATGAGAAGGCAGACCCAGCTCGGCCCAATATCCTAATCTGAAAGAGAGCACGTACAGAACTCCCTCAGTATTGCTCTGGGAGTGCAGCCTAGGCTCTGCATTCAAGCAACTCAGGAACGGGCAAGCTAACAAAGCAAGAAAGATGGCTATTTGGTCCCTTGTAATGGTCCCAGCATCTTAAAAATGTAACCCAATTAATCCCAATTTCCCAGCTCTCTCTCTACACTCCTTCAAATTCCTCTTGTTCGAGTGTGGAAGCACCGTCCTTTGGGATGATTTCTGGGAAATATGATAAGGTGTTGCACAAACACACGCTCTGTTCAACCTCAGTCAAGACTTGTGTAGTGCTGCTCAGGGAGCGGGGGTGGGCGGGGAGGATGGGGTCAAGTGAGGGGAAGAAACCTGAGGGGAAATGTTATTTCAGGAAAAGTGAAAATGATTCCTTTTCCTTTCAAATCTGTAAGGAGTTAATATAACGTTGTTCTTGCCAGGTCAAGAAAAAAGACTGTTCCTGTCTTCTGGGACTTGACCAAGAGTCAAGAAAAATATGTTAAACGCTGACAGCGATGTGCAGAATGTTCCGGATTGAAGTCTTTCTTTTTTTCTCCCCCCTTTCCCTCAGCCCTTCATCTGCAAACAGCTGCTACATATATTTTGAGCGTTTCATGTCCGGCGTTTAACACTGACCCTCAAACGACTCGGCAAAGTGCAGCACCATGTGGGTTTCACTTCTGCTTATCCACCCGTGCTCCTGGCTGGTGCCTGGCCCCCGTCATCAGCAAAGGCTGATGTCACTTCGGACGTGGGCAGGGCTGGCACCTTGGGGGTAAAAGGGACACTCCGTTTGACCGGGGCACATTCGTTTAGATCGTCGGAGGCATCTGACCTCAAGGAGGCTCTGGAAATATCTTTTCCTTATCCATTCACGGGAACGAGGGCGTCGCTGGCTGGGCCCAGCATTTATTGCCCATCCCTAATTGCCCAGAGGGCAGTTTAAGAGTCGACCAGATTGATGTGGGTCTGGAGTCACATGGAGTCCAGACCAGGTAAGGGTGGCAGTTTCTTTCCCTATTAGTGAGCAGAATGGGTTTTTCCAAAAATCAATTCATGGTCATTGCTTGGAATTCCAAATTTTTTAATTACTAATTCAAATTCTACTCTCTGCCTTCGTGGGATTCGAACCCACACACCTCCAGAACATTGTTTGGGTCACTAACATTTCAGTGACATTACCACCAGGCCATCACCATCAGCAAGTGAGGGAAAGGGACAGTCAATAGTTATTTTTTAGTCAGCTTACTGGGGCATGGGGGTCTTGAACCCAGACCTTCTGTTTCACAGGTAGGGGCACTACCACTTCCCCCACAAGAGAGGGGCAGGGTGGCTCAGTGGTTAGCACTGCTGCCTCACAGTGCCAGGGACCCGGGTACGATTCCAGCCTCGGGTGACTGTCTGTGTGGAGTTTGCACATTCTCCCTGTGTCTGCGTGGGCTTCCTCTGGGTGCTCCGGTTTCCTCCCACAGTCCAAAGATGTGCAGGTCAGGGTGAATTGACCACGTTACATTGCCTGTAATGTTCAGGGATGTGTAAGTTAGGAGCATTAGTTAGGGGTGAATGTAGAATAATAGAAAGGGGAATAGGTCTGGGTGGGTTACTCTGCAGAGGGTCGGTGTGGACATGTAGGGCCGAATGGCCTGTTTCCACACTGTCGGGAGTCGATATGATAAGCTTGGCAGCGTTGTATTTGGGAGTTGGAAATGGTGAATACATCAATCAGTGCCACACTGGGCAATCCCAGCTTATAAGAGCGAGCAGGGGTTAAGGAAGCCCAGAGGTGGGCACAGGTCAAGGTTCAGCATTTAACTTCACCCCCTCAACACCCCTTTCCTATGTTCTGGGTACTTTCCCCGAATCAGTCTGATCAGAGATATTCAATGCAGCACATTCTGGACAATACCCAGGCTTGGGCTGACAAGTGGCAAGTAACATTCGTGCCACACAAATGCCAGGCTATTACCATCACCAGTAAGAGACAATCTAACCACTGCCCCATGACATTCAATGGTGTTACCATCACTGAACTCCCCTCACGCCATCAACATCCTGAGGGTTACCATTGACCAGAAACTCAACTGGACTCAGCGTATAAACACAGTGGCTACAAAAGCAAGAATACTGCAGCGTGTAACTCCCCTCCTGCCTCCCCGATGCCTGTCCACCATCTACATGGCACAAGTCAGGGCGTGTGATGGAATACTCCGCATTTGCCCTGGATGGAGGCAGCCCCAACAACACTCAGGAAGTTTGACACCATCCAGGACAAAGCAGCCCGCTTGATTGGCACCAAACCCAAAAACATCCACTCCCTCCACCACCAACGCTCAGTAGCAGCAGTGTGTACTATCTACAAGATGCCCTGCAGAAATTCAACGCAGATCCTCAGACAGCACCTTCCAAACCCACGACCACATCTATCTCGAAGCACAAGGGCAGCAGATACATGGGAATACCACCACCTTTACATTCCCCTCCAAGCCACTCCCCAACCTGACTGGGAAATATATCATCAAACTCCTGGAATTCCCTGCCAAACATCAGCAGCAGCGTGCCTGATGAACATCATTCAGGAAAGCAGCTGCCATCTACCTTCTCCAGGGCTTTTATGGGGTGGGGAATTAAAGCTGGTCTTGTCAATGATGGCTATGTCCCAGGAATGAATCAATAAGCCTGTCAGAGCGGCTCCCCAGGCAGTTTGAGCTGTCCGGTACCCCTGCAGATCTTTGGAAAGCTCAGAGTAGTGGGCTTTCACTGGGAAGGTGGTTTGTGCCAGTGAAGGTAGGAGGGGCGATTAATTATTGTCAGAAATTGCTGAGGGTCATGGCAGGCATCACTGTCATACAGTCTGAGAGATGTAAGCATGGAAGCAGACCCTTTCGGTCCAACTTGTCCTTATCGACCAGACATCCCAACCTAATCCAGTCCCATTTGCCAGCCCTTGGCCCATATCCCTCTAAACCCTTCCCATTCATATATCCATCCAGATGCCTTTTAAATGTTGCAATTGTACCAGCTTCCAACACTTCCTCTGGCAGCTCAGTCCATACACACACCACCCTCTGTGTGAAAACTTTGCCCCTTAGTTCCCTTTTATATCTTTCCCATCTCACCCTAAACCGTTCCCTCGAGTTCTAGACTTTCCGACCGCAGGGGAAAGACCTTGTCTATTTACCCTATCCATGCCCCTCATGATTTTATAAACCTCCACAAGGTCACCCCTCAGCCTCCGACACTCCAGGGAAAACAGCCCCAGCCTATTCATCCTCTCCCTGTAGCTCATATTCTCCAACCCTGGCAACATCCTTGTCAATCTTTTCTGAACCCTTTCAAGTTTCACAACATCATTCCAATAGAAAGAAGACCAGAATTGCACACAATATTCCAAATTTGGCCTAACTAATGTCCTGGACAGCCGCACCTTGTCCTCCCAGCTCCTACACTCAATACTCTGACCGGTGGCAGTGAGAAGGGAACAAGAGTTCTCGAGTGAGCCAGCGATCAGATGAGAGTTGGTTCCTTCTGACCCTCATGTATTGAGAGTGTGGTGCTGGAAAAGCACAGCAGGGCAGTCAGTTCTCACTGAGTCTCTCTCTCGTCTCTGTTCTTCAGCTTCTGCAGTCCTCACTTTCTCCTGATCTCCTTGTGTCTCTCGCGCCCCAGAAAGCAACCGAGATGGAAGAGGGGCGAAGGAAGGCAGCAAATTAATTGCACTCAAAGGAACGATGTGTTTCCATAAGAGTGATGTGTTGGTTGGGGGCGTGAATTACACATGACTGCAATGACCCCAGAGAGGTCCTTGGGAGTCGATGATCACGCAGTTGACCTGGATACTCAAACTCACATGTCCCCCACTGTTCAACAAGTTGTTGACCTCATAACTGAAATGTAAATAAAGCCACACCTATCACTGACACAGCACTCTTGATAGTTGGAGTTTCCCTCCAGGTTTTGATTGAAGTTTCCTTCCAATCAAAATGAGGAAATGCTCACTTAAGGCTGTGACTGATCATCTTCAGCCTGTTTGTACACATCGCTGTCTGCCTTGTCAGTAACTCCGAGGCTGTCAGCTAGTGTCTTTTTCCTGCTTTTCTGGTTTGACTAGTGGCGGCCTTCCATGTTGATGCTATCTTTCTATCATCGCTCTCTTCCCTCCAGCCCTGCCCTCGGAGAAAGGTGTGGGGTGGTGGCACAAGTGCCCACCAGCTAACTAACAATCCAAGCACCTACAATGTGAAGCCAAACTTCATCGTTACACTGATTGACGGGTTTATGGTGGAGCTGTTCCATACAGAGGATGGGTTTTGTAGGTGTCTGTAATACGTGCGATGAAGCGAGAGTCATAGAGTCATAGAGATGTTCAGCACAGATACAGACCCTTCGGTCCAACCCGTCCATGCCGACCTGATATCCCAACCCAATCTAGTCCCACCTGCCAGCACCCGGTCCATATCCCTCCAAACCCTTCCTATCCATATACCCATCCAGATACCTTTTAAATGTTGTAATTGTACCAGCCTCCACCACTTCCTTTGGCAGCTCATTCCATACATGTTCCACCCTCTGCGTGAAAATGTTTCCCCCTTAGGTCTCTTTTATATCTTTCCCCTCTCACCCTAAATCTATGCCCTCTAGTTCTGGACTTCCCCACCCCAGAGAAAAGATCTTGTCTATTTGCCCTATCCATGCCCCTCAAAATTTTATAGACCTTTATAAGGTTACCGCTAAGCCCCCGACGCTCCAGGGAAAACTCTTACTACCACTGTACACTGTGCTGGTGAGACCACATCTGGAGTACTGTGAGCAGTTTGGTCCCCTTATTTAGGGAAAGATATAATTTCCATTGGAGGCAGTTCAGAGAAGGCTCACCGGGGGTGGTCCCTGGTATGGAGGGATTGTCTCATGAGTAAAGGCTAAACTGTGAGGTCCTGCCTCACTGATGTTTAGGAGAATGAGAGGTGATCTGATTGAGGATTCTTAAGGAAGTTGACAGAGCTGATGCTGAGAGGATGTTCCCCTCATGGGAGAGTCCAGGACAAGAGGGCACAGTCATAAGTTAAAGGGGCACCAATATAAGGAGGAATTTCTCCTGTCAGAGAGTTTCGAATCTTTGGAACCCATTGCTGCAGAGCTCCTTAGATAGATTTTTGATCGGAAGGGGAATTAAGGGTTCTGGGGAAAGGGCAGGAAAGTGGGAATGAGGAATCTCAGATCAGTCACGATTCTGTTGAATGGTGGAACAAGCTGGAGGGGCTGAATGGCCTACTCCTATTCCTATTCCTGATGGTCTTATGCAAGCAGGGACCTTGTCCACGTACTTTGTCAGTGAGCATCACTGCTGGATTCCCAAATTTCAAGCTGAGATTCCAAATGCCTTGCTCCGGTCCATGACAAGCTCAAACTCTAAATGAGAGCTTTGCCGGAGAGTCACTTTCGAAGCCTGCACTTGAAATTTTGTGAGGAATCTCCGATCTGTGTTTGTACAGTTAGAGTATTAACTCATTTATACAATGTTCCCATTAGGAAATCGCATGGTTTCGTCAACAGGACGTTCTGCTGATATTACACAGGCATTTCACAGGAACATCACCTACAAAATCTGACACCAAGAGATTTTACGAAATGTTAGAATAGGGCACTGGGACTGGCTTTAAGGAGCATCCAAACATAGGAGAGAGATTCAGGGAGGAGTGGCGGCGAGAGATAGCAGAGATTACGGTCTGAAGTATCTAAAGATGTAGCCATCTATAATGGAGATGAGGGTTGGACACACCCAAGGGCACCTCGATTGGACGGGCACTGAGATTTTGGGTGTGAGGAAGTTACAAGCTGTGAAGGGGTTTTGGGTCTAGATTAGAGTGGTGCTGGAAAAGCACAGCAGATCAGGCAGCATCCGAGGAGGCAGGAGAGTCATCGTTTCGGGTAAAAGCCCTTCATCACGTTTGTAAAGAAGGATGAGAAGTTTGAAGTGTGAGCCAGTGTAGGTCGGCAAACATTGGGCCGGTCAGATCCTGCACTTGGAAGCCCTTGGACAAAGCAAGCGTCCTCACCACAGCATTTTCAGGGGTTTTCAAGGGACCCTTTGGTCCCACTCCCCAAGTATCAAAGTTAGTCCCCCACTGAGAACAGGTACAGCTCTCAGGTTCCACACTCGGACAGTGGTTTTGGTGATGACCGGCGAGGGAGTATCTCACCATGACCCGGCTTTGATAATGACAGTGAGGCTCGACTCAGCTGGAGCCCCTGGCTGACAGGAACCGACTGGCTTTTTCAGTGATGCACTGGCAGCAGATGGAAGTTACTTTGAAGGAGATGCACCCACATTTCGGACTTGCTTCGCTGCTGGCCATGGACACTTCTGTTTGATGATGTGGAGGAGCCGGTGTTGGACCCGGGTGGACAAAGCTGCCTGATTTTTAACTTCTGGTCCAGGCCAGGTAGGACGCTCCGGTCTGAGCTCCTCCACTCCACCTCGTCTTTCTCTTCTTTCCTCCTTCCCTTCTCTTGGCCTTGGACACCCGGCCCCTGCCTCTGGCACAGAGTGTGGTAGTGGCCAACTGTCAGACCATGTGGAGCCCGCTCCCCCACCCCACACTGGGTCTGCCACGGAGAGCCCTTGGAGAGACACCGCTATGTTTGTCTTTTCAACTGCGTTTTTTGTTTATCTGACCTATGGTTATACTGTGTACAGCTGTCATGTAAACTCTTTTTTCTCTTCATTTCTCTAATGAAGGGTTGTGCCTGCGTAGCTTTGTACCCAAGATGATGCTGTGTGTTGGTGACACTGTTACCAATCTGTAACTGAAGGGGCTGTACCTAGGTACCTATGCACCTAGATTAGAGTGGTGCTGGAAAAGCACAGCAGGTCAGGCAGCATCCAAGGAGCAGGAAAATTGACGTTTCGGGCAAAAGTCCTTCATCAGGAATGATGACCTGCTGTGTGCTTTTCCAGCACCACTATAATCTTGACTCTAATCTCCAGCATCATAGTGTTTGGGGTAAAAGTAGGGGAATGGGTTACTCTCCGGAGGGTTGGTGTGGACTTGTTGTGCTGAAGGGCCTGTTTCCATACTGTAGATAATCTAATCTAATTTGCAGTATCCACTTTCAGCTATGCACCAACTCATTTGCCATTTAGTTGTCTTCGCTATCTGAACAAGGAGAAGGGAGTAGGCTTTCAGCCATTTGAAGGACCAAGGCTGATCTGATGGTGCCTTGACTTGTACTTTCCTGACCACTTCCTATTTCCTTTGATTCCCTTTTCAACTTTGAAGCGATCTAGCTCAGCCTTAATATTGTCATAAAGGTCATAGAGCCATAGAGTCATAGAGATGTACAGCATGGAACAGACCCTTCGGTCCAACCCGTCCATGCCGACCAGATATCCCAACCCAATCTAGTCCCACCTGCCAGCACCTGGCCCATATCCCTCCAAACCCTTCCTATTCATATACCCATCCAAATGCCTCTTAAATGCTGCAATTGTACCAGCTTCCACCACTTCCTCATACACGTACCACCATTCTCTGTGTGGAAAAGTTGCCCCTTAGGTCTCTTTTATATCTTTCCCCTCTTACTCTAAACCAATGCCATCTAGTTCTGGACTCCCCCACCCCAGGAAAAAGACGTTGTCTATTTACCTTATCCATGCCCCTCATAATTTTGTAAACATCTATAAGGTCACCCCTCAGCCTCCGACGCTCCAGGGAAAACATCCTCAGCCTGTTCAGCCTCTCCCTATAGCTCAAATCCTCCAACCCTGGCAACATCCTTGTAAATCTTTTCTCAACCCTTTCAAGTTTCACAACATCTTTCCGATAGGAAGGATACCAGAATTGCATGCAATATTCCAATAGTGACCTAACCAATGTCCTGTGACAGCCGCAACATGACCTCCCAACTCCTGTACTCAATACTCTGACCAATAAAGGAAAGCATACCAAACGCCTTCTTCACTATCCTACCTACCTGCGACTCCACTTTCAAGGAGCTATGAACCTGCACTCCAAGGTCTCTTTGTTCAGCAACACTCCCATTAAGTGTACAAGTCCTGCTAAGATTTGCTTTCCCAAAATGCTGCACCCCACATTCATCTGAATTAAACTCCATCTGCCTCTTCTCAGCCCATTGACCCATCTGGTGTAGAGGTGCATTGTACATTTGAGAGAGTTGAAGGACTTAGCAATCGCACAGAGTGCTGGAGAATTTACAATGTCACTTTTGATCCAGCAGCTAGCAGTACCTGGGTTGCCATGAAACAAAAAACAAATTCAAATTCAGCCCATCAGTTTAAATCATGCCCCAAGATACTAAACTCCAATCAAGTTTGAATTTGGTATTTGGACGATATTAAGACCAATGAAATGATCGAATGCTTTGGGGTATAAATATTAAACAAATTGAACAGCTAGGGGAGAACTGCCAAAAAGCTAACAGATGGAGGCTGTTAGTAAGGAATCTCTGAGAGGTACCTGTCTGGAGAAGGAGTTTGCACAGAGAAAAACATCAACATCGACCTGAACAGCAAATCTAAAGAGGAAGATAAAGAGAAGATTCAGCAGTGGACTGGTTTTGAAACATGATTATATTTCTTGGTAAGTCATAATTGGGATTTTTTTAATGGGACCCCCGGTATTGTAGAGGGGAAAATAAAAGATCGGCTAGAGAAAGGAGTTGTAAATAGTTGTTAGTTAATTATTCTCTGTTAGACTTAAAGAATAAAGTTCTTACTTATTTTGTAATTTAAATAGTGTCTTTGGAGCTAGCTCTTTGCCTCTCGAAACTTTTCTGTTACTGGTTTAAATTAGCAGGAGGGGCGGTTTACCCCTTGTCATAACACTATTATTCAATGACACTGCCTATACACTTTCCTACGAAAGAAAATTCTACCGAATAACAATCGTCTGAAAGAAATCAACAAATAATGTTGCGCCTATCTTAAACTGTACCTAAGGTGGTGCTTGAGGTGACGACTTGTAAACTTTCTGCTGTACTCATTTGAGTACATGTGACGGTAAAGCAAACTCAATTCAATGCTGTTCCTTTTCTCGGGGTGATCAGCCCTTAGAAGGGTTCACACGCCATGCAAAATGCTCATGTCCCCTTCTGCTTGTGGATGACCACTGCAGAGGTTGGTGGGTGGGGGGGTTTGGTGGGTGAATGGGGTAGAGTGCAGCTTGGCAATGTGGGCCTCAGTAAGTCATCTTTCTCCTGCTGGCCAACCACGCTGGCATTTCCGCGTGCAAACTCTCCATCTCTGGGTGTCAGCCCTAGCTGTAAATGAAACAGAGCGGGATTGAATTCCCACTCCAGGTACTGATGCACAAAATCCCGTTCGGACACAAGAGTGCAGCACTGAAGAATTAAGAAAACACACCTGGCCTTTATTATTATTGTATGTCATGAAAAAATCCCATAGCTCATGGACTGTAGCGGTTCAAGAAGCCAGCTCACCACCACCTTCTCAAGGGGCAACCAGGGACAGGCAATAACTGCTAGTCAGCCAGAGACACCCACATCCCACAAATGAATTATAAAAACTTTGGTGCGCCTAATTTGACTGCCCTGTTTCCTATGTAGCAACTCTCTTTACTTTTGTTTTAACAACGTGGTTAACTTGGTTGTAAAGTGACAGTTCTGAGTCTCTGCCTGCTTTGTTACCAATTCCTGCCTAAAGGAAAGAACCCTTTCATAAACATGAGAATTTACAATCCCAAAGCCTTGAAGGTTACAGACTAAGTGCTGGAAAATGGGATTAGATCTGTTAAATGCTTGAAGAGTGCAGATTTGATGGGCTGAAGAGTTTTTTCTCT
The DNA here is from genome assembly GCF_037043375.1 of Chiloscyllium plagiosum. Classification (NCBI taxonomy): domain Eukaryota; kingdom Metazoa; phylum Chordata; class Chondrichthyes; order Orectolobiformes; family Hemiscylliidae; genus Chiloscyllium; species Chiloscyllium plagiosum. Next base: position 145,924,936 of record NW_028270141.1, on the reverse strand, counting down.
GTGCTGTAATCCTCTATGACTCCACATTTTCCCCTAAAATTCTCCATTCCAGCAAGAACAGCTCCAATTAAACTCATAGAATAACAGAGCTGTACAGCACAGAAACAGAGCCCTCAGTCATACTCGTCTACGCCGACCAGATATCCTAACTTAATCTCATCCCATTTGCAAGCATTTGGCCCATATCCCTCTAAACCCTTCCTATTCATATACCCATCCAGATGCCTTTTAAATGTTGCAACTGTACCAGCCTCCACCACTCCCTCTGGCAGCTCATTCCATACATGCACCACCCTCTGTGTGAAAATGTTACCCCTGAGGTCCCTTTTCGATCTTTCCCCTCTTACCCTAAACCTATGCCCTCTAGTTATGGACTCCCCCATCTCAGGGAAAAGACTGTCTATTTATCCTATCCATGCCCCTCATAATTTTATAAACCACTATAAGGTCACCCCTCAGCTTGCGACGCTCCAGGGAACACATCCCCAGCCTGTTCAGCCTCTCTCCCTATAGCTTAAATCCTCCAACCCTGGCAACATCCTTATAAATCTTTCCTGCACCCTTTCAAGTTTCACAACATCCTTCCTATAGCAAGGAGACCAGAATTGCACGCAATATTCCACATTATTTCTGTATTTAATCCTGTTTTCTTTCTGATGACTCTTGCCATTGCTTTTCAAAGGAATTGTATGTTTTAAAGTCCAGAGCTGTGCAGATATGACGTACGTTTCAATGTTATTAACAGGCTCTGTTTGCCGTGCTGTAAAATTGCCTCACCATCCATTGTGCTGCCTTTCATCTCTTCCTCCAGCTTTGTTTGCTCTTCTCCTACACCCAACTAAACAAGTAAACATCAATCAACACACACACATCATCAAAAGCATAAAAACAGAATCATTGAACACAACAGGGAAATCTCAAGCATTTCAAGTCATAGAGTCATAGAGGTGTACAGCATGGAAACAGACCCTTCGGTCCAACCCATCCAAGCTGACCAGATATCCCAACCCAATCTAGTCCCACCTGCCAGCACCCGGCCCATATCCCTCCAAACCCGTCCTATCGTCCATGAAGTTAAAACATTTACTCTCGCCAACACTGATGCGAGATTCAATATGTCTTTCAAGCTGGAGTTCCCCCGTATCGTTAGCGCTTTGAGTTCCTGTATGAAACTCACTTGGCTTCTTGTCTATCTGTTGAAACTTTATTGCTGGAACAGCACAGCGGGTCAGGCAGCATCCAGGGAACAGGAGATTCGACGTTTCGGGCACAGGCCCTTCTTCAGGAAGGGCCTGTGCCCGAAACGTCGAATCTCCTGTTCCCTGGATGCTGCCTGACCCGCTGTGCTGTTCCAGCAATAAAGTTTCAACTTTGATCTCCAGCATCTGCAGACCTCACTTTCTCCTTCTTGTCTATCTGAACAAGGAGCACACCTTCTATGCCATTTGAATGATCTGACTGTGCCTTGACTTCTACTTGCCTGAATACTTCCTATTCCCTTTGATTCCCTTTACATCGATCTAGCTCAGCCTTAACGTTATTCAATGATAAAGTCAAAAATCGCACAACATCAGGTTATAGGCCATCAGGTTTGTTTGGAAGCACTAGCTTTCAGAGCGCCCCTCCTTCATCGGGTGGTTATGAAGGAGCAGTGCTACAAAAGCTAATGCTTCCAAATAAATCTGTTGGACCGTAATCTGATGTTGTATGATTTTTAACTTTGTCCACCTCAGTCCAAAAGTAGCACGTCTTGTTATTCAATGACACTGCTCTGACAGAAGTCAATAAATACCATGACATCTATCTTAAATGGGTGAACCCTTCTTTTTAAAACTGTGTCCTAATGTTAGTCTCTCCCATAAAGGGTAACATTTCCTCAGTATCCTCCCTCTCAAGAGCCCTCAAGATCTTATATTGTTCAATCAGATCTCATCTCATTCTTCGAAGGTTCAACAGACACACGCCCAGTTTGTTCAATCTTTCTTCATAAAATAATCCCCTTATCCCAGGGATCAGCTGAGAAGCCACTGTCCTGCGTCTAATCCATTTTTTACGTGAAGAGACCAATAGTGTACACATTACTCCAGATGTGGTCTCACCAATGTCTTGTACAACTACAGCAAGACATCCTTACTTCCATATTTCATTCCTCTGGAAATAAATAAATATTTCAATCGCCTTCCCAAGTTTTTGGTGTGTCTCCAAACTGACTCTATATGATTCATGTAGTAAGACACCCAGATCCCTCTGAACTGCAAATTATCGCATTGTCTATCCGTTTACATTCAATGCTGCTTTTCCATTCCTCCTCACAAAGTGGACGTGTCCACATTTCCCGACATCATACTCCATCTCACAGATTCCTCATGCCCTTTTCACAATTTACTTTTCTCCTGATCAAATGGGACGAGATTTGGTTAGGATATCTGGTCGGCATGGACGAGTTGGATTGAAGGGGCTGTTTCTGTGTTGTCCAACTCTATGACTCTAACCGCAAGTTATCAACCTATTTAGGTACGACACATTTAGTCCTTCGTCCAAACCATTGACAGGTTACAGAGAGGGAGAAAACAGGGACTAACAAATTTGTTGGTGGAGAAACTGAGGCAGCCGATGTCACATCGGCACTCAGCAATGAAAAGGTCTTGGGGGGGTATGAGGCCAGCGGGCTGTTGGGGGGGTGGGGGCGGGGCGGGGTGACCAGGTGGATGGGAAGGTTGGAGGTGAGAGAAGGGGTCCTCAGAGGGAGATTGGGAGTTTTTTGTCGAGGAAGGAGGCACAGAGGCGGAGGCGGGGGAAGAAGAGCTCCACGTCATGGAGGGTCCGGAATTTGTTGAGGTGGGGGTGGAAGGACATGAACGTTAGCCCTTTACTGAGGATAGTGGGTGTGGTCAACCTCCCACAGATCCAGGATTTTCTGATAGCTTTTGGCAGTTGCTACTATGGCTCTGTAGAAGTGGAAATCTCCCTGTCTTGATTATGACCATAAGTTGGAAATTCTCTTCCAAAGCTGCTGGATTGCATATGAGACAAAATCTGTTTTCTGAATTTGTCTTTCTGGCGATTGTTGTGTTTATGGGATGATGCTATATTGGAACAGTTAATTAGCAATCGGCACTAGATCGATTATTCTGTTAAGTTTTCGAATCGAGTTAAGTTATTCTAAGTTTTTTTTGTTGTATTTTAACGATATTGTTTAAATAAATTATGTCTTGCTCAATATTGAGCAGCTTGACAAGTCACATTGCATCTGGGACACGGCATTTCACATTTGCCCTTAAAAAAGACAAAGTTAGGGTCCAGGCTATCTTCTTAAAATATTTTGAGGGCGGTCTTCTCTCATCCAAAACAAAGTTCGGGTAGTAATCTGATTGGGCACAGCTAACACTGAGTTTTGTATGAAGCATCATGTTTAATGAAACGTTTTTTAAAGGGACAGAATCGATAAAGGGGAGCTAGTGGTTATGAAATTCTTTGATATTCTGAAGGCTTTTGATTCAGTCAAGACATTGGCTTGAAGATTTAAAGCCCTTAGGCTATGATTGACCAATGAACAGAAAAAGAGAACAGGAAAAAGTGGGTCGTTCTCAGGTTGGGAGGCTGTGATTAGTGATGGACAGCAAGGATCAGTTCCTGGGATGGCTGCACTGTCTAACGAAGAGAGATTGGCCAAACTGGGCCTGTATTCTTTGGAGTTCTGATGTATGAGAGTGAACTCACTGAAACATACAGAAGACTGTCAAGGGATAGACAGGGTAGATGCAGGTAAGATGTGACCCTGTCTCTGGAAGCAGAGACACCATTTCAAAATAAGCAGGAAGGGACTTAGAACCAGAATGAGGAGAATTATTGTTTAGTCAGAAGAAAGTGAACCTGGGAATGTGTGCTGTGAGGAAGATACAAAGTGGTTGCAAGAGGATTTTTGCCAGTGAGTAAGATGATGACAGCTGGAATACAATGTGGAAAATGTGAATTTCTGCACTTTGTGAGGAAGAACAGGTGTATGGAGCATTGCTTAAATAGTGAGAGGTTGGAATGTGGAAATGTACAAAGGGAGTGGGGTGTCTTCAGAGAGTCATGCGGACTTGTTGGGGCTGAAGGGAATCTAATCTAAACCAGCTCTCCAAAGAGTAAACCACCCAGACCCTATTCCCCTACCCCAACTAATGCACCCAGCCTGAACACTATGGGCAATTTAGCATAGCCAATTCACCTAAACGACACATCTTTGGACTGTGGGAGAAAAGGAAAGCCCTGATGAAGGGCTTTTGCTCGAAACGTCGATTTTCCTGCTCCTAGGATGCTGCCTGAACTGCTGTGCTTTTCCAACACCATCTAACCTAGAATCTGGTTTCCAGCATCTGCAGCCATTGTTTTTACCCTGTGGGAAGAAACCCACAGGGAAAACATGCAAACTCCACACAGGCGGTCATCCTAAGCTGGAACCAAACCCAGGTCCCTAGCACTGTGAGGCAGCAGTGCGAGCCACTGCCCTGTTTGGGTAAGTGCATGAGTAAGAAATGTTTGTAGGGATATCTGCCAAGTGCAGGCAGATGGAACTAATTGAGTTTGGGATAATGGTCAGCACAGACTGTTTGGACTAAAAGGTCTGTTGACTGTGTGAGCTGCCATTTGGAATTTGAGCCCATGACTCAAGAACATTGTATACCTTGACTGAATTATTCACTCAGTGACAGTAACACAATGCTATGTCCTTCCGGTAGTTGTGCGTGGCCTTCTATAAAATGTTCCTGTCGATCTTGGAGTTATGTGCGAAAAGATTTTCCTGAACCCAGCGTTGGCATCTGAAGGGTTGGCATCTGAAGCTGCTAATTCCTTGCAGAGATTTGAGATGCTTAGCAGATAGGTCCAGTTGCCTCTTGTGACCTAGGGACCCCTGAATGAGCAGACCCAGGTTCAAGATCCACTGCTTGAGGAATGTGTCATAACATCTCATTGCAGGTTGATGAGGGGGAATATCTCCACTCAGTGACCCAAAGAAAGGGTTCCAATGGAATGTTCAGTCATGGGTGCACAGGAACTGACCTGATATTACCTCGCTGACCCCTCCCGCAGTGCAGATTGCTAGCTTTTTCTCCCTTGTACAAATTAGAACATCATTTCAAAGCTTCTAAAAGTTAGCCCGCTCAGCTGACTCAGCACATTACTTCTTGGACAGTCTGGTCAACTGCAAACTGACATTTGAATATCTAATGACTCACTGTATTTCTTAGATATTGTTACAGCTTCAATGCATCAGCTGGTCTGGAAAACCGATGAATGCAGAAAGAATGAGAACGAGGATGAACTCAACTGAATGACCTGACCTATACGTCTAAAAGTTTATATTGCATCATTGCAGTATTTTTATTGCCAAGTTTATTGTAAAACCCTTCCAAAATGATCTGGAAATTAAACCATCTCAATAACGTTATATTTTGATCCTTCTAATTCCATGGCTGTGCCTGTTTGAATTGTGGTCTTTGGACCACAAGATTCAATTCCAATCCGGCTTCCAAGAATTGCAATTCTGTGCAAGGGGACTGAAGCACAATTGAGGGTTAGGAACACTGGGACAAGAATTGGCCTTCCAGCCATTCAGCCCACTCAACCATTCAACATCACCATGACTGATCATCCACTTCAATGCCTTTTCCCCATATTATCCCTCCATGTCATTGACATTTTCAATTCTGTCAAATCTCTGCTTGAAGCGAACTCAAAGACTGAGCTTCCCCAACCCCCTCCTGGGGTTCCATAGGTTCACTTTTTTCTGAGTAAACAATAATTATAGAGTCACAGTGTCATAGAGATATACAGCACGGAAACAAACCCTTCAGTCCAACTCGTCACTGCCAACCAGATATCCCAACCCAATCTAGTCCCACCTCCCAGCACGCGGCCCATATCCCTCCAAACCCTTCCTATTCATATACCCATCCAGATGCCTTTTAAATGTTGCAATTGTACCAGCCTCCACCACTTCCTCTAGCAGCTCATTCCATACACGTACCACCCTCTGCGTGAAAGATTTGCCCCTAAGGTCTCTTTTATATCTTTTCCCTCTCACCCTAAACCTATGCTCTCTAGTTCGCGACTCACCCACCCCAGGGAAAAGATTTTGTCTGTTTATCCTATCCATGCCCCTCTTCATTTTATGAACTTCTATAAGGTCACCCCTCAGCCTCCAACACTCCGGGGAAAACAGCCCTAACCTATTCAACTTCTCCCTATAGCTCAAATCCTCCAACCCTGACAACATACTTGCAAATCTTTCCTGAACCCTTTCAAGTTTCACAACATCATTCTGATAGGAAGGAGACCAGAATTGCACGCAATATTCCAACAGTGGCTTAGCTAATGTCCTGCACAGCTGCAAATGACCTCCCAACTCCAGTACCCTATACTCTGGCCAATAAAGGAAAGCATACCAAACGCCTTCTTCACTATCCTATCTACCTGTGACTCCACTTTCAAGGAGCTGTGATTTCTCCTCATTCTGATTCTAAGTTCCTTCCTGCTTATTTTGAAATTGTGTCTCTGTGTCCAGATTCTCCACACATCTTGCCTGTATCTATCCTGTCTATCCATTTAGAGTATTATATATGTTTCAGTGAGATCACCTCTCAGACTTTAAAACTCCAAAGAATACAGGCCCAATTTGGCCAATCTTGCTTCATTAGACAGTCTGGCCATATCAGGAACAAGACTGACGGATCTACTCTGCACTCCCTCTATGGTTATCATAGCTTTCCCGAGATAAGGGGATCAAAACTGCACACAATACTCCAGGCACAGTCTAACCAAGTCTATACAACAGAAGAACTTCACTACTCCTGTCCTTAAATCCTGTTGCAATAAAGGCTACATTCCATTAGCTTTCCTAATAACTTGCATGTTAACCTTCAGTGACTGAAAAACAAGGACACCCCACTCCCTTTGCACATTTCCACATTCCAACCTCTCACTATTTAAGCAATGCTCCATACACCTGTTCTTCCTCACAAAGTGCAGAAATTCACATTTTCCACATTGTATTCCAGCTGTCATCATCTTACTCACTGGCAAAAATCCTCTTGCAATCACTTTGTATCTTCCTCACAGCACACATTCCCAGGTTCACTTTCTTCTGACTAAACAATAATTCTCCTCATTCTGGTTCTAAGTCCCTTCCTGCTTATTTTGAAATGGTGTCTCTGCTTCCAGAGACAGGGTCACATCTTACCTGCATCTACCCTGTCTATCCCTTGACAGTGTCCGGTATGTTTCAGTGAGTTCACTCTCATACATCAGAACTCCAAAGAATACAGGCCCAGTTTGGCCAATCTCTCTTCGTTAGACAGTGCAGCCATCCCAGGAACTGATCCTTGCTGTCCACCACTAATCACAGCCTCCCAACCTAAGAACAACCCACTTTTTCATGTTCTCTGTTTTCTGTTCATTGGTCAATCCTAGCCTAAGGGCTTTAAATCTTCAAGCCAATCTCTTGACTGAATCAAAAACCTTCAGAATATTGAAGAATATCATAACCCATATCAGGTTAGGAGCAATTCACCTTGTTCTTTATCTATTTGCTTAGAGGTAGATTTCTCACAATTAAAGAGGATTGTGGCTTGTTTAATGCTTTATTAATGTCACACTTATTTTCCCGTCTTACCAAATAAATGTGAATTCTGGAAAATGGATGTCAGAGACCAGACAGATTCAGCTCAATGCTGGTTGCTTAGCAACAAACAGCAACCATGGGCACCAACCATAGCCACAGGCAATGGCACCCAACGTTTATCGAGCCCTGATGAACCTCATGGTGCCTCTTTCTCTGATCTCCTTGCAGGATGTTCAGGAAGCAAGGAGCTACATTGTAGGCATATTAGCTCCAGTAGTGAGAGGCTCTTAAGTTGGACCAGGCTGTCCCTCAGGGTTGCTTCCATCCACGCACTGGATCTTAAATTGGACCAGACTGCATCTCTGGGTTGCTTGCACATACAAACTCTTAAGTTGGACCAGGCTGTCCCTCAGGGTTACTTCCACCCAAACAGTAGATCTTAAGTTGGACCAGGCTGCATCTCAGGGTTGCTTGCTTGCTGTCTTAGTGCCTGCCTGCATGCTCACATTGCCTTTCTGAGTCAGAAATTGGCTCAGAAACAACTGTGCTAAACGTAAACAAGGGTCATTACAAGTGAAGAAGGGCAGACATAGCTGGAATGGATTGGGGAAGGAGTTTAGCAGCAAAGCTAATTGTGAATCAATGGTAAATGTTTAAGAAAGTAGCTCATTACTCATGGCAAATTTTTAAAGATTCATTGGTGGGACATGGTCGCATTTTTAAAAATTGCCCGTCCCTAGTTGCCCCCTTAAGAAGGAGGTGGTGAGCTGCCTTCTTGAACCGCTGCAGTCCATGTGCTGTAGGTAGACCCACAGTGCCCTTAGGGAGGGAATTCCAGAATTTTGTCCAAGCGACAGTGAAGGAACAGTAACATATTTCCAAGGTGGGTGAGGAAGAATGATTCTGAGAAGGAGATAAACTGACTGTGGTTAAGCAAGGAAATGACAAATTGGAAACATGATTAAAACAAATACAATGTGATAAAGATTTGCGGTAAACGGGAGGACTGGGAAAGTCTTAAAAGTCAACAAAAGATGACCAAAAATAGTAATTAAATGATAGAAAAATAATCTACAAGAGTAAAGGACCAAGGTATATAAAAGTGGATGGTAAGATCTTCTCTAAATATATAAGAAGGAAGAGCGAGGCAAAGAGAATAGAGTCCCCTGAGAGAATGAGGCTGGGGAAATAAGAAGGGGGATTCAGGAAGGGCAGAGAAGTAAAAACTTTGCAGCTGCCTTCATGGTACAGGCTACTCATAGTATTTCAAAAGTACTAAATAATAAAGTGGCCCAAATGTGGAAGGAAATAAACCCAATAACTATCACTGGAGAAAAATGCAGGATAGAAGAGAATGGAGCTAACGGCTGGTCAGTCGGATGGATTCTGTCTGACACTTTTAAAAGAAGTTCAAATCTCTAAATTCAGGAAAGGTACCAGATGATTGGCAAACTGCCAACTGCCAACCCATATTCAAAAAGGGAGGGTGACACAAAGCTGCTAACAATAGGATAGTGAGCTTAACAGCTGTGTTGTTAAAATTCTAAAGTCTATTCTGAAGGATGTAATAGCAGACTATTTAGAAACGTGATGTGGAGATGCTAGTGTTGGACTGGGGTTGACAAAGTCCGAGGTCACACAGCACCAGATTATAGTCCAACAAGTTTATTTGAAATCACCAGCTTTTGGGGTGTAGCCTCTGCTTGTGATTTTAAATAAACATGTTGGACTATAATCTGGCATCGTGTGACTTTTGACTTTATTTAGAAAAACATATAATCGGATTGAGCAGAGTCAGCAAGGCTTCAGGAAGGGGAAATCTTTGAGGAGATCACAAGCAGATTTGATAAAGGAAAAGCAGTTGATATAACATATTGGGTTTCCAAAAGGTGTATGATAAGATACTGCACATAAGGTTATTTTGCATACGAACAGACATTATAGTCTTTGGAATAGTACATCAACATGGATAGAGGTTTGGATTACTAATAGAAGGCAGATCATTGATATTAAAGGAGGAATTTTCAGGACGGCAACTTGTAAGTAGTGGAGTGTCACAGGAATCCGTGTTAAACTATTTACGATACATATTAATGACTTGGACGAGGGAAGTGAATAAACTATTGTCAAGTTTCCCTTTGACCCAATAATATGTGGGAAGGCAATAATAAACATAATCTGCTGACAGGAAATATACTGTGGGAAAATGTGAGATTATACATTGTAGCTGTAAGAATAGAAGATCTGAATATTATTTAAGTGGAGAAAGACTGCAGAATGCTAGAGAGTAGGGGGTTGTTTGGAACAGATTCATCATGGATAAAGCACTAAAAATTGGCATCTAAAGTCCACTGGTAATAGAGAAGGCAATTGGAAAATTGGTCTTTATTTCGCAGAGAAAGGAATATAAAAATTGTGTATGTCGGGGGGGGGGGGGGGCAGTGGTCTTGTGAATATTATAACCAGCCACTATTTGATTTCAAACTTTAGCTGTCAGTGACCCCTGTTAAAACAGAGACTAAAAGCTTTAAGTCACTTACTATGACACAGTGATGGCATCACAAGCCTGTTTTTTAAAAGTCCGGAACGCAAATCCCAACAGAATCTGCTCAGAAATATGTTGGTGATTTCATGATGTGACCCATTGCTTCCAACAACCCTGGCCCACAGCCTTTCTCCCACTTTCATTACATTTCTCATGAAGAAATTCCTCGGGGGTTTCGAAGACTGAGCTGAAACTATTGAAACAAAGAGGATCCGGAGGAGAATTTACAGGGTGAAACCTGAGGGACTGTCTCTGGAACAGACCACAGCAAGGGGACACAGTTTTAAAATTAAGGCCTGTCATTAAAAACTGAAACAAGGAGATATCATCTCACCCCACGGTGCGTTAGTCTGCGCAACTCTATGCAGTGGCAGTCGGGTCACATTTATTTATGATTGAGTTTCTTAATAGACAGTAGATTTAGAGAGACCTGGTGACTTAAAGGGTAAAGGGACAGGCAGAACAGCAGACCACAGTCAGATCTACTTTGCTCTTATTAAATGGATAGCAAGCCCATGGGGTACAGTTTAAAATAGGGAGTAGGCCATTTAGAAGAGAGTTGAGGAGAAACGTCTTCACCCAGAGAGTGGTGGATATATGGAATGCTCTTCTCCAGAAAGCAGTGGAGGCCAAATCTTCTGGATGCTTTCAAGAAAGAGATGGATAGAGCTCTTAGAGATAGTGGAATCAAGGGTTATGGGGATAAGGCAGGAACAGGATACTGATTGTGGATGATCAACCATGATCATATTGAGTGGTGGTGCTGGCTCGAAGGGCCGAATGGCCTACTCCTGCACTTATTGTCTATTGAATGATCTTCTCCAGTTCCTAATTCATATCTTCATGAGTATAATGTGTTCAATGAGTTTTTTTTTAAAAGAAAAGCATTTATTTGATATTTTATTTTTGATGGATTTTTTTTTTGCTGGATTTAAAAATGGAAAGTCACGATAGGAATGCCGTCACACCGGAGACAGACAACTGGTGGTGGTTTAACCTGAGAGTCACCACACCTCAGGCGAGGGGAAAGATCAAGAAGGCAAGATGTTCATGGTTACCTCAGCCAGTGTGGGATAATCCTGTGGACATTGCTTTGTAATGTTGCAGTGCACAGGACACTGGTGAGGTCACTTTGGGAATACTGCTTTATAATTCTGGTTGCCCTGTTATAGGAAAGTTATTATTAAGTTGGAGAGGGTTCAGAAAGGATTTACCAGGATGTTGCCAAAACTGGAGGGTTTGAGTTATAAAGAGAGGCCGGATAGGCTGGGACTTTTTTCACTGGAGCGTAGGAGGTTGAAGGGTGACCATATAGAGGTTTAGAAAATCATGAAGGGCATAGTGGGTAGGGTAGTGTAGGTTTAAGATGAGAGGGGAAAGAGGGACCTGAGGGACAACGTTTTCACACGAAGTGTGGTGCGTGGAAGAAATGAACTTCCAGAGGAAGTCGTAGATGCAGGTACAGTGCATCGTTTAAAAGACATTTGGACAGATACATGAATAGGAAAGGTTTAGACGGAGATGGGCCACATTCAGGTGAATGGGACTGGTTCCGTTTGGGAAACTTGGTCGACATGTACGGGTTAGACTGAAGGGCGTGTATCTGTGCTGTATGACTTGATGTCTCTCTAAAGAGCCCGCTGCTCAAGTTACTGCACAGTAGATTATGCTCAATATGAAATGAAGACTTCAGGTCAACTCTGGAGGGTTACTGACTCTATCCTCCAACACAGAGGAACCTCGATTATCCGGCATACGATTATCCGAATTTCAGATTATCCGGACAGGATCGCTAGGTCCCAGTGCTTGGCTAAACTGTGTTATCTGGCATTCGATTATCCAAACATTCGATTATCTGAACAAAATACTCCCTGCACGTGTCGTTCGGATAATCGAGGTTCCTCTGTACACTGTTGTTGCTTGGTGGTCACCTGATGGAACTTTATGGCTAGTGCTTATGTTACAGAATCAGGCCCATCTTATACCAACAAATATAAGAAATAAAAAAAAAACACCCAAAATAATTCTGGGAGCCTCTGTAAAGGTTACATTGAGAAAGGCACAGAAGAACAGATTTATAGATAATGGACATCTCAGTCTGCGATCTTGATTAGACATCGTTTGCATAGACTGAGATTTGCACGTCAGTGGTAGAGCCACTATGTAGCAATTCTTCCCTCTTTGGTGATGAGGATGTATATACAGTGGCTGTGAATCTGATATCTCAGTCGAAGTCAGCCTTAGTACTCGTTGTGTGGTCATCGTTCTTTGCCAGGGTCTGAGCTAACACAGGCCTTGTCTGTACATGTTCATTAGTACTGAGCCAGGAAGTCAGTTTTGTCAATGAGTTAGTCATGAGAGAGATGGAGCCAGAGCATGACTCATCTGTCTCAATTCATAAAATGACACAACACAGAAGGAGTTATTATCGTTACTGCCATTTTGTTCCTCATTGTCCTGTGCTTTCCTTCTTTTCAGATATTGCCCAATTCTTATATGCGTGTGATAGAGTCATAGAGCACAGAAACAGATCTTTCGGTCCAACTCACCCATGCCGACCAGATATCCTAACCTAATCTAGTCCCATTTGCCAACACTTGGCCCATATCCCTCTGAACTCTTCCTAGTCATATACCCATCCTTTTAAATGTTGTAATTGTACCAGCCTCCACCACTTCATCTGGCAGCTCATTCCATACAAGTACCACCCTCTGTGTGAAAATGTTATCCCTTAGGTGCCTTTGCCCTCTCACATTAAACCTATGCCCTCTAGTTCTGGACTTCCCCACCCCAGGGAAAAGACCTTGTCTATTTACCCTATGATTTACCCTCTCATGATTTTATAAATGTCCATCAAGTCATCCCTCGGCCTCCGACGCTCCAGGGGAAACAGCCCCAGCCTATTCCCTATAGCTCAAATCCTCCGAACCTGGCAACATCCTTGTGAATCTTTTCTCTACTCTCAAGTTTCACAACATCCTCCCAATAGGAAGGAGACCAGAATTGCACAGAAAATTCCAAAATTAGCATAACCAATATCCTGTACAGTGGCAACATGACCTTCCAATTACTATACTCAATATACTGAACAACCTCCCGCGAGGAGGTTGAACAATTCATCGACTTCACCAACACATTCCACCCTGACCTTAAATTTACCTGGACCATCTCTGACACCTCCCTCCCCTTCCTGGACCTCTCCATCTCCATTAATGACGACCGACTTGACACTGACATTTTTTACAAACCCACCGACTCCCACATCTACCTGGATTACACCTCTTCCCACCTTAGCTCTTGCAAAAATGCCATCCCGTATTCCCAATTCCTCTGCCTCCGCCGTATCTGCTCCCAGGAGGACCAGTTCCACCACAGAACACACCAGATGGCCTCCTTCTTTAGAGACCGCAATTTCCCTTCCCACGTGATTAAAGATGCTCTCCAACACATCTCGTCCACATCCCGCACCTCCGTCCTCAGACCTCACCTCTCCAACCGTAACAAGGACAGAACGCTCCTGGTGCTCACCTTCCACCCTACCAACCTTTGCATAAACCAAATCATCCGCCAACATTTCCGCCACCTCAAAAAAGACCCCACCACCAGGGATATATTTCCCTCCCCACCCCTTTTCGCCTTCCGCAAAGACCGTTCCCTCCGTGACTACCTGGTCAGGTCCACGCCCCCCTACAACCCACCCTCCCATCCTGACACCTTCCCCTGCCATCGCAGGAACTGTAAAACCTGCGCCGACACCTCCTCCCTCACCTCTATCCAAGGCCCTAATGGAGCCTTCCACATCCATCAAAGTTTTACTTGCACATCCACCAATATCATTTATTGTATCCGTTGCTCCTGATGCGGTCTCCTCTACATTGGGGAGACTGGGTGCCTCCTAGCAGAGCGCTTTAGGGAACATTTCCAGGACACCCGCACTAATCAACCACACCGCCCCGTGGCTCAACATTTCAACTCCCCCTCCCACTCTGCCGAGGACATGGAGGTCCTGGGCCTCCTTCACCACCGCTCCCTCACCACCAGACGCCTGGAGGAAGAACGCCTCATCTTCCGCCTCAGAACACTTCAACCCCAGGGCACCAATGTGGACTTCAACAGTTTCCTCATTTCCCCTTCCCCCACCTCACCCTAGTTCCAAACATCCAGCTCAGCACTGTCCCCATGACTTGTCCTACCTGCCTATCTCCTTTTCCACCTATCCACTCCACCCTCTCCTCCCTGACCTATCACCTTCATCCCCTCCCCCACTCACCCATTGTTCTCTATGCTACTTTCTCCCCACCCCCACCCTCCTCTAGCTTATCTCTCCACGCTTCAGGCTCTCTGCCTTTATTCCTGATGAAGGGCTTTTGCCCGAAACGTCGATTTCGCTGTTCTTTGGATGCTGTCTGAACTGCTGTGCTCTTCCAGCACTACTAATCCAGAATCTGGTTTCCAGCATCTGCAGTCATTGTTGTACCCTTACTGAACAATTAAGCCAAGTATACCAAACACCTGCTTCACTATCCTATCTACCTGTGACTCCACTTTCAAGGAGCTATGAACCCACACCCCAAGGTCTCTTTATGCAGCAACGTTCCCCAGGCCCTCACCATTAAGTGGAGAAATCTTGCTCTGATTTGCCCAAAATGCAGCACCTCACATTTATCTAAATTAAATTCCATCTGTCAGTCCTTGCTCCATCTGAGATAAATTTCTTCACTATCCACTACACCATCAATTTGGTGTCATCTCCACATCCAAATCATTGATATGATGAAAAGCAATGAACCCAGCACAGATCCTTACAGCACACCACTGATCACAGGCCTCCAATATCCTGCCACTACCACCTTCTGTTTCCTACCTTGAAGTCAGTACTCCTACATCTCATGGCCTTGTGGATATTAGATCTGTTGAGACCAACTTTCTATTCATACTAACTCTCTGAGGAAGATTGTTTTCCCTCATATCCCCTTTGTATTTCTGCCAATTTTCTTAAGTTTGTGTCATTTAGTTGTTGACACCCCTGTCAGAGGAACTGGTGGTCCCACAAGATGTCAAATTGATCTTACCAATAGCACCTTTGCTTTTGTAAAGTTGGCATGTTAAGGCTTTTTCCTTTACAGCCATGCGACACCAGTACACAGTAATCCTCAAATGTATCTTGCTCTTCAGGGTACAGTAATATAAGTGCTATGGTTCTTTACCTCCTGAACATTTGAGACACTTGGGGTCGCAGGTAGATAGGATAGTGAAGAAGGTGTTTGGTATGCTTTCTTTTATTGTCAGAGCATTAAGTACAGGAGTTGGGAGGTCATGTTGCGGCTGTACAGGTCATTGGTTAGGTCACTGTTGGAATATTGTGTGCAATTCTGGTCTCCTTCCTATCGGAAGGATGTTGTGAAATTTGAAAGGGTTGAGAAAAGATTTACAAGGATGTTGCCAGGGTTGGAGGGTTTGAGTTATGGGG
Organism: Chiloscyllium plagiosum; assembly: GCF_037043375.1. Lineage (NCBI taxonomy): Eukaryota > Metazoa > Chordata > Chondrichthyes > Orectolobiformes > Hemiscylliidae > Chiloscyllium > Chiloscyllium plagiosum. The sequence continues at coordinate 145,909,315 of NW_028270141.1, read as the reverse complement.
AGAGGCTGAACAGGCTGGGGCTGTTTTCCCTGAAGCGTCGGAGGCTAAGGGCTGACCTTATAGAGGTTTACAAAATTATGAGGGGCATGGATAGGATAAATAGGCAAAGTCTTTTCTCTGGGGTGGGAGAAGCCAGAACTAGAGGGCATAGGTTTAGGGTGAGAGGGGAAAGATATAAAAGAGACGTAAGGGGCAACTTTTTCACACAGAGGGTGGTACGTGAATGGAATGAGCTGCCAGAGGAAGTGGTGGAGGCTGGTACAATTGCAGCATTTAAGAGGCATTTGGATGGGTATATGAATCGGAAGGGTTTGGAGGGATATGGGCTGGGTGCTGGCAGGTGGGAGTACATTGGGTTGGGATATCTGGTTGGCATGGACGGGTTGGACCGAAGGGTCTGTTTACATGCTGTACATCTCTATGACTCTATTTTGTACACATCAATCTTCCCTGTAACAAGCTGTGATTTGGAACTGCATGAGAGCTTGCAATGACCGATTCCACCATTGTTCTGAGTTTGATAGTTTCTGTTTTATGTTTCTGTTGATTAGGACAAGTGAAAGATTTTAACTTTGAGATTAGCTGAAAGATTAGTTTGGTGACCACAGCCATCTTTGAATGTGCTGGGTGTGACTTCAACCAACGGTGGGTTTTCCCATGATTCCCATTGACTGCAGTTTTGCAAGGGCCCCGTGACACCATACTTGGTCAAATGTTACCTTGATATCAAACCAGTGAGCGCCACCACCCTCTGATAGACGAGAGAGTCCAGCATTATGATGGTTGGGCTTGGGGATTCAGACTAGAAGATGCAACTAATGTCCACAGTGAGATCTTGTCGGATAAGTGAACTGAAGGCTGCAGACAGGTCAAGAAGCAGAGAAATAGGAGCTACAGTAGGCCATTTGGCCCTTTGAGCCTGCTCTCCCATTCAATATGATCATTATTGATCAACCAGCTCAATCCCCTGTTCCTGCTTTCTCCTCTTTACCATTTGGCCCCTTAGCCACAGGACTATATCTAACTCTTTTTTGAAAACATTCAATGTTTTAACTTCAACCGTTTTCTTTGGCATAGAATTCCACAAGCTCACCACTCTCTGGGTGAAGACATTTCTCCTCATCTCAGTGCTAAATAGTCTGCCCCATGCCCTTAAACCCTGATCCCTGGTTCTCCACTGCTCGGAAAATGGGACCATCCTCCCTGCATTTACCTTGTCTCAACCTGTTAGACTTTTAGAGGTTTTAATGAGATCCTTCCTCAATCGTCTGAACCCCAGGGAATATAGCACCAACTGAACTCCCTTTGTACGTCAAATATGCTATTCCAGAATTTAATCTGATAAACCTTCGCAGCACTCCCTCCATCACTAGAGCGTCCTTCCTCAGCTAAGGAGACTAAAACTGCTCACAGTACTCCAGGTGTGGTCTCATTGAGGCCCTGCACAACTGCACCAAGACATCCCTATTCTTGTACTCGAATCTTCTCGCTATGAAGACCGATGTACCATCGCCACCTGCATGTTTACTTTCAGTGACTGGTGTACGAGGTCTCATTATGTCTCTCCCTTTCCTAATCTTGCGATATTCAGATAATAATCTGCCTTCCTGTTTTTGCTGCTGAAGTGGATAGCCTCACATTAATCCACATTATACTGCATCTGCCCATGCATTTACTCACTCACTGAAATCACACTGGGGAGAACAATAAACAGGGAATCGTTTGCTATGTTCGAGGGCGTTATGAGGGATGACATTTTTGATTTTAATAAGAGACATTTTTGCGGCATGAGTGGAGGGATTCAATTATGGAATTCTAAGAATGATGGGTGAGGTCACAAAATATTCAAGGATTTTGGGAAAGGACAGAAGGTTGGAGCTCACTCGGTTTAATTTTATCCATTCAAGGGATATAGGTATCAATGGCTGGGCCACCATTTATTGCCAATCCTAAATTGCCCTCAAAGGTGGCATGATGGTGAGCTGCCTCTGTGAACCACTGTAGCCCCCGTGTGCCAGGTACAAGGGCACTTCGGCAGTAGGACATCTTTTGGAAACCATTATTCAGCATAGAATCAGTTGTCACAGGGAAAAAGCAGGGTTAGTTAGGGAGACTCAGCACAATTTTCTAAAGCAGAAATCGTACTTAACTAATTTGTGGAGTTTTTTGAAGCAGTACTGAAAAGTTTTGATGAGGTTAACATTTTTGATGTAACAGACACTGATTTCTAGAAGATGCTGAATACAGCGCTACAGCAGATTTGTGGGAACATTATAGATCATGGTATAAAAGGGACAGTACCAATGTGGATACAAAATTGGCTGAGTGTTAGGAAACAGAAAGTAATAACGAATGAATAATATTCAGCCTGGAGGAAGAGGACAGTACTGGGACCTTTACATTTCCTGACCTACATTAATCATGTAGATCTTGGTAAGCAGGGGGAAATTTCAAAGTTTGCAGATGACACTAAACTTGGAAGAATTATAAACAGGAGAGGAGGGAAACAACACTGAGAAGTTGGCAGAGGGGGTGGGATTGGTGACAGCTGAGGTTCAATGCAGAGAAAATGTGAGGTGATACAATTTGGTCAGAAGAACATTGAAAAGCAATATAAAATAGGGAGTACAATTCTAAAGGGGGCACAGGAGCAGAGGGACGTGGATGTATATGATGTACAGATCACTGAAGGTAGCGGGACAGGCAGTGAGAGCAGTAAATAAAGTAAACAGTACTCTCAGATTTATTAATAAGGGTATAGAGTCCACTAGCAAGGGGGTGATGTTGTTCAAGGCACTTATTAGACCTCAGCTGGAGTATTGTGTTCAGTTGTGGGTGCTACATTATTAGAAAGATGTGACTCCATTGGAGAGAGAGTGCAGAAGCGATTTACAAGAATGCCTCCAGAAATGAGCAATTTCCATGACGAGGATAAATTGAAGAAATTGGGACTGTTCCATTGGAGAGAAGAAGGCTGAGAGGAAATCTGATGCTGATTTTCATAATCATGAGTGGGCTGAATAGAAAAAATAGGGAGAATTTGTTCTGATCGCAAAAGATACAAGAATGAGAGGCGATGGATTTAAAATGAAGCAAGGGTGATGTGAGACAAAAGCTGTATCATCCAATGAGTAGTTAGTGTCTGGAATGTGCTGCCTGGGAATGTGATGGAGGCAAGTTCAACTGAAGCGTTCAAGAGGGAGTTGAATAGTTATTTGGATAGAAATGGTGTTCAGGAATTTGGGGGGAAAGACTGAAGATTGACACTAGTGGATAGAGTTGGTGCAGGCACGATGGACTGATTGGCGTCCGAATGTAATTTTTGTTTTGTTTCTGTGACATTGCTATTAGGGAAGGGGTTCCAGGTTCTGGATCCAAAGCGCTGAAAATCAGAGATGTAGATGCGCATCTGGTCCGTCGAGATATCCGACGCTGTGGGTATCCAGGTGCTGTTGAAGAAAACTAAGCGATTTTTTGCGGGAGACAAGGAGAGGGATGTTTAGATTTGAAGGGATCAGTTCCTGAGCCGTGAGTTGGGTTAACAATATCCATTAATAAGTGGATCAGGAGGGCAGACTGAATGGGAATGTGATCAGAGGGTTCAGGAGGTGGGTGTCTTTGACAATGTGGGTTTAAAGAGGGTATGAGAGAAGGAGAAAAACTAAATTCAGAAGCACACTCAGGCGAGGGAAGAGGGGGTGGTCGCAAGAGAAAGCCAGGCCCATGGCTAGGAAGGAAGGATAAGTTGATTGGACGAGATCTCATACACCTCAAACAGCATGTTGAAGCTGAGATTTGAGGATGTGAGGGTGATGCAGGGATGGCTTGCAGCAGGCCTTAGAATGTAAGGGTTTGATTATGGGGCTGAGAGCATCACAGGCACATCAACTTGCCGGGAGTTGGAGCTCTCTGGCTCGAAGACAGCTATAAGCCGAATGAAGATGCATGCTGGTGTGTGTATGTGTGTGTGTGTTTATTCTGAAATGGAAGTGGGGGTCTTTTTTTTGTCTCTGACTGTGTGTATGTGTCAGCATGCTCACTGATGCAGCATGGTTTGATGTTCTGGGAAGGCCTTTGTAATAGGAACATAGAAACCTAGCATCAGCAGTAGGCCATTCAGCCCATCAAATCTGATTAGCTAATCAACACCCTCAGCCACTTTAATGCCTTCCCTCCCCCCAGCCCCCACTATCTCCATATCCAAGTATACAGTTTCAATGATTACATGACTGGCCAATGCCAGCTGCACACTGATCCTGGGTACGATATTCACCTTCAGGTCAGCGAGTACAACAATGTGCTGGTAAAATCCTTCCACTGTCTGACATCAAACGCTTTACTTCGACAGTGTCAACAAGTGAGCGGCGATTGTGGGATCATGAATGGAAGGTGTTGGGACTCAAACATCCTCCATTATGTATTTAGATGAACGTGACAAGAATACAGCTCCAGGCTACCAATCCATCGAGAGAAAAATGCTACACAGGCTTTATCATGTCAAAATCATAAAAATGGACAGGTTAGCATCGAAAATTGGAGCGCAGAATTCTTGTGGTTTTGTGGTTTTTGAATACTCCTGCTTGCTGGTTCTAATGACTTGTTCTTTGGTGCCAACTTGCTTTAACTCCTTATTGTGTGGGCTTGAGGTTGGATTGCTGCTGGTTTTCCTTGTTCCCTGGTTTGGTTCAGTACCCTCTATCCCCAAATTCAACCAGTGTGCCTAAGCCTTAGGGTACGTGCCGGGGGGTAGGGGGGGGGGGGGGGGGGGTGGGAGGTGAGATGGAAAGCAAGAATCAGATTGAATTAAAAGGAAACATGCATTGAAACCCGTCAACCTTGGCCCCGGAACTGGGAAAGCTAAGCATGACAACCGATGGGCACTTGGCAACCTGTTTCATCATTGACTCACGTAAGGGTTTAGTTGGTGTCTCAGATACCAAGAGAGTCAATTGGGATGTGGATCTATGTGATCCTACTGTTTGTCATTTATACTGATGACCTGAATGAGAATGGTTATTAAGTCTGCAGATGGCACCAAATCTGGTGGTGTAGTGGACAGTGAAGAAGGTCATCTGAGATTACAACAGGATCTTGATCAACTGGACCAGTGGGCCGATGGAGTTTTAATTCACACAAATGTGAGGTGTTGCGTTTTGGTAAGATGAACAAAGGCAGGACTTGCACAGTTAATGGTCGGGTCCTCAGGAATGTTGCCAAAGAAAGATACCTAGGTTCTTCAAGGTGACGTCACAGGTAGACAGGGGGGGTGAAGAAGGCCTTCATTGCTCTGACCATCAAGCACAGCAGTTAGGATGTCATGTTGTAGTTATACAAGACATTGATTAGTCCATCTTTGAAGTACTGATCACCCCGCTGTAGGAAGGATATTATTAAATTGGAAAGGTTGCAGAAAAGATTTACAAGGACCCTACCAGGTCTGCAGAGTTTGAGATACAATGAGAGGCTGGATAGGCTGAGACTTTTTTCACCTGAAGTGTAGGAGGTTGCGGAGTGACTTTACAGAAGTTTTGCAAAATCATGAGGGGCAAAGATAAGGTGATTGGTCTTTTCCCGAACGGTGAGGGATTTCAAGATCAGGGGACATATTTTTAAGGTGAGGAGAAAGAGATTAAAAAAAAACACGAGGGATAATTTCTTTTAGACGGAGAATGGTTTGTGTGTGGAATGAACTTAGAGAGGAAATGCTGGATGCAGCTACAACTTTTCAAAGACATTTGCATAAGTACCTGAATAAGAAGTGTACAGGAGATTGAGGGGTGACTTTTTTGAGGTTCATTAACTCAGGAGGGACATAGATAAGGTGAATAGCAAAAGTCTTTACCCCTGGACAGGGGAGATGGCGTAGGTTTAAGGCGAGAGGAGAAAGAGTTAAAAGGGATCCTGAGGGAAATCATTTTCACACAGTGGGTGGTTTGCATGTGGAACGAACTGCCAGAGGAAGTGGTCGATGCGGGTATAATTGCAACAATTATGGGTTCATGAATAGGAAAGGTTTAGAAGGATATGGGCTAAGTGCAGGTGAATGGGACTCATCTAGTTGGGAAACCTGATCAGCATGGACGAGATGGACCGAAGGGTCTGTTTCCATGCTTTACGATTCTATGACTCTTTGTGAAAGCTTGGGTGACCACCACAATGTCCTGGTCAATATTTAGATCTTTATAATCTGTAAAAATAGATAACCTTGTCACTTGTGTATTTTGCTCTTATTCTGAATTGTTTGCCATCTACCACCCTATTTCACCCATCACTCTACTTCACAAGTACATCATGGCTGGCACAGTCAGGAAGGGTGAAAGGTTGGATGAGAAATCCATATACAATTGGGAATTCCATGCGAAAGAACAACCATATCATTTTGAATTGAGCAATTTAGCACAGTCACGCATTTCATCATTTCAATCTGTTCCAAAGTAATCTCATTTCATTTCCCTGTATTTGTTTACATTGCTCTAACACCCACTTCTTTGCAAGTGCTGATATCTTTGAAGCAGCGTATTTTGAGGCGGTGGTTTCGTTAGTGGCTTCCTGTTACCTCCCAGAATCCAAGTCCCACTCACGCAGCTGCTACTGTGACCTCGGAAATTGTGAACAAATTGATCCTCACCCCGACTCCGCTATCGGAGACAAGTCAGACACGACTGACTGCTCCACACATGAGCTCGGGGCTCTGCGTCCCTTTATTGCTTTCAGCTGACAAATGAGCCCTTGGGTTGGAGCCAGAGTTGGATGGTGCAGTGTGGCTCAAGAGCTTTCACTCCTCCCTCTGAGCCAACAAGCCTGTGGGTTTGAGTGTCACACCATGGATTTTTAGCACGTTGGTTGAGATGTACTGGTGCGAGTGAAGAAATGGGGCTGGAGCGGTATGGGGGCGGTCAGTGGGGACGGTCAGTGGGGCTGGTGTGGAGATGGTCAGTGGGGCTGGTGTGGGGATGGTCAGTGGGTCCGGAGTGGGGATGGTCAGTGGGACTGGTGTGGGGATGGTCAGTGGGACTGGTGTGGGGATGGTCATTGGGGCTGGAGTGGGGATGGTCAGTGCGGCTGGTGTGGAGATGGTCAGTGGGGCTGGTGTGGGGATGGTCAGTGGGTCCAGAGTGGGGATGGTCAGTGGGACTGGTGTGGGGATGGTCAGTGGGACTGGTGTGGGGATGGTCATTGGGGCTGGAGTGGGGATGGTCAGTGCGGCTGGTGTGGAGATGGTCAGTGGGGCTGGTGTGGGGATGGTCAGTGGGTCCAGAGTGGGGATGGTCAGTGGGTCCAGAGTGGGGATGGTCAGTGGGGCTGGTGTGGGGATGGTCAGTGGGGCCGCAGTGGGGATGGTCAGTGCGGCTGGTGTGGGGATGGTCAGATGGTCTGGAGTGGGGATGGTCAGTGGGTCCAGAGTGGGGATGGTCAGTGGGTCCAGAGTGGGAATGGTCAGTGGGGCTGGTGTGGGGATGGTCAGTGGGGCCGCAGTGGGGATGGTCAGTGCGGCTGGTGTGGGGATGGTCAGTGGGTCCGGAGTGAAGATAGTCAGTGGGTCCGGAGAGAGGATGGTCAGTGGGACTGGTGTGGGGATGGTCAGTAGGGCTGGTGTGGGGATGGTCAGTGGGGCCAGAGTGGTGATGGTCAGGGGGTCTGGTGTGGGGATGGTCAGGGGGCTGGAATGGGGACGGTCAGTGGGGCCGGAGTGGGGACGGTCACTGGGGCTGGTGTGGGGACGGTCACTGGGGTTGGAGTGGGGATGGTCAGTGGGGCTGATGTGGGGATGGTCAGTGGGACCGGAGTGGGGATGGTCAGTGGGGCCAGAGTGGGGACAGTTAGTTGGGCCGGAGTGGGGATGGTCAGTGGGGCCGGAGTGGGGACAATTAGTGGGGCCGGAGTTGGGATGGTCTGTGGGGCTGGAGTGGGGACGGTCAGTGGGGCCGGAGTGGGGATGGTCAGTGGGGCCGGAGTGGGGACAGTTAGTTGGGCCGGAGTGGGGATGGTCAGTGGGGCCGGAGTGGGGACAGTTAGTGGGGCCGGAGTGGGGATGGTCAGTGGGGCCAGAGTGGGGGCAGTTAGTGGGGCCGGAGTGGGGATGGGCAGTGGGGCCAGAGTGGGGGCTGTTAGTGGGGCCGGAGTGGGGATGGTCAGTGGGGCCGGAGTGGGGACGGTCACTGGGGCTGGTGTGGGGACGGCCACTGGGGTTGGAGTGGGGATGGTCAGTGGGGCTGATGTGGGGATGGTCAGTGGGACCGGAGTGGGGATGGTCAGTGGGGCCAGAGTGGGGACAGTTAGTTGGGCCGGAGTGGGGATGGTCAGTGGGGCCGGAGTGGGGACAATTAGTGGGGCCGGAGTTGGGATGGTCTGTGGGGCTGGAGTGGGGACGGTCAGTGGGGCCGGAGTGGGGATGGTCAGTGGGGCCGGAGTGGGGACAGTTAGTTGGGCCGGAGTGGGGATGGTCAGTGGGGCCGGAGTGGGGACAGTTAGTGGGGCCGGAGTGGGGATGGTCAGTGGGGCCAGAGTGGGGGCAGTTAGTGGGGCCGGAGTGGGGATGGGCAGTGGGGCCAGAGTGGGGGCTGTTAGTGGGGCCGGAGTGGGGATGGTCAGTGGGGCCGGAGTGGGGATGGTCAGTGGGGTCGGAGTGGGGACGGTCAGTGGGGCTGGAGTGGGGATGGTCAGTGGGGCCGGAGTGGGGATGGTCAGTGGGGCCGGAGTGGGGACGGTCAGTGGGGCCGGAGTGGGGACGGTCAGTGGGGCTGGAGTGGGGATGGTCAGTGGGGCCGGAGTGGGGATGGTCAGTGGGGCTGGAGTGCGGACGGTCAGTGGGGCCGGTTTGAAGATGGTTATTGGTTGGGTACCGGTTGCTTTATTTCTTATTTTCCTACCTTATACCATGTACATCTGTGATGTAGTGTAATGTTTTATCTTTATTTCCCTTTTCTTTAACCTTGCGGCCAAAACCTTGGTAGTGTGTACCTCAGGAGAAAGTGAGGACTGCAAATGCTGGAGAGTTGGAGTCAAAAGGTGTGCCGGTGGAAAAGCCCAGCAGCTCAGGCAGTATCCAAGGAGCAGGAGAATTGACGTTCCAATCATGTCAGGAATGGCGATTCAGATGAAGGGCTTATGCCTGAAACATTGACTCACCTGCTCCTCGGATGCTGCCTGACCTGCTTTGTACCTAAGGTGGTGCCATGCGTTAGTGATTTTGTACACTTTTCACTGTCCTCCTGTTCTTTTGTAATTTGAGTTTGCATGACAACAAACCTAATTCTGATTCTGACTCATAATTGACATTTGCAGTAGTGTATCTCAGCACTACTTTGGAAAGAATTGGAGAGTTCTCATTGATGCACAAGGTTACTTTTATCTTTTGACTTGCTGATTACTGAGGTGGGTTACTGAGGTGTAAAGCAGCCATGAATCCTTTTTTTCATTGTGTTGGACAGCATTGTGAACAGTGTCTGTGACCTCAGAAAATTACATATAGGTGTTGATAGACTGCGTGAATGGCTGAAACTGTGGCTGATGGAGTTTAATGTAAGCAGGCGTGAGATTACCCACTATGCAACGAGAAAGGACGGATCGGGATACTTTGTGGAACGTAAATGCAGTGGATTTCCAAAGAGACTTGGTGGTTTAGGCGAATAGATCTTTAGGATGTTACAAACAGATGCAGAAAATAATCAACAAAGCTAATGGAATGTTGCCTTTATACCTAGACGGCTGGAGTTCAAAGATGCTGTGGTCATACAGTTAGACTCCACTTGAACTACTGTTAGTAAATCTGGGCTTAGGAAGGCTATATTGACCTTGGAGGAAGTTCAACGCAGTTTTATAAGAATGATACCTGGACTTCAGGTGCTAGGGTACGAAGAGAGATTACTCAAACAAAGCCTGGTTTCTCAGAATTTGAAAGATTAAGGAATTAACTGATCAAAATCTTCAACATAATAACAAGGAAAGATAGGCAGATAAACACACCCACCAGATGGTTTTGTAACAGTTTCTACCCTACTGTTGTTAGAATACTGAATGGACTCTCAAACTCTTCACATTCGCCTGTACCTGTGTTTTTGCTTTTGCCTCTGTTTACCTATGATTTACTTATCAATGTTACTTAACTCTGTGATCTGCCTGTATTGCTCGCAAGACAAAGCATTTCACTGTGCCACAGTACACGTGACAATAAATTCAATTCAATTCAAACATATAACATTTTTTTGTAAATGCTGGGGAACAAGGAAATGGTAGAGAAACTAAATGATTACTCAGTATCTGCTTTCTCTAGAATTGAGAAGGTTAAAGGGTGATCTGATTAAAGTCTTCAAGATATTAACTGGAAGAGACAGGGTAGATAAAGATAATCTATTTCCATTGATTAGGAATTCTCGAACTAAGAGACACTAACTAAGAATTACGACCAGGCCATACAGGGAGGATGTTAGGAAGCACTTCTACACACGAAATGGCAGCAAATGCAAGATCATCTGTTAATTATCTGTGATAGATATAGTTTTGTTAAGCGAAGGTGTTGAGGGACATGGGCTAAAAGTTGGATAATGCTGTTAGGCCACGTCAGTCATGATCTCCTTGCGTAGTGGAACAATATCGAGAGGCTTTTTGGCCTACTCCTACTCCCATATTCCTATGTTCAATGTTCTGTCTGAGGACCTGTCAAATTACTAATGGTGAAGCTCAACAAGAGGAGTCACTTGTCTTCATAACAAGAGGCAGTTTACTGAATGCAGCCTGCTACTGTGGCAGTACTGAGTCTTTGCTGATCTTTCTGGGTCTGATTGGGTGTGGACAACCCTCTTTACTCCAGCACTAACTCACCAGCGAGGAGGACTGGGAGCTCATCAGGTTTAAAGGCGACAACATGTCTGTACATAAATGCGCTCCCTTGCCCGCAGAGCCTGGCTCTCCAACCATCTTGTGTCTTATCCATAAGGCCATATGGCATAAGAGAAGAATTAGGCCATTCGGCCCATCTCACATCCGTGGTGACCTGAAGTATACAAAATCAGTAAGATTCACCAGCACGCTGTGATGAGGAATTCCACAAATTCGCTCTCCCCAAAAGAAGAAATTTCTCCTCATCTCTATCTTAAATAGATGGTCCCTTGCTGTGGCATTTTGCCGACTAGACTATGCATTGCCTGCTTAATCACATCACGTATTTCACAACCCTTATAATAGGCATTAACATTTTCCCAATTAAATATGCTGAGCGAACTGGCCTATGGTTATTTTTTTCTGTTCCTTGTTTTAAGTAAGGGCGTTGCTCTGGCAGTTCTCCAATCTCTTGGATTTCTTTGAAGGATTCTTGGAAGAATATTACCAGTGCATCTGTTGGAGTTACTTCCTATAATATCCTTGGATGCATCAGGTTCAACGGATTTAGCCATATTTAGCCCCATCAATTTCCCTGGCAAATTTTCCAATTTGTTAGTTATTTACTTGTCTCTTTGGCCATTTGAATATTAAGTAATTTTGAAATGCTATTACTGTGAAAATTGATACAACTCCTGTTGCTGCCATTTCCTAGTTCCCCATCACTATTTCTCCAGGGTGCTTATCTCCATCCTGCCTTCTCTCTTCCTTTTATTTATCGTTTAAAGAAGCTCTTACTGTCGGTTTTCACGTTCCTTGCTAGTTTGCCTTCACACTTTATTTTCTCTCCCGTCAATAGATTTTTGATTATCTTTTTTTGGCTTATAAAACCTTCCAATTCCTTTGGCTCACCCTAATCTTTGCCGTATTGCATGTTTATTCTCTTTACATGATGGTATTTTTAAGACTAGCAATAAAACTTTTCAATGATGATGCAATCAGTGCTGCTTCCTGATCTCATTCAGAATTGGAAAAGTTTGTCAATCTGGCTTCCAGTTTCTGTCCCTCTCTCACCTTCACTTTCCTTTGACTTCTCTGTTTCCATTTCTGAGGATAGGCTCCCCACCAATATCCACTACAAAATTTCCATCTCATAGTCGTAGAGTCATAGAGATGTACAGCATGGAAACAGACCCTTCGGTCCAACCTGTCCATGCTGCCCAGATATCCCAACCCAAGCCAGTCCCACCTGCCAGCACCCGGCCCATATCCCTCCAAACCCTTCCTATTCATATCCCCATCCAAATGCCTTTTAAGTGTTGCAATTGTACCAGCCTCCACCACATCCTCTGGCAGCTCATTCCATACACGTACCACCCTCTGCGTGAAAACGTTGCCCCTTAGGTCTCCTTTATATCTTTCCCTCTCACCCTAAACCTATGCCCTCTAGTTCTGGACTCCCCAACCCCAGGGAAAGGACTTTGTCTATTTGTCCTATCCATGCCCCTCATATTTTTTTAAACCTCTACAAAGTCACCCCTCAGCCTCCGACACTCCAGGGGAAACAGCCCCAGCCTGTTCAGCCTCTCCCTGTAGCTCAGATCCTCCAACCCTGGCAACATCCTTGAAAATCTTTTCTGAGCCCTTTCAAGTTTCACAACATCTTTCCCATAGGAAGGAGACCAGAATTGCACACAATATTCCAACAGTGGTCTAACTAATGTCCTGTAGAGCCGCAACATGACCTCCCAACTCATGTACTCAATACTCTGACCAATAAAGGAAAGCATACCAAACACCTTCTTCACTATCCTATCTACCTGTGACTCCACTTTCAAGGAGCTATGAACCTGCACTCCAAGGTCTCTTTGTTCAGCAACACTCCCTAGGACCTTACCATTAAGTGTATAAGTCCTGCTAAGATTTGCTTTCCCAAAATGCAGCACCTCGCATTTATCTGAATTAAACTCCATTTGCCACTTCTAGGCCCATTGGCCCATCTGGTCCAGATCCTGTTGTAATCTGAGGTAACCTTCTTCAATGTCCATTACAACTCCAATTTTGGTGTCATCTGCCAACTTACTAAGTGACAAAAAGTAGAGGACCCAGCACTGATCCTTATGGCACTCCACTAGTCACAGGCCTCCAGTCTGAAAACCAACCCTCCACCACCACCCTCTGTCTTCTACCTTTGAGCCAGTTCTGTATCCAAATGGCTAGTTCTCCCTGTATTCCATGAGATCTAACCTTGCTAATCAGTCTCCCATGGGGAACCTTGTCGAACGCCTTACTGAAGTCCATATAGATCACATCTACCGCTCTGCCCTCACCAAACCTCTTTGTTACTTCTTCAAAAAACTCAATCAAGTTTGTGAGACATGATTGAACCTGGGTCCCTGGTGCTGTGAGGCAGCAGTGCTGCCCTAAAAAGGTGAAGGCATGTTGTTACAAGGTGTGATAACAATCAGTGGATGTTCTATGACAATTGATTCCTAACAGTAACCTATAAGCACTCTAAGTGGGACTTGAACCCACCATCCCTCACTCTAGAGGCCAGCGCCTTATCCATTAGGCCACTGGATACCACATCAACAGTATTACCCTCATCCAGCTTTTATGTTGTCACTTCCATAAACTTCAGGAGGTTCACAAAACATGCTTTCCCCTTTGGAAATCTGTGCTGACTATTCATAGTCAAACCACCTTTTTTCATGTGATTACTAACTCTATCCTGAATAATTGTTTCAGGACGTTTTCCCACCATTGACTGCTCTGTAATTGCTAGTCTCATCCTTACCACCTTTTGTGAACAAGGATGTGGCGGTTGACTCTTAACTATCCTCTGGGCAATTAGGGATCAGCATTTGTTGCTGGCTTAGCCAACACTGCCCACATCCCATGAACAAATATTAAAAAAGAATTCACTTTGGACTCAAAAAAGATAGATTAGCAATGAGGAATTTAATTTGGATAAATGTGAGGAATTGCATTTTGGTAATATGATTTACGTGATTAATGGGAGGGCCCTGGATCGTGTTGTAGAACAGAGAGACTGAGGGAGTTCTGATACATAATTCTTTGAAATTTGCATTGCAGGTAGACAGGGTGTTTAATGTGTTTAACTCACTTGCCTTCATTGCTATTTCTTTAAGTATAGAAGTTAGGGCATCACATTGAGTTGTATAGGACATTGGTGAGGCCTGTTCTGGAGGGCTGTGTGCAGTTCTGATTTGCCCTGCTGTAGGACAGATGTTATTAAACTGGATGTTGCCGGGAATGAGATATAAAAATAGACTGGAAAGAGACCTTTTTCCCGCGGAACGTAGGAGTTTGAGGGGTGATTTTACAGAGGTCTATAAAATCACGAGGGGCATAGATAAGGTGAATGACAAGAGTCTTTTCTCTAGGGCTGAGGAATTCAAAACTAGGGGGCGTATTTTTAAGGTGAAAAGAGAAAGATTTAAAAGGGACAGCTTTTTTTTTGAGTGTAAAAGTGTGGAATGAGCTTCTAGAGGAAGTGGTTACAGGTTAAAAGACATTTGGAGAAGTAGATGAACAGGAAGGGTTTGGAGACATATGGAGCAAGTGCAGGCAGGTGCGACTGGTTTCGCTTGGGAACATGCTTGGGGTGGATTGGTTGGACTGACAATGACCCGAAAGGACTCAACAACTATTCTTGTTCTTGTGCACTTCTTCTTGCGAGTTGTAAAGAGAGTAATCATCACCAGCCTTGTGATACCAATTTTAAGCCTGCACGCCATTTGTGTGATTAGATTAGATTCCCTATAGTGTGGAAACAGGCCCTTTGGCCCAACAGTCCACACTGACCCTCCGAAGAGTAACCCGCCCAGACCCTTTTCCCTCTGACTAATGCACCTAACACTATGGGCAATTTGGCATGGCCAATTCACCAGACCTACACATCTTTGGACTGTGGGAGGAAACCGGAGTACCCAGAGGAAATCCAGGCAGACACAGGGAGAATGTGCAAACTCAACACAGACAGACACCCAAGGCTGGAATCGGACCTGGGACTGTGAAGCAGCAGTGCTAACCACCAAGCCACCATGCTGCCCCATGTGCAATGAGTTTCATCGGAGACATCTCTGTAAAATGATGGACGGCACAGAACGAGATTGGTTTAGCTCTGTTTTCTGGGCCTGCCTTTGTTATGTGCTTTCCCTGGGTAAATTCATTTAACTGAGGTGTACAGTCAACTTTCAGGGAATGGAGTCATGATTAGAGTGGTGCTGGAAAGACGCAGCATGTCAGGCAGCATCCGAGGAGCAGGAAAATTGACGGGCAAAAGCTCTTCATCTTGACTTGAATCTCCAGCATCTGCAGTACCCACTTCCGCCCTTTCAGGGAATGGACACAGGTCAGTAAGAAATGGAAGGATATACAAATAAGGAGTGGGAGAAAACGTGTTGCTGAAATACTGGCCTGGATGATGAATCATAAAATCAGAAGGACCCCTGGCACGAATGAAGGCCATTCATCCCATTGCTTCTGTGCTAGCTGACCAGCAGCTGTGTAGACCACTGCCACCTTGCAGCTTCTGAGTGGCTCTCTGCAGATGATAGCATCTTCATTACCTAGCCATACATTGTTAAATGTGGATGATTTCTGCCTCTCCAATCCTTTCAGGCATTGCATTTCAGGTCCCCGATACACTCTGGGGGCCATGATGTGGAGGTGCTGCTGTTTGACTGGGCCGGGCAAAGTCAGAAGTCGCACAGCAGCGGGTTATAATCCCAACAGGTTTATTTCGGAGCGCCGCCCCTTCATCAGATCAAGTCAACTTCATTACTTCATCTGACGAAAGGGTGCGCTCCGAAACCTTGTGATTTCAAATAAACCTGTTGAGAGTGTGGTGCTGGAAAAGCGCAGCAGGTCAGGCAGCACCAAGGAACAGGAGAATCGATGTTTCGGGCATAAATCCTTCATCAGGAAGGCTTTTGCCTGAAATGTCGATTCTCCTGCTCTCTGGATGCTGCCTGACCTGCTGTGTTTTTCCAGCACCACACTCACGACTCTGAATCCAGCATCTGTGGTCCTCACTTTCTCCCTGTTAGTTGATAACCTGGTGTCGTGTAAATTCTGACACGATGGGTAGTCAAAACTTCGCCATGCCCCAATTTACAAAATGCTTTGAATCAATGCCTGTGGTGGGTTGGTTGACATCTTTGCTACCAGCTGAAAGTGAGGACTGCAGATGCTGGGGGTCAGAGTCGAGAGTGTGGCGCTGGAAAAGCACAGCTGGTCAGGCAGCATCCGAGGAGCAGGAAAAACGACGTTTTGCGAATCTTCAAAAATCTTCCTGATAAAGGGCTTATGCCTGAAACGTTGATTCTCCTGCTCCTCGGATGCTGCCTGACCTGCTGTGCTTTTCCAGCACCACACTCTCAACACTTGTGCTACAGCTATAAGTCCCTCACTTCCACTCTATTAAGGTCCCACATCTACACATAAATTAAACCTCCACTCAGCCTCCTATGTTCAAGACAAATAACCCCAGTCTATTGATTCTTTCATGATAGATAGAATGGTCTTGTCCTGGCAATAACCTGGTAAATGAGGGGGTCAGATCATTCCTGTAACACTGGCCTAAGCGCCCTGTGTCTGTGTGGTAAACTTCTCTGTAATTTTAGATATTTTTACTTGCATTGTGTTTGAGACAGTTTTCTGCTGAGCAGCGTCACCAATGATAGTAGCCTGGTGGCTGTTTGTTGAACTTAATTGGATTACTGCGCCTCAATCTTCCATCTCTGCAGTGAAAGGTTATCCAGCTAGGAACTGCGGCTTTCCCAATTTCTCTCCCAGGAAGCAATGATCTCAGTTTGCACCGACAATCCCAACATTATTACCACGTCTTGGCATTGAGACCAATTGGCCTGAGCTGACACAACAATGCTAGCAAGTTGCTGCTGTGATGTTCTGTTCAATAGAAATGTGCATGTCACATGACAAGGATTGGTAAAACCTACCAATGGCAATAAAACTCTACAAAAAAGAGATGGCCTAACGGTGATGAAGTAACCACTGTCGATTGTTGGACGTGGGCAGCACTGGCTAGGCTAACATTTACTGCCCATCCCTAGTTCCCCAGAGAGCAGTTAAGAGTCATAGAGTCATGGAAACAGCATGGAAACAGACCCTTCGGTCCAACCCGTCCGTGCCCACCAGATATCCCAACCCAATCTAGTCCCACCTGCCAGCACCCGGCCCATATCCCTCCAAACCCTTCCTATTCATATACCCATCCAAATGCCTCTTAAATGTTGCAATTGTACCAGCCTCCACCACATCCTCTGGCAGCTCATTCCATACACGTACCGCCCTCTGCATGAAACAGTTGCCCCTTAGGTCTCTTTAAATCTTTCCCCTCTCACCTTAAACCTATGCCCTCTAGTTCTGGACTCCCCGACCCCAGGGAAAAGACTTTGTCTATTTATCCTATCCATACCCCTCATAATTTTGTAAACATCTATGAGGTCACCCCTCAGCCTCCAGGGAAAACAGCCCAGCCTGTTCAGCCTCTCCCTGTAGCTCAGATCCTCCAACCCTGGCAACATCCTTGTAAATCTTTTCTGAACCCTTTCAAGTTTCACAACATCTTTCCAATAGGAAGGAGATCCGAATTGCACGCAATATTCCAACAGTGGCCTAACCAATGTCCTGTACAGCTGCAACATGATCTCCCAACTCCTGTATTCAATATTCTGACCAATAAAGGAAAGCATACCAAACACCACCTTCACTATCCTATCTACCTGCGACTCCACTTTCAAGGAGCTATGAACCTGCACTCCAAGGTCCCTTTGTTCAGCAACACTCCCTAGGACCTTACCATTAAGTGTATAAGTCCTGCTAAGATTTGCTTTCCCAAAATGCAGCACCTAACATTTATCTGAATTAAACTCCATCTGCCACTTCTCAGCCCATTGGCCCATCTGGTCCAGATCCTGTTGTAATCTGAGGTAACCCTCTTCGCTGTCCACTACACCTCCAATTTTGGTGTAATCTGCAAACTTACTAACTGTACCTCTTATGCTCGCATCCAAATCATTTATGTAAATGACAAAAAGTAGAGGGCCCAGCACCGATCCTTGTGTCACTCCACTGGTCACGTTGCTGTGGGTCTGGAGTCACATGTAGGCCAGACCAGGTAAGGATGGCAATTTCCTTCCCTAAAGGACATTAGTGAACCAAATGGGCTTCCCCATCTGGTCAACACATGGTTCCTAATTAACATTCCCCTATACCTGTGCTTTTGTTTTTGCCGCTGTTTACCTATCATTTACTATCTATGTCACTTAACTCTGTAATCTGCCTGTATTGCTCACAAGACAAAGCTTTTCACTGTGCCACGTGACAGTAAATTCAATTCAAATTCCACCACGGCAGGAATTGAACACAGGTCTCCAGCCCATTGTCTGGGTCTTTGCATTAATAGGCCCAGTGATAATACCACTTAGCCATCACCTCCCCATCAGATTGATTAATGCCTTGCAGGGAAAAGAAATCTGCTGTCCTTACCTGGTCTGGCCTACGTGTGCCTCCAGTTCAACAGTCATACACTTAGCACAGAAACGGAGAAAATAGGAGCAGGAATAGGCCATTCGGCCTGTCGAGCCTGCACCACCATTCAATATGATCATGGCTGGTCACCCAACTCAGTGAACAAAAAAAAACCGAAAGGAATGCGGGTGGTAGAAAGCAGAGGCAAAAACAGAAACTGCTGGAAAAACTCAGCAGATCTGGCAGCACCTGTGGAGAGGAATCAGAGTTAATGTTTCGGGTTGAGTGACCCTTCCTCAGAACTGATGGCAGCTAGGAACAAGTTGTTTTTACTACAGAAGATAGGGTGGGGGAAGAACAGGGGAGAGTTAGTGATAGGTGGAGATAGAGCCCAAAGAGAGAGAAGAACAGTTGGACATACAAAGACATGGATAATGAGCTGGCTACGGGTGGATGTTAATGGGGACTGTTAGTGGTTGTGTGTAATAGCAGATCATGTGATAACAAGGCCTGGCGTGTGGGAGCTGGGGTAAGTGCATGGAGGAGGTGCCTCAGTCCCTACAATTGTTGAACTCGACATTAAGTCCAGAAAGTTATAGAGTTCCCAGCTGGAAAAATGAGGTGTTGATCTTCCAACTTGCGCTGAGCTTTGCTGGAGCACTGCAGCAAGCCCGAGGCAGGGATATTAGCCAGGGAACAAGGTGGTGAGTTGAAGTGACAGGCGACTGGAAGTCCAGGGTCTTTTTTTGTGTGGTGGACAGAATGTAGATGTTCTGCGAAGTGATCACACAGCGTAGAACAGGGACCCGGTTTCAATTCCAGCCTCGGGCGACTGTCTGTGTGCAGTTTGCACGTTCTCCCCGTGTCTGCGTGGGTTTCCTCTGAGTGCTCCGGTTTCCTCCCACAGTCCAAAGCTGTGGAGGTCAGGTGAACTGGCCGTGCTAAATTGCCCGTAGTCAGGGGTAAATATATGGTAGGGGAATGGATCTGGATGGGTTACTCTTCAGAGGGTCGGTGTGGACTTGTTGAGCCAAATGGCCTGTTTCCATACTTTAGGGAATCTAATCTAATCAACAGACCACACTTTGAGCAGCGAATGCAGTAGACTAGTTGTGTGAAGTGCACGCAAATTGCTGCTTCACCTAGAAGGTGTGTTTGGGCCCTTGGATTCTGAGGAGGGAGGTGGTAAATGGGCAGGTGTTACCCCTTCGGTGGTTACAGGGGAAGATGCCATGGGGAGGTGTTGGGAGTGAAGGAAGAATGGGTCAGGGTGTCCCAGAGGAAAGGGCCCTTGCAGAAGGCCAACAGGGGAGGGGAGGGGAACATGTGCCTCGTTGTGACATCCTGCTGAAGGTGATGGAAGTGATGGCTATTAACCCTTTGGATGTGGACCTAGGTGGGGACAAGGGGAACTCTGTTGTTGTTGGGGGAAGGCAGAAAGGGAGTGAGGGCTGAAGTGTGGGAGATGGGTGGGACCAGTCCAGGCCCAGTCAATCACCCTGCTGGGGAATCCTTGGATGTGGAAGAAGTTGGACATTTCAGATGGGGGACAGATGCATCTGAGACAGAGTGACTGAGAGAATGGAATTAAGACTTTACAGGAGGCAGGCTCTGATGATGGATAGTCAGAGAGTTGGTGGGTTTGGAATGGGTATTGATGACCAGTCTATCCTCAGAAATGGAAACAGAGATTTGGAGGAGGGGGAGGGAGGAGTCAGAGTTAGGATCAATAGACAATTAGACAATAGACAATAGGTGCAGGAGTAGGCCATTCAGCCCTTCGAGCCTGCACCGCCATTCAATATGATCATTCATAATCAGGATCCTGTTCCTGCCTTATCTCCATAACCCTTGATTCCACTATCTTTGAGAGCTCTATCCAACTCTTTCTTAAATGAATCCAGAGACTGGGCCTCCACTGCCCTCTGGGACAGAGCATTCCACACAGCCACCACTCTCTGGGTGAAGAAGTTTCTCTTCATCTCTGTCCTAAATGGTCTACCCCGTATTTTTAAGCTGTGTCCTCTGGTTTGGCACTCACCCATCAGCGGAAACATGTTTCCTGCTGCCAGAGTGTCCCATCCTTTCATAATCTTATACGTCTCAATGAGATCTCCTCTCAGTCTTCTAAACTCAAGCGTATACAAGCCCAGTCGCTTCAGTCTTTCAGTGTCAGGTAATCCCGCCATTCCAGGAATTGACCTTGTGAACCTACGCTGCACTCCCTCAATAGCCAGAATGTCTTTCCTCAAATTTGGAGACCAGAACTGCTTACAGTACTCCAGGTGTGGTCTCAGCTGTACAGCTGCAGAAGCACCTCTTTGCTTCTATACTCAATTCCTCTTGTTATGAAGGCCAGCATGCTATTAGCCTTCTTCACTACCTGCTGTACCTGCATGCTTGCCTTCATTGACTGGTGTACAAGAACACACAGATCTCTCTGTACTGCCCCTTTACATAAATTGATTCCAATGAGGTAGTAATCTGCCTTCCTGTTCTTGCCACCAAAGTGGATAACCATACATTTATCCACATTAAACTGCATCTGCCATGCATCTGCCCACTCACCTAACTTGTCCAGGTCACCCTGTAATCTCCTAACATCCTCATCACTTTTCACCCTGCCACCCAGCTTTGTATCATCAGCAAATTTGCTAATGTTATTGCTGATCTTCTACATCATTAACATATATTGTAAAAAGCTGTGGTCCCAGCACGGATCCCTGCGGTACCCCACTGGTCACTGCCTGCCATTCCGAAATGGAGCCGTTTATCACTACCCTTTGTTTCCTATCAGCCAACCAATTTTCAATCCAATCTAGTACTTTGCCCCCAATACCATGCGCCCTAATTTTATTCACTAACCTCCTGTGTGGGACTTTATCAAAAGCTTTCTGAAAGTCCAGGTACTACATCTACTGGATCTCCCTCGTCCATCTTCAGAGTTACATCCTCAAAAAATTCAAGAAGATTAGTCAAGCATGATTTCCCCTTCATAAATCCATGCTGACTCTGTCCTATCCTGTTACTACTATCCAGATGTGCCATAATTTCATCCTTTATAATAGACTCCAGCATCTTTCCCACCACTGAGGTCAGACTAACTGGTCTATAATTTCCTGCTTTCTCTCTCCCACCTTTCTTAAAAAGTGGTATAACATTAGCCACCCTCCAATCCTCAGGAACCGACCCCGAATCTATCGAACTCTAGAAAATAATCACCAACGCATCCATGATTTTCCGAGCCACCTCCTTCAGTACCCTGGGATGCAGACCATCAGGCCCCGGAGACTTATCACCCTTCAGACCTAACAGTCTCTCCAACACCAAATCCTGGCAAATATAAATTCCCTTAAGTTCAGGTCCTCCAGCCACTGTTACCTCAGGGAGATTGCTTGTGTCTTCCCCAGTGAACACAGATCTGAAGTACCCATTTAATTCCTCTGCCATTTCTTTGTTCCCAGTAATATATTCCCCTGTTTCTGTCTTCAAGGGCTCAATTTTAGTCCTAACCATTTTTTTTGCCTTGCACATACCTAAAAAAGCTTTTACTATCCTACTTTATATTATTGGCCAATTTACCTTCGTACCTCATTTTTCCTCTGCGTATTTCCTCCTTAGTAATCCTCTGTTGCTCTTTAAAAGCTTCCCAGTCCTTAGTTTTCCCACTTATCTTTGCTATGTTATACTTTTTCTCTTTTAACTTTATATGTTTCTTAACTTCCCTCGTCAGCCACAGCCGCCCATGCCTCCTCCTGGGATCTTTCTTCCTCTTAGGAATGAACTGATCCTGCAACTTCTGCATTATACACAGAAATATCCGCCATTGTTCCTCCACTGTCATCCCTGCTAAGGTATTGCACCATTGAACTTTGGCCAGCTCCTCCCTCATAGCTCCATAGTTCCCTTTATTCAACAGAAGTACTGTCACTTCCGACTGTACCCTCTCCCTCTCAAATTGCAGATTGAAGCTTAATGTATTATGGTCACTACTTCCCAATGGCTCCTTCACTTTGAGGTCTCTGACCAATTCTGGTTCGTTACGCAATACCAGATCCAGAATTGCCTTCTCCCTGGTCAGCTCCAGCACCAGCTGCTCTAAGAATCCATCTCTGAGGCACTCCACAAAGTCTCTTTCTTGAGGTCCAATACCATCCTGATTCTCCCAGTCTACCTGCATGTTAAAATCCCCCATAACAACTGTAGTAACATCTTTACGACAGGCCAATTTCAGCTCCTGATTCAACTTACATCTGACATCCAGACTACTGTTTGGGGGCCTGTAGATGACTACCAAGAGGGTCTTTTTAGCCTTAGTATTTCGCAGCTCTATCCACACTGACTCTACGTCCCCTGACTCTAGGTCCCCTTGCGCAAGAGACTGAATATCCTCCCTTACCAACAAGGCCACCCCACCCCCTCTGCCCGTCAGTCAGTCCTTACGATAGCACGTGTAGCCTTGAATATTCATTTCCCAGGCCCTGTCCACTTGAAGCCACGTCTCAGTTATCCCCACAATATCGTAGCTGCCAATTTCCAAAAGAGCCTCAAGCTCATCCATCTTATGTCTAATGCTTCGTGCATTCATGTATAGTATTTTTAATTTGTTACTGCTCTCACCCTTCCCATCAACCCCTATTTCACTCAACCTTACAGCATGATCCCTTTCCGAGTTTTCTGCCTCATTGATACAGCTGTCTTTCTTGACTTCTCTTGTTCTAACTTTCCCTTCAATTTCCTTTTTAAACATCCAGTTTGTCCCCTCCCCCCCATCAGGTGAAGGTGAGAATGGAGTGGAAACTGGCAGTGAAATGAATAAACCTTTCCAACTTGGGATGAGAGAGGGAAGCAGCACCGATAACGTCACCAATACAGAGGGAGCTCGATTATCCAAAGGACACAGGTGGGGAGCATTTTGTTCAGTTAATTGAATGCCAGATAATTGATGCCGGATAACATAGTTAGCCACGCATCGGGACCTTGCGACCTTCTTTACGTCATCCGAAATTTGGTTAATCAAATGTTGGATAATCGAGAGTTCTGGATGGGGACTGGGATAGGATTGGAACAAGCAATGTTCCAAATATCCCATAAGGAGACAGGCATAACCGGGGCCTGTGTAGGTTCCTGTGGACATCCCTCTGACCTGAAGGCAGTGAGAGGACTGGAGAGACCTGAGACCATCCTGGTGGGGGATGGATGTGGAAAGGGGCTGCATGTCCATGGTAAGGAGGAGGCAGCAGGAGCCTGCAAACTGGAAATCCTGAAACTGGGACAAAGCTCCAAAGGAATCGTGGATGTAAGCAGGAAAGGATTGGACAAGGGGCGAAGGTCAAGGTCGGACTCAGTACCCAGTACCCGCTTCCTCCCGCATACCCCTTTGAGATTTATTCTTAACTGCTCTCTGGGCAATTAGTGATGGGCAATAAATACTGAACAAGTGGATAAATGTGGGTTATTTTGTTGAAAATAGGACTTTATGAAAATAGTATTAGCAAAGAGGCTCAGTAGACGCATCTGATGCGTTCTGTCTGCTGCTGTCAAGTACCGCAATTTAAGATTCCTTGACGCCCTCACCTCTCACTGTCCAGGCTACAGCACTGACCCTATGGTCCCCTGAGCAACCAAGGACCAGGAAGTGAAATGAACTGCCGTGATCTTGCATAAAGTTAAAAATCACACAACACCAGGTTCAGGCAGTGCTCTGAAAGCTAGTGCTTCCAAATAAACCTGTCGGACTATAACCTGGTGTTGTGTGATTTTTAACTTTGTCCACCCCAGTCCAACACCGGCACTTCATAGAGTCATAGTCATAGAGATGTACAGCACAGAAACAGACCCTTCGGTCCAACCTGTCCATGCCGACCAGATATCCCAATCCAATCTAGTCCCACCTGCCAGCACCCGGCCCATATCCCTCCAAACCCTTCCTATTCATATACCCATCCAAATACCTCTTAAATGTTGCAATTGTACCAGCCTCCACCACATCCTCTGGCAGCTCATTCCATAAACGTACCACCCTCTGTGTGAAAAAGTTGCCCCTTAGGTCTCTTTTATATCTTTCCCCTCTCACCCTAAACCTATGCCCTCTAGTTCTGGACTCCCTGACCCCAGGGAAGAGACTTTGTCTATTTATCCTATCCATGCCCCTCATGATTTTATAAACCTCTATAAGGTCACCCCCTCAGCCTCTTGCTGTCCCAGTGTGGGCGGGGCCACCTTCTATTTGCTGCTGAGACTGATCTGTTTCCTTTGTGGGTTGTTCTGGATAGTGTATAAAGCAGTTTGTAAATCAGGGGTGTTCTCCACTGTCTCCTTGGTATTGCTCAACCACAATTCATTCTTAAAGAAAAGCATTCCAAATTCCATAAAGTGAACTGGGCTCACCACAAAAAACAGAGTGGCTACAAGAGCAGGTCAAAGGCTAGGAATACTGCGGCGAGTAACTCCTCTCCTGACTCCCCAAAGCCTGTCCGCTATCTGCAAGGCACAAGTCAGGAGTGTGATGGAATACTCCCCACTTGCCTGGATGGGTGCAGCCCCAGCAACACTCAAGAAGCTCAACACTATCCAGAACAAAGCAGCCTGTTTTATTAACCCCACACGCAATACCTTCAACATTCACTCCCTCCACCACCGACATTCTGTAGCAGCGGTGCGTACCATTTACAAGATGCCCAGCAGAAATCCACCAAATTTCCTTAGACAGCACCTTCCAAAATCGCAATCTCCAACACCTTGAAGGGCAAAAGGGCAACAGATATGTGGGAACACCATCCCAGGCAAGTTCCCCTTCAAACCACTCACCATCCTTAGAAATATATAGCTGTTCCTTCAGTGTCACTGGGTCAAATCCTGGGGTTCCTTTACTGACAGCATGCTCTATCTACAACATATGGACTGCTGTGGTTCACAAATGGAGCCCAAAACAGCCTTCTCAAGAGCAACTAAGGACAGATGCTAAATACTGTTCCAGCTAGTGAAGCCTATATTCTGAGCATTCAAAATATAAAGTGCTTTTGAGGTCTGGTTTTTCAGACTTCTAGAATAAATAACCATGCAGTTCACCATGTATAATCTGTACAGAATTTTTCATTCGGTGAGGGGTTGGGGTTGGGGGTGGGGTGGGGGGGTGGGGGGGGGGCGGAGGTATGGGGACAGAGAGAAAGGCAAGGATCTTCATCAACAAATGAGGGCTTGTATTTGAGATGTGAAGACAGCTTCTTCACTCCCACCCCCCCCTCCCCCCACACTTTTTTCCATGCCTTGTCATGGAGAGAAGTGAGAGGCTGTACTGAGTGAATTTTTGGAAACACCATCAGGGAATTGGGGCGGCTGGGGAGAGGAGAGGGTGTGAAATTGTCATTAGAATACCATTCCATCCACAGTTAGCCAACTTACAGCTGCCCCTTGCCTATTACACAGAATGGAACAGACTGAATTCTGCAGTGCAGGGCTTGTTACTTATAGAGAGAAATGTTGGTTGCATATTAATGATATTAGCCGAGGGAGAAGTATGATAAGAAACTGGAGAGAGACTTTCTGTTTGCCTTTGAGATATTGCCATGGAATCCATTTGAGAGGGAGGGCAGAGTGACGGCCTCTTAATTGAAGGAGTTGAAAAGTGTGGTGCTGGAAAAACACAGCAGGCCAGGCAGCATCCAAGGAGCAGGAGAATCGACGTTTCGGGTATAAGCCCTTCTTCAGGATGCTGCTGGCCAGCTGTGTTTTTCCAGCACCACACTCTGATCTCCAGCATCTGCAGTCCTCACTTTCTCTTAATTGAAGGAACACATTATCTTATCGGGGTGCACCTCTGCAGTACTTTCCAAATTGAATTACATGGGAAACACCAGTGGAGCCAGGGGCTTGAGTGTACTCTCTGAGGACCGTCATGATTTGGAGGTACTGGTGTTGGACTGGGGTGTACAAAGTTAAAAATCACACAACAACAAGTTATAGTCCAACAGGTTTATTTGGAAGCACTAGCTTTCAGAGCTCCACCTGATGAAGGAGCAGCGCTCCGAAAGCTAGTGCTTCCAAATAAACCTGTTGGACTATAACCTGGTGTTGTGTGATTTTTAACTCTCTGAGGAGGGAGTGTTACTGACTATCCTGCACATGGCTCAGGGTTTGAGAAAAGCAGGATCCTTAGGCACAGTTGCTCCAGTGGGCAGGTCTGATGACCTGATGCAGAAATTCAAGCAGATGTTGCATCAGACCTCAGCGGGAACTGGTTCACATACCGAGGGCAGGGAGAATGAACATCTATTGTGTTCCACCCATCATTTTCTTCACTGCAAATAACTCGCATACCATTCACAATAAAATGCTTGTGCATAGCTCGGTTAGGGAAATGTTATCAGCCCTGTGATTACCTCCCCGTTCGCGCTCTGCGCACAACAACCTTTTAAACCAGACTTCCTTCGTCGGATTGCCGGTGATTGCCTTCCTCCACAACCCCTCCACCTCCTAACCCACTGACACCCACTGCACAGTTCGAAACTGTCCTGACCGCGAATGTGTGAGCGCTCTGCTCACGTCACCAGTCTGCTGCTCAGGAGGCTATCTGATTCCAAATGCTTACCGTGAAAGTTTCCGAATTTACATTCAAATGACGAGAAACCAGAACAAGCCTGTCTCTTAACCACCATTGAAATCTGAACTCGTACCCGAAGGTCATAGAGTGACAGAGATGTACAGCACAGAAACAGCTTCAGTCCAACTTGTCCATGCCGACCAGATATCCCAACCTAATCTAGTGCCATTTGACAGCACTCGGCCGATCTCCCTGTACACCTTTCCTATTCATATCCCCATCCAGGTGCCTTTTAAATGCTACAGTTGTACTAGCCTCCACCACTTCCTCTGGCAGCACATTCCATACATGCCTCTGGATGAAAAAGTTGCCCTTTCGGTCCCTTTTTAATCTTTCCCCTCTCACCCTAAACCTATGCCCTCTAGTTCTGGCCTCCCTCAACCCAGGGCCTTGTTGATTCACCCTTTCCATGCTCCTCATGATTTTATAAACATCTCTAAGGTCACCCCTACACCTCCGCCACTCCAGGGAAAACAGCCCCAGCCTATTACCTTTCGGTAAAGAGAAACCTTTCCAACCTGCTGTGGCCTAAGGGAGACTCCCATCTCATGCCAATCCCTCTCTGAAAGGATCAAACATGGCACTCAGTTGTATAAAAACTGCTTTGTTCAGGGAGAAGGTGCATTCACTCCTAGGGCAGCTGTTTTAAGAATTAAAGTGACATGTCTTGGCTCCTCACTGGGATCCCGGAGAGGTTAACATTGATTTCCTGGCACTGCTGCCTCATGACGTCAGGGACCCAGGTTCGATTCCCGCCTTGGGTGATTGTCCATGTGGAGTTTGTGCATTCTCCCCGTGTCTGCGTGGGTTTCCTCCGCATGCTCCGGTTTCCCCCCACAATCCAAAGATGTGCAGGTTAGGGTGAATTGGCTATGGGACAGTGCTCACCATGTGCAGGTTAGGTGGGTTAGCCATGAGAAATGCAGGGTTACAGGGATAGGGATAAGGGGCTGGGTGTACATGGGATGCTCTTAGGAGGGTCGGTGTGGACTCAATGGGCCAAGTGGCTTCGTTCGGATTCTATGATTCCTGCTCCAGGGCTGGCACTGTGATGGGCATAGCATCTGTGTGCCAGTAAGCTTGCAGCTTAACCTTAACGGATTGGGGTCAGGGCACCTTTGCTCACACAAAATCATCACAATAACTGTCACTTCCTCCTGTCAAAGGACAAAGCGCGGGGGCTGAGGGTTAACAGAAATGATCAAAGCTGAAATCGGGTGGGGTTTTTCTTTTGTTGGCACAGTGGCATTGTCCCTGCTCCTGAACTGGGAAGTCTGGGTTCAAGTCCCATCAGCTCAGAAGGTGTGTGATAACATCGCTGTTCAAGAAAAAAAATAATATGAAGAGGACTTAACGAAAGCATTACAGAATCCATACATCACTTGCAATTGATTTATTTTTTTCAAAAACTTCTCACACGGTCTATGGGACTAACACTGGCTAGTGCAGAATTTACTACCCATCTCTAATCAGGAGTTAACAGGCAACAGGATTGCTTGTGGAACCAGAGTTACCAGCACAGAGTCATCGTGTCATCCGCGCCAACCAGGTTCCCAAACAAAACTAGTCCCACCTGTCTGCTCCTGGCCCATATCCCTCCAAACCTTTCCATTTCATCCAAATATCTTTTAAATGTTGTAACTGTACTCACATCCACCATTTTCTCATACACGAACCATTCTCTGTGGAAAAAACGTTGCCCCTCGGGTCCTGTTTAAATCTTTCTCCCCTCACTCTAAAAATATGCCTCCTGGTTTTGAACCCCCCCCCCCCCCCCCCCCACCACCGCCTTTGCTATGCAGCTTATCAATGCCCCCTTATAATTTTATAAATTTTATAAACCTCCATAAGGTCATCCCTCAACCTTGCCAATGAGAAACGCCCCAGCCTATTCAGCCTCCTCTTATGACTCAAACCCTCCAATCCCTGCAACAACCTGTCAAGTCTTTTCTGAACCCACTCCAGTTTAATAATATTCTTCCTATAACAGTACTCTAGAAGGGGTCTGTACAACTTCAACAATGACATCCAAACTCCTGTACTCATAGAATCCCTACAGTGTGGAAACAGGCTCTTTGGCCTCACAAGTCCACACTGACACTCCAAAGAGTATCCCACCCAGACCCATTCCCCTACCCTATTACTCTAAATTTACCCTTGACTAATGCACCTAGCCTACACACCCCTGAACACTATGGGCAATTCACCTAACCTGTACATCCTTGGACTGTGGGAGGAAACCCACACAGAATGTGCAAACTCCACACAGACAGTCACCCAAGGTTGGAATTGAACCCAGGTCCCTGGCACTGTGAGGCAGCAGTGCTAACCACTGAGCCACCCCCTGTGAAAGGTCTGAGCAGTTTCCTTTCCTAAATGAAGCAGATGTGATTCTTCCCCCAACAATCATCACCATACTCTTCATTCCAGGTTTTCATTGAATTCAGGTCCACCATCTGCCGTGGCAGGCTTTGAATCTGGGTCAGCAGAACATTATCTGAGTCTCTGGGTTCAGATCCCAGCGGTAATGCCACTAAGCCATCAATGGTAGCACGGACAGGTTGGGCTGAATGGCCTTCTCTTGTCCTTTTGTTTTCTGCTAATATGCGCATGTAGTCTCCTGAATGGGTCAGCCCAAAGCCCACTGTCTGGCTTTGCATTGGATAAAAAGCACCTGAAGATGAAAGTTGAGCCTGTTGTCTGTGAGGTGCAAGTGCACTATCTGTAAAAGTAGGTGCCTGCTCATCTACCCTTCAATTTCAGGAGTGCACGGACCCACAGTCGCATCAAAGAGTCAACAGCACTTTCATTAAAATAACAGTCTAACCAGGAACATAGGAGAATTCAGTAAAGTATGTATATTCAGACACACAATAACACGCACACATATGCACAACATTCAGAGTCCTGCACAGTACACAATCTTTCACACACTCCATCATCCCAATAAACACTCTCACTCTCTCACTCACTCACAAAGAGATGCTGGCCTATTATCTTTCGAGATGAACCTCCTCATTACTAGGCATCTGGAATGTTCTTTGCACTCGGGAGGAAACAAACAGGTAGAGCTGGTAAATGCATCACAGTTCCTGCCTGTCACTGTGTAAACTGCAGCTAATGGCTTTGGTTAGACGATGATTCAATTCTCAAGACTTTGCCCCAAGGGAAATTTAATGCTTTTATTAAAGAGGGAAAAGTGAACTGTACCATGGTTACAATTGCTGAGAAAATGTTTACACACCCCTTAAAATCACTTTGTACCATGAATGATTGTGAACTCAGGAGGGACAGATTGACAAAGAGTTTCATGACATGAACATTCATAGAATCCCTGCAGTGTGGGAGCAGGCTATTCAACCCATTCCAAAGAGCAGACCCTATTCCTGTCACCCTACATTTCTCATGGCTAACCCAGACATGCTTGGACCATTTAGCACGGCCAATCCACCTAACCTGTGCATCTTTGGACCGTGGGATGAAACTGGAGCACCCAGAGCAAACCCACACAGACATGGGGAGAGTATCCAAACTCCATGCAGCCAGTCACCCGAGGCTGGGGTCGAACCCACTGTGAGAGCGGTGCTAACTACCGAGTTACCTTGCTGCTCTAGCATTGCTTGTTAAGATCTTGTTAATGAGAGTGTGTGTGTTTCTGTGTATGTGCATCAGCTTGTGTATGTATCTGTGTGTGTATATTTGATTATATGTCTGTATTTATGCGTGTGCGCATATTTTTGCCTGTACGTATGTGCACCTGTGTGTGTGTGCGCACACGCCCTGTCCTCACTTTCTCCCTATACCCTTTGATCCTTTTAACCCTAAGAACTCTACCTAACTCCTTCTTGAAAAAACATTCATTGCTTGGCCTCAACCACTTCCTGTGGTAGAGAATCCCTGACACACCACTATCTGGGTGAAGACATTTCACCTCATCCCAATCTTAAACAGTCTACAATCTTAAACGTATTGTTAAACTACGAACCCTGATTCTGCATTCCCTGGTCATCAGGAACATCCATCTGTTGCTTACATTGTCCAGCTTGATTAGAATTTTATGGGTTTTCCTGTGATATTTTCTGTTTTCTTGTAAACTCCTTGAGAATATACTCCATACCAATCCAATCTCCTTTAGATTAGATTACTTACAGTGTGGAAACAGGCCCTTCGGCCCAGCAAGTCCACACCGACCCTCCGAAGAGCAACCCACCCAGACCCATTCCCCCACATTTACCCCTTCATCCAACATTACGGGCAATTTAGCCTGGCCAATTCACCTGACCTGCACATCTTTGGATCGTGGGAGGAAACTGGAGCATCCGGAGGAAACCCGGGCAGACACGGGGAGAATGTACAAACTCCACACAGACAGTTGCCTGAACCAGGAATTGAACCCGGGTCTCTGACGCTGCGAGGCAGCAGTGCTAACCACTGTGCCACCGTGCCACCGGGCCACCCTTTTCATATGTCAATCCTGCCATCCTAGGAATCAGTCTGGTGAACCAACATTGCGCACCATCCATCACCAGAATATCCTTCCTCAGATAAGGAGATCAAAACTGCTCACAATACTCCAGGTGTGATCTCACCAAGGTCCTGTGCACTCAGGTGAATGCCAAAGGTCCTATGGCACTCTTTCATAGAATGGCAGGAGTGTGTTTGTCTTTGGGATCTGGACTCATATTCAGCCTTCAATTGGCATCACAAAGATGGGTTATCCAGCTGTTATCCTGCCTCTGTTTGTTGGAATTCATGGTCCACATTGTAGTTGCCATAGAGCTGTGCCTCAGTTGCAGTGGTAATTCATTGGCTTCAGGATGTCTTGAGGTTTTGAAACATGTTCTAGGGAGGTGAGCTTGTTCTCCTGCTGAGAGCTGTGCAAGCCATCCCCTTCATCTACAGCTGATATGTTCAGTTCTTCCCTTCCGCGTGAATGGCTTTGAGCAGTTCCACCCCAATAGAGTGGAGTCACCCCAACACCTCTGGCCTGCAACATGCTCAACCTCCAGCAGGGGGAGCAGTGGAATGATTACTGAGTGGTCCGAACTGAGGGTGGGGGGAGGGGAGAGGAAAACGGGCTTGAGGGGCCGAATGGCCTACTCTTTCCCCTACTGTTCCACCTTAAGGGCACTGAGGCAAACATTTCCCATCGTCACACTGAGAGTTGTCTCTGGGTCTTCTGGCATTTACTGATGGGACCTCCTGCAGAGTTTGACTGTTATTAAAAATAGATTGAGAGGCAACAGCCCATAACAGCCGTCTGCGTGTGTGTGTGTGTGTTTTTTTCCCTCTTGTTGTTTGCTTCATGAGAACATACCAGGACGCTGCCTATCTGTGGACAAATATGTACCGGGCATAGTTTCTTTCTCCTCATAATGAAGCCTATTTAGTTTTCTGCGGGGAGGGAAATCTTATCCCAATCCCTGCACCATCTCACTGTAATCACAGTGCTCCCCGGAGATGAAGACAAGACCACTTTCACACTGATAAGGAGCAGCTTGTTGTTGTGAATCACTCCGAGCCTGGCATTGCTAAAATTCCTTCTCGAGGGAGAACACCCACAGGATAACAGGCAGAACTCACCGATTGTCCGAATCTTCAGCAAACCTTCGCCCGTGGCCCAGCAGACTACAGATGGAACTTATGGTCGAGGGTCGGTTTTCCCAAGTTAACACCCCAAGTGGTTCTGCCCATTACTCTTGGCATCCAAAGGCTTACGGATTTGGGGCTTTTCTCCACTCGCTCGGAGGCGGCCTCCGAACCAAAACCGGTCCCGAAGAGGGCCTGAGAAGGCAGTCAGAGATCGAGGCAAATTCCTCAGTCTTGCAGTTGGGTTCAGAGTCAGTCAGAGCGCCAATGCGGGAAAGGAAGGGGCGCTCGAGTTCATGAAGATGACACTTGCTCCCGGATTAACCTGTAGCCAGAAGATTAATCTGCAAATCGTGAGCAATCTGAGGGGAATAAAATCAAAGCAGCAATAAAGAGACATGTGATTTTTTTTAAACATTAAAAAAGACTTGGAACACTTGTTAATTCACAAAAGGATATCAAATTAGGGAGATCTGGCAGTCAAGAGTCATTCAGTATGGGAACAAAGAGATTTTTTCCCCCTTTATTTCCCACTTACCTCCCATTAAAAAGAGCGACACGACAAACCCAAAGTTGACTTTTATACAAAAACAGGAATGGGTGCACATCGTGAGGAAAATCAAAACAGCCAAGTTTTCACAACCAGACCGGGTGAAATTTCCCAACTCTGGAATCTGACTTAAGAAAGTGCACCCTAAACCATCGGTATTTAGAATCATACAGTGTAGAAACAGGCCCTTCGGCCCACTATGTCTATTTCAGTCACAAAACGGCTCATACATTAATCCCATTTACCTGCCCTTGGTCCACAGCCTACCATGTCCCAGCATCTGAAGTAGAACATAGAACATAGAACAATACAGCACAGAACAGGTCCTTCGGCCCACCATGTTGTGCCGAACTTCTAACCTTGATTAAGTACCCATCCATGTACCTATCCAAATGCCGCTTAAAGGTCGCCAATGATTCTGACTCTACCACTCCCACGGGCAGCGCATTCCATGCCCCCACCACTCTCTGGGTAAAGAACCCACCCCTGACATCTCCCCTATACCTTCCACCCTTCACCTTAAATTTATGTCCCCTTGTAACACTCTGTTGTACCCGGGGAAAAAGTTTCTGACTGTCTACTCTATCTATTCCTCTGATCATCATATAAACCTCTATCAAGTCACCCCTCATCCTTCGCCGTTCCAACGAGAAAAGGCCGAGAACTCTCAACCTATCCTCGTATGACTTCCTCTCCATTCCAGGCAACATCCTGGTAAATCTTCTCTGCACCCTCTCCAAAGCTTCCACATCTTTCCTAAAGTGAGGCGACCAGAACTGCACACAGTACTCCAGCTGTGGCCTAACCAAAGTCCTGTACAGCTGCAACATCACTTCACGACTCTTGAATTCAATCCCTCTGCCAATGAACGCTAATACACCATAGGCCTTCTTACAAACTCTATCCACCTGAGTGGCAACCTTCAAAGATCTATGTACATAGACCCCAAGATCCCTCTGTTCCTCCACCTGACTAAGAACCCTACCATTAACCCTGTATTCCGCATTCTTATTTGTTCTTCCAAAATGGACAACCTCACACTTGGCAGGGTTGAACTCCATCTGCCACTCCTCAGCCCAGCTCTGCATCATATCTAAGTCCCTCTGCAGCCGACAACAGCCCTCCTCACTGTCCACAACTCCACCTATCTTCGTATCATCTGCAAATTTACTGACCCACCCTTCGACTCCCTCATCTAAGTCATTAATAAAAATTACAAACAGCAGAGGACCCAGAACTGATCCCTGCGGAACTCCACTTGTAACTGGGCTCCAGGCTGAATATTTACCATCTACCACCACTCTCTGCCTTCGACCGGTTAGCCAGTTTTCTATCCAATTGGCCAAATTTCCCTCTATCCCATGCCTCCTGACTTTCCGCATAAGCCTACCATGGGGAACCTTATCAAATGCCTTACTAAAATCCATGTACACTACATCCACTGCTCTACCCTCATCCACATGCTTGGTCACCTCCTCGAAGAATTCAATAAGACTTGTAAGGCAAGACCTACCCTTCACAAATCCGTGCTGGCTGTCCCTAATCAAGCAGTGTCTTTCCAGATACTCATAAATCCTATCCCTCAGTACCCTTTCCATTACTTTGCCTACCACAGAAGTAAGACTAACAGGCCTGTAATTCCCGGGGTTATCCCTATTCCCTTTTTTGAACAGGGGCACAACATTCGCTACTCTCCAGTCCCCTCCAGTGCTCAGTCATTTCTTTGCAAACTCTATGAGGCGGCGCCAGGTCTGGCTGGGTATCGAGGTTGGCTATTTAAAGGACTAACCTTGCGATCTCTGACTTCCTTCCAGTTGCAATGAAAATAATAAAACAAGCAGAAAGTCAACTCACCCTCAGTCCTGTAACCACCCTGTCTACTCCCCATGCCCCATCCTTGCCACCCACTTCACTTCATGCACACCCACCCCTCTGTAATCCCTCATGTCTCCTTGCCAACTTATGCCTTTCCACCCAATCTCTCCAGGCTCTCATACCCTCCATTCCAACTAAAACCAACCCCTGGCAACCCATGACACCCACATTCCTCCTGAAGGGCTTGTGCCAGAAACTCCCCTGCTCCTCGGATACTACCTGACCTGCTGTGCTTTTCCAGCACCACACTCTCGACTCTGACTCTCCAGCATCAGCAATCCTCTCAGCCGTATAACCCTTGGAGCCCTTCGTAGTTCCAATGCCAACGTCATGCCACGTTATCACCTTACCACTCAACTACATCACTTTTCACACCCCTGTGCCAACTTTGAGCAAATCCATGCCCTCACACCTCTAACATTCTCCACGCCAACTCATCCAGTATCCTCTAGAATGTGGCCTCAGGACCCTCTAGAGGTACAATGAGGTGAAATATTAAGTGTTTATTACAGGTCAGTGACAAAGAGGGTAAGATTGGGAGAGTCCACATAGGTCTATGAAATGGAAATCATGTTTGGAAAAACGTAATGGAGTACTTTGAAGTTATTAATGGCAGAATAGATTACGAGGGAGCCAGTAGTGCAATTAAATCTTCAGAGGGCAGTTTGGAAAGTCCCACATGAGAGATTAATAGACAAAATTGCTTCACATAAGGCAAGAATTAATTTAGAATTAGTTGACAGAAAGGAAACAGGGATTGCATTAAAATGGGTTGATTAACACTGGAATGTATGAGGACCCAGTAAACAGGGTTTGGGCTTCCAGCAAGAGACTGCACTTGGGACACAGCACCAAGATGGCTCTCTGCTATAGGGCCAGGGTAAGGACATGGCTCCTGGGTCAGGGCCTGCGATTTCAGTCCTCATCCCTAGAGGGGGGTCAAAACTTGGCCCTCGCCGTTCACAAAATATGATTTGGATGTTCAGGATTGTTGACTACAAAACGAAGTGGGAGTGGAAGCTGTGTGGATTTCAAAGGCATTTAGACCAAGAACACAGCAGCTGGAATAAAATATTGTGCTCTCCATTTTGATTGGAGGAAGAAAGGTGTACGGTATTTCTTAAACAGTGAATGAGTGGCAATTGTTGCTGTCCAATGGGATCTCAATGTCCTTCTTCATGAGGAGACAATGGAGGGCTGCGGATGCTGGAGATCAGAGTCAAAAGGTGTGGTGCTGGAAAAGCATAGCACGTCAGGCAGCATCCGAGCAGCAGGAGAGTCGATGTTTCAGGCATAAGGAAGGTTGACAGGGTTGTTAAGAAGGCATACAGTGTTTTAGTTTTTATTAATAGAGGGATCGAGTTCCGGAACCACGAGGTTATGCTACAGCTGTACAAAGCTCTGGTGCGGCCGCACTTGGAGTATTGTGCACAGTTCTGGTCACTACATTATAAAGAAGGGGTGGAAGCTTTGGAAAGGGTGCAGAGGAGATTCACGAGGATGTTGCCTGGTATGGAGGGAAGGTCTTACGAGGAAAGGCTGAGGGACTTGAGGCTGTTTTCGTTAGAGAGAAGAAGGTTGAGAGGTGACTTAATAGAGACATACAAGATAATCAGAGGGTTAGATAGGGTGGACAGGGAGAGCCTTTTTCCAAGTATGGGGACGGTGAACACAAGGGGGCATAGCTTTAAATTGAGGGGTGATAGATACAGGACAGATGTCAGAGGTAGTTTCTTCACTCAGAGAGTTGTAAGGGTATGGAATGCTTTGCCTACAACGATGTTAGACTCGCCAACTTTAAGTACATTTAAGTCGTCATTGGACAGGCATATGGACGTACATGGAATAGTGTAGGTTAGATGGGCTTCAGATTGGTATGACAGGTCGGCGCAACATCGAGGGCCGAAGGGCCTGTACTGCGCTGTAATGTTCTATCTTCTATGTCTATGCCCGAAACGCCGACTCTCCTGCTCCTCGGATGGTGCCTGACCCGCTGGGCATTTCCAGCACCACACTCTTCGACTCTGACATCCTTCTTCATGACTCAGTGAAAGTTACTGCGGAGGGGCAGGAAGCAATTAGCCAGGTAAATGGGATGTTGCTCTTTATTGTAACGGGCTAGAACACGGAAAGTCAGTATTAAGACAATTTCCAATTCGGGATGGTTAGTGACTTGGAGGGGAAGGTGCAGCTGCTGGTGTTCCCTGCATCTGCTGCGTTTGGAAGATGCTGTCGAAGGGGAGTTGGTGTATTTCTGCAGTGCACCTTGTAGATGGTACGCACTGCTGCTACCGAGCAACAGTCGTGAAGAATGCTTGTGGAAATGGTGCCAATCAAGCGGGCTGCTTTGTCCTGGATGATATTGAGCTTTTTGAGTGTTGATGGGGCTGACCCCATCCAGGCAAGAGGGGATTATTCCATCACACTCCCTGACTTGTGCCTTGGAGATGGTGGACAGGCATCAGGGAGTCAGGAGGGGAGTTACTCACCGTAGTATTCTTAGCCTCTGACCTGCTCTTGTAGCCGTTATGTTTGTATGGCTAGTCCAGTTGAGTTCCTGGTCAATGGTAACACCCCAGGATGTCCACAGAGGGGGGAGTTCAGTGATGGTAACGCTATTGAATGTCATGGGGACATGGATAGGTTTGCTCTTGTTGAAAATAGTCATCGCCTGGCACATGTGTGGAGTTAATGTTAATGAAAACTTGTCAGCCCCAACTCTGATATTATCCTGATTTTGCAACATTTGAATAAAGACCGAATGAACTGTGGATGCTGTCGATCAGAGACAAAAACTGAAATTGCTGGAAAGGATCAGCAAGTCTGGCAGCACCTGTAGGGAGAAATCAAAGTTAACGTTTCGGGTTCTGAGGAAGGGTCACTCAATCCGAAACCTTAACACTTATTTCTCTCCGCAGATGCTGCCAGACCAACTGAGCTTTTCCAGCAGTTCTGTTTTTGCAGCATTTGAACACAGACCTCTTCATTGCCTGAGGAATCGCGAATGGTGCTGAACACTGCGCAATCATCAGTGAACATCCCCATTTCTGATCGTATGACAGACGGAAGGCCGGTGATGAAGCAGCTGAAGATGGTTGGGCCTAGGACACTACCCTGAGTAACGTCTGCGGCGATGACTTGGAGCTGAGGTGACTGCAACAAACACGACCATCTTCCTGTGCACCAGATATGATTCAAACCAGTGGACACTTTGACGCCAATTCCCATTGATCCCACAATTTCACAATTCAACCGTGAGATTGGGCCTACAATGCCTGTCCGACACCCACCGTGAGCTGGGACCCACCTCGACTGTCCGACACACACTGTGAGCTGGGCCCCACCTTGACTGTCCTACACCCGCCGTGAGCTGGGACTCACCTCGACTGTCCGACACCCACCGTGAGCTGGGGCCCACCTCGACTGTCCAACACACACTGTGAGCTGGGCCCCACCTTGACTGTCCTACACCCGCCGTGAGCTGGGACCCACCTCGACTGTCCGACACCTACCGTGAGGTGGGGCCCACCTCGACTGTCCTACACCAACCGTGAGCTGGGGCCCACCTCGACTGTCCTACACCCACCGTGAGCTGGGGCCCACCTTGACTGTCCTACACCCACCGTGAGCTGGGGCCCACCTCGACTGTCCTACACCCACCGTGAGCTGGGGCCCACCTTGACTGTCCTACACCCACCGTGAGCTGGGGCCCACTTTGACTACGCCTACACCCACCGTGAGCTGGGGGCCCCCCTTGTATGTCCTACACCCACCACAAGCTGGGGCCCACCTTTTCTGTCCTACACCCACCGTGAGCTGGGGCCCACCTTGTATGTCCTACACCCACCGTGAGCTGGGGCCCACCTTGCCTGTCCTATATCCACTGTGAGCTGGGTCCCACCTTGACTGTCCTACACCCACAGTGAGCAGGGGCCCACCTTGCCTGTCCTATATCCACTGTGAGCTGGGCCCCACCTTGACTGTCCTACACCCACAGTGAGCAGGGGCCCACCTTGCCTGTCCTATATCCACTGTGAGCTGGGCCCCACCTTGACTGTCCTACACCCACAGTGAGCAGGGGCCCACCTTGCCTGTCCTATATCCACTGTGAGCTGGGCCACACCTTGACTGTCCTACATCCACAGTGAGCAGGGGCCCACCTTGCCTGTCCTATATCCACCGTGAGCTGGGCCCCACCTTGACTGTCCTACACCCACAGTGAGCAGGGGCCCACCTTGCCTGTCCTATATCCACTGTGAGCTGGGCCCCACCTTGACTGTCCTACACCCACAGTGAGCTGGGGCCCAACTTGACTGTCCTACACCCACCGTGAGCTGGGTCCCACCTAGACTGTCCTACATCCACTGTGAGCTGGGGCCTACCTTGACTGTCCTACACCCACCGAAGGCTGGGGCCCACCTTAACTGTCCTACACCCACTGTGAGCTGGGTCCCACCTAGACTGTCCTACACCCACTGCGAGATGGGTCCCACCTTGACTGTCCTACACCCACCATGAGCTGGGGCCCACCTTTTCTGTCCCACACCCACCGTGAGCTGGGGCCCACCTTGACTGTCCTACACCTACCGTGAGTGGGGCTCACCTTGTCAGTCCAACACCCACCGTGAGCTGGGGCCCACCTTGACTGTCCTACACCCACCGTGAGTGGGGCTCACCTTGTCAGTCCAACACCCACCGTGAGCTGGGGCCCACCTTGACTGTCCTACACCCACCATGAGCTGGGCCCACCTTTACTCTCCTACACCCACCGTGAGCTGGGGCCCACTTTGACTGCACCGAGACTCCAGTAAAAGAAACAAACAAGAGGGGTTTTACCCCTAATCAAAGGATCTGCGATCATGTTTTCGTCTCATCGGTGTTCTCATTCACATCCAGGAACAGTCGATCGTAGAGTCACAGAGATGTACCGAACTGAAACAAATCCTTCGATCCAACTTGTTATGCCGACCAGATATCCCAACCCAATCTCGTCCCATTTGCTAGCACTTGGTCCATATCCCTCCAAACCCTTCCTATTCATATACCCATCCAGATGCCTTTTAAATGTTCTAATTGTACGAACCGCCACCACTTCCTCTGGCAGCGCATTCCATACCCACACCACCCTCTGCATGAAAATGTTACCTCTATGTCCCTTTTAAATTGTTCCCCTCTCACTCTAAACCTATGCCCTTCAGTTCTGGACTCCCTCACCTCAGGGAAAAGACATTGTCTATTTACCCCACCCATAACCCTCATGATTTTATGAACCTCTAGAACTCAGTTTCCATATTTCTAGTTTATTCATGCAAAGTGCTTCTAATCAAAAGCTTTCTGCGTGTTCGTTTTCTCAGGGGCAATGACCCCCCTCATTAAAAAGAAAGTCCAGTGGGCTAGTGGCTTGGCAGTTCTGTCCTCCTGTCTTGCTCGGGGTCTGTTTGGGGTTATTTTGGAGAGCTAGCCAATGGGATACCAAATTGGCTGGATGGTGGGAGACAGAGGGTGATGGTGGAGGGTTGTTTTTCAGACTGGAGGCCTATGACCAGCGGTGTGCCACAGGGATCGGTGCTGGGTCCACTGTTGCCTGTCGTTTATATTAACAATTTGGATGAGTATATAGGAAGCATGGTTAGTGAGGTTGTGGATGACACCAGAATTAGTGCCCAGTGAAGAAGGATATCTCAGAGTACACCAGGAGCTTGATCAGCTCAGCCAATAATTTGGTGTTGTATATTGGTAAAACTAACAGGGACAGGACCCTGTAGAACAGAGAGACCTAGGGGTTCAGGTACATAATTCTTTGAATTACACATCACAGACAGACAGGGTGGTTAAGAAGTTGTTTTGCACATTTGCCTTCATTGTTCAGGTCATTGAGTATAGGAGTTGGGACATCATGTTGAGGTTGTACAGAACACTGGTGAGGCCTCTTCTGGAGCACTGCATGCAATTCTGGTTGCCCTGTTACAGGAAGGATGTCGTTAAACTGGAGAGGGTTCAGAAAAGGTTTACTTGGATGTTACCGGGAATGAAGGGTTTGAGTTATAGGAAGAGGCAGGGTAGGCTGGGACTTTTTTCCCTGGTGCAGAGGAGGTTGAGGGTGACCTTATGGAGACTTATAAAATCATGAGGGGGCACAGATAAGATGGGGAAGTTTAAGACGAGGGGGTCTATTTTTAAGTTGAGATGAGAAAGATTTAAAAAGGACCTGAGGGGCAATTTTTTTCAGACAGTGTGGGTCGTGGGTGAAATGAAGAGAAGTGATGGATGCGGGTACAGTTATAACATTTTAAAGACATTTAGATCAGTACATGTATAAGAAATTTTGGAGGGATGTGGGCCAAGTGCAGGCAGGTGGGACAAGTTTAGTTTGAGATTATGGTCAGGATGGACTGGTTGGACCGAAGGGTCTGTTTCCGTGCTATATGACCCTGTGACTCGAACCCTTGCTGTTGCCCCATCTCTCAGGACAGCCAGAGAGAAGTCTACAGGAGATAAATAATCTGCCACCCTCATCTCCCATCTTGAGATTTGGGGGTGTCAATTAAAATCTTCCATCACCATGTTGAGTGCACTTGCATTGGGCAAGAGTGACAGAACCAGGAGGATAATGTGGAGTTGAGGGATGGCTCAGCCAAGATGCCCTGCACTTATGGAACAGGTCTGGAAGGCCGAATGGCCTCTCTTCTAGGTTCCCACAGAACTGATTGTTTTACGATTGACTTGAGCATGCACTGCAGCTTCTGCAGCCCTGGGATATCCCGAAACGTTTCACAAGGGGTTTCAAAATACACAGTCCGTGCACAGGGAGATCCCACAAACAGCAAGGAGCATAACTTGGCGATCTCGGTGGAAGGCATCGGGAATAAATACACACCTGCTCGTCCTTCCAGGTAATAACAAATAAAAGGATGATAAACCCGTGACATTTCAAAATGATTCGCAAACAACGGGGTGTGTTCACATCAGGAAGCAGACAGTGTCACAGGACTCCTATGTGACCACACGTGAGGGTAGACAGGTCTTCAATTTAGTAAAAACAGTGACTGCAGATGCTGGAAACCAGATTCTGGATTAGTGGTGCTGGAAGAGCACAGCAGTTCAGGCAG
Organism: Chiloscyllium plagiosum; assembly: GCF_037043375.1. Lineage (NCBI taxonomy): Eukaryota > Metazoa > Chordata > Chondrichthyes > Orectolobiformes > Hemiscylliidae > Chiloscyllium > Chiloscyllium plagiosum. Next base: position 145,867,251 of record NW_028270141.1, on the reverse strand, counting down.
CATCCGAGGAGTAGCAAAATCGACATTTCGGGCAAAAGCCCTTCATCAGGAATAAAGGCAGAGAGCCTGAAGCGTGGAGAGATAAGCTAGAGGAGGGTGGGGGTGGGGAGAAAGTAGCATAGAGTACAATAGATGAGTGGGGGAGGGGATGAAGGTGATAGGTCAGGGGGGAGGGGGGAGTGGATAGGTGGAAAAGCAGATAGGCAGGTAGGACAAGTCATGGGGACAGTGCTGAGCTGGAAGTTTGGAACTAGGGTGAGGTGGGGGAAGGGGAAATGAGGAAACTGTTGAAGTCCACATTGACGCCCTGGGGTTGAAGTGTTCCGAGGCGGAAGATGAGGCGTTCTTCCTCCAGGCGTATTCATCCATTGATTTAGTAACGTCAGAGTCAGTGACTGCTGGTTCCAGACTTTCATACGTGCTTAAATCCTGAATTCACAACCTTCTGACTCAGCAGTGAATATATCACCCACTGAGCCAGGAATAATATCCTGCTCGTTACTCACTGATTGACTGTATGGCAGCATAGGCCTCCTTGGTGACTGCATCTCACCAGACCCCCCCCGCCCCCCGCCCCCCGCAAGTGCCCAAGTGCTGATGCTGAGTCAGAGGCTCGCCTTTTCCTGGGTCACCTGTCTGAGCAGAATGTGGGGTCACAGCTCTCAACCAATCAGAGAGCTGCCCTTGCCCACACGCCCCACACCCCACACCACCCCCCCCTCGCCCTGAGCCACCAATCCAAACAGCAGAAAGGAAACAGGAGCTGAGTGGTGTGTTTGTATTGTGTACACGTCCCAGATTCTTGGCATTTTAACGATTGAGTTCAACATTGTTCTCATTCATTCTTTTATTTCATTGGTGGGGTGTTCTCACAGAGTCTCTTACTGTGTAAAACTTCAGATGAAGGTTTCAGTCTTTAGGATATAAAAATAAAAGAGCAATAAAAAGGGATGTCACTTTAACAACATATCCAAAAGGACAACAACCCTAGTAGAACCAGCCTTGTTATCGTCTCCAGGAAACTCATTGCTACGTTTTGTTTTGTAATGCATGATTTTTACACACCTGAGATAGTTGCTGTGACTTGGCTTGGCTGGTGGTGAGAAGAGCTCTGCCTGTGAGATCCTTTATGCATGCCCGGACTCTCTCCCGCACCGCACGCTGCCCTCGAAGCGGCTGCGGGGGGGGGGGACGAGACTGTCACACACCTCCTTCTGGAATGTGCCTATGCAGAAGAAGTCTGGAGAGGAATGCAGTGGTGTTTGTCGAGGTTCGTCCCGAGCAGCGCCGTGACGCGGGACTCCGTGCTCTACGGCCTGTTCCCTGGGACGCACACCGAGGCGAACATCAACTGTGCCTGGAGGATCATCAACTCGGTGAAGGACGCTCTCTGGGTGGTCCGAAACCTGCTGATCTTCCAGCTGAAGGAGTTGACCCCGACTGAGTGTTACAGACTGGCACATTCCAAGGTCCAGGACTACGTGTTGAGGGACACACTGAAGCTTGGGGCAGCTGCTGCCAAGGCGCGGTGGGGAAAGACCACCGTGCCTAAGAAGAACAGGGGGCTCACTCAGTAATTGGACCCTGCTGATACCTCAGCAGAATATCTGGATGGTCAATGTGCAGACTTGTATTTACGAACGATTAATTCCGATCTCTGTCTGTAAAGAAATGCAATGTGTGCATAAGAATGGCATGACCAATTGTATAGATATCCAAACAATTTTATGAATAAAGTATATTTTTGAAATAAAAAAAAGATAGTTGCTGTGTCCCCATAGTCTTCCCAGACCATAGGGGCTGCTCTCTTATTGGAGAGAAGCGACTGGTGGTGATTCAACTCGAGGGCCACCAGATCTCACTCATGATTCGGAGATGCTGGTGTTGGACTGTGTTGTACAAAATTAAAAACCACACAACACCAGGTTATAGTCCAACAGGTTTAACTGGAAGCACTGCTCCTTCACTAGATCTCAGGTGAGGAAAGACATTGAGAAGGAGAGTCCTTTGTCCTTAAACCAGAGATGGGAATTGAACCCACACTATTAGCATCACACTGCTCTGTAATTCCTCTCTACCTTTTATCTTAGCCTGCTGGACACACTTTCCTCATTCCTGAAGAAGGGCTCATGCCCGAAACGTCAATTCTCCTGTTCCTTGGATGCTGCCTGACCTGCTGCGCTTTTCCAGCAACACATTTTCAGCTCTGATCTCCAGCATCTGCAGTCCTCACTTTCTCCTCAAAGATTTTAACCTACTGCAAATCCTCTTACAAGGATGCCTTCCTTGAAGAAGCTCTCTTCCTCCCTCTACAAGGATTTCAGTGAGTCCCTCTCTCACTGCACACCCCAGGTCATCTCCTCTGCTCAGTCAAATCCCTCGAACTCAGCACCACCTTCCTAACCTGCAATCTTCTTCCTGACCTCTCCACCCCCATCCCACTCTGGCCTATCACCCTCACCTTGACCTCCTTCCACCTATCGCATTTCCAACGCCTCTCCCCCAAGTCCCTCCTCCCTACCTTTTATCTTAGCCTGCTGGACACACTTTCCTCATTCCTGAAGAAGGGCTCATGCCCGAAACGTCGATTCTCCTGCTCCTTGGATGCTGCCTGACCTGCTGCGCTTTTCCAGCAACACATTTTCAGCTCTGATCTCCAGCGTCTGCAGTCCTCACTTTCTCCTCGAAGATAGAAACCAACAATCCAGCCAACTGAGTTGAACCAATTCCTGTGAAATACCTATGGACGTTCTAACAACCCTGTTTGATTTACCTGGTATATATTAATGATCTAGACCCCCATATAAAGGAGATAGTGTCAACATTTACAGATGATATGAAAGCATCTTGTATCGCAGTAGCTCAATGGTTAGCACTGCTGCCTCACAGCAGCAGGGACCCAGGTTCGATTCCAGCCTCGGGCGATTGTCTGTGTGGAGTTTGCATGTTCTCCCTGTGTCTGCGTGGGTGTGCTCCGGTTTCCTCCCACAGTCCAAAGATGTGCAGGTTAGGGTGGATATTGAAAGAACTGTGGATGCCCTCAAAACAGAAATTGCTGGAAAAGCTGAGCAGGTTTGGCAGCACCTGTGGAGAGAAATCAGAATTAATGTTTCGGGAGCGATGACCCTTCCTCGGAACTGCAGAATAGGCTGATTGAGAAATCCGCGATAGGGAAGGGACGGAGGGTTTGGGAAAGCTGGTCTTTGGAGGGTCGGTGTGGACCCGATGGGCCGAATGGCCTGCTTCCCCACTGTAGGGGATTCTATTCTAAGAATAAAGAGTAGGCCATTCGATACTGAGGTGAGGAAGACTTTCTTCACTCAGAGTAATTGTGAATCTGTGGAATTCTCCCCCTGTTGGGGCCAGTTCATTCGATGTATTCAAAGGGAGTTTGACATGGCCCATATGGCTAAAGGGATCAAGGGGGTATGGAGAGAAAGTGGGAACGGGATACTGAGACTGCACGGTCAGCCAGGATGGTGCAGGCTCAAAGGGCCGAATGGCCTACTCCTAACCCTACATTTCAATGTTTTCCTGTGTCTCAATCCTTTCACTGTTAAGGCCAACATTTGTATTTCGCAAGGCCTGCTACACCTGTCAGTCGACAGCACTGAGTAAAAACGTGCTTGGGATCATGTGAAGGAGATCTCTTGAAATCCTTTAAAACCGGGAGGGTGCACACCATCGATCTAGCTTTAAGGTCGCTGGGATCAATTGGACTTTGTATCCAACTGATGTTTCCTGCATTGGGCTGAGGGAGCTGAGCACTTAGAGACAGACCGTTGTCATGACATTTAACCTCGTTATTTGAGTACCTTACTTACTGGGCAATGGCTTCAATTAGCGAGGTTATGGATTCAGTGAGGATTCAAAGGCGCATTGCACTCAGTTGTTCAGTCTTCTCCCATCAAGTGCATCTGCACTTTCAATTATTTTTCAATTGTCTCCAATTGTTCCTGGAGGACACGGCCATGGGAAGACTTCACTGCAGCTAATAAAACCCCTTCTGCACAGAGTAAGCAAATCCCATTTCACAACAATGCAGCTGGTGTTCACTAAGGTGTGACAGTGATTGTGTGTCACGTAGTCAATAGCACACCCATTAATAACAAAGATAACACGCTATATAATATAAACAGAAGCTCGATCAGTTCATGTTACAGATAAAATCATGTCATACAAAGTGTAATTTTTAAAAATTCATTTGTGAGATGTGGGTGTCACATCAGCATTTACTGCCCGTCCCGAGATGCCCCTTGAGAAGGTGGGCTGCTTTCTTGTACTGTGATGTGGAGGAGCTGGCGTTGGACTGGGGTGGACAAAGTTAAAAATCACCCAACCCCAGGTTATAGTTTAACAGGTTTATTTGGAAGCACTAGCTTTCAGAGCGTCGCTCCTTCATCAGGTAGCTCCTTTGTCAACTAGCTACCTGACACAGGAGCGACGCTCTGAAAGCTAGTGCTTCTAAATAAACCTGTTAAACTATAACCTGGGGTTGGGTGATTTTTAACCTTCTTGAACCGTTGCAGTCCAAGTGCTGTAGCTATGCCATTAGGCAGGGAGTTCTGAGATTTTGACCCAGTGACACTGAAGGAACAGCAATGTTTTTCCAGGTGATTGTCCTGGTGGACAACCTGCAAGTAGTGATTTTCCTGCTGCCCTTGTCCTTCGAGGTGGAAGTGGTTGTGGGTTTGGAAGGCGCTGTCTGAGGATCTTTGGTGAATTTCTGCAGGGCATCTTGTAGCTAGGACTACTACTGCTACTGAGTAGTGGGGGGAAGGGATGCTTGTGGATGCCGTGACAATCAAGTGGGCTGCTTTGTCCTGGATGGTGTTGAGCTTCTTCAACATTGTAGAGGTATAGAGTCAGACAGCATAGAAACAGGCCATTCAGCCCACTATGTCTACATTGACCAACAAACTTGAAACTCACTTACCTCTCCTTGGTCTGTAGCCAGCAGTGGCCTAGCATTTTAAGTTCTCATCCTGCGTCCCATGGGCTCTCAGCTTTTGGACCAGCCTTCCCTGTGGCACCTTGTTAAAGGACTTATTAAGTCCATGTAAACCACATTAAACAACTCAGTTAGATTAGTCAGACAGGATTTCCCTTGAACAAATCCATGCTGACTATACCTGATCAATCACTGCCTTTTCAAAAGTTGACTAATCGTGTCCTTCAGACTTTTTTCCAACTATTTCCTGACCTGACTTCAGAGTGATTGATTCTGAAGTTACTTGGCCAACCCCTGCTGCCCTTTGTGAGCAGAGGAACCACATTAGCTGTCGTTACCAGCTCTGGACTCTAACACAACAGGAAACATTCTTTCAATATCTACCTTGTCAGGACCATTCAGGATGTTGGTCACATCACCAAAATCACCCCACATTCTTTTCAACAAACCCAGCTTTTGCAACCTTTCCTCATCAGACAATTTGCTCATGTTGGTAGGGATGCACCACCTGGACAAGTAGGGGGTTTTCCAACGCACTCCTGACGTGTGCCTTGTAGATGATGGACATGCACTGGGGAGTCAGGGGGTGAGTACTTCCTGCATTACTCCTAGTCTCCGACTGATACTGTAGCCACTCTGTTTATATTGTGAGTCCTGTTCAATTTTGAGTCAATGGTAACCACCCCCACCTCCCCACACGCCCCTCCCAGGATGTTGACAGTGGGGAGGTTCAGTGACAGTAACCCCATTGAATGTCAATGTGGTTAGAGTCTCTCTTATTGGAGGTAGTTATTGCCTGGCATTCATGTGGTATGTATGTCATGGGTAGCTCATTAGACCATAAGACCATAAGACATAGGAGTGGAAGTAAGCCCATTCGGACCATTAGGCTAGATCGCTGACCAGTGATGCCAACAGCATGGGCTTGATTTCCAACCTCTTCCCTCACCTGAGGTGTGGTGACTTTCTGGTTAATCCGCCAGCAGTTGACTCTCTCTAATGAGAAAGTAGCTCTCTGGTCGGGTACGTCTGTGGTGACTTTACCTTTACTTACTTGCCATGTGTCAACCCAAACCTGGATGTTGTCCAGCTCTTCCTGCATTTGAACACTGACTGTTTCAGTATCTGAGGAGTCACGAATGGTGCTGAACATTGTGCAATCATCGACAAACATCCCCACATCTGACCTGATGACAGAGGGAAAGTCATTGATGAAGCCGCTAAAGATGGTTGGGCCTAGGACACTACCTTGAGGAACTCCTCTGCTTCGATATCCTGGAGCTGAGATGACTGACCTCCAACAACCACGACCATCTTCCTATGTACCACGTATGACTCCAATCAGCAGAGAGTTTGCCCTGATAGCCATTGATTCTGGTTTTGTGAGGGCTCCTTGATGCCTCCCTCAGTCGAATGCAGCCGTGATGTTAAGGGCTGTCACTCTCCCCTCCCCTCTGGAATTCAGCTCTGTTGTCCATGTTTGAACCAAAGCTGTAATGAGGTCAGGAGCTGAGTGGTCCTGGAGGAACCCAAACTGGGCGTCACTGAGCAGGTTATTGCTGAGCAGGTGCTGCTTGATAGCTCTGTTCATGACACCTTCCATCACTTGACTGATGGTCGAGAGTAGATGGTAATTGGCCGGGTCGGATTTGTCCTGTTTTTTGTGTACTCGACATATATGGGCAATTTTCCACGTTGTCGGGTAGTTGCTAGAGAATTTAAGAGAATTACACGTATGTTATGCAGAGAACAGTGCATCCTGTATGTTTTAGGCAACAGCGCACCCTGTTTGTGTATTGGAGAACTGCATACAAGACACAGAATTCCTGAAATTGTAAAGAGTGTTCCCCCTTGGGGAACATAACAGTGCACTTCCTAATGCTGTCTCCAGGTTATTGGAGGACCCCCATCTATCCTCATTCAAGACCCTGGACTCCGTCTCCTTACCCAGTATGGCCTCCGTTGTGCTCAGGATGGCTTTGAGTGCAGGGCTATCAACCCTGGCCCTTCACAGAATCCCTACAGTGTAGAAACAGGCCATTCGGCCCACACTGACCCTCTGAAGAGAATCCCATCCAGGCCCATCCCCCTACCCTATCCCTGTAACCCTGTATTTCCTATTGCTAATCCACCTAACCTGCACATCTTTGGACTGTTGGAGAAAGCCAGAGCACCTGGAGGAAACCCACACAGACCCGGGGAGTACGTGCAAACTCCACACAGACAGAATCGAACTTAGGTCCCTGGCAGTGTGAGGCAGCAGTGCTAACCACTAAGCCAAGGTGTCTGGGGACTGAGCATTCTGATCATTTTGCTGCATGGGAGAAGCAGTGACGGTGTCCTGAACGTGAGAAGTGAGATGGGATAGCACAAGTTGCGGGGGATGGATGAGAGATGGCACACCAACCAGCTGTCCAGGTGAAAGTGAGGTGGCACGAGAGAGGGGAAGGTGCTGAGCTACTGGGCACCTTATTCTGAGGGGCTGCTGTGCAGGTGAACGCTGGGGGGAGACAGACTGTGATGGCTGGTGCTTGAAGGTGGTTTGTCACACTCGCCTTCCCTGACCTGAAGGGACCATAGAGATATGTCCGGGATCTATCTACAGAACCAGAACCACGTCTTCAGCGACTGAGTGCGTTGTTCAATGACCCACCATGTATCTCTCCTCGTCATTATTACTGGGATTGGCTGGGGGAGGAGCAGTGTCCATGGGAATCATCTTGAGAATAAGAACAGAGATGGCCTGGGGAAAACAATCCCCCTCAGAGGGTCTGGCAGTATCTAGTGAAGAGGGAACCTGTCGAGTGGCCACAAAATGCAAAAGGGCGGGGGTGTGAGAGGGACTGATGCTGAGGGTGACCAGATGGAAAGGAACAAGTGACAAACAGTGGTGACAGAGAGGCAGGAAGCTTCTATTAGGAGCGACTCTGTTAGGAGGTGTCATAGAGTCATAGAGATGTACAGCATGGAAACAGACCCTTCGGTCCAACCCGTCCATGCCGACCAGATATCCCAACCCAATCTAATCCCATTTGCCAACACTTGGCCCATATTCCTCCAAACCCTTCCTATTCATCTACCCATCCAGATGCCTTTTAAATGTTGCAATTGTACCAGCCTCCACCACATCCTCTGGCAGCTCATTCCATACACGTGGGAATCTCCCACCCTAGGGAAGAGATCTTGCCTATTTACCCTATCCATGCCCCTCATGATTTTATAAACCTCTATAAGGTCACCCCTCAGCCTCCAACACTGCAGGGAAAACAGCCCCAGCCTGTGAGTGATCTCACCCTCGCAGAAGGAGTGGATGGTAGCAGCTAGCAGAACGTGATGCTCGGGATGGGGGGGGGGGGTCAAATACGAGCTGAATGTTGAGCTGGTTGAATTTCCAGCTGATCTGAGGGCACGTGCATTGCCACTTGCACAGCGCCCTTCCTCCGATGCCCGAGCACTGTGGTATCTGACTGGCAGCCGGCAGTGTGTCTACACATGGCGCGTTTGGGAGGTGGCTGGCACAGTGATTTTGTGGTGAAAATCTGTACTTCCTGAGACCCTGTGCCCTGGCACTGGAGGCTGATCCTCTGCTCTTATATCCTCAACTGAGGTTCTTCAATATCCATACATGAGCTGGGGGCCTCCCTGGCTAAGGCAGCGATCGCTACCCATCCCTAATTACCCCTGTACTGAGTGGTTTGCACTGCGGCATCAAGCACATTGCCGAGGGTCTGGAGTCAATGCAGGCCAGACCCCGGGTTAGGTCAGCAGGTTTAAAGACTGGTGTGTACAACAACCAACAGTGATTGTATGGTCAAGATTAGAGTGTTGCTGGAAAAGCACAGCAGGTCAGGCAGCATCCGAGGAGCAGGAAAATTGACATTTCGGGCAAAAGCCCTTCATCAGGAATCCTTGAGCATAAGCCTTTCGTCAGGCCTTCCTGACGAAGGGCTTAAGCTCGAAACATCAACACTCCTGCTCCTCGGATGCTGCCTGACCTGGTGTGCTTTTCCAGCGCCACACTCTTCGACTCACTCTCAACCTGCCTATTCCGGCTTCATCTCATCTCGACCTGAGGAGCCTCCGCCTTTCTCAGCAACCTTCTGGAACCAAGGCTTCCAATCTTAGCTTGTGGCTTCGTCCACAATCTGAGAACTCAGGAGTGGAGGCCTGAGCAAATCTATAGACTACTCTGGGTGTAATGAACACTAGTTCATTACTGAACACCATATTTTGTCTCCCCTGCTTCAGAAACGATTCCGCAGCTTATAAAGAATGGAAGAACGTGGGTGTATTAGACTTGAGAGGAAGACATGTCCATGTTGTAGCCACTTACACAGCCTCTGTATACCATAGACAACAGCGCACCCAGTGTATGCTCCGCAGAATTGCGTTTCAGTAATACATCAGAGAGCAGCTCAGCCTATACGTGTCAGAGATCATCACATCCTGTCCACATGATAAAGAACATCACATCATCCAGATACAACAGAGTGATTAGCAATGCCTTTGTCTATTGTTGCAAATGCCATACCCTGTGTTTAATATCAAGAACAACGCACCCTCTGTATCTGCGATCAACATGATCACACTCAGTGAACACATTGGGGTCTTAGTTTGTTTAAACAACTGGAATGATGTCAAGAGAAAAGGTTAAACCCCACCCCTGCAACCTTGTGCAGGCCCTACCTTCTTGCATTTCCCCACACTTATGGAGTGGTGTCCCTCAAGAATTATATAAACAATTGTCCCACAAACAGATGAAGATGCCCACAGTCCTTTGTTGATTATGTTTTTCTACCTAAAGAATTAGAATCCCTACAGTGTGGAAACAGGCCCTTTGGCCCAGCAAGTCCACACCTACCCTCTGAAGAGTAACCCACCCAGACCTATTTCCCTCTGACTAATGCACCTAACTTGCACATCCCTGAACACGATGGGCAATTTAGTCTGGCCAATCCAGCTAACCAGCACATCGTCAGACTGTGGGAGGAAACCAGAGCACCCGGAGGAAACCCACCCAGCCATGGGGAGAACGTGCAAACACCACGCAGACAGTCACCCGAGGCTGGAATCGAACCCGGGTCCCTAGTGCTATGAGCCACCCGTGCTGCCCTTGGTGGCATGACATATATTGCCGTTAATAACACACCTTTCATTTTTAATTCATGAAGTGGAGATGCTGGTGTTGGACTGGGGTGTGCAAAGTTAAAAATCACACAACGCCAGGTTATAGTCCAACAGGTTTATTTGGAAGCATAGTTGGCTCCAAGCAGCCCTTTGAAAGCTTGTACTTTCGAATAAACCTGTTTGACTGTAACCTGGTGTTGTGTGATTTTTAACTATATTAATTCATGGAATACATGCAATGTTTATTGCCCATCCCTAGTTAATGCTTGACAACATGGTGGTGAGCTGTCTCTTTAAAATGCTTGAGTCCATGTGGAGTAGGTTGATCAGAATGTCATTAGGGAGACAATTCCAGGACTGGGACTCAGTGATAGTGAAGGAACGGTGAGATATTTCCAACTCAGGACAGTGAGTTAGAGGGGAATTTGCAGCTGGTGTATTCCCATGTATCTGCTAGCCTTGTCCTTCTAGACGGAAGTGGTCATGGGTTTGGAAAGTGCTGTCTGAGGAAGTTTGGTGAATTTCTGCAGTGGATCTTGTAGACGGTAACACACTGCTGTTACTGAGTGTCGGTGGTGAGGGAATGGATGCTTGTGGGTGTGGTGTTAATCCAGCAGGCTGCTTTGTCCTGGATAGTGTTGAGCTTCTTGAGTGTTATTTAGCTGCACCCATCCAGGCAAGTGGGAAGTATTCCATCACACTCCTGACTTGTGCCTAGTAGATGGTGGACAGGGTTTGGGGAGTGAGGAATGAAGTTATTTACTGCAAGATTGCTAGCTTCTGACGTGCTCTTGTAGCTACTGTGTTTATGTGGTGAGTCCTGTTTTTGGCCAATGATGACTCCCAGAATGTCAGTAGTGGGGGATACATTGATGGTTTTGCCATGGAATGAGAAGGGGTGGTGGTTAGATTGTCTGTTATTGGAGATGATCATTACCTGGCATTTGTGTGGTGTGAATGTTGATTGTCACTGGTCAATCCAAAGCAAGATATGATGTATTCTCAAGAAGACTCATGTCAGATTTGAAACGTTAATTCTGTTTTTTTCTCTCTACTGATGCTACCAGATCCACTCAAGTTCTCCAATACATACCACTTTTAATTTTGGATACTGTTAGGGTTTTGCTGCATTTGAACCCGGACTGCTTTGCTTTCTGAGGAGTTGCGAATGGTGTTGAACGTTGTGTAATCATCAGCGAACATCCCCACTTCTGACCTCACAATGGAAGGAAGGTCATTGGTGAACCAGCTGAAGATGGTTGGGCCTGGGACACTGCCCTGAGGGTCTCCTGCAGAGATGTCCTGGAGCTGAGATGATTGGTTTATATGCAGTGAATAAGATTCTTTGCATATCTGAAAGTGAACGTCACTTTTTAAAATAAATTCACAGGATGTGGGCATCACAGGCTGGACCAACATTTATTACCCAGATAACAGCTGTGAGTCAGCCACATGTAGTCCAGACTAGATAAGGGTGGCAGTTTCCTTCCCTCAAGGCCATTAGAGAACCAGATGGGCTTTTCCAAACATTCAACAACGGGTTCATGGTCATCATTAAATTCTTATTGAATTCAAATTCAGGTCAGGCAGAAACCGAGGAGCAGGAAAATCGATGTTTCAGGCAAAAGCCCTTACAAGGAGCCCAGGTTGCTGTGGCAGCATTAGAGTTTACCTGTATGTAACCCAGAGTTACAGATAGCACTGACTAAGGCTCCAAGTTCCTTGAATTATTCAACTAACTTGGCATCTTTCCCACTCTTACTGCCTGCCACTGCCTTGATTTTTCCAGTCATAGAGTCATAGGGCTGTACAGCACGGAAACAGACCCTGTGGTCCAACCTGCCAGCACTTGGCCCATATCCCTATAAACCCTTCCTATCCATATACCCATCCAGATACTTTTTAAACGTTGTGGAGTTGCCGGTGCTGGACTGGGGTGGACAAAGTTAAAAAGCACATGGCACCAGGTTAGAGTCCAACAGGTTTATTTGGAAGCACTAGCTTTTGGAGCGCTGCTCCTTCATCAGGTGGTTGCTCATACCTGTTGGACTCTAACCTGGTGTTGTGCTCTTTTTAACTTTTAAATGTAATTGTACCAGCCTCCATCACTTCCTGTGGCAGCTCATTCCATACATGCACCACCCTCTGCATGAAAAGGTTGCCCCCACCCCACCCCCGGGTCCCTTTAAAATATGAATGCACCTTCCTTGGCCATCAGGTCCAGACCTATAATTCATTGCTTTAACAGGAAGGTGCGAAGGTACCTTGAGAGCCTGGCTGTGGCTGAGCACAGGTTCACTGGGTGGGGAGATACACTCTCCAGGTGAAGCAGCGATTTACCTGCACTTCTCTCAATCCACTCCATCGTACTATCTGCCCACAGTTTGATCTCCTTGACACGGCAGAGATAAAGCGCAGGTAAAAACAATGACTGCAGATGCTGGAAACCAGATTCTGGATCAGTGGTGCTGGAAGAGCACAGCAGTTCAGGCAGCATCCAAGGAGCAGCGAAATCGACATTTCGGGCAAAAGCCCTTCATCAGGAATAAAGGCAGTGAGCCTGAAGCGTGGAGAGATAAGCTAGAGGAGGGTGGGGGTGGGGAGAAAGTAGCATAGAGTACAATGGGTGAGTGGGGGAGGGGGTGAAGGTGATAGGTCAGGGAGGAGAGGGTGGAGTGGATAGGTGGAAAAGGAGATAGGCAGGTAGGACAGGTCCGGACAAGTCATGGGGACAGTGCTGAGCTGGAAGTTTAGAACTAGGGTGAGGTGGGGGAAGGGGAAATGAGGAAACTGTTGAAGTCCACATTGATGCCTGGGGTTGAAGTGTTCCGAGGCGGAAGATGAGGCGTTCTTCCTCCAGGCGTCTGGTGGTGAGGGAGTGGCGGTGAAGGAGGCCCAGGACCTCCATGTCCTCGGCAGATTGGGAGGGGGAGTTGAAATGTTGGGCCACGGGGCGGTGTGGTTGATTAGTGCAGGTGTCCCGGAGAGGTTCCCTAAAGCGTTCTGCTAGGAGGCGCCCAGTCTCCCCAATGTAGAGGAGACCGCATCGGGAGCAACGGATACAATAAATGATATTGGTGGATGTGCAGGTAAAGCTTTGATGGATGTGGAAGGCTCCTTTAGGGCCTTGGATAGAGGTGAGGGAGGAGGTGTTGGCACAGGTTTTACAGTTCCTGCGGTGGCAGGGGAAAGTGCCAGGATGGGAGGGTGGGTTGTAGAGGGGCGTGGACCTGACCAGGTAGTCACGGAGGGAACGGTCTTTGCGGAAGGTGGAAAGGGGTGGGGAGGGAAATATATCCCTGGTGGTGGGGTCCGTTTGGAGGTGGCGGAAATGTCGGTGGATGATTTGGTTTATGCGAAGGTTGGTAGGGTGGAAGGTGAGCACCAGGGGCGTTCTGCCCTTGTTGCGGTTGGAGGGGTGGGGTCTGAGGACAGAGGTGCGGGATGTAGACGAGATGCGTTGGAGGGCATCTTTAACCACGTGGGAAGGGAAATTGCGGTCTCTAAAGAAGGAGGCCATCTGGTGTGTTCTGTGGTGGAACTGGTCCTCCTGGGAGCAGATCCGGCGGAGGCGGAGGAATTGGGAATATGGGATGGCATTTTTGCAAGAGGTAGGATGGGAAGAGGTGTAATCCAGGTAGCTGTGGGAGTCGGTGGGTTTGTAAAAAATGTCAGTGTCAAGTCGGTTGTCATTAATGGAGATGGAGAGGTCCAGGAAGGGGAGGGAGGTGTCAGAGATGGTCCAGGTAAATTTAAGGTCAGGGTGGAATGTGTTGGTGAAGTTGATGAATTGCTCAACCTCCTCGCGGGAGCACGAGGTGGCGCCAATGCAGTCATCAATGTAGCGGAGGAAGAGGTGGGGAGTGGTGCCGGTGTAATTACGGAAGATCAACTGCTCTACGTAGCCAACAAAGAGACAGGCATAGCTGGGGCCCATACGTGTGCCTGTGGCTACCCCTTTGGTCTGGAGGAAGTGGGAAGATTCAAAGGAGAAATTGTTAAGGGTGAGGACCAGTTCGGCCAAACGAATGAGAGTGTCGGTGGAGGGGTACTGTTGAGGATGTCTGGAGAGGAAAAAAATGGAAGGCTTGGAGGCCCTGGTCACGGCGGATGGAGGTGTAGAGGGATTGGATATCCATGGTGAAGATGAGACGTCGGGGGCCAGGGAAACGGAAGTCTTGGAGGAGGTGGAGGGTGTGGGTGGTGTCTCGAATGTATGTGGGGAGTTCCTGGACTAGGGGGGATAGGACAGTGTCGAGGTAGGTAGAGATGAGTTCAGTGGAGCAGGAGCATGCTGAGACAATGATAAAGCGCAGACTGGGTGAGCACTTTGCAGGGTCCCTCCATTCGATCTGTCAAAATGACCCTGAACTTGCTGTAGCCTGTCACTTTGACACACCGCTGTCTTCCCCCTGGCTAACATCTCTGTCTCAGGCTTGCTGCACTGCTCCAGCCAAGCTCAGCGCAAGCTGGAAGAACAGCACCTCGTTTTCCGCTTGGGAAATCTACAGCCTTCAAGATGCAATATTCAATAACTTCAGAGCATGAGCACCTCCCTTCACATTCTCAATCCAACCCCACACCGTGTTGTCAAATGTGGAAGAGTGCGACGCTGGAAAAGCACAGCAGGTCAGGCAGTATCCGAGGAGCAGGAGAGTCGACGTTTTGGGCATAGATCCTTCATCTGGAATGGACTGCCTTCAGCACATCCAACCCAATCTTTCCCAAGTACGGTCCCCGTTATCAGTGCTCCTTTCTCCCTCGCTTGCCATCATCCATCCCTTTGTCAGCTTGTCATTCCCTCTGACTGGGCTCAGCCTTCATTGTCCACTCTCTCCTTCGAGCTCCCTTCCACCAAACCCTGTCTTTTAGATAGATTACCCACAGTGTGGAAACACGCCCTTCAGCCCAACAAGTCCACACCGACCCTCTGAAGAGTGACCCACCCAGACCCAGTCCCCTCTGATTAGTGCACCTAACACTACGGGCAATTTAGCACGGCCAATTCACCTGACCTGCACATCTTTGGACTGTGGGAGGAAACCGGAGCACCCGGAAGAAACGCACGCAGACACAAGGAGAATATGCAAACTCCACACAGCCAGTTGCCCAAGGCTGGAATCGAACCTGGGACCCTGGTGCTGTGAGGCAGCAGTGCTAGCCACTGAGCCACTGTGCCGCCAATGTTTAGCATCAATGCCACCTTCTCCTAGCTACTATCTCTTCTGAAGAAGGGTCATGAACTCAAAACGTTAACTCTGCATTAATCAATGCTGCTCGATCTGCTGGGTTTCTCCAGCAATTTCTGCTTTTGAGCAGCTTTTATTACCAAGAGGCAAGTGAGTCACTTTAGCTGACTCCTGGCTCATGGCTGCCAATATTGGTCAGAAAGAGGTCATTTTGCAGGTGGAGCATGTTAAGTCAGGCACCTTCATTGTTTGCGTGACTAGGATTAGACGGATGAGGCCAACATCCAACCTTGTGGAGGTCAATTCTCTGTCGCCCCTCGTTGTATACCAGCCTATATTAATACACAAAAATGAGAGGGTTGGGCTGGAAGGGCGGACCCTGACTCATTAGCTGCGCCTTTTGGTCAGCATTAGTTTCATAAGCAGGACTTTGAGGCTTTCCTCAAAGTCGGGTGATTGGAGAACTGCCAGAAATGCTGGAACCCTCGATAAGTCGGAGAACATTCAGTGATCACACTCTCTGACCCTGTCTCACTTTTATCTATATCTCTGCCTTTTCCTCTCTTTACAACATGGAAAATAGATATCCTAAATTAATCTCGTCTCATTTGCCAGCACTTGGTCCATATTCCTCAAGATCTTTCCTATTCATGTACCATCCAGATGCTTTTTAAATGCCGTATTTGTACCAGCCTCCACCATTTCCTCTGGCAGCTCATTCCATACACGCACCACCCTCAGAGTGAAAAAGTTGTCCCTTAGGTCCCTTTTAAATTTTTCCCTTCTCGCCCTAAACCTATGCCTTCTAGTTCTGGACTCCCTCACCCTGGGGAAAAGACCTTGTCTATTTACCCTATCCATGTCCCTCATGATTTTATAAACCTCTGTATGGTCACCCCTCAGCCTCCAACGCTCCAGGTAAAACAGCCAGAGCCTATTCGCCCTCCAACCTGGCAACGTCCTTGTAAATCTTTTCTGAACCCACTCAAGTTTCACAACATCCTTCTGATAGCATGATCCCATGAAATCACGGAGCAAGAGCCCATTGTTGGGACTAATTGCATATACGCACCACCATCTATGAGAAAAAGTTGCCCTATTTGATATCTTTCCAGTCTCACCTTGGACTCCCCTACCCTGGGGAAAAGACCTTAGCCATTCAGCCTATGCATGCCCCTCATGATTTTATAAACCTCTGGTGCTCCAGGGAAAATAGCCCCAATCTTTTCAGCCTGTCCCTATAGCTCAAACCCAAGCAACATCCTTTTCTGAACATTTTCAAATTTAATAACGACTTTCCTACATCAGGGGAGACCAGAATTGAGCACAGTATTCCAAAAGTGGGCTAACCAATGTCCTGTACAACTGCAGCATGACATCCCAGCTCCTATATTCAATGCACTGACCAATGAAGACAAGCGTACCAAACACTTTCTTCACTGCCCTGTCTACCTGCAACTCCACTTTCAAGGAACTATGCACCTGCACCCCTAAGTCCCTTTGTTTGGCAACACACCCTGGGTCCCGACCATTAACTGCATAAGTCCTGCCCTGGTTTAGACCTGCCTTTCTAAAATGCCATACCTCACCAGCTACTCCTCGACCCATTGGGCAGGTAGTGCATACATTTTTGATGGGTGTGTTCCAAACACAAACATAATCAAAATGATGAACCTACTTTGCCCACTTATTGTGAACAATGCTTCTTAAATATTGCAATTCAATACTTAGTTCAGAACCTATAGAATCTTTTATCAGACCGATCTATCAAACAACTCAGCTCTGTTTCTCCATCTCTATATTTGCCTTGTTATTGTTTTTATATATTCCTTTCTGACTATCCCTATATTTACCTATCTTTCGATTTGCCTATTCCCCCATCTTTATCCGCCTGACATAATCTCTCCATTGTTATCTCTGTCTCTATTGTTATCCACTATTAGCCCTCTTTATCGCTTTTGCTATCGCTTTATCTCTCTCAATCGCTTACTCTCTCTAAACTGTATATCTTTTTCTTTTGCTCTTTCTCTGTGTTTCTTGCTGTCCATATCTCTCCCTGTCTCAGTCACTCTCTTTCTCTCCCTCTGTCTCTCTCATGCTTCTGTCATAACCAAATTATTTTACTGATATATTGCTCAGGTTTACCAAGGAACTCGTTGAAATCCTGGAACACTCTGAATATTATATAGGTACACAATTCAGGTAAGATTACCTTGCACACACCATTAGACGGGAATAAAGATTTTAATGCTGTTTCCATTCAAACCATTGAGAGCTGCTTTATCCAACAGGTGCCTGAACGCCTGTGTTTCGTAGCCAGTGCAATAAGGGTGTAGACTTTCAAATGGACACACTCAGAATACAACAAACAGAGGAATAGGCTGGCAGTTAATGATCTGAAATTCTTGGAGTTCTTCGACGTTCTTTCTCAGGGCCACAAACAGACTGCTCACACAGCTGAAAGAACAGGAACAAGATTCTCTGAAAGGAAAGATCAAACTAAATGATGGATGTGAGGTGACTCCTCCCTGTGTACTGGGGGTGTCCTGCCAGCTGCAGCTCAGCCACCGCTCCTCGTGATTTTTATCAGCACAGAGATTGCTGACAGATGCCTGCTGCGGCCTTCAGCAGGGAGGGGCGGTGGTGGGAGAGGGGTGGTTGCTTTTTCTCTCTCTCCCACTGAAGGGATCAGGTGAAAAGCTGAGATGGAGACAAGGTTGAACCGGGTGGGGAAAGGCTCAGCATACAGCCGGGCCAACGTGAGGGCTGCATTGTTGAAGGCGCACTCTTTCAGGTATCGCCCCATAGTTTCAAGCTTCTCGAAACGGCCCTGCTCCATCCACATCCACGTTACAGTCATGAAAGCACTCCAACGTCTAAGTGGCATGGTGGCTCAGTGGTTAGCACTGTTGCCTCACAGCGCCAAGGACACGGGTTTGATTCCGGCCTCAGGCGACTGTCTGTATGGATTTGTACATTCTCCCCGTGTCGGCGTGGGTTCCCTCCTGGTGCTCCAGTTTCCTCCCACAATCCAAAGCTGTGCAGGTTAGGGTGGATTGGCCATGCTAAATTGCCCATAGTCTCAGGTGCATTAGTCAGGGGTAGATATAAGGTAGGGGAATGGGTCTGGGTGGGTTAGTCTTCGGAAGGTCGGTGTGGACTTGTTGGGCCAAAGGGCAACTGGCCTGTCCAAGACTGCAGGAAATTACAGAGAGTTGTGCACACAGCCCAATCCATCACACGAACCAGCCTCCCATTCATTGATTGATTCTGTATACACTTCCCACTTGTTTTTTTAGATTAGATTACTTACAGCGTGGAAACAGGCCCTTCGGCCCAACAAGTCCACACCGACCCGCCGAAGTGCAACCCACCCAGACCCAACCCCCTACATTTACCCCTTCACCTAACACTATTGACAATTTAGCGTGGCCAATTCACCTAACCTGCACATTTTTGGACTGTGGGAGGAAACCGGAACACCCGGAGGAAACCCACGCAGACACGGGGAGAATATGCAAACTCCACACGGTCAGTCGCCTGAGGCGGGAATTGAACCCGGGTCTCTGGCGCTGTGAGGCAGCAGTGCTAACCACTGTGCCACCGTGCCACCTCGGGAAAACAGCCAACGTCATCAGGGACCCTCACACTGTGGTTACACCCTCTTCTACACTCTTCCACTGGACACAGAAGTTTGAAAACACGTACCAACAGATTCAAGAACAGCTTCTTCCTGCTGTTATCAGATTCATGAACGGACCGCTTATATATTAGAATTGATCTTTCTCTGCATGTTCTCTGTAGCAAAAATACTATGTTCTGCATTCTGTTCTATTACCCTGATATACTTATGGAAGATATGATTTGTCTGGATAGCACGCAAAGCAATACTTTTCACTGTATCTCAGTAAACGTGATAATAATAAATCAAATCAAATCAGGGTTTGGTCTCCTATGAAGTGGCCAGTGTAAAGGGAATGATTACTAAGGGAATTCTCCCTGGTGACCTCGTTAATACTTGGCCCTCAACCATTTTTATTAAAACACATTGACTTTGTGCCCTCCCAATTTGGGAGAAGCAGTGGCCAAGTGCTATAAACACTAGACTATTTCTCAAGGGATTCAGGTCATGTCCTGGGGACCTGGGTTGGAATCCCAGCACAACAGGATTTACATTTAATTTAAACAGAAGAAATCTGGAAAAAGAGTCTAATAATGACCATGAAATGATTGTCAGGAAAAAAAGTCCATTTGGTTCCCTGATGTCTGCCAGAAAAGGAAACTGACATCTTTACCTGGTCTGGCCTACATGTGACTCCAGACCTACAGCAATGTGTTTTAAAAACGTTTAGACTCACCTTCCTAGCAGTCCTTTGTTCCTCCCTCGCACCTCTCGGCAAATGTGGTTGACTCTGAATTGTCCCCTTGGATAATTGGGGATGGGCAAGAGCTAATGGCCTGCCCAGTGATGCCAACATCCTGTGAACGAATAAAAGAAATTCAGATACCATTTTGAGTCACTTTCTATTGGTCGTTCAGGTAATGCATCATTAGATTCTCAAATTTAAAAAGAAACCACTCCCCCACAAGTTGTTCTCCCATCAGCTATCTTACATCCAGGCCCTCTTGTTATTGAGAGAAAGTGAGGGCTGCAGATGCTGGAGATCAGAGCTAAAAATGTGTTGCTGGAAAAGCGCAGCAGGTCAGGCAGCATCCAAGGAGCAGGAGAATCGACGTTTCGGGCATAAGCCCTTCCTGAAGCGTCGATTCTCCTGTTCCTTGGATGCTGCCTGACCTGCTGCGCTTTTCCAGCAACATATTTTTACCTCTCGTTATTGACCCTTCCAAATTGTAGTATACCAAAGCCCCTCACAATTGTCACCAACTTTCTTAAAGCTTCTCTCCTCCCTAAGAAGAACAATCCCAGCTTTTCCAGCAGTAAACAAAAAGGGGTCAATCTAAGGTCCTTGATTTGAGATAGTATTCTCAAGTCTGTGTGTGGAGGATGAGTCCAATTGAGACTAGACTCTTGTTCAACTTCAACGCTCTCCTCACGAACAACCATCCACAGACCAGTCTCACATCAAGAATGGTCACTTAGAATTGCTGGCTCTGATTGCATACATTCCTGGAGGTTATCCGAAAAGGGGTACAGCACAAAAGGAGACCGTTCAGCCCACCAAAATAGTGACAACTCATTTGAAGAGAAATACCATCAGTCCATCCACCTGTGAGTTTGATGTCACAGAGGATTACAGCACGGAAACAGACCCTTCGGTCAAACCAGTCCATGCCGACTGTAATCCTCAACAAACGTTGTCCCACCTGCCTGCTCCTGGCCTATATCCCTCCAAACATTTCTTATTCATGCACTTATCCAAATGTCTTTTAAATTTGTAACTGTACCGGCATCCACCACTTCCTCTGACAGTTCATTCCCCACACAAGCCATACCCTGTAAAAAAAGTTGCTCCTTATGACTTACCTCTCTCACCTTAAAAAATATGCCCCTTAGTATTTAACTCCCTGTCCCAGGGAAAAGACATTGTCTATTTACCCTATCCATGATTTTATAAATCTCTACAAATTCACCCCTCATCCTTCCGACATTCCAGGGAAAACAGCTCCAGCCTTTTTATTTCACTCGCAGGACGTGGGCATTGTTGGTCTGCTCTGCGATGCCTTTGAACTGAATGCTTGGCTCTCCATCCCTTCCACTGCTCCTAGCCACCTACAAGAGTCATTCTTCCCATTGACCAACTAGGTCATACCATCTACCTGTCTTCACCACCCTGCTCCCATCACCCTCTTTCTCTGCAGCTCCTCCCACACCCACCCCCAGTCCTGAAGAAGGGTTACACCTGAAACGTTGACTTCTCCACCGCCTGATGCTACCCGGCTTGCTGTATTCTTTTAGCCTCCTGCCTGTCTACCTTGGATTCCAGCATCTGCAGGTTTTTTTTTTGTCTCTAACTAAGGGCTATTTCAGAGGGCATCTGAGAATCAACCATATTGCTGTGGGCCTGGAGTTACATGTCTGCCTGACCAGGTAGGGATAGTGGACTTCCTTCCCTGAAGGACATTAGTGAACCAGATGGGATTTCCCAAAATCGACAATGGTTTCATGGCCATCAGTAGATGCTTAGTTTTTTTCATTGAATTCAAATTCCACCGAGGTGCTGTGGTGGGATTTGAACCCATATTCCAATAACACTGCTTGAGCTTCTGGATTAATAGTCGAACGATAATACCATCGAATCATAGAATCCCTACAGTGTGGAAACAGGCCATTTGGCCCAACAAGTCCACACCGACCCTCCGAAGAGTATCCCACACAGACCCATTCCCATAATGTATTACTCTACATTTCCCCTGACTAATGCACTTAACCTACACATCCCCGAACACTATGGGTAATTTAGCATGGCCAATCCACCCTAACCTGCACATCTCACCAACGTCTTGTATAACCTCAACATGACTTCCCAACTCCTTAACTCAAAAGTCTGAGCAATGAAGGTAAGCATTCTAGATGCCTTTTTTACTACCATGTCTGTGTGTGACACAAATATCAAAGAATTATGCACCTGAACCCCTGGGTCTCTCTGTTTCCCAACATCCCCTCCAACCTTACCCACTGATGTTGAACACCCTTGGGTACTGTGATGGATTCCAGGTTCAAGACCACACATCCGGCCATCACTGAGTACTCTGTGGGACCCAGGTCTCAAAAGCAGCGATCACCCTGTCTGCGGACACAGACAAGCACTCCTAGGCTGAAGCCACCGCAACAGAGAGAACTCGGACAAACTCCTCCATCTTACACTCTAACTTTCGGTGTACGGTGGCTCAGTGGGCAGTACCGCTGTCTCCCAGCGCCAGGGACCCGGCTTCGATTCCAGCCTCGGGCGACTGTCTGTGTGGAGTTTGGAGTCTCCCTGTGTCTGAGCGGGTTTCCTCTGGGTGCTCCCGTTTCCTCCCATGGTCCAAAGACATGCAATTTAGGTGGATTAGCCATGCTAACTTGCCCATTATGTCCAGGGATATGTAGGCTGGGTGTGTTAGCCACAGGAAATGCTTGCAGGGATAGGGTAGGGGAGTGGATATGCGTGGGATGGTCTTCAGAGACCTCTGATCCACCATCTACTCTGTAAGCCCTGAACCAGACACCGAGGTGAACGTCTCTGAGCTGGTGAATATTGTGATGGTCCTTTCACCCTCAAAGTTAGTGGTACAGATGTAGGAGGTTATAGTGTCTGTAGCTTCCCCTTCCTGGTGCTTTGTAGTGGAGAAGAGAATTAGTGAAGATGCACAGTACCTGATGTAAACCAATATCACACAATGGGTTTGTGAGGAGAGTTGTAGGTGAAGGTATCAAAGGGACAATAGCAACTTGGAAATAACATTGGCTGTGAGACAGGATACAGGCGAGTAATGGTCAACCAATATTTTCTGGGCGAGAGTAAGGCTTGTAGTACTGACCATCCAGAGATAGACCATGCAGCCCATTGGGTCTGCTCCACAATTCGATCATAGCTATGATGTTTCTCTTACCTTCTCTTGTAACCCTTCATCCCCTTACAAAGCAAGAACCTGTCTATCTCTGAATACACTCATGACTTGGCCTCCACAGCCCTCTGCAGCAATGAGTTCCACAGATTCACCACCCACTGACTGAAGAAATTCCTCCTCATCTCGGTTCGAACAGGCCATCCTTTCACTCTGAGGCTGCGCCTGCGAGTCCTAGTTCCCTGCCAGTTTGCGGTCTGCTCTTTGAAAGAGGTGAGGATCTAATCATTTGGCATTCCTCTGCCCACCCTTCCTATGGTGGGCCAGCTTGCCCTGGGAAAGGAGAAAATGAAGGATTGAGCATCAATGCGATGGATGGAGCACTCGTGTTCTCTTAATCACAGTGGTTTACCCAGGACGTTTCTACAATCTCGATTGTCCTGAACATGTCCACCATGTACTTATGTAAATGACTTTTCAGTGTCCAATTTAACCAGATGCCTTGATCATTTGTGAAGTGAGTTGTATGATCCTGTGGATTACTCCCACAGACAAACAAAAACACACGCACACAAACACAGACACATTAAACGCACACACACGCAAACACTCACATGTACAAACACACACACAGACACACATACAATGAATTGAGTTGAATTGAATTTATTGCCACATGTACCGAGGCACAGTGACAAGCTTTGTCACAGACACACAAGCACAGGCATGTATGTACACACACACATACAAACACACACACACCTATACACACACACACACACACACACACCCACAGGCACAACCAAACACACACAGGCACACACACCCACACACACATACAAACACACACACACACACACATACAAACACGCACACACACACACACACACACACACCCCCACAGGCACAACCAAACACACACAGGCACACACACCCACACACACATACAAGCACACACATGAACACAGACATGCACGCACGTATGCACACACACACAGACGCACACACATAGACACGCATGCACACACAGATGCACATGCACACAGACACCCACATGTGCGCACACGCACACACAGATATGCACATACACAGAGACACACACACCGAGACACACACATGCACACAGACAATCACGACAGACAGACAAAGAGACACACACACACACATACACACAAACACACACGCATACATACACCATTTCCATTTCCTATAAAGAGCTACGGAGACTCAGAGAGTCCATGGATCACACTGAGTTATTGATCACTACGTGTTCTCTGAATCACAGTGGTTTACCCAGGACGTTTCTACAATCTCGATTGTCCTGAACATGTCCACCATGTACTCAAGTAAATGACTTTTCAGTGTCCATTTTAACCAGATGCCTTGATCATTTGTGAAGTGAGTTGAATGTCCCTGTGGATCACTCCTACCTCCCCCGCCTTGTTGTCCAACATATTGACAGACAATGCAATCGGGAGCTCTGAGGCGCAGGAGTGCGTGCCCTTGGTGTAAAGACACCATGTCTGCCTCTTCTCACCTTTTAATAAGAGTCTATTAACACATTCTCACGCCTTTGTCCTCTGACACGGGACCACTCACGGGTGATTAATGGGGGCATGCTTTAGGAGTAAGGGTTAAAGGTCAACTCTGCACCTCGAGCATGTCACACATCTCAAAAGAAGTGTCCTGTTCTTTAACGGCTCAAAACACAATGTGGGTTGAGTGTTACACAGATGCCAGAACGTGACAGGTGCTCACATTGAACAGGCTCTGAAATAAAGCACACCCTTTTACTTTTAATTAGCTTCTTCTGGCCTCACTGTGGGCACAGGATTGAGGCTTAATGAAAAAAAAACAGAAAGGGTTGAAAAGACTCAGCACCTCTGGTAGAAGACCAAAAAGAAGGCACATTGGCCTCAAATGATTAACTCGGTTTCTCTCCCTGCAGTCTATCAAAGTTTCTCCAGCAACTTCTCTCTTCGTATCAGCTTCCCAGCTTCTATTTTACGCTTCTGTCATTACTGCTGTCCTTCCCGGCTTCTTCACCATGTGTGATATGGCCAAGACTCCATTGGAATTAAGGATTAATCGTCAGGCTTTGAGTGCCCTTATTTGTCAATGTTAAATGTTGCGAATAAGGTAGGAGGCATTCCTGCCTGATACCCACACATCAATCCCCACCACCTTTCCAGTGTTAGCATTGCCCACAAGGGCAAGGCATTAGATTTTCATAAGAAAAAGCCCAACACTGCCCACACCACCACTCCCTCTGGGTGCCCAAAGATGTATTCTCCTGCCGTGACTCATTTAGATTGGAGTAAAGGCTCGCCAGATCAATTCCTGGGTTGGTTGGACAGACTTATGAAGAAAGACTGGGTCGGTTCAGACTATATTCACTGGAGTTTAGAAGAATGAGGAGCAATCGCATTGAAGCCCATCAAATTGGAGTAGGGCCAGACAGGGTTAAAGCAGGAGGGATGCTTTTGGTCGAGTTAAGAACCAGGGCTCACATTCGAAGCACACATGGGGTAGGATGGAGGTGAAGAGAAATTTCCTTATCCAGAGAGTGGGGAGCCTGTGGAACTCACAGTCACAGGAAGTAGCTGAAGCCAAGACATTGAATGCTTTTCAAGAAGATGTTAGACATAGATCTGAGAGTGAAATGGGGAAAGTGGGAAAAGTGTTGTGAGCTGGATGATCAGCCATGAAGGGTCGAATGGCCTACGCCAGCTCCTACTTTCTGTGATTCCCTGTTCAGGATAACATTTGTGGAGGATGCTTACAAGATTTGTATTGGAGAAGAGAAAAGGAGCAGGGTTGGGGTGGGTGGTTTGAATATGGTACCTGTTGGGATGGGGATTATCGTAGAATCTCTACAGTGTGAAAACAGGCCATGCAGCCCAACAAGTCCACACCGACTCATTCCCTTGTTACTCTACATTTTATCCCTGAATGCACCTAACCTACACATCCCTGAACACTATGGGTAATTTGGCATGGCCAATTCACCCAACCTGCCCATCTTTGGACTGTGGGAGGAAACCCATGCGGACATGGGGAGAATGTGCAAACTCCACAAGTCGCCCGAGATGGGAATCGAACCCGGGTCCCCGGTGCTGTGTGGCAGCAGTGCTCACCACTGAGCCATTGTGTCACCCAGGGTCCGAAGTGTTTGGAGAGACTGGAGGAGTGGAGCTGCAGGGAGTGTTACTGTGAGGCATTTTCAGCGGGAGGTCAAGGGTCTAAGTGAAACCCAGAATTGTTATTGCACTCACATTATCCTTGAGGACCTTGATGCACCATCTCCCAATTGGAGGCATCTCCCTCCAGATATTGACTTCCTTAGTCCCTTCCAACCCCAATCCCCCTATCTCCATCTCAGGAATCTTTGAGTCTTACAGATCCCTGCCATTGATTAGAAACCCTCTCTCAGTCAATGACTGGCACACCACCCCAGCACACTCCCTCAGATCTATCGAGAACCCAGAGCAAGGATGCTCCCTAATGCTGATTGATGTGGCTTTTTTTTTTAAGATTTCCTCCAGTGTGGAAACAGGCCCTTTGGCCCAACCAGTGCACACCGACCCTCCGAAGAGTAACCCACCTAGACCCATTTTGCTTTGACTAATGCAGCTAACACTACGGGCAATTTAGCACGGCCAATTCACCTCACCTGCACATCTTTGGACTGTGGGAGGAAACCGGAGCACCCGGGGGAAACCCATGCAGACACGGGGAGAATGTGCAAACTCCACACAGATAGTCACCTGAAGCTGGGATCGAACCTGGAACCCTGGTGCTGTGAGGCTGCAGTGCTAACCACTGAGGCACCGTGCCGCGCTTCCAGCTCCTATCACCCCAGCTGGAACAATTGGAATTTTGCTCATTGGGTGGCTTAGAATTGCGAATGTACTGCCAGATTCCATGAGAAAAGTAACAGATTTACCAGTAGTCATTGAAAGAAGATTGGGTAAGGTTCTGAAAGTCATTGGTGGTATAGTGAATAGCGAAGAAGGTTATCTGAGATGAGATTACTTACAGTGTGGAAACAGGCCCTTCGGCCCAACAAGTCCACACCGGCCCACCGAAGCATAACCCACCCATTCCCGTACATTTACCCCTTTTACCTAACACTACGGGCAATTTGGCTTGGCCAATTCACCTGACGTGCACATCTTTGGACTGTGGGAGGAAACCGGAGCACCCGGAGGAAACCCACGCAGACACGGGGAGAATGTGCAAACTCCACACAGTCAGTCGCCTGACTCGGGAAAGCAGCTCACTCCCACCGTCTCAAGGGGCAACTAGGGATGGGTAATAAATGCTCTCCCAGCCAGCAAGACCCACATCCTACAAATATGAATAAATAAAAAAGAAAAATTGGCTTAATGGGCAAGGAGTGGCAGTTTAATTGGGATGAATGTGAGGTATTGCATTTTGGTAAAACAAACACGACCAGCTATCCTTAGTAGCCACACACGCAGATGACAAGCAACATGAATTCGACTGGGACAACACGACTATTAAAGGACAAGCCAATCAGAGAACAGCCAAGGAATTCCTAGAGGCATGGCACTCATCCACAGATTCTATCATCAAACACATCGACCTGGACCCAATATACCGGCCATTGCAGCGGATAGCTGAAACTGACAACCGGAAGCAGCAGATTCAAACCACTATAAATGCTGGACGAAACATCACAGAAGCGCTTCACAGGAGGCTCCCAAGCACTGAGGATGTCACCTAGACAGGGGACGAAACGTCTGCAACACAAATTCCCAGCTCAGCGAACAGAACCACAACAACGAGCACCCGAGCTACAAATCTTCTCACAGACTTTGAAAACATGGGCAGGGCTTATACAATTAAAAGTAGGGTCTTGGGTAGTGCTGTAGAACAGAGAGACCTAGGGGTTCAAGGATGTAATGACTCGACATTTAGACAGTCAAAACACAACCATCAGAATCAGAATGGTTTTATGAAAGTAAATCGTGTTTCACAAATTTTCTGGAGTTCTTCAAGGACGTAACAAATCAGGTAGATGGAGGGGAACGCAGAGATGTAGTATATCTGGAGCTGCAGAAGGCATTTGATGAGGTGCTGCATGAAAGGTTGATATACATGGTAAAGTCACGTGCGACTCTGGGTAAGTTATTATCTTGGATAGGGCAGAGGGTCAGGATAAATAGGTATTCTCTAGTTGGCAATATATAACTAGTGGGATGCCACAGGGTTCAGTCCTTGGACCCCAGCTATCTACAATCTATATTCAACAATCCACAATCTATAATCAACTGTCTACAATCTATATTCTACTGTCTGCAATCTATATTCTACTGTCTACAATCTATATTCCACAATCTACAAACTACATTCAACTAGCCACAATCTATATTCAACCAGGCAAAAGTGAGGACTGCAGATGCTGAAAATCAAAGTTAAGATTAGAGTGGTGCTGGAAAAGCACAGCAGGTCGGGCAGCATCTGAGGAGCAGGAAAATTGACTTTTCGGGCAAAAGCCCTTCATCAGGACTGAAGGCAGGGAGCCTCCAGGGTGGAGAGATAAATGGGAGGGAGGTGGGGCTGGGGAGAAGGTAGCAAAGAGCACAATAGGTGGATGGGGATGAAGGCGATAGGTTAGAGAGGAGGGTGGAGTGGATAGTTGGGAAGGAAGATTGGCAGGTAGGACCGGTCATGAGTATGGTGCTGAGCTGGAAGGTTGGAACTGGGGTAAGGTGGGGGGAGGGGAAATGAGGAAACTGGTGAAGTCCACATTGATGCCCTGGGGTTGAAGTGTTCCAAGGCGGAAGATGAGGCGTTCTTCTTCCAGGCGTCTGGTGATGAGGGAGCGGCGGTGGAGGAGGCCCAGGTCCTGCATGTCCTCGGCAGAGTGGGAGGGGGAGTTGAAATGTTCGGCCACGGGGCAGTGGGGATGATTGGTGCGGGTGTCCCGGAGATGTTCCCTAAAGCGCTCTGCGAGAATGTGCACAGTCACCCCAATGTAGAGGAGACCGCATCGGGAGCGACGGATACAATAAATGATATTGGTGCAGGTGAAATTTTGATGGATGTGGAAGGCTCCTTTGGGGCCTTGGGTGGAGGTAAGGGGGGGAGGTGTGGGCGCAGGTTTTGCAATTCTGGCAGTAGCAGGGTAAGCTGTCAGGAGGGGAGGGTGGGTTGTTGGGGGCAGTGGACCTGACCAGGCAGTCACGGAGGGAACGGTCTTTTTGCGAATAGCAGAAAGGGGTGGGGAGGGAAATATATCCCTGAAGGTGGGGACCGTTTGGAGGTGGTGGAAATGTTGGCGGATGATGTGGTTTATGCATAGGTTGGTAGGGTGGAAGGTGAGTACCGGGGGTTCTGTCCTTGTTTCGGTTGGAAGGGTGGGGTTTGAGGGCGGAGGTGCGGGATGTGGATGAGATGCGTTGGAGGGCATCTTCCCACGTGGTCTGTATTCCACTATCTACAATCTACATCCCACTATCTACAATCTACATTCAACTATCTACAATCTACATTCAACTAGCCACAATCTATGTTGCACTATCTACAATCTATATTCAACTAAACACTATCTATATTCAAGTACCCACAATCTATATTCCACTATCTACAATCTATATTCAACTATGCAGAATCTATAATCTATATTAAACTATCCACCATTTCCATTCAACTAGCCATAATCTATGTTGCATTATCTACAATCTATATTCAACTAAACACAATCTATATTTGAATATCTACAACCTATATTCAACTATGCACAATCTATGTTCAACTATCTACAATCTATATTCAATGATCCACAATGTGTACTTGACTATCTACAATCTATATTCATCTAGCATATAGACAGTATATATTCCACTATCTACAATCTATATTGCACCATCTACAATCTAAATTGCGCCACCTACAACCTATATTCCACAACTTACAATCTATATTCAAGTATCCACAGTATACATTCCACTATCCACAACCAACATTCCACTATCCACAATCTATATTCCACTATCCACAATCTATATTCAACTATCTACAATCTATACTCAACTGTCGACAATCTATATTCCACTATCTACAATCTATATTCAACTAAGTAAGTACAACAAATGTTATCTACCCACCTCCATAACCAGTGCTCCTCAAACATTCCAGAAGATTCCCCCGGTCTGTGGAACTGCTCGGACGCCATTAGCCATGTGGCTGATATGGTTAACGATGACATCACTTCAACCCCCATCACGGCCACTTCCACAGCCACTTGTGCCCCTCACGATTCCCCATACACCACACGTGACATCACTTCTGCTCCCCCATGTCATCACTGACGTCACACGCTCAGTGACTTCTGTCCCCTCTACTGCCGTGTTCACCACCACTTCCACCCTCACCAACGCCATTCATCTGCATTCTGCTGACATGCTCCCCACAGATCCCACTGTCACCATCCCCGCACCCCCCCGAACATTGAGGGGAACACCACCCCTGCTCATAACTCCACCCCATTCCCCCCACCATCACACCCACTCCAGTTAAAGGCTCTGCCCCCATTCCCAGCTCCACGCCTACACCGGGTCCCAGCTCCCAGCCCTGCCGAGTTTTCACCATACCCCCAGACCTCGCCCTCACTGAGGACGAATGATCAGTCCTCAGCAAAGGCCTTACCTTCATCCCCCTCTGTCCATGCCTAAATTAATTTAATATACACCGTGACGTCGAACACTTCTTCCGCCGCCTCCGCCTCCGAGCTTACTTTCACAATCAGGACTCCCGCCCACCTTCCGAGGACCCCTTTGCCCACCTCCAACACACTCCATCCACCTGGACAACCCGTGCTGGCCTATTACCCGCCCTCGAACTCTTCATTTCCAACTGCCGCCGGGACATTAACCGCCTCAACCTGTCTACCTCCCACCCCCACTCCAACCTCTCACCCTCACAACGCGCAGCCCTCCAATCCCTCTGCTCCAATCCCGACCTCACCATCAAGCCAGCGGATAAAGGGGGCGCAGTGGTAGTCTGGCGAACTGACCTCTACACCGCTGAAGCCAGGCACCAACTCGAGGACACCTCCTCCTACCGCCCCCTCGACCATGACCCCACTCCCCATCACCAAACCACCATCTCCCAGACCATACAGAACCTCATCACCTCAGGAGATCTCCCACCCACAGCTTCCAACCTCATAGTCCGGGAACCCCGCACTGCCCGGTTCTACCTCCTTCCCAAGATCCACAAGCCTGACCACCCTGGCTGACCCATTGTCTCAGCATGCTCCTGCCCCACTGAACTGATCTCCACCTACCTTGACACTGTCCTATCCCCCCTAGTCCAGGAATTCCCCACATACGTTCGAGACACCACCCACACCCTCCACCTCCTCCAAGACTTCCGTTTCCCCGGCCCCCAACGCCTCATCTTCACCATGGACATCCAATCCCTCTACACCTCCATCCGTGATGACCAGGGCCTCCAATCCCTCCGTTTCTTCCTCTCCCGACGTCCCCAACAGTACCCTTCCACCGACACTCTCATTTGTCTGGCCGAACTGGTCCTCACCCTTAATAATTTCTCCTCCGAATCCTCCCACTTCCTCCAGACCAAAGGGGTAGCCATGGGCACCGGGATGGGCCCTAGCTATGCCTGACTCTTTGTTGGCTACGTAGATCAGTCCGTCTTCTGTAGTTACACCGGCACCACTCCCCACCTCTTCCTCTGCTACATTGCCACCCTGACCTTAAATTTACCTGGACCATCTCTGACACCTCCCTCCCCTTCCTGGACCTCTCCATCTCCATTAATGACAACCGACTTGACACTGACATTTTTTACAAACCCACCGACTCCCACAGCTACCTGGATTACACCTCTTCCCACCCTACCTCCTGCAAAAATGCCATCCTGTATTCCCAATTCCTCCACCTCCGCCGTATCTGCTCCCAGGAGGACCAGTTCCACCACAGAACACACCAGATGATCTCCTTCTTTAGAGATCGCAACTTCCCTTCCCACGTGGTTAAAGATGCCCTCCAACGCATCTCGTCCACATCCCGCACCTCTGCCCTCAAACCCCACCCCTCCAACCGTAGGAGTTGGGAGGTCATGTTGCAGCTGTACAGGACATTGGTTAGGCCACTGTTGGACTGTTGGAATATTGCATGCAATGCTGATCTCCTTCCTATTGGAAGGATGTTTTGAAACTTGAAAGGGTTCAGAAAAGATTTACAAGGATGTTGCCAGGGTTGCAGGATTTGAGCTATGGGGAGAGGCTGAACAGGCTGGGGCTGTTTTCCCTGGAGTGCTGGTAACTGAGGGGTGATCTTATAGAGGTTTACAAAATTATGAGGGGCATGGATAGGGTAAATAGGCAAGGTCTTTTCCTGGGGTTGGGGAGTCCAGAATTAGTGGGCATAGGTTTAGGGTGATGGGAAAAAGATATGCAAGAGCCTATCTTTTCTCGCAGAGGGTGGTACATGTATGGAATGAACTGCCAGAGGAAGTGGTGGAGGCTGGTAAAATTCCCACATTTAAGAGGCACTTGGATGGGTATATGAATAGGAAGGGTTTGGAGGGATATGGGCCGGGTGCTGGCAGGTGGGACTAGATTGGGTCGGGATATCTGGTCGGCATGGACGGGATGGACCGAAGGGCCATTTTCCATGCTGTACATCTCTATAACTCTATAACCCACCCCCGGTCCTCACTTCCCACCCTACCAACCTTTGCATTAATCGCATCATCCGCCGACATTTCCGCCACTTCCAAACGGACCCGACCAGCAGAGAAAGGTTTCCCACCTCACACCCTTCCACTTTCTGCCAAAAAACTGTTCCCTCCGTGACTACCTGGTCAGGTCCACGCCCCCCCAACAACCCACCCTCCTGTCCTGGCACCCTCCCCTGCCACCGCAGGAATTGCAAAACCTGTGCCCACACCTCCTCCCTCACCTCCATCCAAGGCCCCAAAGGAGCCTTCCACATCCATCAAAGTTTTACCTGCACATCCACTAATATCATTTATTGTATCCATTGCTCCCGATGCAGTCACCTCTACATTAGGGAGACTGGACGCCTCCTAGCAGAGCGCTTCAGGGAATATCTCCGGGACACCCGCACCAATCAACCACACCGCCCCATGGCCCAACATTTCAACTCCCCCTCCTACTCTGCCAAGGACATGGAGGTCCTGGGCCTCCTTCACCGCCGCTCCCTCACCACCAGATGCCTGGAGGAAGAACGCCTCATCTTCCACCTTGGAACACTTCAACCCCAGGGCATCAATGTAGACTTCACCAGTTTTCTCCACCCCCTCATTTATTTCTCCACCCTCAAGGCGACCTGCTTCTATTCCTCATGAAGGGATTTTGCCCAAAATTTCGATTTTCCTGCTCCTCGGATGCTGCCTGACCTGCTGTGCTTTTCCAGCACCACTCTGACCTAAACTCAGCTTTCCAGCATCTGCAGACCTCACTTTTGCCTTTATTCAACTATCCACAATCTATAGACAACTATCTACAACCTATAGACAACTATCCACAATCTATAGACAACTATCTACAATCAATAGACAACTATCCACAATCTATAGACAACTATCTACAATCTATAGACAACTATCCACAATCTATATTCAACTGTCTACAATCTATATTCCAGTATCTGCAATCCACATTTGACAAGCCACAATCTGTATTCAACTATCTACATTCTATATTCCACAGTCCACAATATATATTCAACTAGAGACAATCTATATACAAATATCCACAATCTATATTCACCTATCTACAATCTATATTCCAATATCTACAACCTATATTCAACTATGCACAATGCATATTCAACTATCTACAATCTATATTCAATTAGCCACAATCTATATTCAACTACCTACAATCTATATTCAACTATCCACAATCTATACTCAACAATCTACAATCTATATTCAACTAGACACAATGTATATTCAAATATCCACAATCTATAATCAACTGTCTACAATCTATATTCGACTATTTAGAATCTATATTCTACTGTCCACAACCTATATTCCACTACCTACAATCTACATCCAAATATCCACATTCTATATTCCATGATCTACAATCTATATTCCACGATCTACAATCTATATTCCACGATCTACAATCTATATTGAACTAGCCACAATCCATATTCCACTATCTACAATCTCTATTCAACTACCCTCAATCTATAGCTGACTATCTATTATCTATATTCAGATATCCACAAAATATATTCCATAATCTACATTCTATATTCAACTATTCACAATCTTTTTTAATTAGACACAATCTATATTCGACTATCCACAATGTATATTCAATGATCTACAATCTATAATCAACTATCTATAATCTATATTCAACTAGCCGCAATCCATATTCAACTATCCACAATCTATCGTCCACTAACTACAATTCATGTTCAATTAGCCACAATCTATATTCCACTGTCTACAATCTATATTCAACTAGCCACAATCTATACCCCACTATCCACAATCTATATTCAACTGTCTACAATCTATATTCCACTATCAACAATCTCTATTCCACTATGTACAATCTATATCCAACTATCAACACCCTATATTCAACTATGCACAAGCTATATTCACCTATCGACAATCTGCATTCCACTATCCACAATCTATATTCCACTATGTACAATCTATATCCAACTATCAACACCGTATATTCAACTATGCACAAGCTATATTCACCTATTGACAATCTTCATTCCACTATCCACAATCTATATTCCACTGTCTACAATCTATATTCAACTATCCACAATCTTTTTTCAACTGGACACAGTCTATATTCGACTATCCACAATCTATAATCAACTGTCTACAATCCATATTCAACTATCCACAATCTATATTCCACTATCTACAATCCTTATTCAACTATCCACAATCTATATTCCACTATCTACAATCCTTATTCAACTATCCACAATCTATATTCCACTATCTACAATCTATATTCCATTACCTACAATCTATATTTGACTATCCACCATCTCTATTCAACTATTTCCATCCTATTGTCAACTGTCGACAATCTATATTCTATGATCTATAATCTATATTCAATTAGTCACAATCTATGCACAACTATCCACAATCTATGTTCGACTAGCCACAAACTATTTTCAATGAGCCGCAATCTATACAAACTATCCACAATCTATATTCAACTGTCTACAATCTATATTCGACCATTTCAATCTATATTCCACTCACCAAAATCTATATTCCACTATCTATAATCTATATCCTACTATCCACAATCTATATTCAACTATTTCCAACCCATTTTCAACTTTCTACAATCTATATTCTATTATCCATAATCTATATTCTACTATCTACACTCTATATTCAACTCGCTACACTTTATATTCAACTGGCCTAAATCCATATTCAACTATCCACAATCTATATTCGACAATCCACAATCTATATTCAACTGTCTACAATCCATATTCCACTATCAACAATCTATATTCCACTATCCACAATCTATATTCAATAATCTACAATCTATAATCCACTGCCGACATTCTATATTCAACTGTCTACCATTAATATTCCACTATTAACAACCTATAATCAACTACGCACAACCTATATTCAACTGGCCACAATATATATTCAACTAGCCACAATCCATATTCAACGATCCATAATCTATATTTCACTACTTACAACCTATATTCGACTAGCCACAATCTATATTCAACTATCTATATTCTATGTTCAACTGTCTGCCATTTATATTTCGCTTTTAACAACCTATAATCAACTATGCACAATCTATATTCAACTATGCACAATCTATATTCAACTATGCACAATCTGTATTCAACTGGCCACAATATATATTCAGGGAACAGGAGAATCGACGTTTCGGGCATAAGCCCTTCTTCAGGAATGAGGAAAGTTTGTCCAGCAGGCTAAGATAAAAGGTAGGGAGGAGGGACTTGGGGGAGGGGCGTTGGAAATGTGATAGGTGGAAAGAGGTCAAGGTGAGGGTGATAGGTCAGACTGGGGTGGGGGCAGAGAGGTCGGGAAGAAGATTGCAGGTTAGGAAGGCGGTGCTGAATTTGATGGATTTGACTGAGACAGGCTGGGGGGAGGGGAAATGAGGAAACTGGTGAAATCCGAGTACATCCCTTGTGGTTGGAGGGTTCCTAGGCGGAAGATGAGGCGTTCTTCCTCCAACCGTCGTTTTGCTGTGGTCTGACGATGGAGGAGTCCAAAGACCTGCATATCCTTGGTGGAGTGGGAGGGGGAATTGAAATGTTGAGCCACAGGGTGGTTGGGTTGGTTGGTCCGGGTGTCCCAGAGGTGTTCTCTGAAACGCTCCGCAAGTAGCCGGCCTGTCTCCCCAATATAGAGGAGGCCACATCGGGTGCAGAGGATGCAATAGATGATATGTGTGGAGGTACAGGTGAATCTGTGGCAGATATGGAAGTTTCCTTTGGGGCCTTGGAGGGAGGTGAGGGGGGAGGTGTGGGCGCAAGTCTTGCACCTCCTGCGGTTGCAGGGGAAGGTGCCGGGAGTGGAGGTTGGGTTGGTGGGGGGTGTGGATCTGACGAGGGAGTCACGGAGGGAGTGGTCTTTACGGAATGCTGATAGGGGAGGGGAGGGAAATATATCCTTGGTGGTGGGGTCCGTTTGGAGGTGGTGGAAATGACGGAGGATGATGCGCTGTACATGGAGATTGGTGGGGTGGTAGGTGAGGACCAGTGGGGTTCTGTCCTGGTGGCGGTTGGAGGGGCGGGGTTCAAGGGCGGAGGAGCGGGAAGTGGAAGAGATGCGGTGGAGGGCATCGTCGACCACGTCAGGGGGGAAATTGCGGTCCTTGAAGAAGGAGGCCATCTGGGTTGTGCGTTTTTGGAACTGGTCCTCCTGGGAGCAGATGCGGCGGAGTCGAAGGAATTGGGAGAATGGGATGGCGTTTTTACAGGGGGCAGGATGGGAGGAGGTGTAGTCCAGGTAGCTGTGGGAGTCGGTCGGTTTGTAGTAGATGTCCATGTTGATTCGGTCGCCTGAGGTCGCCCCAGTCTGACTTATCACCCTCACCTTGACCTCTTTCTACCTATCACATTTCCGACGCCCCTCCCCCAAGTCCCTCCTCCCTATCTTTTATCTTAGCCTGCTGGACAAACTTTCCTCATTCCTGAAGAAGGGCTTATGCCCGAAACGTCGTTTCTCCTGTTCCCTGGATGCTGCCTGACCTGCTGCGCTTTTCCAGCAACACATTTCCAGCTCTGATCTCCAGCATCTGCAGACCTCACTTTCTCCACAATATATATTCAACTAGCCACAATCCATATTCAATGATCCACAATCTATATTCCACTACTTGCAATCTATATTCAGCTGTCCACAAACTCTATTCGACTATCCACAATCTATATTCAACTGTCTACAATCGATATTCCAATATCAACAACCTATATTTAACTATGCACAATCTATACTCAACTATGCACAATGTATACTCAACTACCTACAATCCATATTCAAATATCCACAATCTATATTCCACGACCTACAATCTATATCCAACTATCCACATTCTATATTCTATGATCTACAAACTATATTCCACGTTCTGAAATCTATATTGAACTAGCCACAATCCATATTCCACTATCTACAATCTATATTCAACTATCCTCAATCTATATTCAACTATCTACTATCTATATTCAGCTGTTCACAAAATATACTCCACTATCTGCAATCTATATTCAACTATCCACAATGTATATTCAATGAGCCAAAATCCATATTCAACTATCCACAATCTATATTTCATAATCTACAATCCATATGAACTATCCACAATCTATATTCCAATGTCTACAATCTATATTCAACTATCCACAATCTATACTCCACTATCCACAAGCTATATTCAACTGTCTCCAATCTGTATTCCCCTATCAACAATCTATATTCCACTATGTACAATCTATATCCAACTATCCACAATCTATTTTCAACTATTTGCAACATATATTCAACTGTCTACAATCTATATTCTACTATCTATAATCTATAGTCTACTATCTACAAACTACATTGAACGAGCCACATTCTATATTTAACTAACTGCAATTCATATTCATCTATCCACAATCTATATTCAACTATCCTCAAGCTATATTCAACTATTTATGATCTATATTCCACTGTGCATAATCTATATTCCATTACCTGTTATCTGTATCTAACCATCCACAATCTATATTCAACTATTTCCAAACTATTTTCAGCTATCTACAATCTATATTCCACTATCTACAATCTATATTGAACTAGCTACATTCTTTATTCCAATATCTACAATCTATATTCCACTATCTACAATATACATTCAACTGGACACAATCTATCTTTAACTAACCACAACCTATATTTTGCCAACTAGAGAATACCCATTTATCCTGACCCTCTGCCCTATCCAAGATAATCTTTTTTCAACGGGACACAATCTATATTCGACTAGCCACAATCTATATTCAACTATCTACAATTTATATTCCACTACCTACAATATACATTCAACTGGACATAATCTATATACAAATATTCAAAATCTATTTTCACCTGTCTACAATCTATATTCCACTATCTACAATCTATATTCAACTCACCACAAACGATATTCCACTACCTACAATCTGTATTCAACTATCCACAATCTATCTTCAACTATCTACAATCTATATTCGACTAGCCACAATCTATATTCAATGGACACAGTCGATCCTAAACTTTCCATAATCTATATTCAAACACGTTCGGTATGCTTTCCTTTATTGGTCAGAGCATTGAATACAGGAGTTGGGAGGTCATGTTGCAGCTGTACAGGACATTGGTTAGGCCACTGTTGGAATATTGCGTGCAATTCAGGTCTCCTTCCTATCAGAAAGATGTTGTGAAACTTGAAAGGGTTCAGAAAAGATTTACAATGATGTTGCCAGGGTTGGAGGATCTGAGCTACAGGGAGAGGCTGAACAGGCTGGGGCTGTTTTCCCTGGAGCGTCGGAGGCTGAGGGGTGACCTTATAGAAGTTTACAAAATTATGAGGGGCATAGTTAGGATAGATAGACAAAGTCTTTTCCCTGGAGTCAGGAAGTCCAGAACTAGAGGGCATAGGTTTAGGGTGAGAGGGGAAAGCTATAAAAGACCCCTAAGGGGCAACTTGTTCACACAGAGGGTGGTACATGTATGGAATGAGCTGCCAGAGGAAGTGGTGGAGGCTGGTACAATTGCAACATGGTTTGGAGGGATATTGGCCAGGTGCTGGCAGGTGGGACTAGATTGGCTTGGGATATCTGGTTGGCATGGACGGGTTGGACCGAAGGGTTTGTTCCATGCTGCATATCTCTATGACTCTATAACTGTCTACTATCTATATTCGACTATTTACAATCGATATTCCACTCTCCAAATTCTATATTCCACTTTCTATAATCGATATCCAACTATCCACAATCTATATTCAACTATTTCCAACCTATTTTCAAGTATCTACAATCTATATTCTACTCTCCATAACCTGCATTCTGTCTACACTCTACATTCAACTAGCCACAATCTCTATTCAACTATCCAAAAGTTATATTCCATGACCTACGATCCATATTCAACTATCCACAATCAATATTCAACTGTCTACAATCTATATTTCACTATCTACAATCTATATTCAACTATCTACAATCTATATTCGACAATCCACAATCTATATTCAACAATCCACAATCTATATTCAACTATCTACAATCTATATTCCACTATCCACAAACTATATTCAATAATCTACAATCTATAATCCACTACCTATGTTCTATATTCAACTGTCTACCACCTATATTCCACAATTAACAACCTATAATCAACAATGCACGATCTATATTCAACTATCCACAATCTGTATTCCACTCCCTACAATCAATATTCTACTATCTACAATCTATATTCAGCTAGCCACAATCTATATACAACTAGCCATAATCTATATTCAATGAGCGACAATCCCTGATGAAGGGCTTTTGCCCAAAACGTTGATTTTGCTGCACCTCGGATGCTGCCTGAACTGCTGTGCTCTTCCAGCACCACTAATCCACAATCCATATTCAACTATCTACAATCTATATTCAACTATCTACAATCGTTTTTCAACGAGACACAATCTATATTTGATTATCCACAATGTATATTCAACTATCTACAATCAATATTCAACTATCCACAATCTATATTCAGCTATCCACAATCTATATCCAACAATCTGCTAACTATACTCAACTATCTACAAACTATATTCAACGAGGCACAATCTATATTCAAATATTTTCAACTATCCACAATCTATATTCAACTGTCTACAATCTATATAGATTGTAGATCTATATTCAACTATCCACAATCTATATTCAACTACCTACAATCTATATTCAACTATCCACAATCTATATTCCACTATCCACAATCTATAATCAATTGTCTACAACCCATATTCAACTATCCACAATCTATATTCAAATATCCACATTCTACATTTGACTATCCAAAATCTATATTCAACTTTTTCCAACCTATTTTCAACGATCTACAATCTATAGTCAACTATCCACAATCTATATTCAACTGTCTACAATCTATATTCAACTACCTACAATCTATATTCAACTATCCACAATCTATATTCCACTATCCACAATCTATATTCAATGACCTACAATCGATATTCCACTATCTACAGTCTGTATTTAACTAGACACAATCTATATTCAATGATCTATATTCTATATTCCACTAACTACAATCTATATTCAACTATTTACAATCTATATTCAATTAGCCACAATCTATGTAACTATCCACAATCTATATTCAGCTATCCACAATCTATATTCAACAATCTGCCAGCTATACTCGACTATCTACATACTATATTCAACGAGGCATAATCTATAGTCAAATATCCACAATCTATAATCAACTGTCTACAATCCATATTCAACTATCCACAATCTATATTCAAATATCCACATTCTACATTTGACTATCCAAAATCTATATTCAACTTTTTCCAACCTATTTTCAACTATCTACAATCTATAGTC
Organism: Chiloscyllium plagiosum; assembly: GCF_037043375.1. Classification (NCBI taxonomy): domain Eukaryota; kingdom Metazoa; phylum Chordata; class Chondrichthyes; order Orectolobiformes; family Hemiscylliidae; genus Chiloscyllium; species Chiloscyllium plagiosum. The sequence goes on along the minus strand of NW_028270141.1, from coordinate 145,826,281 downwards.
AACTATCCACAATCTATATTCAACTGTCTACAGTCTATATTCAACTACCTACAATCTATATTCATCTAGACACAATCTATATTCAACTATCCACAATCTATATTCAACTGTCTACAATCTATATTCAACTGCCTGCAATCTGTATTCCATTACCTACAATCTATATTCAACTACCTACAATCTGTATTCAACTACCTACAATCTATATTCAACGAGCCACAATCTATATTCCACTATCCACAATCTATATTCAATGATCTACAATCGATATTTCACTATCTACAGTCTGTATTTAACTAGACACGATCTATATTCAATGATCTATATTCCATATTCCACTAATTACAATCTATATTCAACTATTTACAATCTATATTCAATTAGCCACAATCTATATAACTATCCATAATCTATTTTCAACTATCCACAATCTATATTCAACAATCTGCAATCTATACTCGACTATCTACAAACTATATTCAATGAGGCACAATCTATATTCAAATATCAGGCGACTCTCTGTGTGGAGTTTGCATGTTCTCCCTGTGTCTGCGTGGGTTTCCTCCAGGTGCAGGTTAGGTGAATTGGCCAGGCTAAATTGCCCGTAGTGTTAGGTGAAGGGGTAAATGTAAGGGAATGGGTCTGGGTTGGTTGCGGGTCGGTGTGGACTCGTTGGGCTGAAGGGCCTGATTCCACGCTGTAAGTAATCTAATCTAATTATCCATATTCAACTATCAACATTCTGTAGTGAACTAGCCACAATCTATATTCCATTATCTACAACCTATATTCAACTGTGCAAAATGTACATTCAACTATCAAAAATCTATATTCAACTATTCAAAATCTATACTCGACTGTCTACAATCTATATTCTACTATTCACAATCTATACTCAAATAGCCACAATCTATATTCAACCAGCTACAATTTATATTCCACTATCTACAAACTATATTCCTGTATCCACAACCTGTATTCCACTATTTACAATCTATATTCAAATATCCACAATCTACATTCAATTATCTACAATCTATATTCCACTATCTCCAATCGATATTCAACTATCTACAATCTATATTCAACTAGAAACAATCTGTACTCAACTAGCTATAATCTATCTTCCAATATTTACAATCTATATTCCACTATCTACGACCTACTTTCAGCTGCGCAAAGTGTATATTCAATTATCTACAATCTATATTGAACTATCCACCATCGCTATTCAACTGTCTACAATCTGTATTCAACTTGCCACAATCTATACTTGACTATCTACAATCTATGTTCAACTATCTATAATCCATATTCAACTATCCACAATCTATATTCCACTACCTACAATCTATATTCCACTATCTGCAATCTATGTTCAACTCTCTGCAATGTATATTCAAATATCCACAATCTATATTCAACTATTTACAATCTGCATTCAACTCGCCATAATCTATATTCAACTATCCATATTCAACTATCTACAATCTATATTCAACTCGCCACAATCTATATTCCACTACCTACAATCTATATTCCACTATCTGCAATCTATGTTCAACTCTCTATCGACCATCTATATACCACCACCTACAATGTATATTCCACTGTCTACAATCTATATTCCACTATCTACAACCTATATTCAACTGTGCAAAATGTACATTCAACTATCTACAATCTATATTCAACTATCTACAATCTATATTCAACTGGCCACAATCTATGTTCCACCATCCAAAACCTATATTCCACTATCTACAATCTATCCACAATCTATATCTCACTGCCTACAAGCTATATTGCACTATCTACAATATATATTCAACTAGCCACCGCCTCTATTCAACTATCTACATTTATATTCAACTAGCCACAATCTATATTCAACTCCATAATCTATACTCAGCTATCCATTGTCTAATTACAACTTGCCACAATGTATATTCAAATATCTACAATCTATATTTAACTAGCCACAGTCTATATTCCACTATCTACAACCTATATTCCACTATTTACAATCAATAGTCAAATAACCCCAGCATACACTCCACTATCCGCAATCTATATTCCTTTATCTACAATCTATATTCAAATATCCACAATGTATTTTCCACTATCTACAATCTATGTTCAACTGTCTATGATCTAAATTCAACTATCCATAATCTTTATTCAACTATTTATAATCTATATTCAACTAGCCACAATCTATTTTCAATTATCTACAATCTATATTTGACTATTTGCAATTTATATTCCACCATCTACAATCTATATTCCACTATCTACAACCAATATTCAACAATGCAAAATGTACATTCAACTATCCAGAATCTATATTCAACTATCTGCAATCTATATTCAACTAACCTCAATCTATATTCAACTATCAAAAATCTATATTCAAATATTCAAAATCTATACTCAACTAGTCACAATCTATATTCAAATAGCCACAATCTATATTCAACTAGTCACAATCTATATTCAACCAGCTACAATTTATATTCCACTGTCTACAATCTATATTCCTGTAACTAAAGCCTATATTCCATTATTTACAATCAATATTCAAATATCCACAGTATACATTCCACTAACCTCAATCTATATTCCATGATCTACAATCTATATTCACCTATCCACAATCTACATTCAACTATCTACAATTTATATTCCAGTATCTACAATCTATATTCAACTAGCCACCAGATATACTCGACTATCTGCAATCTGTATTCATCTAGCCATAATTCATATTCCACTATCTATAATCTATATTCCACTACCTACAATCTATATTTAACTATCCACTATCTATATTCAACTAGAAACAATCTATAGTCAACTAGCTGCAATCTAACTTCCAATATTTACAATCTATATTCCACTATCTATGGCCTACATTCAGCGATGCAAAATACATATTCAACTATCCACAATCTATATTCAACTGTCTACACCCCCCATCACCAAACCATCATCTCCCAGACCATACAGAATCTCATCATCTCAGGAGATCTCCCACCCACAGCTTCCAACCTCATAGTCCGGGAACCCCGCACTGCCCGGTTCTACCTCCTTCCCAAGATCCACAAGCCTGACCACCCTGGCCGACCCATTGTCTCAGCATGCTCCTGCCCCACTGAACTCATTTCTACCTACCTTGACACTGTCCTATCCCCACTAGTCCAGGAACTCCCCACATACGCCCTCCACCTCCTCCAAGACCTCTGTTTCCCCGGACCCCAACGCCTCATCTTCACCATGGATATCCAATCCCTCTACACCTCCATCCGCCGTGACCAGGGCCTCCAAGCCCTCCGTTTTTTCCTCTCCAGACGTTCCCAACAGTGCCCTTCCATCAACACTCTCATTCGTTTGGCCGAACTGGTCCTCACCCTTAACAATTTCTCCTTTGAATCTCCCACTTCCTCCAGACCAAAGGGGTAGCCATGGGCACACGTATGGGCCCCAGCTATGCCTGTCTTTTTGTTGCCTACGTAGAGCAGTTGATCTTCCGTAATTACACCGGCACCACTCCCCACCTCTTCCTCCGCTACATTGATAACTGCATTGATGCCACCTCGCGCTCCCGCGAGGAGGTTGAGCAATTCATCAACTTCACCAACACATTCCACCCTGACCTTAAATTTACGTGGACCATCTCTGACACCTCCCTCCCCTTCCTGGGCTTCTCCATCTCCATTAATGACGACCGACTTGACACTGACATTTTTTACAAACCCACCGAATCCCACAGCTACCTGGATTACATCTCTTCCCACCCTACCTCTTGCAAAAATGCCATCCCATATTCCCAATTCGTCTGCTTCCGCCGTATCTGCTCCCAGGAGGACCAGTTCCACCACAGAACACACCAGATGGCCTCCTTCTTTAGAGACCGCAATTTCCCTTCCCACGTGGTTAAAGATGCCCTCCAACGCATCTCGTCCTCATCCCGCACCTCCGCCCTCAGACCCCATCCCTCCAACTGTAACAAGGACAGAACGCCCCTGGTGCTCACCTTCCACCCTACCAACCTTCGCATAAACCAAATCATCCGCCGACATTTCCGTTACCTCCAAACAGACCCCACCACCAGGGATATATTTCCCTCCCCACCCCTTTCCGCCTTCCGCAAAGACCGTTCCCTCCATGACTATTTGGTCAGGACCACGCCCCCCTACAACCCACCCTCCCCTCCTGGCACTTTCCCCTGCCACTGCAGGAACTGTAAAACCTGCGCCCACACCTCCTCCCTCACCTCCACCCAAGGCCCTAAAGGAGCCTTCCACATCCATCAAAGTTTTACCTGCACATCCATTTATTGTATCATTGTTCCTGATGCGGTCTCCTCTACATTGGGGAGACGGGACACCTCCTAGCAGAGCGCTTTAGGAAACATCTCCGGGACACCCGCACCAATCAACCACACCGCCCTGTGGCCCAACATTTCAACTCCCCCTCCCACTCTGCCGAGGACATGGAGGTCCTGGGCCTCCTTCACCACTGCTCCCTCACCACCAGATGCCTGGAGGAAGAACGCCTCATCTTCTGCCTCGGAACACTTCAACCCCAGGGCATCAATGTGGACTTCAACAGTTTCCTCATTTCCCCTTTCCCCGCCTCACCCTAGTTCCAAACTTCCAGCACTATCCCCATGACTTGTCCTACCTGCCTATCTTCTTTTCCACCTATCCACTCCACCCTCTCCGCCCTGACCTATCACCTTCATCCTCTCCCCCACTCACCCATTGTACTCCATGCTACGTTCTCCCTATCCCCATCCTCCTCTAGCTTATCTTTCCACCCTTCAGGCTCTCTGCCTTTATTCCTGATGAAGGGCTTCTGCCTGAAACGTCGATTTTACTGCTTCTCGGACGCTGCCTGAACTGCTGTGCTCTTCCAGCACCACTAATCCAGAATCTGTCTACAATCTATGTTCAACTATCCACCATCACTATTCAACTATCTACAATCTGTATTCAACTAGCCACAATCTATACTCAATTATCTACAATCTATGTACAACTATCCACAATCTATGTTCCACTATCTACAATCTATATTCCACTATTTACGATCTATGTTCAACTCTCTGCAAAGTTTAGTCAAATATTCACAATCTATATTCAACTATTTACAATCTGTATTCACTCACCATAATCTATGCTCAACTATCCACTAACCATATTCAACTCTCTACAATGTATATTACACTAACCACAATCTATATTCAACTATCCACAATCTATATGCAACTATATACAATGTATATTCTACTAGCCACAATCTCTTTTCAACTATCCACAATCTGAGGATCTAAAATTAGAATTTAGGCAACAAAATATGTAGAATTTTATTTGAACAAAATGGTTTCTCGATTTAATAGAATACTACAAAATGGCCTGTAAACCATACTACTGATTTGCAGAATTAACTTGCCGTTCAAAGATAAGAGGACAATAGAGTTTTCATAAGGTGAATACTGACACATTAATTGACCATTTGAACTAACCTTGAACTAATACATGGCATGACAATTTACTTAAATTAGAAATCCTTCTTAAAAAAAAACATTGGATTAACTTGCTGTAAATCATGCCACCTTATTATATGTGATTGGTCTTTCTTGTAATTAAGACTGCACTATTTCTTAAAAACGTATAAATAGTGTGTAATTTTCAAATGTAATTGCACAACTTCACCCCGAAACACAGAAGCTTGAATCTCTGTGTTGCTGGATGGAATTGCGTCAAGTTACCTTAATTCAATAATCTAATGACCCTTGCTTTTTGTACATATCGCATTTGTCGACTCCTTTGGCCGATCTCGAACCAAGAGGCCCCTCTTGAGGGGACACAGATTTTCAAATCTATATTCAACTTTTGACAATCTATTTTCAACTATCTACAATCTATATTGCACTCTCTACAATCTATATTCCACTATCTACAATCGATATTCTACTATCCACAATCGATATTCAACTAGCTACAATCTATATTCAACTATCCACAATCTATATTCAACTGTCAACAATCTATATTCAACTATCTAGTCTATAATCAACAAGCCTCATTCTATATTCAACTAGCCACAATCTATATTCCACTATCTACAACTTTTATTCCACTGTTTATAATCTGTATACAAATATCCACAGTATACATTCCTCTATCCGCAATCTATATTCCACTATCTACAATCTATATTCAAATATCCACAATCTATATTCAACTATCTTCAATCTATATTCACCAACCACAATCTAGCTTCCACTGTCTACATTGTATATTCAACTAGCCATAATCAATATTCAACTATCTACAATCTAGATTCAACTATTTACAATTTATATACCACTGTCCACTATCTATATTCCACTATCTACAATCTATATTCAACTATTTACAATCTATATTCTATTATCTATAATCTATATTCCACTATCTACAATCTATATTCAACTATTCACAATCTATATTCTATTATCTACAATCTATATTCCACTATCCGCAATCTATATTCCACTATCTACAATCTATATTCAATTAGACACAATCTATATTCAACTGTCCACAATCTATATTCCATTATCCACAATCTATATTTGACTTTCCACAATCTATATTCCACCACCTACAATCTGTATTCCACTATCCACAATCTGTATTCAACTATCTATTGGTACAGCAGGTAGTAAGGAAAGCATGTTGATTTTCAGCAATTATTGTGAAAGAGATAGTCTATAAACACAGGGAAGTGTTTCTTCAACTGTACTAGGCATTCGTGAGACCTCTTGTTGAGGGGTGTAGTTGTATTGAGGCAGTTCAGAAGATATTAACCAGATTGATTCAAGAGGCGAGGGGTTTGCCTTATGAAGAGAGATTGAGCAGTTTAGGGTGATACTCTCTGGAGTTTAGAAGAATGAGTGGAGGTCCAATTGAGATATATGAAATACTGAAGGGGATAAGTACGTCAGTTAGCTCGCTGAGCTGTAAAGTTTGTTTTCATACATTTCGTCACCATAACAGGTAACATCATCAGTGAGAGTCTGCTACAAATCTTCTCAAAAATCACTAAAGGGGATTGATAAAGTGGACATAGAGAGAATGTTTCCTTGTATGGGACAATCTGGAACATTTTAGGATAAGGGAGTGGCAGATTTAAAGCAGAGATGAGGAGAAATATTTCACTCAAAGGGTGGTGGATCTGTGGAATTGATTCCCCCAGAGGACAGTGAATGCCGAGATATTGAGGAGAGAGACGGATGGATAATTATTTACAGGTTGAAGGGTCACATGGAGCGGACAGGAAAGTGGAGTTGAGCCTGAGGTGTGATCAGCCATGATTGTATTAAATGGTGGAGCAGGGTTGAGGGGCTGAATGGTCTCCTCCTGCTCCTAGTTCCTGTGTTCTTACATTGGAATGCCTTTCATTATCTCTCATTATCTGTGATGTGTGTGCACAACGGTATTCTCCTTCCATTGGGTAGGAGAGATCAGCATTTGGGGATTTAAGTCAAGGTTCATGAGACTGATTTCAGGGACATTGGCCTTTGACGTATGAGGTCAGAGTGAGGAGCCTCGGCCTGCGATTGGGACATTGGGCTAAGGGGAAGATGTGACTGAGCTCTGCAGGGTCCAGGAGAGGACAAGGTGTTTCCCCTGGCTGGAACCTCTCCTGCTGGGTAACACCTTCTCAGAACAGGACCAAGGCAATGCACCACTGAAGGAGTCCATTCACTCAGGGGATAGCAGGGAAGTGATTGGAGTTTTGCTGGCTGTAGTAGTGAGAGTGCAGCCATTGGAGATGTTTAGAGATTGCAATAGCAGAAATGAAGAATAGAAAGACCTTAAGGATTATGCAGAGGCTGATGGAATAAAGTGATTGGTCATATTCAGCAGGGGGTGGGAGAATAAGGAAGTTTGCTCAAAACCCCCCTTGCCCTAATCTGCCTCGCCTCTGCCCTGAGAGCTCATCCTGAATCATGGTGCCCTCCAGGAATCTTAGGACAGAGGGGGACATACTGGGCTAAACAATGTGGGCATTGTTTGGGATGTGGGCATTGCTGGTAGCATCAGCATTTATTGCCCGTTCCTAGTTGCCCCTTGAGAAGGTGGGGGTGAGCTACCCTCTTGAACCGCTGCAGTCCACCTGCTGTGGGTTGACCTACAATGCTCTTAAGGAGGAAATTCTGGGATTTGGACCCAGCGATACTGAATGAAGGGCGATATGTTTCCGAGTCAGGATGGTGAGTGGCTTGGAGGGGAACTTGAAGGTGGTGGAAGTTCCCATGTATCTGCTGCCCTTGTCCTTCTAGATGGAAGTGATCATGGGGTTGGAAGGTGCTGTCTGAGAATCTTTGGTGAATTTCTGCACTGCATCTTGTTTGGATAGTGCACACTGCTGCTACTGAGCGTTGGAGGGCCGGGATATTTGTGGATGTGGTGCCAATCAAGCAGCTGCTTTGTCCTATAGAACATAGAACATAGAAGAATACAGCGCAGTACAGGCCCTTGGGCCCTCGATGTTGCGCCGATCCAAGCCCACCTAAACTACACTAACCCACTATCCTCCATATACCTATCCAATGCCCTCTTAAATGCCCATAAAGAGGGAGAGTCCACCACTGTTACTGGCAGGGCATTCCATGAACTAACAACTCGCTGAGTGAAGAACCTACCCCTAACATCAGTCCTATATCTACCCCCCCTTAATTTAAAGCTATGCCCCCTTGTAATACCCGACTCAATACGCGGGAAAAGGTTCATACTGTCGACCCTATCTAACCCCCTAATCATCTTGTACACCTCAATCAAGTCACCCCTAAACCTTCTTTTCTCTAGTGAAAACAGCCCCAAGTGCCTCAGTCTTTCCTCATACGATTTTCCTTTCATACCAGGCAACATCCTGGTAAACCTCCTCTGCACCCGTTCCAATGCCTCCACATCCTTCCTATAGTATGGCGACCAAAACTGCACACAATATTCCAGATGCGGCCGTACCAGAGTCTTATACAACTGCATCATGACCTCAGGACTCCGGAACTCAATTCCTCTACCAATAAAAGCCAGTACGCCATATGCCTTCCTCACCGCACTATTTACCTGGGTGGCAACTTTCAGAGATCTGTGTACATGGACACCAAGATCCCTCTGCTCATCCACACTACCAAGTATCCGACCATTAGCCCAGTACCCCATCTTTTTGTTATTCTTCCCAAAGTGAATCACCTCGCACTTAGCTACATTGAATTCCATCTGCCACCTTTCTGCCCAGCTCTGCAGCTTCTCTATATCCTGCTGTAACCTGCCACATGCTTCCTCACTGTCAACAACTCCTCCGACTTTCGTGTCATCCGCAAACTTGCTCACCCAACCTTCTAACCCCTCTTCCAGGTCATTTATAAAAATGACAAACAGCAATGGTCCCAAAACAGATCCTTGCGGAACACCGCTAGTGACGGCACTCCATGAAGAAACTTTGCCATCAACTACTACCCTCTGTCTTCTTCCATCCAGCCAATTCCTAATCCAAACCTCCAACTCACCCTCAATGCCATATCTCCGTATTTTCTGCAGTAGCCTACCATGGGGAACCTTATCGAACGCCTTACTAAAATCCATATATACCACATCTACCGCTTTCCCCTCATCAACCTCCTTCGTCACCTTTTCAAAGAATTCAATAAGGTTTGTGAGGCACGACTTGCCCTTCACAAAACCATGCTGACTATCCTTGATCACATTATTCCTATCTAGATGTGCATAAATCCTATCCCTTACAATTCTCTCTAAGACTTTGCCCACAACAGAAGTGAGACTCACCGGCCTATAGTTACTAGGGCTATCCCTACTCCCCTTTTTGAACAAGGGAACCACATTTGCTATCCTCCAGTCTTCTGGGACTACTCCTGTAGACAAAGAGGACATAAAAATCAAGGCCAATGGCTCTGCAATCTCCTCCCTTGCTTCCCAGAGAATCCTAGGATAAATGCCATCAGGCCCAGGGGACTTATCTATTTTCACCTTTTCCAGGATTTCCAACACCTCTTCTCTACATACCTCAAAGCCATCCATTCTACTTATTTGTGCCTCAGTATTCTCATCGACAACAATGCCCTGTTCCTGAGTGAATACTGAAGAAAAGTATTCATTCAGTGTCTCCCCAATCTCTTCCGCCTCCACACGCAACTTCCCCCTACTATCCTTGACTGGACCTATTCCTACCCTAGTCATTCTTTTATTCCTAACATACCTATAGAAAGCCTTAGGGTTTTCCCTAATCCTATCTACTAAGGACCTTTCGTGTCCCCTCCTTGCTGCTTTTAGCTCTCTCTTCAGGTCCTTCCTGGCTACCCTATAACTCTCAATCGCCCCAATTGAACCTTCACGTCTCATCTTGAGATAGGCCGCCCTCTTCCATTTAACAAGGGATTCCAATTCCTTATTAAACCACGGCTCCCTCGCACGACCCTTTCCTACCTGCCTGACAGGTACATAATTATCAAGGACACTCAATAGTTGCCCCTTGAACAAGTTCCACATATCATTTACACTCTTGCCTTGGAGTCTACTTTTCCAAGCCACACATCCTAAGTCATGCCTCACCGCATCATAATTTCCCTTACCCCAGCTATAATTCTTGCCCTGTAGTACACACTTATCCCTCTCCATCACGAGTGTAAAAATCACCGAATTATGGTCACTATCCCCAAAGTGCTCACCTACCTCTAATTCTAACACCTGGCCTGGTTCGTTACCCAGAACCAAATCCAGTATGGCCTCACCTCTTGTTGGCCTGTCTACATATTGTGTCAGGAAACTCTCCTGCACACATTGAACAAACACTGACCCATCTAACGAACTTGAGCTATAGCTTTCCCAATCAATATCAGGAAAGTTAAAGTCCCCCATAACAACCACCCTATTACTGTCACTCATCTCCTGAATCACCTTCCCAATCCTTTCTTCAATGATTCTAGGACTATTAGGAGGCCTGTAAAAGACTCCCAACAGGGTGACCTCACCTTTCCTATTCCTAACCTCAGCCCAAACTACCTCAGATGGCAAGTCCTCATCCATCGTCCTTTCCACCGCTGTGATACTGTCTTTGACAAGCAATGCCACACCTCCCCCTCTTTTACCCCCACCTCTAAACCTACTAAAACATTTAAATCCCGGAACCTGCAACAGCCAATCCTGTCCCTGTTCTAGCCATGTCTCCGTAATAGCCACAACATCGAAGTCCCAGGTACCAACCCACGCTGCAAGTTCACCTACCTTATTTCGTATACTTCTTGCATTGAAGTATACACACTTCAAACAACTTCCCTGTTTACAGGCACCCTCCTTGGAAATTGATGCCATGTTCCTCACCTCCCTACACTCCAGGCCCTGCACCCTGAAGCTACAATCTGGGTTCCCATGCCCCTGCCGAGTTAGTTTAAACCCCCCCCAAGAGCACTAGCAAACCTCCCCCCAAGGATACTGGTTCCCCTCAGGTTCAGGTGTAGACCATCCTGTTTATAGAGGTCCCACCGTCCCCAGAAAGAACCCCAGTTATCCAAAAACTGGAACCCCTCCCTCCTGCACCATCCCTGAAGCCACGCATTTAATTGTTCTCTCTCCCTATTCCTCGAATCTCTATCACGTGGCACGGGTAACAAACCAGAGACAACAACTCTGTTTGTTCTAACTCCAAGCTTCCAACCTAGCTCCCTGAAAGCCTGTCCTAAATGATATCAAACTTTTTGAGTGTAGTTGGGGCTCCACCCATCCAGATAAATGGGGAGTATTCCATCACACTCCCGACTTGTGCCTTGTAGACAGGCAGGAGGTAAATTATACAATGCAGTATTCCTACAGGATACACTGCAGTACACTGACCTGCTGTTTGCAGCCATTATGTTTAGAATTAGAATTAGAATTCAATTTTATTGTCATGTGTACTCAAGTACTGGGATACAGGAATACAGTGAAAAGTTTACAATATCTTAGATACAAAGTAGAAGAATAAAGAAATAAGTTAAAAGTTCAACTTTACGGTTCCTGTCAGTATAAAGGAGTGAATAAGAAAGGACGTTAAACATTCCAAATTACAGTGCTCCTTTAGCTATGGGCCTGCAGTCACTCCACGCAAGGCTTCCCGGATGAGGGCCCGATCTTTCCCCTGCACCAGACTGGATCGCTCTCTAAGCACTGGGCCCGAACTCTCCCTCCGTATGGGGCCCAAGCTTTTCCCCTGCATTGGGCACGATCTCTCCCTCCGCATTGGGCACGATCTCTCCCTCTGCATTGGGCCCGATCTCTCCCCCTGTATTGGGCCCAATCTCTCCCCCTGCATTGGGCCCAATCTCTCCCACTGCACTGGGCCCAATCTCTCCCCCAGCATTGGGCCCAATCTCTTCCACTGCACTGGGCCCGATCTCTCCCCCCGCATTGGGCCCAATCTCTCCCCCTGCATTGGGCCCAATCTCTCCCACTGCACTGGGCCCAATCTCTCCCCCTGCATTGGGCCCAATCTCTCCCCCTGCATTGGGCCCAATCTCTCCCACTGCACTGGGCCCAATCTCTCCCTCCGCATTGGGCCCGATCTCTCCCTCTGCATTGGGCACGATCTCTCCCCCAGCATTGGGCCCAATCTCTCCCCCCGCATTGGGCCCAATCTCTCCCTCCGCATTGGGCCCAATCTCTCCCTCCGCATTGGGCCCGATCTCTCCCTCCGCATTGGGCACGATCTCTCCCTCCGCATTGGGCCCAATCTCTCCCTCCGCATTGGGCCCGATCTCTCCCTCCGCATTGGGCCCGATCTCTCCCCCAGCATTGGGCCCGATCTCTCCCTCCGCATTGGGCCCAATCTCTCCCTCCGCATTGGGCCCGATCTCTCCCCCAGCATTGGGCCCGATCTCTCCCTCCACATTGGGCCCAATCTCTCCCTCCGCATCTGGCCCGATCTCTCCCTCTGCATTGGGCCCGATCTCTCCCCCTGCATTGGGCCCAATCTCTCCCTCTGCATTGGGCCCAATCTCTCCCTCCGCATTGGGCCCAATCTCTCCCCCTGCATTGGGCCCAATCTCTCCCTCCGCATTGGGCCCGATCTCTCCCCCTGCATTGGGCCCAATCTCTCCCTCCGCATTGGGCCCAATCTCTCCCCCTGCATTGGGCCCGATCTCTCCCTCCGCATTGGGCCCGATCTCTCCCTCCGCATTGGGCCCGATCTCTCCCTCCGCATTGGGCCCAATCTCTCCCTCCGCATTGGGCCCAATCTCTCCCCCAGCATTGGGCCCGATCTCTCCCTCCGCATTGGGCACGATCTCTCCCTCCGCATTGGGCACGATCTCTCCCTCCGCATTGGGCCCAATCTCTCCCTCCGCATTGAGCCCGATCTCTCCCCCAGCATTGGGCCCAATCTCTCCCTCTGCACTGGGCCCAATCTCTCCCCCAGCATTGGGCCCGATCTCTCCCTCCGCATTGGGCCCGATCTCTCCCTCCGCATTGGGCCCGATCTCTCCCTCCGCATTGGGCCTGATCTCTCCCCCTGCATTGGGCCCGATCTCTCCCTCCGCATTGGGCCCAATCTCTCCCTCCGCATTGGGCCCGATCTCTCCCCCAACATTGGGCCCAATCTCTTCCCCTGCATTGGGCCCAATCTCTCCCTCTGCACTGGGCCCAATCTCTCCCTCTGCACTGGGCCCAATCTCTCCCCCAGCATTGGGCCCGATCTCTCCCTCCGCATTGGGCCCAATCTCTCCCTCCGCATTGGGCCTGATCTCTCCCCCTGCATTGGGCCCGATCTCTCCCTCCGCATTGGGCCCGATCTCTCCCTCCGCATTGGTCCCAATTTCTCCCTCCGCACTGGACCTGATCTCTACCCCTGCATTGGGCCCAATCTCTCCCACTGCATTGGGCCCGATCTCCCCCTCCATTAGGCCTGATCCCTCCCCCTGCATTGGGGCTGATCTCTCCCTCTGCATTGGGCCTGATCTCTCCCTCTGCATTGGGCCCGATCTCTCCCCCTGCATTGGGCCCGATCTCTCCCCCAGCATTGGCCCAATCTCTCCCCCCTGCATTGGGCCCAATCTCTCCCCCTGCATTGGGCCTGATCTCTCCCTCTGCACTGGGCCCGATCTCTCCCTCTGCACTGGGCCCGATCTCTCCCCCTGCATTGGGCCCATTCTCTCCCCTTCGTATTGGGCCTGATCACTCCCTCTACACAAGGACCAATCTCTCCCTCTGCATTGGGCCTGATCTCTCCCTCCTGCAGTGGGCCCAATCTCTCCCTCTGCATTGGGCCTGATCTTTCCCTCCTGCACTGTGCCTGATCTCTCCCCCTGCATTGGGCCTGATCTCTCCCCCTGCATTCAGCCCAATCTCTCCCTCTGCACTTGGCCCGATCTCTCCCTCTGCACTGGGCCTGATCTCTCCCCCTGCATTCGGCCCAATCTCTCCCCCTGCATTCGGCCCAATCTCTCCCTCTGCACTGGACCCGATCTCTCCCTCTGCACTGGGCCTGATCTCTCCCCCTGCATTGGGCCCAATCTCTCCCTCTGCATTGGGCCCAATCTCTCCCTCCGCATTGGGCCTGATCTCTCCCTCTGCACTGGGCCTGATCTCTCCCTCTGTACTGGGACCGATCACTCCCTCTGCACTTGGCCCGATCTTTCTCTCTGCAGTGGGCCCAATCTCTCCCTCTGCATTGGGCCCGATCTGTATCCCAGCATTGGGCTCCAAATCAAGCCCCACCCCGCACCCCCCTACCCTGCCACAACCAGCTATCCCTCGTATCCATACACATGGATGACCACTATTCCGACCAGGAAACACATCGATCTTAGGACAAGCTAAACTGAGAACAGCCAGAGAACTTCTAGAAGCACGGCACTCAGCCATGGGCTCGATCAACAAACACGTAGACCTAGACCCAATATACCAGCCAATACAATGAACTACCGGAACTGGTGACTGGCAGCAGCAGGAACGGACCCAAATGATTGGAGGACACAGTACAGCAGCACTTCACAGGAGGCTCCAAACACTGATGATGTCACCGAGACAGGGGACAAAACACCTGCAAATCAAATTCGCAGCTCGGCGAACATACCCACAACTATGGTAGATTAGATGCTCCGAAATGCTCAGGTGTTACCACAGTCTGGGATGTTTTCCCAATAACAGACGTTAAAAGCTAACTGGCCTGCAGTCACTTGTGCTTTGTCTCCCCAGCTTCTGAAATACATCAGCAGTTTTCCGCTGAGATTTTACCAGTATCTGAATGATCCTTGAAGATGAGTACTATTGCACCCTCCATTTCTGTAGCTGTTTCATTAAAGCTGCCTGGGGAGTTGTCGACCAAGCGGGGTTATTGCTGGGATGTTACTCCAGAGTTGCAGGTAATGTTCCGGGGAACCCGGGTTCGAATCCTGTCATGGCAGATGGTGAACTTTGAACTCAGTAAAATCTGGAAGGAAGGGTCTAATGATGAGTGTGAATGCAATGTCAACAGTTTCAAAAGCCTATCTGGTTCCCTAAGGGAAGGAAACTGCCATCTTTACCTGGTCTGGCCTACATGTGACTCCAGACCCACAGCAACGTGGTTGACTCTTAACTGTCCCCTGGTCAGTTATGAATGGGCAATAAATGCTGCATGGTCAGCGACGGCCTCATCTTGTGAATGAATTAAAAAAGGTAATCTTTTAGATGCATGGGTACCAGCCAGGATTGTTAAAGCATTTCAGTCTACCCTCCCTCTCTCAATCGTCAGCCTCACCTCATAGAGGGTCAGTGGGAGGCTATTCCAACCTTCCCTCGGCCACTAAACCTACCGGTCTCACCCATGTTAACCCCACCTCCTCTGCTCCACTCTCCCTGGCAGATCTAGCAGGGATCCCAGAGCCCACCATCCCTTTGCCAATGGGATTTCTCTCCCGCTTCCTCGGACTGCCTCCCTCTCACAGACATAGAGCCACAGCTCGGAAACACAATCATCAGTCTCCTCCTCTCTCCACAAGAATCCCAGTGAGTCTCTCTCTCTCACATTGTAACCCCCAGGTCATCTCCTCTGCCCTGAAGCTCTTCAACCATGTCCTGAAGCAGACTAGTCCAGGAACTCCCCACATACGTTCAAGACACCACCCACACCCTCCACCTCCTCCAAGACTCCCGTTTCCCCGGCCCCCAATGCCTCACCTTCACCATGGACATCCAATCCTTCCACACCTCCATCTGCCATGATTTCACCAGTTTCCTCAGTTCCCCTCCCGCCACCTTAACCCAGTTCAAACCTTACAGCTCAGCACCATCCTCATGACCTGTCCTACCTGCCAATGTCCCTTCCCACCCATCAGCTCCCACCCTCCCCTCTGACCTATCACCTCCGTCCCCACCCCCATTCACTATTGTACTCTTTGCTACCTTCCCCCACCCTCCCCTCTGACCTATCACCTCCGTCCCCACCCCCATTCACCTATTGTACTCTTTGCTACCTTCCTCCACCCTCCCCTTTGACCTATCACCTCCATCCCCACCCCCATTCACCTATTGTACTCTTTGCTACCTTCTCCCCAGCCACACCCCCCCTGCCTCCCCCACAATTTATCTCTCCACCCTGGAGGCTTCCTGCCTCTATTCCTGATGAAAGGCTTTTGCCTGAAACGTCAATTTTCCTGCTCCTCGGATGCTGCCTGACCTGCTGTGCTTTTCCAAAAAAGTTGGACCGAAGAGTCTGTTTCTGTGCTGTGCAGCTCTATGACTCTCACTAATGGAGGGCAGAGATTTGGGATAAGGGAGACATTTCCAGTTCTTTGGATTAAAGAGACGAAAGGGTAGGGAGAGAAAACAGGGCCTTGGAACTGAGTTAGATGGTCGGCCACGATTGAACTGAATGACGTAGCAGGTCTGAAGGGCCGAGTGGCCCTACTCCTGATTCGATTGTCGAGATTTCTATGATTCTTCATCCCCTACGCTCAGAATCAATGAGGTACCTCTTCACTCAGCCAGAAATTAACTCTGTCTTACCCCCACCCACTGACTGAAACATCCTTCCCCTTGTTTTGGGGGTCTCCTTTTAGCTGACTATTTGACGACAGTGGGATTGGCTTTTGTTGATAAAATGCTTGCATTGCCCACCTTCCTCAGGTGAGGTGCCTCCAATCTTTAGCTTCCTAACTCTGACCCGGGAGACCTGTTTCCGTTGATCTGGTCAAGGTGTTTGGTAATTCCCCTACTTTTTCCCCCTTGAGCCTTGACCAATCCGGTTGCCAATAACCCACCATGAGCCCCCTTCCCTGGACTTCTTCAGCATCAAAGCTCCCTGTGTCATGAAGATGGGTCACAGATAGAGCCGCCCTCCTCTCTTCCAAGGGCTCTGGCAACCTTGCACAGCAACTCAATACTGACATCATCTCAAAGTGTGCTGTGATCAGAGCAAACCACTGTAGTCCAGGGCGGAGAGAGGTTAAACTCCTGTTATATAGAGTCATAGAGATGTACAGCCCAGAAACAGACCCTTCGGTCCAACCTGTCCATGCCGACCAGATATCCCAACCCAATCTAGTCCCACCTGCCAGCACCCGGCCCGTATCCCTCCAAACCCTTCCTATTCATATACCCATCCAAATGCCTCTTAAATGTTATAATTGCACCAGCCTCCACCACATCCTCTGGCAGCTCATTCCATACACGTACCACCCTCTGCGTGAAAAAGTTACCCCTTAGGTCTCTTTTATATCTTTCCCCTCTCACCCTAAACCTATGCCCTCTAGTTCTGGACTCCCCGACCCGAGGGAAAACACTTTGTTTCTTTATCCTATCCATGCCCCTCATGATTTTTTAAACCTCTATAAGGTCACCCCTCAGCCTCCGACGGTCCAGGGAAAACAGCCCCAGCCTGTTCAAGCTCTCCCTACAGCTCAAATCCTCCAACCCTGGCAACATCCTTGCAAATCTTTTCTGAACCCTTTCAAGTTTCACAACGTCTTTCCAACACGTTATGCCATGGGGAATGAATGCTTGGTTGGCGAGGGGAGTTAGTGAGGAAATTACCATCTAATTCCAGTGAGGAGCAAACGTATGTAAATCAGCATCGAGAGACACGGTGGGCGGCACGGTGGCACAGTGGTTAGCACTGCTGCCTCACAGCGCCTAAGACCCGGGTTCAATTCCCGCCTCAGGCGACTGACTGTGTGGAGTTTGCATGTTCTCCCCGTGTCTGCGTGGGTGTGCTCCGGTTTCCTCCCACAGTCCAAAAGATGTGCAGGGTCAGGTGAATTGGCCACGCTAAATTGCCCGTAGTGTTAGGTAAGGGGTAAATGTAGGGGTATGGGTGGGTTTCGCTTCGGCGGGTCGGTGTGGACTTGTTGGGCCGAAGGGCCTGTTTCCACACTGTAATGTAATCTAATGATAGTTGGGACCATTACTTTTATTCATTCATGGGATGAGGGTATCCCTGTCTAGGCCCAGCACTTATTACCCATCCCTAATTGCCCTGAGGGCAGTTAAGAGTCAACCACATTGTTGTGAGTCTGGAGTCACATGTAGGTCAGTCTAGGTAAGGATGGCAGTTAGTGAACCAGATGGGCTTTTCTGACAACTGACAATGTCATGGTCATTATTTAGACTCTTGACTCCAGATTTTATTTTTTCTTTATTTAATTCAAATTCTATGACCTACCATGACGGAATTTGAACCCGGGTTCCCAGAACATTAAATGGGTTTCTGGATTACCGATCCAGCGACATTGCCAAAGCGCCATCCACGCCCAAGCTTTGAGGTGGGACGAGGTAATCGCAAAAGTTGTCCCTGGACCATTTTCAACTGTTGCCCAGTCAAGATCACCCACCTGCTCTCCATCTCACTTCCTCCACCCTGTGTGACTATCCTGGACCTGTCGAAAATGAAGGGACTGTGTGAGCATCCTGTAATCCTCCAGTAAGAATGGTTCTGGACCTCAGCACTGTGTGTCCCTCAGACACTCCTGCTGTTCACACTCAGCTGCTCCTGCCTCTCCGCGAGCTTGGTTTTTCAATGAATCCGAAATCCTGCAGTAAACGCAAGAATCCACTTGATGGCGCTTCACCCCAGACCTTTCCCTGCGACCCTTCCTGAGCTGGTGGGTTTCAGAGAGGTGTTGACAGTGGACGTGCTGGTGTGCCCACCTCTACATCTCCTTCCGGGCATAAAGACCCACCAAGCGATCAGTGTACCGTAGCTGAACAGGAATCTTCAAGTCATGGTCTTCAAGAGTGCAAGTAAGCTTCAAGATTTCCCATTGAAGGTTTAAAGCAGAGCTCAGCCCATGGACATCTTACCCCAGTCAGGCCTGCACATAACCATTGGATATAGGAGCAGAATTAGGCTATTCGGCCCATCAAGTCTGCTCCACCATTCACTCATGGCTGACATGTTTCTCAACCCTGCTCTCCTCCCTTCTCCCTATAACCCTTGATCTCCTTACCAATCAAGCATCTATCTGCCTCTGCCTTAAAGACACTTATTGACTTGGCCCCCTCTGTGACAATGAGTTCTACAGATTCCCCACCCTCTGGCTGAAGAAATCCCTCCTCATCTCAATTCCAAAGAGCTGCTCCTCCACTCTGAGTCTCTGCCCTCGGTTCCCAGTCTTTCCAACACTAAGTTCTCCATGTCCACTCTATCCAGACCTCACGGTATTCTGGATTTGGCCTCAGGACTGTCAAGCGGGTGCAGGGGATTCGATGCCCCAGTCCACGTCTGAATTCCTCATCAATGTCCAAGCTGAGGCCCCAGCCTTTGAAGGCCATCCCAGAAAGTGCGGGCCCCCTGGTCTGATCTCTTGTTGCCTGGTCCCAACCAACGTGGAACGGGGTGCATACAGGGAAATGGTGGAAGCTCCATTCAAAGCCGGTGGAGATAGATTTGGTTCAGGAGATAATGCTGTGTTACTCCTGCATAGGACAATGGATAGCGATTGAAATCTGTGATTAATCTCTCTTTGCACCACTCGGCTGTCAGGATGGGTCGTAACTTCTGTTGTCCAGCTGTTCCCAAGTTTTAATTCACTTGATCTATGAACAAACTTGGCAGCTATCTCTCAGTTGTTGATTTGTCCTTCATACGTTTCTCTCTGTCCCTGTTCCCCATTTAGGGGCTCAGCTACATAATTCTTTGAAGTTTGCGTCACGTAGAGACAGGCTGGTTAAAAAGAGCATGTGGCACACTTGCCTTCATTGCCCAGTCCTTTGAGTATAGGAGTTGGGAACCTCATGTTGAGGTTGTAAAGGATATTGATGAGGCCTCTTCTGGAGTACTATCTCCAATTCTGGTCGCTCAGTTATAGGAAGGGTATTCTCAAGCTGGAAAGGATACAGAAGAGATTGACCAGGATGTTACTGGGTATGGAAGGGTTGGGTTATAAGGAGACGCTGGGACTTTTCTCACCAAAGTGTAGGATGTTGAGAGGTGAGCTTACAGAAGTTTATGAAATCATGAGGGGTACAGATAGGCTTCATAGTAGATGTCCTTTCTCTCGAATGGGGGATTTCAAGACTAGCGGGCACATTTTCAAGGTGAGAGGCGACAGATCTAAAAAGACACAGGGGGCAATTTTTTTTACACAAAATGTGGTTCCTGAGGAAGTGGTGGATGTTAGTACAATTACAACGTTTAAAAGACATTCGGATAGGTACATGAATAGGCAAGGGTTGGAGGGATAAAGGCCAAGAGCAGGGAGATGGGACTAGTTTAATTTAGGATTATGTTCAGCATGAGTCAAAAAGTGTGGTGCTGGAAAAGCACAGGCGGTCAGGCAGCATCTGAGGAACAGGAGAGTTGATGTTTTGGACATAATCATGAAGAGATTCCTGATTAAGAGCTTATACCTTTTCCAGCACCACACTCTTCGACTCTGGCCTCCAGCGTCTGCAGTCCTCACTTTCTCCCATTATGTTCAGGGTGGACGGGTTGGGCTGAAAGGTTTTTTCCCGAGCTGTATGAATCTACAGTGTGTCTCACAGGATAGAGGGGAGTTCCCGCAGTCACCAAATGCCCCCTCTCTTGCCTGAGTGCTGGTTTTCCACCTCCCAGGGGCTCAAGCTGATGGGTCAGTTATTCAAGCACATGGGGCATTGTTGGCTCACCCAGTCTTGGTGCACGTTTCTGAGGGAGATGCTTGAGAGAAATCAAAGATGGACGAAAATGAGGTCAAGGGTGGGCTCCATTCAAACCCTGCCAGTAAATACTGTGCTCAGAACACAGTCGATAGGCCAAACGGCCTCCTTCTATAAACCTATCGATGATGTCTGAGTTGAGGGAAAACCAATCTTCCAAAGCCTACATCTGACAGGATGAAAGTTTGAGGAAGAATTCCTCCAGTGCCCTGGAGTCTAGTGGTTGAGGAGCATCCTCAATGTGTTTTTTTGAATTGATGATGGGAATGATTGAGGCAGATCCTGGGAATCTAGTTTCTCTGCCTCTGGGGAGAATATCTGATCTAGAAGGACCAAAGCAGTCGATGTTATTTCATTCTTGGGCAGGATTGAGTGTCACCACATTTGTTGCCCGTCCGTAACTGCCCTTGACTGGGTGGTTTGCAAGGCCATTCGGAAGGCAACCACGTTGCTGTGGGTCTGGAGTCACCTGGAGGCCAGACCAGGTGAGAAATGCAGATTTCCTTCCATGAGGAATGATAGTGAAACAGATCGACAATGATGGGATGGTCACCATTCAGCATGCTTTTAATTCCAGAATTGACTGAATTCTGACTACCCCATCTGCTGTGAGATTCGAACACATTTGTCTAGGACATCAGCGCACTCTTCTGAACTCCTTGACACAGAAACGTAGAAGATAGGAGCAGGAGGAGGCCATTCGGCCCTTCGAGCCCACTCTGCCAGTCATCACCATCATGACTGATCGTCCAACTCAACAGCCTCATCCTGCTTCCCCCCCATAGCCGTTGATCCCATTCACCCCAAATGCTATATTTAACCACTTCTTGAATATATTCAATGTTTTGGCATCATCTACTTCCTGTGATAATGAATTCCACAGGCTTCCCACTCTTTGGGTGAAGAAATGTCTCCTCATCTCCGTCCGAAATAGTCCACCATGAATCCTCAGACTGTGACGCCTGGTTCTGGAAGCCCCCACGTTGGGGAACATCCTCCCTGCATTTACCCTGTCTGGTCCTGTTAGAATTTTATAAGTCCATATGAGATCCCCTCTCATTTTTCTGAACTCCAGTGAAAATGATCCTAACCTAATCCATCTCTCTTCATGTGTCAACCCTGGAATCAGCCTGGTTAACCTTCGCTGCACTCCCTCGCGAGCAAGAGCACCCTCCCTCAGAAAAGAGACTAAAACTGCACACAGTTTTCTCGGCCAATGACATTACCAGTATGCCACCATCTTCCCCATAATGGGAATGCTGTCACCTATTAGATTCCCCTCAAAGTAACATTTGCACAATGCCACATAAATGCCAGGCAATGACCACCTCCAATAGCAGACAATCCAAACACCGCCCCTTCACATTCAATGGAATTACCCATCACTGAATCCCTCACTATCAACATCCTGGGGATTACCATTAACCAGAAACTCAACTGGACAAGCCATGGCTACTAGATCTGGTCACAAGTTAGGAGTACTGCAGCAAATAATTCACCTCCTGACTCCCCAAAGCCTGCCCGCTATCTGCAAGGCACAAGTCAGGGCGTGTGATGGAATACTCCTCACTTGCCCTGGATGGTGCAGTTCCAACAACACTCAAGAAGCTTGACACCATCCAGGACAAAGCAGCCCGCTTGATTTACACCTCATCCACAAACATCCACTCCCTCCACAGCCAACACTCAGCAGTGCGTTCTATCTAAAAGATGCCCTGCAGAAATTCACCAAAGATCCTCAGACAGCAACTTCCAAACTGACGGCCACTTCAGTCTAGAAGGACAAGGGCAGCAGATACATGAGAACACCACCGCCTTTAAGTTCCCCTCCAAGCCATTCACCATCCTGACTTGGAAATATATCTCTGTTCCTTCACTGTCACTGGATCCAAATCCTGGAATGCCCTTCCTAAGGGCATTGTGGGTCAACCCACAGCAAATGGACTGCAGTGGTTCAGGAAGGTAGCTCACCCCCACCTTCTCAAGGGGCAGCTAGAGACAGACAATAAATGCTGGCCCAGCCTGCGACACCCATGGCTCATGCGCGACTGCAAAATAAACCTCTCACTTTACAGAATCACTGAAGGGCTGTGGCGCAGAGGAGGATATTCAGCCCATTGTGCCTACCCCAGCTCATTAAACAGGCATCATTATCTGGAGACAATCTCCTGCCTTTTCCTCTTACCTTTTTATATCATTTTTATTGAAAAAAACATCCAATGCCCTTTTGAAAGATTCAATTGAACCTGCCTCCACCATATTTCCCAGCAATATATTCCACACCCTGACTACTTGCTTCACTTGCACACCTCTTGCTATAAACCTTGCTGTCCCCCTGTTCCCTTTACGACCAGGAACAGCTTCTCCCTATCTGCACTATTTCGCCCCTTCCTGACTTTGAAAACTTCTGTCAGATCTCTACTTCTCCCAATCTATCAAAGCACAGAGTAGTCCCACATTCCTGTTCCTGGCCCATATCCCTCCAAACCTTTCCAATTCATGTACTTATCCAAAAGTCTTTTGAATGTTGTAATCTTTCAATCTTTGCTGATCACTGAAAGTTTCTCATCCCTGACACTTTTTGTATAAACTGCTTTTGCATTGTCTTGGCCAATGCGTTCACAGCCTTCCAATAATGTTGCATCTGGAACTGCATGCAATACTCCCCTTGGGATTAATCAGCTTTTGCTTCATTGTTACAAGGTCAAGATCCTAGAACTCCCTTTCTAGTAACACCGTGGGTGTCTACACCCTAAAAAATTACAGCAGTTCAAAAAGGCAACTCACTACCACCTTCTGAAAGGCAATGAGTGATAAGAATGGCCAATAAATGCTACCTTTCCTGTGCTGCTTATATCTCGAGGACAAATCTCTTCCTGTTCAACCTTTGGGAACCTTTAAAAAAAGGTTGATTAAATGTCTCTGGTTTATTAACTAAGTCGGAATTAAGTGTGTAGCTGCGGGGGTGAACGAGACACAGGGAGAGGGAAAAAAAGTGCAGAACGGTTCTGAGGTTAAATTACCCGAAACATGGAAATACTTCAACATTAACATGACATAACATCCATTTTGTAATGGGGGAGCAGGCAGATAATGAAGGCCCACATAAGATTGAACAATCAAACAAGTGTCAGGCCTACGTCAGACTTTGTGTATTTATGTATGCAAATGGCCACAGAGAGAAAATAGTGGATCCTTTGTACCAACACCGCCAGTCAATTAAAGAGAGAAAAAAAAATCCCAGTCGTCTTGTCTGGCTGGCTAGTGTTTCGAGCATCCTTTTTGGCGGTGTATTTCCCGACCAGATCTGAAGGGCGATCGTCAATTTGTTAATCAAATAGTCATACCCTAGGCCTCCTTGTACAAAAGGCATCTCTTACAAAAGGCAGAACCCCTGGCTTCTGCCCTTTGCGGGCGGATTTCCCCCCACCCCGCCCTCATTCAAGCGCTCTTTCACCTTCCTCGGATGCTATTCTTTTCTGGGAGAATAGGAATGCAAAAATAAACATTACCTCATGGAGCACGAGATGCTAAACAAATCAGGCAAGGGGATGAATGGGGCTGGTGGCGTGCTTTCCTGAGGCCTACTCATTGCCGTGGTAACCGTCCAGCCTCAAGGCCGCGCAAGGATGCCTGGCAGAAATGGCCTGCAGAGCGACTTCATCTCAAGAAAAATTTAAAATGTTTAAGGGCTGTAAAAATGTGGATGTTTGTATGGTGTGTGTGTATACATCTGTGTGTGGCCTGCAAGTGGGAATACTTACAATGTATCACCAGTTAAAGGCAGGACAATCGCAGTTCTCTCCAGGCATGAGAACCAGACTTTGCCAAGCTATTTCATTTTCAATTCACACAATGAGAACGCATTAGGCCATTTCAATGAAGTCAATAGTCTTCATTTTATTTGTCAGCTGGATCAGATCTAGTTCATAATCAGGAAATAGAGTTTCCTCCCAGTCCACACACACATGCAGACACACACAGACACACACACACAGATACACACACACACATGGGCACACACACAAACAAACACACACAGACACACACAGACACACACAGATACACACA
Organism: Chiloscyllium plagiosum; assembly: GCF_037043375.1. Classification (NCBI taxonomy): domain Eukaryota; kingdom Metazoa; phylum Chordata; class Chondrichthyes; order Orectolobiformes; family Hemiscylliidae; genus Chiloscyllium; species Chiloscyllium plagiosum. Next base: position 145,801,049 of record NW_028270141.1, on the reverse strand, counting down.
CAAACATACACACAGACACACACAAACACACACACACACACAGATCCACAGACACAGATACACACACAAAAACACACTCACAGACACACACGCAGATACACACACACACACACAAACACATACACACTCAGACAGATACACACACACATGCATGGGCACACAGACACACACACACACACGGGCACAAGACACACACAAACATACACAGACAGACACAAACACACACACAGATCCACAGACACAGATACACATACAAAAACACACACACACAAACACACACAGACACACGCACAAGCAAACACACAGATACACACAGGCACACATACACACACACAAACATGCACACACACACAAACATGCACGCACACACAGATCCACACACACACAGACATACACACAGATACACATACAAACATACACACACTGACACAAAGACACACACAGATATGCACACAAACATCCAAAAACACACACAAGTACACACACAAGTACACACACAAACACACAGATACACACACAGAAAAACACACACATACACACACACACACACACAAACACGTACACACACACACACACAAACACGCACACACACAAACACGCACACACACACACACACACAAACACGCACACACACAAACACACAAGCACGCACACACACACACAGATTTGGCAGTGTTCTGAACTGTCACAGGATTTGCTCACTAACTCCTGAATGATCAGGCCCAGAATTATTGTGCGGTGCTTTCTTCTTTATGTGTGCCGTAAAACCGGCCGTAAGGAAATCTTTTACATTTAGCCTCGGGGTGTGAGTGTCATTGGCAGGCTCGTTCTCTGGTGTAATAAGAAGGAGCGCAGTGAAGGCCATATGCAGCCCCTATGAACCTCGGGATTAATCAAACAGTTCCTTCAGTCTGTACTGCCATTCCACAAGTTCGGGTCTGATCTGATTGTGAACTCAGTCTGCTTCCTGTGACTCCAGACTCCCCTACAAATTCAAGGATCTACCTAAATCAGGACTGAACACCGATAATGGCCTAGCGTCTCCTGCTCCTGAGCCAGACAATTCCAAACAGGAATGGCCGCCTGACCACAGAACATCCTCCTCACTTCCATCTAAAACAATGTATCCTCATTCTTGTCCTTGATCAATGTTCGGATTGCCGTGGAATAAGGATGCACCGAGGAAGCCAGGAAAATGCTTCTCAGACTGGGCTAGAAATTGAGAGGTTCTACTGATCAGAAAAACCTGGACAGAACAAAGAACAACAAAGAACCATACAGCACAGAAACAGGCCCTTCAGCCCTCCAAGCCTGTACTGATCCAGATCCTCTATCTAAACCTGTCGCCTATTTTCTAAGGATCTATATCCCTCTGCTACCTGCCCATTCATGTATCGGGCTACATCTTAAATGACGCTATCATGCCAGCCCCAACCCCATCCGCTGGCAACACGTTCCAGGCACCCACCACCCTCTGCATGAAGCACTTTCCACGTCTATCTCCCCTAAACCTGTCCCCTCCTACTGTGAACTTGTGACCCCGAGTAATTGAGTCCCCCACTCTGGCAAAAAGTTTCTTTCTGTCCACCCTGCCCACACCTGTCATGGTTTTGTAGGCCTCCTTCTTTCCAATGAAAATAATGCTAATCCACTCAACCTCTCTTCATAGCTAGCACCCTCCGTACCAGGCAACATCCTGGTGAATCTCCTCTGCACCATCTCCAAAGCATCCACATCCTTTTGGTAATGTGGTGACCAGAACTGTACGCAGCATTCCAAATGTGGCCGAACCAAAATCTTATACAATTGTAAGATGACCTGCTAACGCAATACCCGTCTGACGGAGGTAAGCATGCCGTATGCTTTCTTGACCACTCTACTGACCTGCATTTCCACCTTCAGGGAACAATGCACCTGAACACCCAGATGTCTCTGGACATCAATTTTCCCCATGGCTTTTCCATTTGATGTACAGTTTGCTCTTGATTTGGATCTTCCAAAGTGCATCACCTCGCGTTTGTCCGGATTGAACTCCAGCTGCCACTTCTCTGCCCAACTCACCAATCTATCTGTGTTCTGCTGTATTCTCTGACAGACCCTTCACTATCTGCTATCTCCACCAATCTTAGTGTCATCTGCAAACTTGCTAATGAGGCAACCCATACCTTCATCCAAATCATTTATGTTAGTGTTTCTTACTCCAGAGAAAAAAGAAAGATTCAGTGGGGACCTGAACTCCATAAGACCATAAGAAATAGGAGCAGGAGAAGGCATTTTGCCCCTCAAGCCTACTTCACCATTCAATAGGGTCATGGTTGATCCAACATTCCTCACATCCATTTTTCTGCCCTTTCCCTGTAATTCTTGATACCGCGACTGATCAAGAATCTATCTATCTCAGCCTTGAATACACACAAAGCTTCTGCCTCCACTGTCCTCTGTGGCAAAGACTCTCAGCCCTCTAAGACAAGAAGGTCCTCGTTAGCTCAGTCTTAGGTTGGTGCCCCTTTACCTTGAGACTCTGCCCACTGATCCCCCTCCTATGAGGGGGAACATGCTCTCAGCATTTACCTTGTCATGCCCCTTAAGAGTCGAGAGTGTGGTGCTGTGTCTCTGTCCACACGATTTGCTGAGATGATCCGGGATCTGCGGTTCCTTGCTCTTCCTTCTCCAGGAGGTGATGGCCTAGTGGCATTCTCACTGGACTGTTAATCTAGTGACCCAACTAATGCTCTGGGAACCTGGGTTCAAATCCCACCACAGCAGCTGGTGGAATTTGAATTCAATAAACATCTGGAACTAAGAACCTAATGACTACCATAAAACGATTGCCATTAGTCAGGAAAAGCCCATCTGGCTCACTAATGTGAGGGAGGGAAGTCTGCCATCCTTACCTGGTCTGGCCTACATGTAACTTCAGACCCACAGCAATGTGGTTGACTCTCAGCTGTCCTCCGGGCAGTTAGGGATAGGCAATAAATGCTGCCTAGCCAGCAATTCCCTCATCCTGTTACAGAGTTAAAAGAAAGGTCATTTTCACATTCTTGTAGGAGACACAGAGCGACTGGTTCACAAACGAGAAAGTCTCTGGCTTATTGATTAAAAGCCACAGTTCGCACTAACTGGTGAGGGAAAAGAAGCTGCCTTGCTTCTGGTTTTAGGGACTATTTTAACAGCCCTGAAGCAGACACCAGCTCCCTTTTCCACAGCTCATTCCGAGACAGTAGCTACCTGGAAGCCAATCATATCGTTGTTGGCAGGCAGAAGGCCTTTGTTGTTGGCAACTCATTATCAACCCTTAGACAAATCAGCGACCCATTCTCAGCTGAAGTTCAATTTGTACACACCCTGTCAATGCCGGTCCGCCTACAGTAACCTGCCCTCAGTAGTTCATAGAATCCCTATAGCATGGAAGAAGGCCATTCAGCCCATCGGGTCCACACCAACCCTCTGAAGGGCATCCCACTCCGACCCACTCTCCCCCATCCCATCCCTGTGTCCCTGCATTTCCTATGGCTAATCCAACTACCCTGCACATCCCTGGATACTATGGGCAATTTAGCTCAGCCTATCCACCCAACCTGCACATCTTTGGACTGTGCAAACCGGAGTTGAACCTACGTCCGCAGCGCTGTGAGGCAGCAGTGCCAACCACTGAGACCCCTTGCTGATCTTGAAGAAGCAACACATAGACTAGATGTTGGTGTGCTGGTGAGTTTTGAGAAGATTTGTAGCTCAGGTTGAGGTTCTGGGTATGGCTTTGCTCGCTGAGCTGGAAGGTTCGTTTTCAGACGTTTCGTCACTATACTAGGTAACCTCATCAGTGAGCCTCTGGACAAAGCACTGCTCGTGTTTCCTGCTTTCTATTTATATATTTGGGGTTCCTTGGCGATGTCATTTCCCATGGTGACGTCATTTCCGGTGGTGATGCCACTTGCTGCTCCTTTTCTCAGGGGGTGGCAAATGGGGTCCAAGTCAATGTGTTTGTTGATAGAGTTCCAGTTGGAATGCCATGCTTCTAGGAATTCTCCTGCGTGTCTCTGTTTGGCTTGTCCTAGGATGGATGTGTTGTCCCAGTCGAAGTGCTGTCCTTCCTTATCTGTATGTACTGTGTTTTTAAGATGTACAGCAGTCCCTTCCACCATCCTTGTTTTTAAAACCGTCCTTTTATCATTTCAATTCCCGATTAAAAATACAGATAGAATTACATTTTGTACACCTCTATTATTTACTTGATGGAAGTGTACAAGATGATGAGTGGCATGGACAGAGTGGATAGCCAGTGACTTTTTCCCAGAGTGGAAATGGCTATCACGAGGGGGCATAATATTAAGGTGATTTGAGGAAGGTTTAGTGGAGATGTCAGAGGTAGGTTCATTAGACTGAGAGTGGTGGGTGCATGGAATACACTGCCAGCAGTGGGAGGAGAGTCAGAGACATTAGGGACATTTAAGCGACTCTTGGATAGACACAAGGAATATAGTACAATGAAGGGTATGTAGGTTAGTCTGATTTTAGGGTAAGATAAAAGGCCAGCACAACTTTGAGGGCCAAAGGGCCTCTACTGTTCTATGTTCCAAAAATAAAAAGATACTTTTTTACCACAACTGTAGCATCACTATGAGCAGCTTAGAATCTCAGTCTGCCAGTACAAAGGTCAGCATTCTCCTAACCTTTGCTTGTGAGCTGTCCATGATATCCTAATGAGTTATCTACATGGGCCTTCTGATTTCTTTGCAATTCCACTGTCTCTAGTGTTTCATCATTTCGACATTAATCTGAGGTAACCTTATTAGGTACCCATACTTGCTTACATTGAAATCTATTTCTGAAAGTTTTCACTCATTCAACTAATCAGTAATATTTCATGTAACTTCATGCTTCCATTGATAAATATTCTTCAGTCATTAAATAGGGATCTCATCACCATGTTGTGTCATGCTAACATATTCTTACTCTGGATTGCATAACAGATGTATTAGTTACAATGGGTCTTTTTTTTAAACAAGGGCATATCCCCAAAAGACGTTTGTGGAGGTAAATCCAGCGAGTATCTTCCCACAGAGGAACCGTGAAATGTCACAATGAAAGGTGCCAAAGGAATTTCAGAAGGCAAACCTTCAAAGGGAGAGATGCCAATCCAAGTGAACTGGACTGTGATCTCCTGTTGTTGACAGGATAATCAACGTCTGACTGCCCCTCTCAGCAGAAAGCCCTTTCCTGTGGATTATTTCCCAAACTGAAGACCTGCTGGTTTTACACTGACAGGAATATACAAAATAAAAGGGATTGAAAACCAACTGCAGCTTTCATGGAGTGTTGGGGATAAGTGTATTTTATAGGATACAGCTTGAGGACAATTATGAGACTTAGATAAAGAATGATTGCCTTCTCGGAGTGCTGGAAGACAGTTTGGGGAGAGGTAGTGCGGTATTGGTAATGCCCACTGGATAAGTAACCCACAGATCCTGGGGGCATGATTTAAATCCCTCCATGGCAGATGGGAACAATTTAAACTGAATAAAAAGTCTGGATTTAAATGCTAAACTTGTGACCATGTGATCGTGTTCAAAAATGCCCAATTATTATCTTTCAGGAGAGAAATCTGCTGTTCTTACCCAGTCAGGCTTCATACTAATTGTCGGGACTACCTACAAACTCTTTTCTAAAATGGTGCAACATTTGCAATTGTAAGATCTGTTCTGGGCCAGACTATAGGGCGGCAAGGTGGCTCAGTGGTTAGCACTGCTGCCTCACAGCCCCAGGGACCCAATTTTGATTCCAACCTCGAGCGAGGTTTGTCATGTGGAGTTTGCGCATTCTCCCTGCGTCTGCGTGGGTTTCCTCCGGGTGCTCCGGTTTCATCCCACAGTTCAAAGATCTGCAGGTTAGGGTGGTTTGGCCATTGTGATGAAGATGTAGGAGTATTGTTCCTTGAAGAGAGTGGAAAAGCTAGCAAGGACTTAGAGAAGCACACAGAGTACTGGAAAACTTAAAATGTAACATTTGGTCGAACAGCTAGATTAGACGGATTGCCTGGATACAAAAACAAATTTGAATTCAGCCAATCAGTTTAAATTATGCCCCAAGATACCAAACTCCAATCCAGTTTGAATTTAATATTTTGACAATATTAAAACCAATGAAACAATCCAATGCTTTGGGGTATAAAGATCAGACTTTTTGGAACAGTCCGCCAGAGCGGCAAAGACAACTGCCAAGCACCAACAACTCCAGCCTTCTGCAACACTGGGGACAGCGGCCATTTGTATTTATTGGGATGGGTACAAAGAAAAGGACTAGGATCTTGATCCTAGGGTTTAAGAAAGTTACAAATGAGTGAAGATTGACTCTCCAAAGTTTATGATTAGAGCTGGAAAAGCACAGCAGGTCAGGCAGCATCCAAGGAGCAGGAAAATCGATGTTCGGGCAAAAGCCCTCCATCAGGAATGAGGCTAGGAGCCTCTGGAGATGGAGAGATAATCTTTTGTTGAAAAGAGATGATTGACAGGGGTTATGACAAAAGTGTTCAAAGCTCTGTATGTTGTGTACAATTTGGATTTATGTAAACCACTCTACAGAGCGTGGAGTTTCAGCAAAACATTCATAAATTCTCAGAGCAAGCAGGAGGAAGTCTTTAATGAAAAAGGACAGCCACTCTGTGGTCTCGCTTACTGAACTGGTTGGTGGATGAATAAGCCCTGAATGAGTTCCAACAAGAAGCAGGAGAGGTTTCTGTGAAACATTTTTGATTGTTGGAGCAATCCTGACCTCACCAGACACTGCACATTTTTGTGAAGGGAGTTCCTGGACTATATTGTTTCCTTCTCGTTGTCAATGCAACACAGGCCTCCTGGGAAAAGGCTTGGCCAGGGAATTGCAGCGTGCATGCCAAGTTCCATTGGCTTGCCTGGAGAAAGATGTGTGTGCCTGATGGGTGTGGGTATGCCTGCCAGGTGTATCACTTTATCCCAGTGGGCTCGATCCCATGTTCTGATTTATGCCAGATTGTGGGAGAAAGATGAAGGGGAATTGATGGCGAAAAAGGTCTCCAGTGTAATGGTGTGGTAAATGGCTGTGGGAGGTGTCAACAGGCTCTTGTGTTAACACACACCCCCATGCAATATTCTCTTTTGTAGGTCATTGCTCAGTGTAAATGTTTCTTCCGAAAAGGTAAGGACAGCACTACAACAGTTCATCATGCATTTGCTTGAACCCTTGCTGTTCCCACTCTGAGAGAAACCACTGGAGGCCTGCACCCTGATTATCCCCCCAACGCGGTCATCATCTTCGCTCTATTGATTGGGTGTGGTAGTTTTTTTTGTCATTTGCTGCCAGCGCCATGAGATGTTGCTTTTAACCATTAAGATTACTCACTGTTTCGGGATCATCCACACTGCAAAGTTAATCCCTGGCATTTTTTTGTCCACCACAAATTGTTTTCCAAAATCTCTTTCGCTATCTCTCTCTTTCTCTCTTTCGTCTGTTCCCTTTGCCCTCACCCCCAATGATAAGTGCAACAGTCTTTTGGATTTCCATAAAAAACATCAAGTTAGTTGCCACTGGTGCATCCTTCCCATTTCAAGGATCCACCATTACCCCATTCTCTCTTCCTCCCAGCTTGTTGAGTGAGGCAAGGGAGGAAATAGCAGGGGTGCTTGCAGTCATTTTCAATTACTCTCTGGCCACAGAAGAGATGCCAGAGGCCTGGAGGACAGCCAATATGGTACCATTTATTCAAAAAGGGATCGAGGAGTACACTCGGAACCTACAGGCCAGTCAGTCTAACCTTAGTGGTGAGGAAACTATTGGAAGCAATTCTGTGGGATGGAGTAAACCTTCGCTTGGAGATGCAGGGATTAATTAAGAATGGACGGCCTGGTTTTGTTAAGGAGAGGCCATGTGTGACCAACTTGATTGACTTTTTCAAAGAGATGAGCAGATCTGCAGATGAGGGCAGTGCTATTGATCTAGTCTACTGGGCTTTGATTACGTCCCACAACAGGAGACTGATAGTAAGTGAAGGGCCCATGGGAATCAAGGATATTTAGCAAATTAGCCCCAGAATTGGCCGAGTGGCAGGAAGCAGATGGCGATGAGATTATGTAAATGAATAATTAAACAGGACAGTCCACTTTAATCAATGTCAGGTAGATACCAGGCTCCAGACAGAACTAAAGAACATGCTAACCCGTTGTTTGCTGCAATCCAACAGGGAGGCTTTTTTTTTCGAAATCTGTGCACTCTGTAAGTAACCGAAAGCAGTCTGAACAAGCCAATGAACCTGACCAATGACTCACCAGTACTCTCAAGACTCACCTTTTTAAGAACATGGTCTCAACTTAACATACCTCAACTAAAGATGTGCAGGTTGGGTGTGCTAAATTGTCCCATAGTGATCTTGGATAAGTAGGTTAGGCCCATTAGTCAGAGGCCAATATAGGATAGGGGAAATGGTTTTGGGTGGATTACTCTTCGGAGGGTTGGTGTGGACCTGTTGGACTCAAGGGCCTGTTTCCACGCTGTCGTGATCCTGTGATTCTATACTACATAACATATCTGCTCTCCTTCGAGGGCATTTTATTAGAATTAAGAGTTGGACTAACCGTTACATTAATCAAGGATAGTCTGCACAGGAATATGTTGTCATTCTCTGTCAGGTGAATTATTAAAGGAAGGAACAAGGAGGACCAATGAGGGTAATGCAGTGGGTGTTGTCGATATGGAATTTAGCAAGGCACATTTTAGACTGCTCAGGGATAGAAAAGCCTATGGGATAGAGGCCAACATGGTGAATTAGATCCAGAATTAGTTCACTGACAGGAAACACAGGGTAGTCATCAACAGATGCTTTTGCAAATGGAACACGGTTTCTAGTGGTGTCCCACAGGGCTCAGTCATGGGTCTCCTGTTGCTTGTGGGATTTATTCATGATTTAGACTTGACTGTGGCAGGCATGATTAGAACATTTTCAGATGACACAAAAATGTACTTGAGACGCAGGACGATAACAATCATAGCATCCTTACATATGGAAGCAGGCCACACTGAACACCATCCCACCTCCCTCCCTATCCCTGCATTTCTCTCAGCCAATCAATCGAGCCTACACATCCCTGAACACTATGGGCAATGTAGCATTGCCAATTCACCTAACCTACTTGTCTTTGGACTGTGAGAGGAAACGCACGCAGACACGGGGAGAATGTGCGAACTTCACGCAGACAGTCACTCAAGGCTGGAATCGAACCCGGGTCCCTGGTGCTGTGGGGCAGGTGTGCTAACCACTGAGCCACCGTACCACTGCTAAAGTCAGCTGAGTGGCAGATAAGTAGAAAATGCAAATCTGGTCAGAGAAGTTTGTGGTCATGCGTTTGGAGAGAGCAGACAGCAAGTGAATGCACAATAATCACAAGCCCATCGAGAGACCTAGAGGAAGTGAGGGATTTTGGAGATCGTGTCGACTGATCACAGAAAGTGGCTGAACCGGGAACTAATGTAGCATGAAATAATAGAACCGTAATTTATTTCACTTGTAATTTTACCAAAAAAAGCGCATCTTTTCAAAAGGAAAAGTGAAGAAATGCTTTCTTACGCTGAGCAAGGTGTTAAGGTAAAGCAGGCATGGACTTCTGGCTGCAAACATCTCAGGATTGCGAAAGATGGCTGCAGTTGTTGGAGGTCACTCATCTCAGCTCCAGGATGTCCCTCAGGGTAATGTCCCAGGGCCAACCATCTGCAGCTGCGTCATCAATGATCTTCCCTCCGTCATAAGGCCCAAAGTGGGGATGTTTGCTGATGAGTCCACGATGTTCAGCACCACCCGTGACCCGTCTGATACCGAAGCCGTCCGTGTTCAAATGGAGCAAGACCTGGGCAATATCCAGATTGGGGCGGACACCTGGAAAGGAACACTCACATAACAAAAATGTCAGGCAGTGATCATCACCAACAAGAGAGAATCCAACCGTAGTCTCTTGATATTCAATCAGGGTAGCAGGGCTGAATCCACCATGGTTAGCAGCCTGGGAGTTGCCATTAACCATAAGCTAAATTGGATTTGTCATATAAATACAGTGGCTACAAGAACAGGTCAGAAGCTAGAAATACCTCAATGAGTAACTCATCTTCTGACTGTCCAAAGCCTCTCTTCCATCTACAAGACACAAGTTAGAGGAATATGATGGAATGCATCTTTGTTGAGTGCAGCTCGAATAACACTCGAGAAGCTCAAAACCATCCAGGACAAAGCAGCCCACTTAATTGGCACCACAACCAGAAAAATCCACCATTAACGCTCAATAGCAACAGTGTGTAGCATCTACAAGATACCCCCTGCAGAACTTTACCAAGGCTCTTTAGATAGCACCTTCCAAACCCATGATGCCTAACACCTAGAAGGTCAATCTCAGCAGATATAGTTAATTAAAAAAATCAAAAAAAGGAAAATAGGGAAAAGATAAAACTTTCAAGTAACATCAATCTGGACAGAAAGAGCTTCTTTAAATAAATAATAACGAAGAGAGTAATCAATGTGAACAGGGGTCTCTTAGAGAACGAGGCTGAGAAATAATAATGGGAAAGCAGAAAATAACAGAGGAGTTGATCAAATGCTTTGCATCAGTCTTCACAGTAATAGCATTCCAACATCAGTGAATAATCAGAAGACAAAAACAGAAGAGGAAATAAATATAACAACAGAGAAAAGTGCTTGTGAAACTGATTGGGATAAATTCCAAGAAATCCTCTGTACCTGATTGGATCCTAGGATAGGTAAGGATGTAGCGATAGAGAGAGTGGATGCGCACTGGTAGCAATCTTCCAGAATCCTTAGATTCTAAAGAAATCCCAGAGCATTAGAAAAGGGCAATTTAAACACCTTTATTTGAAAAGGGAAAAGGATTTTAAAAAATCAGAATGGTTAGTTAAACATCTGTTATTGTGAAAATATTTGTGTCTGTTATAAAGGATGGAATAGCAGACCATTTGGAAATAAATAGTATAGAGTCAGTGTGGCTTCATGCAGGGAAAATTATATCTGACAAATCCAAATAATCTTTGAGAATGTAGTGAGCCAGAGGAAATAACTTGAATGCAATGGACTTAAATTTTCAGAGGGGGTTGGATACGGTCCCATATATTCATTCACTTCGAGCCCATGGTGATGAAGGTCAGCTATTAGCTTGGATAGAGGATTGATTAAACAATAGAAGGTAGACAGTTGGGTAATTTTCAGGATGGTTACCTGTAGCTAGTGGAGGGCCCCAGGGATCAGTGCTGGGGCCACATTTATTCACAAGTTTTCCTCATGACTTGGAAGAGAGCAGGGAATGCGCTCTAGCCAAGTCTGTGGACGGCACAAAATCAGCAGGGAGGCAAGTGGTGAGAATCACACAAAGAGTCTGCAGAGAGAAATGGACAGACTGGTTAAGCAAGCATGCAAACACCCAGCAGACAGAATACTAATGTGGGAAAATGGGAGGGTATGCAGGGAGAACAGAGGAGGTGAATATTATTCACATGGAGAAAGATTTCAGAGCCAAGGGATTTGGGGATCATTGCGCACAAATCATAATCTGAGCAGGTAATATGGAAACCAAGCGGAATGCTGGCCTTTACTCCAAAGGGAATACACTAATCCCATGTGGGCAGCAGTCACAAGGTCCTAGCGCTATTTGTCACAAAGCTGGTCCTTTTTCTAAAAACTACTCCTTCTTCTCCATGATTTTTTTCAGAGGGGTCATAAAATATTCCCGGCTCGGAATTGGCTGGATTTCGTACAGAGGTGAAAGGGCATTGGGAGGCCTTTTTGTTTATATAAAAACAGATGAGACTTCGGGCCAAAGCTTATGTTTTAGAAGTCACCTCTGTAATGAAAGGGGAGTGGTCAGTCCTGGAAGCTGAAGTCTTGTTTGAGTCAGTTCAGCAGTGGGCTGTGTGGAAACAGGCTGCGAGACTCTCTCTCCTCCTGCCCTTCTAACTTCAACCTGTAAGCCTCTTTCATTTTTACTGTGTTTAAGGGGTTTGCTCATGGGGACTGCTGTGTATATTCGGAGTGGTATAATTAAGTCTAGTTTGGATAGACTGCGTTCTGTCAGGGTTCTTTAGCCTGTTCTTCATGTTTCATTGTGTAATTTTGTGAATAAATTTTTGTCTGTTTTGAAACCTGGTAGTCAACCTAGCAACCTTACTCTGGGTAACTTTCACTGTACACTTACTGAAACAAATTGCAAAGTTACAGTCTGGGCTGCCTGCTTAAGAATGTTTTGAGTGGTCTGGCCGGGTCCAGAACACATTGAAGGTTCAGCCGGTCTGTGACCTTGGTGTGATGTCTAACCTCAGCCATAAATAAGCCTCCAATCGCAAATGGATTGCTCATTTCCACCCCTTCACCCACCTCTCACCTCCACCCATCTCTCAGCCTACTCCCCAAAGCACTTACTTTAGACACGCCGCATCCATCAGAAGCTGGCAAAGTCAATTCAGGACCTTTAGACCTGGAATGCAGCAGCTAGAGGTGGAACAAAGGTTGTGGTTATAATGCACCGATCCACCCGGTTGCTTAGATCCCTGGCCTGGATTAGAATCCAGCCAGGGATGGTCTTTGGCCCAGAGGTTCACATGGGGAATTCCATCAAAGCCAGACTGGTGTTTTTTTTTTCATCTGATCAGCCCTGCTTGGAAGACTCAGCCTGAGACCTATTCTTTCAGAGGAAGTAATAACCAGGAAAATTGAGTCACTTATTTAAAATCACAATAGACTCACCTGAGTCTCCAGGCGAAAGTGAGGATGCAGATGCTGGAGATTAGAGTCAATATTAGAGTGGTGCTGGAAAAGCGCAGCAGGTCAGGCAGCATCCGTGGAGCAGGAAAATCGACGTTTCGGACAGGAGCCCTTCATCAGGAATCGCCACCCCAGAGGCTTCCAGCCTCGTTCCTGATGAAGGGCTCCTGCTCGATAAGTTGATTTTCCTGCTCCGCGGATGCTGCCTGACCTGCTGTGCTTTTCCAGCACCACTCTAATCTTGACCCACCTGAGCATCCACCCCAATTTCACATGTAATTCGTTTTCTGCGGAGTTATTGTTGAGGATATTTTCTTGTCAATATTAACCCGTTTGTTTGAGACAATATTGGGGTACGCCTGACCTTGGGCATTAGATGTAGCATCCTAGTCTCTCCCTATGTGAATTTCAATCGCCATCTGTGCATCTACTGCATATCGCTGGTACACGGCGCTGCACCATTCATCTTCCCTATAATCCCCAATGAACATTGGCAATTGTAGATGGAAAGACAGCAAGTTACAATGGAGAAATCAATGTCTTTGTTACTCACTTGTGGGACTTGGGCATCGCTGGCTGGCTCAGCCTGTCCCTAGTTGCCCCTTGAGAAGGCAGTGATGAGTTCGCTTGTTGGACCACTGCGACCCCTCACAATGCCACGAGGGAGGGAGTTCCGGATTTTAACTGACAAAAATCACTGGAACTTAAAGTTGATGTTTACTACAAATCCTTTAAGGCAATCCTCAGAAGCAAAACTTCTTCGACCAGCGACCTTCAGCTCCTCAAGATAACCTCGGTTACCAAACATTCTAATTGTTTTAGCCTAAACAGAACAACACTGTAACCCGAGTACCTTTTGTGGGTTGTGAGAATCGTCGGCTGTTTTTGTTGGCCTGACTTCCACGTTCCTTGGCTTTTACTGTCCAAGGCTGTCTAAGGTCAAGTGAGCAGACGTAATCCCTGTTTTCAATGTGGCTGATCTCTTCCAAGTGGGAGGTGGAGCCTTCCCAGCGTTTGCAGTCAGCTGCCAGGGACAGAGAGCCCTCTTCAGCCTGGAAAATGTGACCGTGCTTTGTAATCAGCCGCACTCACTCTACTGCACGTCCATATCGGTCAGACGTCCAGCCCATCTGCATCGGTAGGGCCTGACTCAGAAAGTGCGAGGGATGATTCTGCAATCCTAATGGTGGGAAGTCAGAAAGAAAAACAACAAATTCTGGACATAACTGATCAGCATCTCTGGCCGCACTCATGGTGACAGAGAGTCATCGAGATGTACAGCACAGAAACAGACCCTTCAGTTCTTCCGCACCGACCAGATATCCTAAATTAATCTAGTCCCATTTGCCAGCACTTGGCCCATATCCCTCTAAACCCTTCCTATGCATATACCCATCCAGATGCCTTTTAAATGCTGTATTTATACTCGCCTCCACCACTTCCTCTGGCAGTTCATTCCATACACACACCAGCCTCTGTGTGAAGAAGTTACCCCTTAGATCTCTTTTATATCCTTCCCCTCTCACCTTAAACCTATGCCCTCTAGTTCTGGAGTCCCCCACACCAAGGTAAAGACTTTGTCTATTTATCCTATCCAAAATCCTGCCCCTCATGATTTTGTAAATCTCTATAAAGTCACCCCTCAGCCTCCAATGCTCCAGGGAAAACAGCCCCAATTTATTCAGCCTCTCCCTATAGCTCAAACCCTCCAACCAGAAGTTGTGGAGGCTGGTACAATTGCAACACTTAAAAGGCATCAGGATGAGTTTTTGAACGGGAAGGGTTTAGAGGAATATGGGCCAAAGGCTGGTGAATGGAACTCGATCAGTTTAGGATATTTGATTGGCACGGACAAGTTGCACATAAGAATCTATTTCCATATTGGACTACTCTATGACTCTATGACTCAGGTTGGTTGGTAAACCAGATAAAGGCTACTCCAGGAGGCTGATGGTGCTAGTATTAGGGGACACGGGTTTATGATTTTGGACAGGAATTTCAGGATAAATAAGAACGTAACGGATAATGACCTAAGGGTATACTCGCCATTAAGGAAGTGTTCACTAAGCTGATACTGAGAATTTTTGTTTTAGTGAGTTTTGAGAAGATTTGTAGCTCAGGTTGAAGTTCTGGATGTAGGTTTGCTCGCTGAGCTGGAAGGTTCATTTCCAGACATTTCGTCAGCCTACTAGGTAACATCTTCAGTGGGCCTCCGGACGAAGCACTGCTCATGTTTCCTGCTTTCTATTTATATGTTTGGGTTTCTTTGGGTTGGTGATGTCATTTCCTGTGGTGGTGTCGCTTTCTGTTCTTTTTTCTCAGGGGGTGGTGAATGGAGTCCAAGTCAATGTGTTTGTTGATAGAGTTCTAGTTGGAATGCCATGCTTCTAAGAATTCTCATGTGTGTCTCTGTTTGGCTTGTCCTAGGATGGATAGGTTGTCCCAGTCGAAGTGGTGTCCTTCCTTATCTGTATGTGAGGATACCAGTGAGAGAGGGTCATGTCATTTTGTGGCTAGTTGAAGTTCATGTATCCTGGTGGCTAGATTTCTGCCTGTTTGTCCAATGTTTGTTACACTCCTTTTAAGGTATTTTGTAAATGACATTAGTTTTCTTGTTGTCAGTATGGGGTCTTTCAAGTTCATTAGCTACTGTTTTAGTGTATTGGTGGGTTTGTGGGCTAGCATGATGCCAAGGAGTCTGAGTAGTCTGGCGGTCATTTCCGAGACGTCTTTGATGGAGGGGAGAGTGGCTAGGGTTTCTGAACGCGCTTTGTGTGCTTGGCTGGGTTTGTTGCTGAGAAATCTGCGGATTGTGCTCATTGGGTACCTGTTCTTTTTGACTACACTGTACAGGTGATTTTCCTCTGCTCTGCATAGTCCCTCTGTGCTGCAGTGTGTGTTGGCTCATTGAGATAATGTTCTGATGCAGCTTCATTTGTGGATGTTGGGGTGATTGCTTCAGTATTTGGTCCGTGTGTGTTGTTTTCCTGTAGACGCGGGTTTGAAGTTCCCCATTGGCTGTTCGCTCAACTGTGACATCTAGGAATGGCAGTTTGTTGTTGTTTTCCTCCTCCTTGGTGGATTTTATGCCAGTAAGGGTATTGTTGGTGGTCTTGAAGGTTTCCTCCAATTTGGTTTATTTAGTGATGCCAAAGGCGTCATCCATGTAGTGAACCCAAAGTTTGGGTTGGATGGTTGGCAGAGCTGTTTGTTCGACAACAACAAACTACCATTCCTAAATGTCACAGTAGAACTTGTGGAAATTGCTCCCACAGAGGGCTGTGGAGGCCAAGTTACTGAGTTCATTCAAGAAAGGTAGATTTCATTTTGATTTCAGAGGCACTAAAGGGCAGGGAGAGAAATGGTGAAAATGGCATTGAGATGGAGTATTGGCCATGATCATATTGAATAGTGGAGTGGACCCAAAGGGCTGAATGGACTACTCCTACATCTACCATGGCAGTGGGTGACAGTGTTTAAAGGGGCTTTTGGGGTATCACCTCAGGCAGAGTATCGCTTCTTTAACAGATGAGTAAAGTATGTAAGCGAGTAGAGTCACCACAAGATCACACGGCCACTCTCACATTAGATCAAGACAAGAGGTGGTGAGTTAAACCTGAGGGCCGAGGGGAGGGTTTAGAAAATGGGGTCTCCCGGGGTAACCTCAACCCGTGTGGAAGTTGAACACACAACGCAAGTGTCCCTCTGCATCACAAACCAGCCCCCTAGCCAACTGACCCCTCGTTAACAGATTATTTGGATTGTTGAAACAGTACCCCAGGGCAGTGGGAGGAGTTCCACATCGTGGCCAAGTGCTGCATTTTGCTGCGTGGTTCCAATTCATAGTTCAAAGCCCAGAGCTGACCAAGGTCCAGAGCTGAAACCGTCTGTGTCCTGTCACGGGGAACATCAGGGGTCTCCCACTGATCACGCTGCACCCATGGGTGCACAAAGCATGAAAGCTCTATAACTGGCAAAGTACACGATAGATTAGTGAAGGCTGAATGGGTTATCATTCTGTACAATATGTATGCTGTAATTTCTAAATGTGGTTTGGAAATTTTACTTTGTGACAGAATATATTTTTCATTGTGGCCAGGGGATATTGTGATGTCGATTTTGCTTTTATTGTTCTTACAAACTGTGCAATGATCAAAAGGTTCTCATTTGGAATGATAACGCTCCCAGATATCGAAGATCTACTGGGAATCTTAGATTGGAATGAGAATGAGAATGAGAATGAGAATGAGAATTAGAAAGAGAATGAGAATTAGAAAGATAATTTGAATTAGAATGAGAATCAGAATTGGAGTTAGAATGGGAATTTGAATGAGAATTAGAATTGGAATTAGAATGAGAATTAGAATTAAAATGAGAATTAGAGTTAGAATTAGAGTTAGACTTAGAATTAGGTTGAATTGTCACGTGTACTGAAGTACAGGGATACAGGAGTACAATGTACAAAGTCACTGTTCCTGGCACCATCTTAGATACAAAAGTACCCAGGTACAAAATTTTAGGTATAAAGTATCAAAATAAAGAAATGAAGTTAAAAATTCAACATTGGAGTCCTTCTGAGGTGCTTGACCATGGGTCTGTATCTGGGCTGCTCCACCCCGACACTGAGACCATTGGGCAGCAGGAAGCATGGACCAGCCTTGAATCCCTTTGGCACTGCTGCTGCTGTACGTGTCGCCATTCTTCAGCGCCATCTTGCCTCCACCGACGAGGCTGCTGCCATGACTCTGCACTGGGCCCACCTCGGAAATGCAGCTGTTGGGTCTCGCGTCGGGCACCGGGACTGAACTCACCTCCCCCTCTGCCACGCCGGGAAGAAATCGTGCAACAGACACGCTAGGCAGTGAGTTTTCCACTGGAGGTAAGGGAGGTTACAGTTAGAAAAAACACACAGAAAGAATAAGCTCAAATCAGACAGGAGCAGACAGGCTCCATACACAGCACGCTGCGCATCCTACACCGCTGCCATCTTGTTTGGAAGCATCAAATAAGCTCTCACTGACATCAAAGCACTCAACGATATCCTGAAGATTGCAATTAAAGGCTGAAAGATCTTTCAAAGGTATCAAAACTAAACTCCCAAGGAAGCTCTCAGGTCGGTGCTCTTAAAGGCATCAAGTGACATTAAATGATAGCGCCAGCCAGAAACATAATCAACTAACCCGAAAGGTCATTACAACACAGAAGGGTGCTCTCAGCCGTGGAGTCCAAGCTGAGTCCATCAAGTCAGTGTTTAGGAAGGACAGGAAAATGAGGTAAAACTACGCTGAGAATACAAGGTGGTATCAGGACTTTAGGGAGGGAGGGCCTCAGATCGGACGAACAACGTGTGGCATCTGAAACAAACAGAGACTGCTGGGGAAACTCAGCAGTTCCGACAGCAGCTATGGAGAGAGAAACTGAATCAATGGTGCCACTCTGGTGTCTCCCATTTTAAAGAATTTTTTTTCTCTTTCACCACCATTAACAACCCCTTTGACATTTGCTCCCCAATCCATCCGTTCCACCCCAGGCCCCAGTCCCCATGGGCCATACCCTCCTTCAGTCCTATTGCAGCTGACGTGGCTTACAGCAAATACACATTCCTCAGGGGTGCCAAAATTGCAAAACGAGAGATCTGCTAATCACGACTGACAAAGCGAGTTCAGAATTACACAGAAAAGGTTCATGGTGTGTCCGTACTGAGCACTGTGGGGCTGATAAACCTTTGATTATTAGTGGCATGCAGGTTCATGGGGATAGAGAGGGGAAAAGGCACTGAAGTGTTCAGTCAACCGCGATCATAACAAGCGGTGGTCCAGTCTTCTCAATGGGGTCCTTCTGTTCCTACATTTCTATGGTTCCTATTTAATTTGATTCAATTTATTATTACACCTCGGTACAGTTTGTTTTGCATGCAGTACAGGCAGATCATACCATACAAAGTGGTTTTAGGTGATTGAACAGAGCGAGGAATACAATGCTATGGATGCAGAGAACATGCCCAATCAGTGAGATCAACATTAAATATAAAACCTGAGAGACCCATTAATCAGACTAATAACAGCAGGGAAGTAGCTGTTCTTGAACCTGTCGTGGTATGTGTACTTAAGCTTTTGTACCTCTGCTTGGCGGAAGAGGTTGGAAGAGATTATAACCGAGGTAGGAGGGGTCTTTGATGATATCCACTGCTTTCCCGGGGCAGTGAGAAGTGTAGATGGAGTCATTGATGGGAGGTTGGTTTGCGCGACTGACTGGGCTGTGTTCACAACTCTCTGTAGTTTCTTACGGTCCTGGGCAGAGCAGTTGCCGTGCCAAGCCGTGATGCATCCAGATTGAATGCTCTCTATGGTGCATCTGGAAAAATTGGTGAGAGTCCTTGTGGACATGCTGAATTTCCTTAGCCTCATGAGGAAGTAGAGGCACTGCTGTGCTTTCCTGACTGCTGCATTGACATGGATGGACCAGGACAGATTGTTGGTGAGCGTCACTCCCAGGAGCTCGACGCTGTCGTCCCTCTCTGTAGGACAGCTCAGCCAGAGCCATTCCCCTCTCTCATCCCTGACAAGTTTATTTCCCGTAGGTTTTCGTCCAATTTCTGTGATATCATTCATTGTCTCTGCTCCCTCCCCCCTCCATGTAGGTTGCTACAAGATCATTTCTATTCATCGTTAAAATGTTCTTTCTCACAACTCCTCTGCACCTGTCGCCCAGGATGTTAGATCTCTGGCCCCCATTGTACCATCTGTTATTGGGAGCACCTTTTCTTTGTCCATCTGAGCTAAGGCTGTCTGAATCTTACACACCGCTCTCAAATTTCCCAGCAATCTCCAAGGAAACCAAACCCAGCTTCCTCAATCTGACCTTTCTCTGAAAATCCCACAATCCCTGAACCCCCTCAAAAACCTCCACTCACGTCCTTCGTGAAGTGCGGTGACCAGACTAGACACAATGCAGCAGAAAGGCTCTTGCTTTTGTACTCAGTAGCTCAATATATATATGGCTGTTTGTCAGGCACATGGAACAGTCCATCTCCTGCAGTTACACCACCCCCCACCTTTTCCTCTGCTACATTGATGACTGTATCGGTGCCACCTCGTGCTCCCACAAGGAGGTTGAATAGTTCATCAACTTCACCAACACCTTCCACCCTGACCTCAAATTCACCTGGACCATCTCGGATACCTCCCTCCCCTTCCTGGACCTCTCCATCATAGTCTCTGGCAACCGACTAACCACAGAGATCTATACAAGCCCACCAAATCCCACAGCTACCTAGACTACCCTCCTCCCACCCTACCTCCTGTAAAAACACCATCCCTTATTCCCAATTCCTCTGTCTCTGCCGCATCTGTTCCCAGGATGACAGATTCTACCTCAGAAGGTCTCAGATGGCCTCCTTCTTCCACGATCGCAACTTCTCTTCCCACGTGGTTGACGATGCCCTCCAGTGCATCGCCTCCACTTCACGCACCACTGCCCTTGGACCCCACCCCTCCCAATGCAACAAGGGCAGACCATCCCTGGTCCTCACATTCCACTCCACCAACCTCCGCACACAACTCATCATCCTCCTCCACTTTCGCCACCTCTAAATGGACCCCACCACCAGATATATTTTTCCCTCCCCACCCCTAACAGCATTCTGGAGAGACCATTCCCTCGGTGACTCCCTCATCTGGTCCACGCACCCCCCATCAGCCCACACCCCACTCCTGGCACCTTTCCCTGCCACCGCAGGAAGTACAAAACCTGTGCCCACACCCCTCACCTCCATCCAAGGCCCCAAGGGATCCTTCCACATCCGTCAGAAATTTACCTGTACCTCCACCGATGTCATCTGCTGTATCTGTTGCACTTGGTGCAGTCTCCTCTACATTGGGGAGAAAGAAAGCCTTCTTGTGGATCATTTCAGAAAACGTCTCTGGGAGACCTCCACCTACCAAACCCTCCGCCCCATGGGTGAACACTTCAACTCCCCCTCCCATTCCCCAAGGACATGCAGGTCCTGGGCCTCCTCCACTGCCAAACCGTTCCCACCCAACGCCTGGAGGAAGAACGCCTTTTCTCCCACCTTGGGACCCTGCAACCACACGGGATCAACGTGGATTTCACCAGCTTCCTCATTTCCCCTCCCCCCACATTATCCCAATCCCAAGCCTCCAACTCGACACCGCCCTCCTGACCTGTCCATCACTCCCCTCTCTGGCCTCCTCCCTCACCTTTATTTACCTATTGTCAGCTACCTTCCCTCTAGCCCATTCCCCCCCTCATTTATCTCTCAGCCCCCTCCACCCACCCACAAGCCTCATTCCTGACGAAGGGCTTATGTCTGAAAGGTCAATTCTCCTGCTTCTTGGATGTCGTCTGACCTGCTGTCCTTTCCCAGCACCACACTCTTGACTCTGATCTCAAGCATCTGCAGTCCTCACTTTCTCCTACCTCAATTTCAATGTACAGTTTATTGCACTGTGGTGGTTCCTGCTCTCCTGTGTGGCTCTGAGACATGGACTACCTTTCGCAGAGCAGTACCACCAGCGCTGTCTGCGCAAGATCCTGCGAATCCACTGGGAAGACAGACACACCAAAACCAATGTCCTTGACCAGGCCAACGTCAACGCACTGACCACTCCCCGCCTTGAGCTGGGCACACTGTCTGTATGACTGACACTAGACTGCCCAAGCAGGTGCTCTGTTCCCAGCTCTGAAACGGCAGGCGAGCCTCAGGTAGTTAGAGGAAGTGCTTCAGGGATACCCTCAAGGCCTCACTGATGCAGTGCGGCATTCCCACAGACACCTGGGAATCATCAGCCCCCCGTCCAAAGAGGGGGAGGAGCATCCGGGAAGGCCTGGAGCACCTTGAGACTCGCCGTTAGGAAAAAGAGGAAGCCGGGTGAAAACAGGGAAAGGAGTGCGCTGCCACATCAACACATCACCCACTCCCTTCCCATGACCACCTTCTGCCCCAAGGAGACTGTGGTGGCCACATTGGTCTGTACAGCCACCTACAGACTCACCCTGAGGGCGGGAGAGAGTCACCCTCATCTATGAGGGACCGCTGAAGATGATGATGATGATATGATGATGACATATATGGAGCCCAAGATCCCATGTACCCGATGACTCCCTGACAGGGATGACCTTCCCTAAACATGTAATAAATACAGAAAATGCTGGAGAAGCAATTCTGAGAAGAGTTGTGATAGACTTGAAACATTATCTCTACTTATCTCTCCATAGATGCTGCCAGACCTGCTGAGTTTCTCCAGAGTTCTCTGTATTTGTTTCAGATTGATTTTGCAATCAGCAAGATTTTGTTTTGAATTGTGCCTCAACAATTCAATAATAAATTCAATTCAATTCAATTCAATTGTTTGTGTCCCCTGAA
Source organism: Chiloscyllium plagiosum (assembly GCF_037043375.1). Lineage (NCBI taxonomy): Eukaryota > Metazoa > Chordata > Chondrichthyes > Orectolobiformes > Hemiscylliidae > Chiloscyllium > Chiloscyllium plagiosum. The sequence goes on along the minus strand of NW_028270141.1, from coordinate 145,778,880 downwards.
TGTGTGTTCACCTCTATCGCTCTGTGGTGAATATGTTCTGGCCAGAGGATTAAACTCCAGAGGAAACTTACCGTGCTTGCAGGAAGATGTATTGGACAATACACTTCACAAATGCACCCAATACACCAGAGAAATCAAACAACCTCCTTAACTGAATTCATGACCCTGCTATTTTGGAGTTACAGGGGCAGTTATAGCACCCTTGATCATTATTTCGAAAAGAACGGACTATAAAAGTTGTGAGGTTTCTCTAAAGTTAAACAAGGCACTGGTGAGACGACAGCTGGAGTGATGTGGACAGCTTTGGGCTCCGTACCTGAGGAATGATAGACTGGCGTTGGAGCCACTACAGAGAAGGTTCACGTGGTTGATTCCGTGGGATTTTCCAATGGAATGGGCTGTTTTCTTGTTGGTACACAGAAGAATGAGAGGTGGATCTTTTTCGAAACATTTACAGTTCCTGGAGAACTTGATGTGGAAAGGTTGCGTCCACTTGGCCGAGAGACTAGAATTGGAGGGAAAAACTTCAGAATAAGGGGGTCACGCACTTCAGACAGAGATAAGGAGGAATTTCTTTTCTCCGAACCTGTGGAATCAGCAGAGGGCTGAGCAGTTAAGTATATTGAAGTCTGATTTCGACAGATTTATAATGAGAAAGGAAATCAAAGGTTTTCAGCCAATGGCAGGAATGGGGGGGTTGAGGATCATCAGATGCTTGTTTCCTTTAACAGGATGAGGGCATCGCTGCCTGGGCCAGCATTTATTGCCCATCCCTAATTGCCCAGAGGGCAGTTGAAAACCAACCATATTGCTGTGGGTCTGGAGTCACGTGTAGGCCAGACCAGATAATGATGGCAGTTTCCTTCCCTAAAGGACATTAATGAACCAGAGGGGCTTTTCTGACATAAAGTAGATTCTTAATTCCAGATACTTATTGAATTACAAATCTCACCTTTCGACCGTAGTGGGATTCGAAGCCAGGTCCCCCAGACTGTTACCTGGGTCTCGTCTCGGGATTAACAGTCCAGTGATAATATCACTAGGCCATCACCTCCCCATAAGGTGGTCAGGCAATGGTGGAGTAGACTCAATGGGCTGAATGGCCTACATCTGTACCTGTGTTTTATGGTCTTAATATGGGTAAAACCGAAATACTTGCATTAATGATCCCAATCACGCACCCAAGAGAGCCTGCTGAGTAAGTCTGAGGACAGAGTAATCCAGCTGCTCAGTAGTCAGTGGAACTGCTGACAATGTGGCAACAGAAGACACTGAGGCCCACATTTCTAGTGTGTTACGCAAACGCAGAAAATGCTGGAGAGACTAGAGAGAGAGAGATAGAGAGAGAGGAATAGTTAATAGTTGTAAGTCTGGTCAGACTCCTCCTCAGAACACAAGGACTGTGTTACCCATGAAGTTACAGCCAACGTTACTGCACTAAAATCTTCGAGGTGGTCAGGCGTAATGAAGTAGCAGGAGGACTTCCTGCTGCTTTCAGGTTGCAGCTTATATAGGACATGAAATTAATAGTCACAGAGAAAGCCATTTTGTTCCCGAAGCCTTCGATTCCAATACCCAATATCTGCTGATGAGAACCTCCTGAATTGCGCCTGGAGTGTCCCAGTATTTACTTTGGAAACTTTGCTTCCTGAGTCTCGGCTATAATTTCTAAATATTTGACTTGTAAAATCTCACCCCGCCAATCCTTGTAATAATGATTTTCCGTTCTCTGTTACAACTCCGAGTGATACTTCCCTAAACACAGCCAACTTGCCAGAGACATTCTGCAACTTATTACTGCTTTGGGTTTATTTATACGGCGGGAGATCTGTACGTCACAGACCTGGGCTGCTGCTGGAGGAGCACTTGTGTGCCAGGGAGAAGGGTAATATCAAAAGCTGTCAAAATCTCCTGTTAATAGCTTTGTCGATGGCTCAATTCAATCTCCACCACCTAAGTGTTTTGAAAGCCTTATTTTCTGCTTTCAAGAAGTTGCAAAGCACAACTTGCAGCCAAGAACGTATCTTTGAAATACGTTGTCCCTCAAACCACATGCAGGATAATGAACATTTCGAAGACTGTGAATGGGGTGGATGGAGTGGAAAGTGTGAGGCTTTTTCCCAGGGTGGGGGGGCTCAATTACTAGGGGGCACAGGTCAAGGTGTGAGGTGGGGGGAAGTTTAAAAGACTGATGCGAGGCAAGTTTTTCCACACAAAGGGGGGGGGTGAGTGCCTGGAATGCACTGCCAGTGGAGGTGGTGGAAGCAAAGACTATAGCAGCATTCAAGAGGCACCTGGATGGATACATGAATAGGAAGGGATTGGAAGGGTATGGATCCTGGAAGTGAAGGCAGCTTCAGTATGGAAGGGAAAAATGTGGCAGCACAGGCTTGGAGGGCCGAAGGGCCTGTTCCTATGCTATATTGTTCTTCATTCTTTTGACTGGGTTGTTTTTATCACAGTCACCCATTCTGACTGACTCTTAAGCCCATTATCACATCATATGGGCTGTTTTCAGTACAGCCCACCCTCACTCTTAGCTCTTATTATCACTTATTCAGCTTTTCTTCTGTTCTAGCTTGCTGTCTATAATCTCCTCATTTATCGAGCCCTTTCATATTTCTCTCTCTCTCTCTCTCTGGACTCCCTCTCCACCTATCTGCTCACCTCTCCCCTACCCAAGCCTTCCCCAGACTTCATTCTTCAGTAGCAACTGTCTGTATGGAGTTTGCACATTCTCCCCGTGTCTGCGTGGGTTTCCTCCAAATGCTCCAGTTTCCTCCCATAGTCAAAAGATGTGCAGGGTAGGTGAATTGGCCATGCTAAATTGCCCGTATTATTAGGTGAAAGGGTAAATGTAGGGGAATGAGTCTGGGTGGGTTGCTCTTCGGTGGGTCGGTGTGGACTGTTTGGGCTGAAGGGCCTGTTTCCACACTGTAAGTAATCTAATCTAATCTAATCTAATAAATCATGGCACAGCATGGTGGGCCAAGGGACCCGTGTCTGTGCTGTATTGTTCTATGTTCGAAATGCAACTTTTTCCCAATTGCTATCAGTTCCGATGAAGAGTCAGCAAATGTGAAACGGTAACTCTGCTTTCTCCCCCCAGATGCTGTCAGACCTGTTGAGTTTCTCCAACAATGTCTGTTTTTGTTTGAGACAATGACTGGATGCTCAGTATTTTTTCCGGTGATCTGAGTTGGGTGACAAACATTGACTGGGATAAACCCTCTGATCTTCTTCCGAGTAATCTGATGGTTTATTTCCCATCCACCTTAGGGAGCAGGAAGGACCTCAGTTCAAAGGTCACTCTCAGACAGGATGTTGTGTGATTCCAGTCCCATAGAAACACCGTTGACCCTCAGAAAAGGCCAATCAAGCCCCTCAGTCAATCGGACTGCCCCAGGAAGCAGTTAAAAAGCAGTTCAGGAAGATAACTCTCCTTTCAACTTATTAGGGATGGGCAACCAATATTGTCCTTGCTAGTGACTGGTCACAATAAATTAATTTTACAAACTACACTGCGGAGTCAGTTAAAATTCAACATCGCAGCAAGTGGCCATTGGTTTGAAAGTCCAGCCCTCAGAGAATTCAACAAGTTTTAGAGTTAGGTTTAGATTTTATTGTCATGTGTACTCAAGTAGAGGAGTACAGAGAACAATTGTCAATGTTACCACACACGACGCCATCTTAGGTAAAGGCACTCAGGTACAAAAACTTAAGAACAAAGTTAAAAGGTAAACATTGCAGTCACTTTTAGTGTTAAGTCGAAAAATAAAGAAATTAAGCTAAAGGTTGAACCATTGCAGTCCTTCTACGGACAGGGTTCTGATGCCTTCAGGTTAATATAATACTCCAGGGTGAATGACAAAAAAACTGTTTCTCGATGCCTTCATTCCTGACGAAGAGCTTATGCTCGAAACGTTGACTCTTCGGCTACTGCCTGACCAGCTGTGCTTTTCCAGCACCATCTTTTTCGACTCTGATCTCCAGCATCTGCAGTGCTCACTTTCTCCTCAGTGCCTTCAGGGGGCATTGACGATCGGAGGGTAACATATAATAAGGGTCATTACTCGTGACCTTCCTTGCATATTCTGAAATAAAATGCATGCTCACCTTGTAACGCACTGGGACGCTGACAGACACAGCTCTAAATGAAGCTTGTCAAATACAGTTATTTCTCCAGCCTTGGCTCGAATTCCCCAATCCCAGTGGATTCCGTGGGGCTTCATTCCCATGAGGCTGGGACAAAAGACTAGAACTCTCTCCCAAAATATTGTGGTGGCTGCACCTTTACCACCACCACACAACTGCAGCGGTTCAAGAACTCAACTCATCGACACCTTCATCTAAACTTCATCTGATGTCAGTGGTAGGGATATTACTGGGAACATTTCTGAGGGACAGGATGAATTGTAGGGGAATGGGTCTGGATGGGTTGCTGTTCGGCGGGTCGGTGTGGACTTGTTGGGCCGAAGGGCCTGTTTCCACACTGTAGAGAATCTAAACACCTTCTCCAGGACAACTGGGGACAGACAAGTTTTTAGATTAGATTACTTTTAGATTAGATTACTTACAGTGTGGAAACAGGCCCTTCGGCCCAACAAGTCCACACCGACCCGCCGAAGCGCAACCCACCCACACCGCCACATCCACCCCCCTACCTAACACTACGGGCAATTTAGCATGGCCAATTCACCTGACCTGCACATCTTTGGACTGTGGGAGGAAACCGGAAGTGATGGAAATGTGTTGCTGGAAAAGCGCAGCAGGTCAGGCAGCATCTAGAGAACAGGAGAATCGACGTTTCGGGCATTAGCCCTTCTTCAGGAATGACAAGTCCAAGGCTGAGTGGGGATAGGGGGTTCCTTTTCAAGTCCTTGTGTATATTTAATGCTGAGATGGATAGATTCTTGATCAGTCAGGGAATCAAGGGTCACTGGGAAAAGGTAGGAAGGTTGAGATGGGGAATGTTGGATTCTAGTGAATGGCAGAGCAGATTGGACAGGCCGAATGGCCTACTCCTCTTCCTATACCTTACAGTCTTGCGGTCTAAATGATTACCTTGACCACCTACATATCCTAAATGAATAATGGTTTAAAAAGTGTTCATTTTTTTAATGATCTGTAACCTGCGGGGGTTCCACAGAGATCAGTGTTGGGGATGAAACCATTTTCAGGAGGAAGGAAGTGGATGCACTCTGCAGCCGAACTTGAAGATGACACAAAAATGTGCAGAAAGGCACGTTGCGACAGGGGTACAGACAGGTTACAGAGAGAGAGAGATTGGTAGGTTAGATAATTGGGCAAAAAAGTTGGGAAATGGAATGCAATGTGGAAAAACGCAAAGTTGTTCATTTTGGAAGGGAGAACAAAAAACAGTATTGTGTAAGTGGAGAAAAAACGGCAGAAACGCAGAGGTACAGGGGTGGGGTACGTGTGCACAAAACACAGAAAGCTAGCATACAGGAGTAGCAGGAAATCAGGAAGGCTGGATGGAATGTTGTCCCTTATTTCAAGGGGGTTGGAATATAAGAGTAGGGAGGTCTTAATGCAACTGTACATCTGGAGTACTGAGAACAGTCTTGTTCCCCTTATTTAAGGAAAGGTACTACAGACAGTTCAGAGAAGCTTCACCCAGATGATCCCCAGTATGGAGAGCTAGAGAAGATGGGTCTCTACTCGCTGAAGTATAGAAGAGTGAGAGCTGATCTCATTGAAACATGTGGGATTCTTGACAGGGGAAACGCTGAGAGGATGTTGTCCCTCATGCTCCATGGTGAGCGGGCAGTAGGTGGAGCTGAGGCCGCGAAGAGATCAGCCATGATCTGTTGGAATGGTGGAGCAAGCTCGATGGGCCAGCTCCTGCTCCTATTCCTCAAGTTCTCATTGGAGACTCTAGGACCAGAGGATACAGTCTCTCTGAGTAAAGGGGTGCCAAGTTAAGACTGAGATGAGGAGGAATGTCTTCTCTCAGTGGGTTTTCAGTGTTTGGAACTCCTTGCCACAGAGAGCAATGGAGGTAGAGTCCTTGTGTATATTTAATGCTGTGATGGACAGATTCTTGATCAGTCGGGGAATCAGGGTTACTGGGAAAAGATAGGAAGGTGGACATGGGGAATGTTGGATTTGACTGAATGGCCTACTCCTCTTCCTATATCTTACAGTCTTGCGGTCTAAATGGTTGCCTTGACCACTTACATATCCTAAATGAATAATGGTTTAAAAAGTGTTCGTTTTTTTAAACCCAATGTTAATTAATTCCTCTTTTGTTTGGAGAACAGGAACTTCTGTGTGGTACAGGTTATGGAACTGAGAGAGAAAGGGACTTATCGAATGGTTTAGCTGCAGTGTGGCCAGTTTAAATCGGCAGTTCCTGTTTAAAATAACCAACTGGAAAATCTGAGCAGGTCTGGCAGCATCTGTAAGGAGAGAAAAGAGCTGATGTTTCAAGTCTAACTGACCCTTTGTCAAAGCTAAAAACAGGGGAGAAATAGGGAGGTATTTATACGAGGCTGAGAGAAGGTGAGTCATGGCTCCAGAAGCAAAGGTAGCAGTAAAGAGGTGATACTGACAGTGCATAGAGAGATTATAGGGAGATTAGGGGCTGGGAATGACCAAGGCTGAAGCCAGTGCTATGTGACAAAATATGTGGGGGATGGGGGGGGAGGGGTGAAGCAGAGGCAAAATGGAATACAGGGGAGAAGGGTAGCAAAGGGGGAAGAGGAGAGGAAGAAGGCGATGAGAGAGTGGGGACCGAGAGAAAGAGAGACAATAAAGAAATAAGAGCTACAGAACAGTGAAAACATTTTTTTAAAAATAAATGAAATAAAATATCTGAAGTTGTTGAATTCAGTGTTGAGAGCGGCAGGCTGTAACATACCGAGTCAGAAGATGAGATGCTGTTCCCCCAGTTTGCGTTGAGCTTCACTGGAACATTGCAGCAGGCCAAGGACAGACGTGTGGGCATGGGAGCAGGATTGGGTGTTGAAGTGGCAAGCCACAGGAAGGTCCGGGACCTAATTGCGTACAGACTAAAGGTGCTCAAGCAAAGTGATCACCCAGTCGGCGTTTTGTCTCTCTGATATAGAGGAGACCACATTGAGAACAACGAATGCAAGAGACCAAATTGAAAGAGGTACAAGTGAAACGCTTCTTAATCTGAAATGAGTGTCTGGGGCCTTGGATGGTGAGCATGGAAGAGGTAAAGGGGCAGGTGTTGCACCTTCTGCGATTGCATGGAAAGGTGCCATGTGTCATGGGAGAGGTGCCGGGTGTGATGGGAGAGGTGCCGGGTGTGATGGGAAGGTGCTGTGTCTGATGGGAGAGGTGACGGGTGTGATGGGAAGGTGCCGTGTGTGATGGGAGAGATGCCGGGTGTGATGGGAGAGGTGCCGTGTGTGATGAGAGAGGTGCCGGGTGTCATGGGAGAGGTGCCAGGTGTGATGGGAAGGTGCCGTGTGTGATGAGAGAGGTGCCGGGTGTCATGGGAGAGGTGCCGGGTGTCATGGGAGAGGTGCCGGGTGTGATGGGAGAGGTGCCGAGTGTGAAGGGAAGGTGCCGTGTGTGATAGGAGAGGTGCCGGGTGTGATGGGAAGATGCTGTGTGTGATAGGCAGGTGCTGTGTGTGATGGGAAGGTGCTGTGTCTGATGGGAGAGGTGCCGAGTGTGATGGGAAGGTGCCGTGTGTGATAGGAGAGGTGCCGGGTGTGATGGTAAGGTACCGTGTGTGATGGGAGAGGTGTTAGGTGTAATGGAGGAGTGGGCTAGGTTGTCTCGGAGGGAACGATCTCTGTGGAATCTCTGCGGACACCTTCCTACTCTTATATTCCAACCCCCTTGAAATAAGGGACAACATTCCATCCAGCCTTCCTGATTTCCTGCTACTCCTGTATGCTAGCTTTCTGTGTTTTGTGCACACGTACCCCACTCCTGTACCTCTGCGTTTCTGCCGTTTTTTCTCCACTTACACAATACTGTTTTTTGTTCTCCCTTCCAAAATGAACAACTTTGCGTTTTTCCACATTGCATTCCATTTGCCAACTTTTTTGCCCAATTATCTAACCTACCAATCTCTCTCTCTCTGTAACCTGTCTGTACCCCTGTCGCAACGTGCCTTTCTGCACATTTTTGTGTCATCTTCAAGTTCGGCTGCAGAGTGCATCCACTTCCTTCCTCCTGAAAATGGTTTCATCCCCAACACTGATCTCTGTGGAACCCCCGCAGGTTACAGATCATTAAAAAAATGAACACTTTTTAAACCATTATTCATTTAGGATATGTAGGTGGTCAAGGTAATCATTTAGACCGCAAGACTGTAAGATATAGGAAGAGGAGTAGGCCATTCGGCCTGTCCAATCTGCTCTGCCATTCACTAGAATCCAACATTCCCCATCTCAACCTTCCTACCTTTTCCCAGTGACCCTTGATTCCCTGACTGATCAAGAATCTATCCATCTCAGCATTAAATATACACAAGGACTTGAAAAGGAACCCCCTATCCCCACTCAGCCTTGGTCATTCCCAGCCCCTAATCTCCCTATAATCTCTCTATGCACTGTCAAAGTCACCTCTTTACTGCTACCTTTGCTTCTGAAGCCACAACTCACCTTCTCTCAGCCCCGTATAAATACCTCCCTATTTCTCCCCTTTTTCTAGCTTTGACAAAGGGTCAGTTAGACTCGAAACGTCAGTTCTTTTCTCTCCTTACAGATGCTGCCAGACCCGCTGAGATTTTCCAGCATTTTCTCTTTCGGTTTCAGATTCCAGCATCCGCAGGAATTTGCTTTTACCCTGTTTAAAGTAAATTTGAAATCATTTATAATGGTAAAATGTGAGGCTCGAGCACTGGTGGAGTGGAATTCCCCTCTTCAAAATGCTTTAGCTTTACATAATCTTCTGAAATGGTAGGACCACGCAAGCCCGGCCATAATATTTGAGTTGACTTGAGGCCGGGTGCTGTGGTTTGTGGGTTGGCTCGGTTTATAGTCGACACTTTCTCCAAATCTGTGCTGTGGGATTGCGCGGTTTCAACCAATGAAAACCCCCACCGAAACAGGTCTTCAAATAGAAAGTGAACTGTCGAGGTTCTGCCTCATTTGAATGAATCCATTTTGACTCAACACTTTGTGGAATCTCTGTCGTCAAAAGCATGCTAAAAAGACATAGGCGCGAGCTGCAAACACATGTTTAGGTTGGGACACGGAACATTTATGGCTACATGCAGCGCCGTTTTGACTTTCTACTGCACGTTAGTCATGATGTGCAGGTGTGCGATAAACAGCAGAGACATGAGACTGACTGACAGGGGAAAGTAGTCTAGACATGCTCCATGCTTTGTCGGACCTCATGGTGTTTGGCTCTGAAACAGCAGATAGTATCAGCGAGATGTGGGCAGGGAGCTGGAGACTTGCCAGACTCAGCTGTGAAACTTCGAAAGCGCAGCAATGCTTGCTGAAGGTGGGAAATAAATAAAGCATGCCACATTTCGCACATTCAGTGGGAGTGACACAGCGCGGACTATCCTGCAAATTCCACACAGGAAGGTTTTCTGTGGCAGACGAAACAAAGATAGAAGGAAGGTAATTGTTTGGTGGTGAGTACTACCGAGAAAAGACACATCTTATTGCAGCTTTTGGTTTGGCACCCATCAGGACAGTTTGCAAGAATACCAATTCAGGCATTTCTGAATGCACGAGAAGAGATCATTAGACACACAGGGTATTTTTTGTGGTAAATTGTAGATTCAAATGAAGCAAGTGTATTGTCCCTCTGAGAAATAGACTCAAATTCACATTTGAAATAGTGCAGTCAGATAAGCCTTGCTGTCTGAGTTGAGAAATCGACAAGGGTACTCTTCATTGCAGTTCTCTGCCATCCTATATTCACCAGATTATATAAATGTTGGGATTCCTACGGTTTCAAGTTAAACAGTTGGTTTTATCGGCAACTTGTAAATATGGCGTACGTTCATCATGCAAACATAACACTGAATGCATGACTCATCGAAGTAACTCTGCAGGATAGTGCCCACTCTGATCAGGTAATTTCTCACACAAAAACACATGAAAGGGCCAAAGGTGATCTGTCTTGGTCCTGAGACGTGCCCAGTTTGGCTCAGATTACTTTGGAAAGGTAAGGTATCTCAAACATTTGAGCAGCAGGTGAGGTTAGCTGTGTTTGACCATAAGAAATAGGAACAGGAGTAGGTTATTCAGCCCCTCAAGCCTACTATAACATTCAGTCGTTCAATAGGATCATAGCTGATCCAAAATCCCCCATGTCCACTTGCCTGACCTTGCATTGATACTAAGCTATAGCAACATGACAGGCTTCACCACGAATACTGCTGTCAAGCCAAAAGGACATTTTCTTTATCAGATAAATAAGTAAAGTGGTATATGAGTTTTAGTGCCAGTGTGATGCCAGGTATATAGGCTGGGTGAGCAGAAAACTGGCAGATTGAACAGCACTTTGACCAACAAATGAGGTACTGACTGTGCCCAACCAACCCACAATCGCAAAACCCCTTATTTCCCACCTTCAGCAAGCAACACTGTACTTTCAAAGCGTCCACCGTTAGGCCTGATTTTGCAACTGGATAACATTTGTTGAATAATCCAGAGTGTACAGAGAATTACACTGGCAACAAAACTCTGTTGTGTGGCCTGGAAACTACATGTATTCATACACAGGCTCTGATTCTTTGTAGACAGAAAGAGATTCCAAATACATTGCACCTGTTTCAACCCAACTAAAGTAATTACAGCTATTCATTGGTTCATTTCTCAGGTCAAAACCATGGCCAATCGGAGTTAAATTTGGACAAAGCTTGGCAGTTAACTGTTAATCAGCATTAATGGCTACAATTTCTTCAGCAACGCCCTTATCAATCAGCGTCTACTTGCCAACCAATCAGCATTTACCTCTCATGCAATATATATGTGTTGAATTGGTACTCTTGTGAAATGTCCTGATGATTGCAAGTGAAAAACTTTTGACAAAATGTCTTTTTCTGCAAAATAAACAAAAAGACTTCCATTTCTGTAGCGTCTTGAAAATGTTCGGGATGCCCCAAAATGCTTTCTAGTCAATTAAATACTTTCTGATATGTCCAAGTGTAATGTCAAAGCACAGCAGTCAATGCGCACACAGCAGCTTTCGAAGCACGGAGTTGTAATGATGACCAGACAATTGGATGTTGTAGTGTTGTTTGAGGGTGAAAAATCAGTAATGGTGAGAAACCTGTTGCCTTTCATTGACATAATGCTCTGGAGTACTTTACATCTCATCTGTAAGGACAGACAGGGCCTTGCATTAACATTGCAAGACAGTGTCTCTGGCTATGCTGTACATCCTCACTGATGCCTGAGCTGTGCTCACGTGTGTGGGGTTGGTACTAAAGTGAACAACCTTTTGACTCAACTGGTTGAGGTTGAGTATAGGGCAAAGAGGGAAGCTGGAGGGGGTGGAGGGGGGTGGTTGATCTGAACACTTGCGTGCAATTTGATATTATTTCTATTGCGATTTATGAGAAGATTTGTAGCTCAGGTTGAGGTTCAGGTTGTAAGCTTGCTTGCTGTTTATCCAAGAACCAACTAGCTACCAAAAGACATGACCCACTCTCACTGGTATCCTTACGCACGGATGCGGAAGGATACCATCTCGACAGGGACAATACACCCATCCTCGGACAGGCTAAACAGAGACACGCAAAGGGAATTCCTAGAGGCCTGGCATTCAGACTGGAACTCCATCAGTGAATGCATCAATTGGACCCCATTTATCAAATGGTAATGATATTACCCACCTTAACAGACCAAGACACATGAATAGAAAGTGGGACAGTACATCAGCACTCTCCAACGGAGGCTCACTGATGATGTTACCCAGCACGGCGATGAAATGTCTGAGAACAATTTTGTCTATTGCACTCTTAGGAATGCAAGTGCAACTGCTTGATGCTTAGTGTTGGTTACATGCCAGTAGTAGTGAAGTTATTAGATGTGACGTTTGATTTTTTTTTTCTCCTAAAGTGAATGTTCTAACGATAAGTGTTGAACTGAAGAAAGGGTGGATAATTCCCTTGTATAATTTGGGGCTCGCCGTACTCAAAGAGCCTTTGACATTTTGGTATCTTGCCAACAAGCAAGTGGAATGTTAGAATTTTATTTTGGAAGCATTCTCAAAATGCCTGCGAGTGCCAAACTGATTTTCTTGCTTTCTTCTTCACTGACCTTACCATTCTCAGTCTTCCCTTCCACCTGCCCAAATTTGTCCCCATTTAGGTTTTATGCTTAGCCCGTTATCTCTCACTGATGTTGCAAAGTGTTTCACTGGGTCTGGATTTTGTTGGGGGTGGGAGTTGAGGTTCACACCTTTAGTTCAGTTGAAAACAGTGGACCATCTGAACTCATTATGGGTTGACTGCAGGCAACAGTGTCGAAAGGGTTTCGCAGCTGTCCGAGTATCTAATCCTTCACTTATGAGGATTAACACAGATGTGTCATAGCACTAAGTCAAACCTGGGTGTGGAAATGTCCTGCTTATGACCACCACCACCTCATGTTACTCCATTTTGGATGACACTTGGAAGGAGCACTGAGGTTGTAGGTACTCTGAGTGAGGGATTCCAGTGTCCACCACCAAGAGTGGCTCAGTGTCAGCAGATAGTATTGCTGTTGAACCAGAGACACTGGATCTAGGGATCCAAGTTCGAATCCCATGGCAGCAGCTGGTGGAATTTGAATTCAATAGCAAAAAAAAATCTGGAATTAAAACTCTAATGATGAATCCATTGTTAATTGTCAGGAAAAACCCACCTGGTTCACTCATGCCCTTTAGGGAAGGAAACTGCCATCTTTATCTGGTCCTGTCTACATGCGACTCCAGACTCACAGCAATATGGCTGATTCTTAACTGCCCTCTGGGTAATTAGGGATGGGCAATAAATGCTGTCCAGCCAGGGACACCCTCATCCTGTTAATGAATAAAGAAAGAAAAGCCGACTGGTCAGGTCCTAAAGGACACCAATGCCAGGAAGGATCTGTGGTAGGTGGTGAGGGAGCCAATGAGAGGGGATACAATACAATACAATCCTTACCTTGCCAGTAGAGCCGAGGTGAAGTTACTCGATGAGACGGTCTCCGTCTCAGTCTCACACGGTCCTCCTAGGCCGTACTTTCCAACACAATCTGTAATGTTATGGTCTAGCATATTCCACAAAGCCAGGGGATCAACCCTGGTTCAACAGAGAGTGCAAGAGGGCATGCCCGGCCAGGCATACCTGAAGATGAGGTGTCAACCTGGTGAAGCGACCAAACAGCATAAACAAGTGATAGACAGAGCTATGCGATCTCGCAAACAAACGGATCAGATCTCAGCTCTGCAGTCCTGCCACATCCAGCTGTGACTGGTGGTGGTCAATTAAACAACTGACTGGAGGAGGCTGCTCCACAAATATCCCCATCCTCAATGATGGGAGAGCCCAGCACATCAGGGCAAAAGATAAGGCTGAAGCTTTCGCAGCAATCTTCAGTCAGAAGTGCCGAGTGGATAATCCTTCTTGGATCTGGATTTCTGGAATGCATTCCACAAGGTGCCACACAAAAGGATGCTGCTTAAGATAAAAGGACACAGTGTTACCGGTAATGTTTTGACCTGATGAAGGAGCAGCGCTTCAAGAGCTTGTGATGTGAAATAAATCAATTGGACTCTAACCTGGTGTCGTGTGACCACTGACTTTGCCCACCTCAGTCCAACACCAGCACCTCCTCATCAATGTATTAACATGGAGAGGGGATTGTTTAACTAACAGAAAGCAAAGAATATGAATAAATGGGTGTTTTCCTGGTTGGTGATCAGTGATCAGTGTTGTTTCCAATTTATATCGATGATTTGGAGTTGGGGACCAAGTGTAATGTGTCAACGTTTTCTCCAGCACTTTCTGTTTTTATTTCTTTCTGTGTAGTTTGCTGAGCCAGTTTGGTGAGATGGGGAGCTGACTATTAATGAGTTGGGTTGGGTCATTGACAAGCCGTTTAACAAGCAATGATTCCTCATAATTGCCAACTCTGTCCACCACATGGTATGGACCCTGATTGAGTCCTTTAAATGCTCCTGCTCTAACATTGCTTTGGACCATCACCTGATCTCCCACACCCCATTCCTGGGGTTTCAGTGGCTCTGAAACACTACACTGAGGGCTATGACCTATTGTTGCTGTGATGTTCAGAGATAGGAAATTCAATGTCTGTCAGAGCTTAGCCATGTTTAGCCATCTTTATGTTGGCACTCATCAGCCCACAGTGTGAACACTGTGAACAGTTCTGGGCTCCTTATCTAAGGACACACATACTGGCATTGGCGGCAGTCCAGAGACGGTTCACTCAGTTAATACCAGGTATGATGGCACTGTCTTATCAGGAGAGGTTGGGTTGGTTGTCTCGGATATTAATTACCTTCCTCATTTTAGCCTCTATGGATTTCTACAGCACAAAAGGAGGCCATTTGACCCATCTTGTCCATACTAGCTCCGGAAAGAGCTACCCAGCTAGTCCCATTCTCCAGGCCTATCTCTGTCACACCCCCAAATTCTCTTTCGAAACTTCCACATTTAAAAGAGAGATGAGGAGGAATTTCTCCCCTCAGAGTCATAGAGTCATAGAGATGTACAGCACGGAAACAGACCCTTCGGTCCAATTCATCAATGTCAACCAGATATCCCAACCCAATCTAGCCCCACCTGCCAGCACCCGGCCCATATCCCTCCAAACCCTTCCTATTCATATACCCATCCAAATGCCTCTTAAATGTTGCAATTGTACCAGCCTCCACCACATCCTCTGGCAGCTCATTCCATACACGTACCACCCTCTGTGTGAGAAAGTTGCCCCTTAGGTCTCTTTTATTTTTTTTGCCTCTCACCCAAAACCTATGCCCTCTATTTCTGGACTCCCCCCACCCTAGGGAAAGTACCTTGTCTATTTACCCCATCCATGCCCCTCATGATTTTATAAACCTCTATAAGGTCACCCCTCAGCCTCTGTTGCTCCAGGGAAAACAGTCCCAGCCTGTTCAGCCTCTCCCTATAGCTCAAACCCTCCAGCCCTGGCAACATCCTTGTAAATGTTTTCTGAACCCTTTCAAGTATCACAACACATTTCTGATAGGAAGGAGACCAGAATTGCATGCAATATTACCAAAAATGGCCTAACCAATGTCCTGTACAGCCGCAATATGACCTCCCAACTCCCATATACAATACTCTGACCAATAAAGGGAGGTAGCAAATTGGTTAATTTCTTTCCCATAGAGGTCTATCTGAGCATATTCAAGGCTGAGAGATTTTTAATCAGTGAGGGAATCAAGCGTTATGATGGCATTGAGGATTATCAGATCAGCCACACGCTCATTGAATGGTGGAGCAGACTCGATGGGCTGAATGGCCTCCTTCTGCTCTGACACCTTCTGACCCTGTGGCCTGTTGTTAACCTTCCTCGCTGTGACTGAGCGAGTGGAATCCGACTGGAGTCTGAGGCTGGAGCGAGGGCAAGATTTGCGTCGGAATCAGGCGCGCAGGCTGAGGAAGGCCTACCTCGGCGTCAAGATCATCTCACTCCAGCTTGCATGCGGCTGACAAGAAGTTGTGTCAAAAATCGTGGGAGACGGGTTGGGGGAAAACATGAGGTGAAGGGAATGATGTGGGAAAGGCTGAACGGGGCAGATCAAGTTTGGACAGTTTGCTTATATGATGTGGTGGAGGTGTTCTTACAAAGCAGTTCAGGTCCCCATGAACGACGTACTATGTGACGCTAAAAACACATCTAATAAAAATGACAAAAGTGATGAATGCACATGCACAAATTATACACATGCAGATACATGCACTCACATACCTTCGCACAGTGGGAGGCAATGGCCTAGTGGTATTATCACTGAACTGTTAATCTCGAGATATAGGTAATGTTCTGGGGACCTGGATTCGAATCCTGTGGTGGAATTTGAATTCCATAAAACTCTGGAATTAAGAATCCAATAATAACTGTTGGGGGAAAAACCCATATGATTTGCTATCGGCCTATAGTAAGGGAAATCTGCTGGCCTCATCTGGTCTGGCCTATGTGTGACATGGTATGGCATAGGGCAATGTGGTTGACTCTTAACTGCCCCCTCCTGGCAAATTAGGGATGGGCAATAAATGCTGGCCCAGTCCCGTGAATGAGTAAATGGAAAGAAACACACACGGAAATTACAGGCATGTGGATACATGTCACAAAGGCACCTTGTTTGTGGGATTGACAATGGGCAACAGATGGTGTCAATGATAGTCATCTGGCCAAGGCCTTACAGGACAATGGGCAACAGATGGTGTCAATGATAGTCATCTGGCCAAGGCCTTACAGGACAATGGGCAACAGATGGTGTCAATGATAGTCATCTGGCCAAGGCCTTACAGAAGACGCCTGTATTCCCTCGAGGCTGAGGGAAGGTGTGATCACGGGGGTAGTGGGGCTCATTATGGGTGGCAGGGTGGCTCAGGGGTTAGCACTGCTGCCTCACAGCGCCAGGGACCCGGGTTCGATTCCAGCCTCAGGCGACTGTCTGTGTGGAGTTTGCACGTTCACCCTGAGGGTTTCCTCCGGGTGGTCCGGTTTCCTCCCACAATCCAAAGATGTGCAGAATTGGCCCATGGTGTTCAGGGATGTGTAGGTGAGGTACATTGTTCAGGGGTAAGTATAGGAGAATGGGTCTGGGTGGGTTACTCTTCGGAGGGTCAGTGTGGACTTGTTGGACCGAAGGGCCTGTTTCCACACTGTAGAGCTTCTAAGATGGTAAGGCCAAGGTGGGTTTAATGTCCCGTTTCACCCGATTCAAGGCATTGCCCGGGCTCTGAGTCAAGGAGATGTATGAAAGACCTTGAAGGGTTGGGGGTGGGGGGAGAATTCAGCCACCAGCAGGATCTGATCAATCCCACTCAATAGGGTTTGTGGGTGGAGTGATGTGTTCTTGCACACTGGCACTCACTGAGTAACACCCGGTGTTGTTTTGTGAGTCGATGCTGATACCCGGTGGGTTAATGAAAGGCCAGCAGTGAGTGGGGATTGAGTCTGGGCTTGCGCTTTGTGTCACTCACCGGGGTTAAGGGGCCTCAGTGCGGGTGGGACATTTCCAAAGGGTTGCCAATCCCACGAGGAATTCACTCCCTCGGAGTGCGGTGGATGCTGGGACATTGAATATATCTAAGGTGGAGACAGACAGAGTTTTTATTAGTAATGGGTTGAAGGGTTGGGAAGAGAAAACATGAAAGTGAGCTCAGCCACGATTGTATTAAATGGTGGAGCAGGCTTAAGGGGCCGAATGGCCTCCTCCTGCTCCTAGTTCTTATGCTCTTTAATTTACATCCTCTAATGTTTACCTCACTCCAACAACTCAGTGAGGCTCCATCTTCTCAACCCTCTATGAATAAAAAGCATTTCTTCTGAATTCCCAGTTGCATCCCTTGGTAACCATCAGGTATTGATGGTATCCCAGTTTGCTCTTACCCGCCATAAAGCTGGAGGAGCAAGTTGGCCATTCAGCCTATCGAATCTGCTCCACCAGTCAATAAGATCATGGTTGACCTGATAATCCTCAACGTCACTTTCTTCCCTTTTCCCTCCAACCCATCGTTCCCTTACTCATTAAAAATCTGTCCACCCTCAGCCTTGAATGTACTCAATGACCCAGCCTCCACAGCCCTGCGCGGTTGTCGGGTTCCACAGATTCACCACCCTCTGAGAGAAAAGTTTCCTCCCCACCTGTGTCTTCTGTGGATGGCATTTACTCTGAGATGATGCCCGCTGGTCCGAAACTCTTCCACAAGGTGAAGCAGTCATCCACATCCACCCTGTCACCTCCCGTGAGAGTCCTGTGTGTTTCAACATGGATTCCACTCTGTCAGAACTGGTCACACGTTGAAAGAGTGTCGTCAGGTCTGCTCTCAACTTGCTTTTCTTCAGGAAGTGCCTGTCCTGTCCTGTCAGTCCCTTCTTGAGGGTGTAATTCCTTCCACCGTCCCTGTGAATCTCCTCTACACCCTCCAGTGCCTCAGTGTCCAATTGGTGACTCTAAAGCAGAGAATCCCTCGATATTGATGTCATGTAAAATTCACCCACAGGCAGGACTGAAACCGGATAAACCTCTGGCTGGGGAGATCCCCTTCCTGCCAAAGCCTTCTCCAAACCGGAATCCCTTGGCGATGACTCAGTTTTCCCTTCAGACTGTGATAGGTGACTGTCGTTCAACACTGATCAAAATGTCCGGGCTCCTTTAGATTGTAAACTGTGATCAGCTGGGGATTCCAAATTGTGACCCAGCCTTTCCCTTTCCTACAACAACAGTGCAGCCTCCTCACCAGACGATCCAGTTTTTACGGATCGGAGATGGATGGTTGCCCCTTGGAATGTTTCGTTTCCTCCTGCGGTTCCCCCTGAAATTAATTTGTTTCTTCCTTTGTTTGTGTTTTGGACTCACTTTCCAGGTTTTATGTACTGAATATTAATGAATCCATTCCAGATGGTCTACACTAAACGAAGCACCTTTGGAATTGAATAAATAAATGGTGCTGGCTTTGGTTTTGATGTGTGGGAGTGACCGCGTCTGTATGCTATGTCTGTTTCAGTATGTGTACATGTATGTGCATTTGTCTGTACACCTTTGTGTATATGTGTACAGATGTGTGTGTGTGTCCATGTATGTAGATGTGTGTGTACAGATGTGTGTGTCCATCTATACAGATGTATGTGTACAGATGTGTGTGTGTATGCGTACAGATGCGTGTGTACAGTTGTGCGTGTGTCCATATGTACAGATGTGTGTGTGTGTATATCCATGTGTACAGATGAGTTTGTGTGTGTTTGTGTTGTGTATGTGTCGTATGTGTGTCTCTGTGTACGGGATGTGTGTGTGTATACAAATGTCTGTGTGGTGGGTGTGGGCGTGTGTCTGCGTGTGTGTGTACAGATGTCAGTGTGTTTGGTGGGGATGTGTGTGTACAGGTGCGTGCATGTGTACAGATGTGTGTGTACAGATGTGTGTGCATGTGTACAGATATATGTGTGTATGTGTAAAGGTGTATGTATACAGATGTGTGTGCACACATACAGATGTGCATGTGTACAGATGTGTGTGCGCAGATGTGTGTGTACTGATGTGTGCGTGTCCATGTGTACAGATGTGTCTGTGCATGTCCACATGTGTGTGTTTGTGTTGTGTATGTGTGGTATGTGTGTCTATGTGTACCGTGTGTGTGTGTGTGTGTATATACAGATGTGTGTGTGTGATAGATATGGGTGTGTGTCTGCTTGTGTGTGTACAGACGTCTGTGTGTGGTGGTGTGTAAATGTACAAGTGTATGTGCATGTGTACAGATGTGTATGCACAGTTGTGTGTGCATGTGTACAGATATGTATGTGTGTATGTGTAAAGTTGTGTGTAAATACAGACGTGTGCACGCACAATGTGTGTGTATAGGGGTGTGTGTTTACAGATGTATGTGTAAGTGTGTGCAGATGTGTGCATGTACTGATGTTTGTGCGTGTCCATGTGTACAGGTGTGTGTGTGTCCATGTGTGTGTTTGTGTTGTGTATGTGTCATATGTGTGTCTATGTGTACAGTGTGTGTCTGTATGTGTGTGTGTCTATGTGTACGGTGTGTGCGTGTGTGTCTGCACGTGTGTGTGTACAAATGTCTGTGCTTGTGTGGTGGAGTTGTGTGTGTGTACAGGTGTGTGCACAGATATGTGTGCATGTGTACAGATATGTGTGTATATGTGTAAAGAGTGTGTATACAGATGTGTGTGCATGTACAGATGTGTGCAAGTATATGCAGATGTGTGTGTACAGGTGTGTGTAAGTGTACAGATGTGTGCATGTGTAAAGAGTGTGTATACAGAAGTGTGTACAGATGTATGTGTGTGCATGTGTAAAGAGTCTGTATACAGATGTGAGTGTACAGATGTGTGTAAGTGTGTACAGATGTGTGTGCGCATGCGTAAAGAGTGTGTATACAGATGTGTGTGTGTGCATGTGTAAAGAGTGTGTATACAGGTGTATGTTTACAGATGTGTGTGTGCATGTATAAAGAGTGTGTATACAGGTGTGTGTGTGTACAGATGTGTGTGTGTGCATGTGTAAAGAGTGTGTATACAGGTGTATGTGTACAGATGTGTGTGTGTTTTTAGAAAACAAAAGCAAATTGGAAATCAAGCCAGATGTTAAGTATTGTGATGATCTAACATTTCTGTAACCCATCCATTACCTCCATCCTACTTGGTACAGAGCACCATAGCAGCATTCTCTCTGCCTTGTGCTCACCATCCAGCTGAACCTCACCAACTAGTTTCATTCAGGTAAGGGTAAAAATGAGACAAGTTACTGCCTGCCTCCCGGCCTCTGTCAGTCAGTGTGGGGGACAGCATCGTCTGGTCACTTCTGGGTCAGCAGTCTTTGTCTCGGTAATGACTCACGCTCAGACGCTGGAGCTCTCTGCCTCTGGGTTTTGGGTAGCTCAGTGCCAAATGCCTGAAACTGCAAACCTCACACTGGCCAAGAGCTGACCGTTCACTGCCAGCTGCTAATGTTTGTCTCAGTGCCAGCTTGGCACATTTGTGCTGCACATGCTCCTGTTAGCTTTCTCCCACCCTCAGGTCCACTTTGTCTGTGTTTAGATTCACATGATCCAATAACCCTTTGTCCCAGCACATGGTCTAGCTCCACGAAGCATCTTTAGAGCTATCTCTCTATCAGGATCATTCTGTAACCATAAGACATCATTGTATTAATAGTATTTTTGAACCAGCACAGAAACAGGTCATTAGCCCTTCATTGTGTTCAATGTTCCACACAAGTTTTCACCCATCCCTCTCCAACAGATAATTAGAAGGCTTATCCTAAAATGGATCTGTTTGACTTGCCTCATTTATTCCTTGCAGCACCAAGTTCCCCATTTTCTGGGAGACCCCTGAATTCCCTGTTCGGTTTATTACAGACTGTCTAATAATTATGGCCACTCATTTCAACCTCCTTGACTGATGGAAACATCTTCGATCTTGTGAAACTGTTTTGGAATTTTAAAGGGCTCTAACAGCTCATCCCTCAAATTCCTCTCAGAGTTGTACGGCATGGTTAATCTCCTTCGCACCCCTTCCAGTGTGACCACATCTCTTCTATACTGTGGTGGCCAGAACTGCACATAGATAGCTGTGGTCCATCCAACGCTCATACAACTCTGACATAACTTCCATGACCTTATAATCTCTGCCTCAACTGATAAAGGCAAGTGTTCCATCTACTGGATGTAGGTTTGCTCGCTGAGCTGGAAGATTCGTTTCCAGACGTTTCGTCACCCTACTAGGTAACATCTTCAGTAGGCCTCTGGGTGAAGTACTGCTGATAATTTCTGCTTTCTATTTATATGTTTGGGTTTCTTTGGGTTGGTGATGTCATTTCCTGTGGTGATGCCATTTCCTGTTCTTTTTCTCAGAGGGTAGTAGATGGGGTCTAACGCGATGTGTTGGTTGATAAAGTTCCAGTTGGAATGCCATGCTTCCAGGAATTCTCATGCGTGTCTCTATTTGGCTTGTCCTAGGATGGCTGTGTTGTCCCAGTCGACTCTATCAACAAACACATCGAGTCAGACCCCATCTACCACCCCCTGAGAAAAAGAACAGGAAATGACATCACCACAGGAAACGGCATCACCAACCCAAAGAAACCCAAACATATAAATACAAAGCAGGAATTATCAGCAGTGCTTTGCCTGGCGGCCCACCGAAGATTTCACCTAATAGGGTGACGAAACGTCTGGAAATGAACCTTCCAGCTCAGCGAGCAAACCCACATCCAGAACCTTAATCTGAGCTACAAATCTTCTAAACATTTGCTATGTCCCATCAACCTTCTCCACTACCCTGTGAGCCTGTCCTTCAGGGATCTGTGGATAAACACGCTAAATAAATTTGAATTGGGTTTATCGTTATGTGTACTCAAGTACAGAAGTACAAGTGAAAAGTTTAAAATGTCTCCCCTCACGGCCCCATCTCAGGGACAAAGTACCTCGGTACAAATCTTCTGGAGAAATAAAGAAAAAATGCAGTTTTGTAAGTCGGCTCAGCTGCAGTTTCATTGAATAGCAGAGTGGATTCAAAGGGCTGAATGATCAACTCCTGTTTCTAATTCTTGTGACGTGAAACAGTTGGAAAGTGAAAAGTATTGACTGGACGCTGGAATCCCCCCAAACGGAAAATGTCGTGGAAATGTTCAAAAATCCATTCTTACCTCTGAATCATTCCCAAATGGTCCCACGTAGTTGCGACAGTCAAGAAGGCACAACAACACCTCCTCTTCCTCAGGCAGCTCAGGGAATCCAGCATGTCCATAAGGAACCTCATCAACTTTGACAGATGCACCATTGAAAGCACGCTGTCTGGGTGCATAACGGGCTGGTACGCCAACTGCTCTGCCCAGGACTATAAGAAACTATGGAAGGTGGTGTGCACAGCCCAGACCATCACTGAAGCTGATCTTCCATCCACTGAGAAAGTGAAGACTGCAGCTGCTGGAGATCAGAGTCGAGAGTGTGGCAGCATCTGAAGAGGAAGAGAATTGACATCCTGATGAAGGACTTATGCCCGAAACGTTGATTCTCCTGCTCCTCGATTGCTGCCTGACCCGCTGTTCTTTTCCAGCACCACACTCTCCATGGACTCCATTTACACGGCTCGCTGCTGCGAAAAGGCTGCCAAAATCCTCAAGGACCCCTCCCATCCAGGTAACGATCTCCTACAGCCTCTTCCATCAGGCAGAAGATACAGAAGCCTGAACACATTCACCAGTACATTCAGGAACAGCTTTTCCCCAGCCATTATTAGACTGATGAAAGAACTCTGTAACCTCCAATAATGCTGATCTTGTTAACATTGTTATCACCTTGTGCATGCCCTATGCAATGTGACCTTTATGCCTCTGTCTAAGTCTTTTTACCTGTACATCCTTGGTGACTATGATCTGCCTGTACTGCTCATTTCACATTAGTTCGGTACACATGATAATAAATCAATCAATTAATCAATGTAACCCAGTACCTCCCCTCCACATCAAATACAATCTAGTCAGTATCGCTCAGGACTGATAGCTGATAAACCAGGGGCAATGACTGAATCAGGTGGTCAGTCCATTTGGCAGTGTCAGATATGAGCAGCTTGGCACCAGAATAACTCATAGAGTTATACAGCATGGAACATAGTCCATGCCGAACATAGTCCCAAACTAAACTGGTCCCACCCTGCCTGCAGTTGGTCTGTATCCCTCCAAATATTTCTCATTCATGTATTTATCCAAATGGCTTTTAAACATTGTAACTGTACCAGCATCCATCCATCACTTCCTCCGGCAGCTCATTCCCAACACATTCTGTGTAAAACAGTTGGCCCTCATGTCTTTTTAAAATCTCTCTCCTCGCACCTTAAAAATATCTCCTGTAGTCTTGAAATCTCCCACCTGAGGGAAAAGATGCCACTCATCTTATCCGTGCCCCTCATGATTTTATACGCCTCTGTCAGGTCACCTCTCAACCTCCTACGCTCCAGTGAAAAAAAGTCCAAGCCTCTCTCTATAATACAAACCCTCCATTTCTGGCAACATCCTGGTAAACCTCTTCTGAACCCTCCCCAGCTTAATCATATCCTTCCTACAACGGGGTGTCCGGAACTGGACACAGCCTTCCAGAAGAAGCTCATCAATGTCCTGTACAATCTCAACATGATGCCCCCACTCCAATAATCAAAGGTCTGAGCAATGAAGGCAAGCATGCTCTTAACTACCTTATCTATATGTGATGCAAACTACAAAGAACAAGGTACCCGAACCCCTAGGTCTCTCTGTTCTACTATACTGCCCAAGGCCCTATGTTTAGTCGTATAAGTCTGTCTGTGTTTTTTTTTCTGAAACGCAATACCTCACATTTATCCAAATTAAACTCCACTTCAGCCCATTGACCCAAATGATCAAGGTGTCTTTGTAACCTTTGATAATCCTCTTCACTTTCCACTACACCACCAATCTAGGTGACATCTGCAAACTTACTAACCATGCTTTCTATATTCTTGTCGAAATCATTTGTATAAATGACAAACAAAAGTGAACCTGGTGCGGGTCACTGCTGGTCAAGGGTCTCCAGTCTGAAAACAACCCTCTACCATTCCTGTAGACCAAAGTCAGACCCATCCAGGGCTATGCCAACTGCAAACCTGGCAAAATCAAATCTACTAAAACTAGAATAAATCCACCGCTGCAAGCTAAGCTTCCTGAAGTGTCCTGGCGAACAGCAACTCTGGCTTGCAGCTTGCTGAAAAAGCTTGGGAAAAAAAATCACAACAATTATTCAAGTGGCTTTGCAGGGCATTAACATCAGCGGACAGCCTTGAGAGATTACCAAGGACATGTTAACCTCACAGACCTGATTCCCATCCCTGATGGGTCCTCATTCTGAGATTTTCTTTACCGCTGGCATGTAAACATGAGTTACATAAGCAAAGTGACCATCTGGGCCGGAGCCCGGGAAGTTTAATTTGCCAATTCCCCCGGGAACTAGCTGCCTTTAACCTCCGGGCTGCTGAGTAATTGAGAACTGGCTAGACGTCAAGTAACTCAGTTTTGCTTGGTGAGGGCGCGCAGTTGACCAATCTCTCTCTCTCTCTCTCTCTCTCTCAGTCTGTGCTAAAATGTTATAAACACGGGGTAAATGACATGCAAGTGTTGGATTAGAACCAGTCAGCAGGGCTGCAGAGGTCATAACCATCAGGAAAAACAAACAGCCAAGGCTGAAATGGTAAACAATAACATTGTGGAAGTGTACAGCAACTTGCAGAATAGAAGCGACGGGAAGCTTCCACCTTGTTCAACTGTTACAGAGTCATGCAACATGGAAACAGAGCGTTCGGTCCATCTCATCCACACTGTAAATGTTCCCAAACTAAACTAAACTAGTCCCACTTGCCTGCCTTTGACTCATATCCCTCCAGACCTTTCCTGCTCATGAATTTAAGTTTTAAATGTTGCAGCTGTACCTGCATCCACCACTCCCCACACATGAACCATTCTCCTGTGTGAAAAAGTTACCCCTCGGGTCCTTTTTAAACCTTTCTCCTCCTGCCTTAAACCTACGCCCCCTGAAATTTGTATTCCCCCACCCTAGGGAAAAGACCTTTACTATTCACCTGCTCTGTGACCCTCATGATTTTATAAACATCTATAAGGTCATCCCTCAACCTCCCATACTTCAGGGAAAAATGTCTCAGTCCTTCCAGTCAATTTTTACGTTTCAACTCCTTTCCCTTCCTCCCTCTCTCTCTTCCATTCAAGGTGTGGAGGGGCTGGAAAAAAAAGAGAAAATGATGGAAAATCTCAGCAAGTCTGGCAGCATCTGTAAGGAGAGAAAAGAGCTAACGTTTCGAGTCTAACTGACCCTTTGTCAAAGTTATTATATGTGGAGGGGCTTGTGTTGGGCTGGGGTGGGCAAAGTTAAAGATCACAACATCAGGTTATAGTCCAAAAGGTTTAGAATTAGAATTCCTCCAGCTCTTCACTCCAACAAGTCCACATTGACCCTCTGAAGAGTAAACCACCCAGACCCATTACTCTACATTTCCCCTTGACTCTTAACCTACACATCACTGAACGCAATGGGCAATTTAGCATGGCCAATTCAACCTAACCTGCACATCTTTGGACTGTGGGAGGAAATCAGAGCACCCGGAGGAAACCCATACATCAAGGGGAGAATGTGCAAACTCCACACGGACAGTCGCCTGAGGCTGGAATCGAACCCAGGTCCCTGGCGCTGTGAGGCAACAGTGCTAACCACTGAGCCATCGTGCCGCCCCATTTATCTGGAAGCACTAGCTTTCGGAGCGCTGCTCCTTCATCAAGGTAGCTGTGAAGGTGACAGTTCTATCTCTCCTTCTCGCCTTTCCTTTACTCTGACAGCTTTTGCCTGAACCTCCAATGCCACTCAGTGCTCTGCCAGGCCCTGGCGATGTTTGACCCTCTCGAACTAATCACAGACCATTACGCTGAGATACAAGGGGACAGAAAGAGACTCAAACAGAAACTGTCCCACGAGGAAAAAGCAGTATCTCAGTGAGAATTTGGTCCTGTCCTGCCGTACGTTCAAATGGGCAACATAGGAGCAGCATAAGGCCATTCAGTCCATCAGACCTGTTCTGCCTTTTGTTAGGACTATGGCTGATCCAATTTTGCTCTCCACTGCCGATTCTGGTCTGTCTCCTTGTTTCTATTGGAAGTAGAATTTAAGGTGATATCACATGGGAAGTCCAGAGATTGCAGGTAGAACCCCTACAGTGTGGAAGCAGGCCATTTGACCCATCAAGCCAATACTGACATTCCAAAAAGCAGCTCAGCCAGATCCACACCATCCCTGTAGCCCTGCATTTCTTCTGACTAACCCACCTCAGCCTTCGCATCCCTGGACATTGTGGGGCAATTTTAGCCTGACCAATCCAGCTAGCCTGCACGTCTTTGGATTGTGGGAAGAAACCCACGCAGACACGGGGAGAATGTGCAAACTCCATGCAGTCAGCCATGGGAGGATGGAATCGAACCCAGGTCCCTGGCGCTGGGAGGCTAACCACTGAGCCCTAGATGGAGATGCTCCCATTATATCCCAGCATCCCTCGGTGACATTTCTCGTGGCTCAAGATGCTTTCTCAGCCTCTACACTTGGTCTTGATGTATTTTGAGCAGGCATTTGCAGCAGAGACAGAGACAAGGAGCTGGTGTGTGCTGCTGACTTACAGTAAACACTCAGAAACAGATCGGGAGGTCAGCCGACTCACTCAGCAGAACATTCCGTCTTGTCATCCTGAGTAGCGCCCGGATCTTTCGAAGCCAGACCAACACCCGCACGACAATGTCCGAAGTAAACAGTGCAAAAGCGGGGGTCAGGGTGATCCTTCCAAGAATGCAGAGTGACCACAGTCTCTGTCCAACAACGCAGAGCAGAGAGTGGGAAAGCCCAGCCTCATTGGCCCGGATTGTGGTGAGCTCCGTTCCGGCACGGCCAGGACTCAGAGCAAAACCACGTCACAAACACAGCCTTCCGTGTTATCATTAAAAAACTTGGCTGCCCAAGAAAGGGAAGATTCCTGCTTCTTCTGTTCAAAATAAACATCGCCACTGCCAGGGTGCAGTGGGAAACAACCATAAACTATCCCCAGAGAAGGCTCAGCTGGACAGTTTGTCCCTTTTGTTCCATTATTTGCTGTAAATGTAACCCCAGATTATAGCCATCACACAGCAACTCCAGCCCGAAAGATCGTTCGGAGAGGGATGGATTTCCGTTTTCCAGTGTGTGGCATTCCTGATGGATAGGACATATACTCCTGGGAAATAGCTTCACAACCTAATGGGGAAGGAGTACTCAATGAATGGCAACTCACTGGGAAGCTCAAAGGAACACATCTTGGGTGCTTACCCATTGATCCCTAAACGTGGAAGGACAGGTTCACAGAGTCATAGAGATGAACAGCATGAAAACGGACCCTTCATTCCAACTTGTCCATGCCAACCAGGTATCAGAAATGAATCTAGACCTATTTGTCAGCACTTGGTCCATATCCCTCCAAACCCTTCCTGTTCATATACCCATCCAGATGCCTTATAACTGTTGTAACTGCACCAGCCTCCATCACTTGCTCCGGCAGCTCATTCCATACACGTACCACCCTCTGTGTGAGAAAGTTGCCTTTAGGTCCCTTTTAAATCTTTCCTGTCTCACCTTAAACGTATGCCCTCTAGTTCTGAACTCCCCTAACTTGGTAAAGACCTTCTCTCTATTCACCCTGTCCATGCTTCTCATGATTCCATAAACGTCTGTAAGGTCACCCCTCAGCCTCTGATGCTCCAGGGAAAATAACCCCAGCCTATTCAGCCTCACCCTGTAGTTCAAACACTCCAACTCTGGCAACACCCTTGTGAATCTTTTCTGCACCCTTTCAAGTTTAACAACCTCCTTCCTAAAGCAGCAAGCAGGCACTATTCCAAAAGTGGCCTCACCAATGTCCTGTACAGCGGCAACATGTTATCCCAACACCTGTACTCAATGCACTGACCAATAAAGGAAAGTGTACTAAACACCCTCTTCACTATCCTGTTAAGCTGTAACTCCACCTTCTATGAACCATGAACTTGCTCCCCAAGGTCTCTTTGTTTGACTAATAGTAAGGTAGTTCATAAAAGCGCACAGGACACTTGCCTTTCTCAGGAGGAGAAAGTGAGGACTGCAGATGCTGGAGATCAGAGTCGAGAGTGTGGTGTTGGAAAAGCACAACAGGTCAGGCAGCATCTGAGAAGCAGGAGAATTGAAGTTTCAGACAAGAGCCCTTGAACTATCAGGAATGAGGCTTGTGGGCCGGGGTGGCTGAGAGATAAATGGGAGGGGGTTGGGGCTTAGGGGATGGTAGTTGAGAGCTGTAATAGGTCGATGGAGGTGGGGGTAAAAGTGATAGGTCAAAGAGGAGGATGGAGCAGATAGGTGAGAAGGAAGATGGACAGGTAGGACAGCTCATGAGGGTGGTGCCGAGTTGGGAGTTTGGATAAGGTGGGGGGGGAGGGGAAACATGAACAGGTTATAAGAGCGGTTGGAGCTGTCAGGACTTTGGTGAGGCCATAGTTGGAGCACTGTGCTCAGTTCTGGTCACCACACTGTAGGAAGGATGTGACCGCACTGCAGGGAGCGCAGAGGAGATTCACCAGGATGTTGCCTGGCATTTCAGCGATGAATAGAGGCTGGAGAAGCTGGTGTTGTTTTCAAAATTGCAGACAAGTCTGAGAGGTGATCTGATTGAGAAGTATAACATTATGAGGGGCATAGACAGGGCAGATAGAAAGCAGCTGTCCCCCCGTCAAAGGGTCAACAATAAGGGAGGACACTATTATGTTGATAGTAAGCTTGGTATTGCTAATGTTGATCTTACTTTGCACAGTTGTAACCTTTTTATGCCTCTCTCTGTCTATGATCCTTGTTTGTTATGATCTGTACCATTCACAAACCAAAACCTTTCACTTTACTTGGGTACATGTGACTGCAATAAATCAAATTCAAATTTAAAGTGGAAGGTAGGAGGACTGGAGGAAAAATATTTTGACCCAGAACGTGGTGGTGGTGGTGTAGAATGCATTGCCTGGGAGGGCGATTGAGATGGGAAACCTCACAAGCTTCAAACAGTACTTGGATGAGCACTTGAAATGTTATAACAATCAGGCTATGGGCTGAGTGCGGGCAGGTGGGACTAGAGTAGGTAGCAACGCATGTGCTGCAGTACAGACTCAATGCACCAAAGGCCCTATTCTCTTCTGCACAACTGTACTATTTTAGTTGCAATAATCGCCAACTGAGATGAAAAGATCGTTTCTCTCTTGCCAAATATGATCTCAGATATCGCATAAGCAGTTCACAGCAACAACTGACCGCTGAATTGTAACATCATAAACATTGTGGTGTCCCTGCACAGAGTAATTCCTGGAGCGCAGAGAGAGCGTGCTTGATTCAACAATTATCACGCCTCGCTTTGGCAGAGCATTCGAAATCAAGGCCCATTATTCCCCAAAATTATCAAATTTAATTAAATAAACTCAAAAGATTCATAAACCAAAAGGAAACAATCACATGGGGATGACGATATCGTTCTGTAGTCTTTGTTGCATTAGTTGGAGGGAAATGGGTCTGGGTGGGTTATTCTTTGGAGGGTCGGTGTGGACTGGTTGGGCCGAAGGGCCTGTTTCCACACTGTAGGGATTCTAATCTGATCTAATCTGTCGGCTGGATCATGCAGACCCAAAGGGTTCTTCTTAACTTTCCTTTTCCCAAATGCTTCTATTGGTTTGCAAGAAGCACGAGGTGGCTGGTTCATTTCTAACACATCTCCGACTTATCCAGTCCAAAGTCACAGCTTGCATTAATTGCTGAAGAGAAGACAAACTGGTTTGCTTCAGGTTGAAAGTGGCTTACGACAGAGAACTGGGAAATCATGTCTCATAAACTTGATTGAGTTTTTGAAGAAGTAACAAACAAGATTGATGAGGGCAAAGCAGTAGATGTGATCTATATGGACTTCAGTAAGGCATTCGACAAGGTTCCCAATGGGAGACTGATTAGCAAGGTTAGATCTTATGGAATATAGGGAGAACTAGCCATTTGGATACAGAACTGGCTCAAAGGTAGAAGACAGAGGGTGGTGGTGGAGGGTTGTTTTTCAGACTGGAGGCCTGTGGCCAGTGGAGTGCCACAAGGATCGGTGCTGGGTCCTCTACTTTTTGTCATTTACATAAATGATTTGGATGTGAGCATAAGAGGTACAGTTAGTAAGTTTGCAGATTACACCCAAATTGGAGGTGTAGTGGATAACGACGAGGTTTACCTCAGATTACAACAGGATATGGACCAGATGGGCCAATAGGCTGAGAAGTGGCAGATGGAGTTTAATTCAGATAAATGCGAGGTGCTGCATTTTGGGAAAGCAAATCTTAGCAGGACTTACACAGTTAATGGTAAGGTCCTAGGGAGTGTTGCTGAACAAAGAGACCTTGGAGTACAGGTTCATAGCTCCTTGAAAGTGGAGTCGCAGGTAGATAGGATAGTGAAGAAGGCATTTGGTATGCTTTCCTTTATTGGTCAGAGTATTGAGTTACAGGAGTTGGGAGGTCATGTTGCAGCTGTACAGGATATGGGTTAGGCCACTGTTGGAATATTGCATGCAATTCTGGTTTCCTTTCTATTGGAAAGATGTTGTGAAACTTGAAAGGGTTCAGAAAAGATTTTCAAGGATGATTTTCAAGGAGGGTTGGAGGATCTGAGCTACGGGGAGAGGCTGAACAGGCTGGGGCTGTTTTCCCTGGAGTGTCGGAGGCTGAGGGGTGACCTTACAGAGGTTTACAAAATTATGAGGGGTATGGATAGGGTTTTCCCTGGGGTCAGGGAGTCCAGAACAAGAGGGTATAGGTTTAGGGTGAGAGGGGAAAGATATAAAAGAGACCTAAGGGGCAACATTTTCATGCAGAGGGTGATACGTGTATGGAATGAGCTGCCAGAGGATGTGGTGGAGGCTGGTACAATGGCAACATTTAAGAGGCATTTGGATGGGTATATGAATAGGAAGGGTTTGGAGGGATATGGGCCGGGCGCGGGCAGGTGGGACTAGATTAGGTTGGGATATCTGGTTGGCCAGGACGGGTTGGACCAAAGTGTCTGTTTCCATGCTGTACACCTCTATGACTCTATGACTCTATAACTGGCAGAGAAAAGGACAGTCTTTTCGGCTGCTGCAGACACTCTGAATTCTCTCCTGGTCTGAACTAGCTTGTTTCTGTCTTGTTCACTAAGCATTCAGATGTTGATCAGTAATGCCCCTTTGTGTTTGATCACTGGTCCTTATCCAAAAACCAATCAGCCTCACTCGCAAACAACCCCTCAGCTCCAATTCGTCTGCACACTGATGGGGAAACACTGCCTCGCAAATACCAAGTTCCCTCCTTCAAAATCATGCATCCATCCTTGCCAATCATTGGGTTTCAAAATAGTTCCATCTTGTTTCAGTCCACAGTTTTAAAAAGTGCAAAAATGGTAAGACCCCATGTTTACACATTGTTAATTATGTTGGTCAAGGCTGCTGAAACACAAATTGCTAACTTAGCCAAACAGCAAGGGATGCTGGGTACATTGGCTAAGTAAAACTCTGAAGTCACAAAACCGAGAAACCAGACACAAACAACAAACAGAGGCTTAAGGTATGAGCATAGTGTAAAGGAGATATCCTGTTAACAGTCACTCTCTATGGACATATCTCATCAACTAAATGAAAAAGGGATGGTTATTCTCAATCAAGAACTAGACCCTCGAGCAAACAGGGCATTTAGCAATTTATAAAACCATCCAAACCATCGGTCGTCATGAAGCAGGATCTTCTGATTAGTCAAAGCTATAGAAAAATCCAGAAGCTCGGGGAAAAGATACAAAAACGTGATTTACATGGAGATGAGAAGGACACCCTCTGAGGACACCGGCATTCTGAGGAGACCTGAAGAAAGAGGGGGAGGGAAGAAGAGAGGAAGCAGTTTCGCAGTCCCACCAGAGATAGCAACAGAGAGATGGAGAGAGAGAGAGAGAGACTGCTTGAATCTACAAGAGACTTAGCAAATATTGGAAAGTATTGAGGGGACAAGATAGTATTGTTTAGTATGAAAGGCTATTTGAACTTGTTACCTACTGAAGCTGAGACTGTTTGCATTGGTATCCACTTGTGCTCACAGTAGTTTGACAGTTTTCAGTATTGTGGGGCACCTGGGCAAATTTGGTTGGAGTTGTCTCACTCGCTTAAGGAAGGATGAGATAACAGCTCCCCACCTTATTCTTTGCAAAATGTGTCACAAGGTGATTCACTTGAAATTCCATCCATGAGACGGCGTCCTCAAGAGCACAGGACAGCACTCCCTCGGCACTGCACCAACATCGGCCCAGGTTCCAGGTAGAATTCTCTGGAGTGAGGGCCTGAACTCGCAGTAGTCTGAGCCAGTGTGCTTCACCTGTCGGTGAGGAGCATCCAGGCAGAGGATTCAGGCAACTTTCAACCCAGTGTCTTGTTAGAATGTGACAGGGACACCAACTTGCCGCATACAGGGAAATAGCCCAATCTACAAAGCTCCCCTTAGGTTTGAGACTATGGATACAAAAAGAAACAGGAAGTTGAATTATGAGGAAAAAAGCATTTTTGATAAGGGATAGCATTACAGCTGTGCTGAGGGAGGATATTCCTGGAAATACATCCTGTGAAGTTATTTGTGTGGAACTGAGAAATAGGAAAGGGATGATCACCTTATTGGGATTGTATTATAGACGCCCTAATAGTCAGAGGGAAATTGAGAAGCAAACTTGTAAGGAGATCTCAGCGATCTGTAAGAACAATAGGGTTATGGTAGGGGATTTTAACTTTCCAAACATAGACTGGGACTGCCATAGTGTTAAGGATAAGATGGAGAGGAATTTGTTAAGTGTGTACAAGACAATTTTCTGATTCAGCATGTAGATGTACCTACTAGAGAAGGTGCAAAACTTGACCTACTCTTGGGAAATAAGGCAGGGCAGGTGACTGAGGTGTCAGTGAGGGAGCATTTTGGGGCCAGTGACCATAATTCTATTAAATTTAAAATAGTGATGGAAAAGGATAGACCAGATCTAAAAGTTGAAGTTCTAAATTGGAGAAAGGCCAATTTTGATGTTATTAGGCAAGAACTTTCAAAAGCTGATTGGAGGCAGATGTCGCAGGTAAAGAGACGGCTGGAAAATGGGAAGCTTTCAGAAATGAGATAACGAGAATCCAGAGACAGTATATTCCTGTCAGGGTGAAAGGGAAGGCTGGTAGTTATAGGGAATGCTGAATGACTAAAGAAATTGAGGGTTTGGTTAAGAAAAAGAAGGAAGCATATGCCAGGAATAGACATGATAGATCGAGTGAATCCTTAGAAGAGTATAAAGGAAGTAGGAGTATATGTAAGAGGGAAATCAGGAGGGCAAAACAGGGACATGAGATAGCTTTGGCAAATAGAGTTTAAAAGAATCCAAAGGGTTTTTACAAATATATTAAGGACAAAAGGGTAACTAGGAAGAGAATAGGGCCCCTCAAAGATCAGCAAGACAGCCTTTGTGTGGAACCGCAGGAGATGGGGGAGATACTAAATGGGTATTTTGTATCAGTGTTCACTATGGAAAAGGATATGGAAGATATAGACTGTAGGGAAATAGATGGTGACATCTTGAAAATGTCCAGATTACAGAGGAGGAAGTGCTGGATGTCTTGAACACATAAAGGTGTATAAATCTCCAGGACTTGATCAGGTGTACCTGAGAACTCTGTGGGAAGCTAGAGAAGTGATTGCTGGGCCTCTTGCTGAGATATTTGCATCATCGATAGTCACAGGTGAGGTGCCAGAAGACTGGAGATTGGAAAACGTGGTCCAACTGTTTAAGAAGGGCGGTAAGGACAAACCAGGGAACTATAGACCAGTGAGCCCAACGTTGGTGGTGGGTAAGTTGTTGGAGGGAATCCTGAGGGACAGGATGTATAGTACATGTAATTGGAAAGGTAAGGACTGATTTTGGATAGTCAACATGGCTTTGTATATGGGAAATCATGTCTCACAAACTTGATTGAGTTTTTTGAAGAAGTAACAAAGAGGATTGATGAGGGCAGAGCAGTAGACATGATCTATATGGACTTCAGTAAGGCTTTCGACAAGGTTTCTCATGGGAGACTGATTAGCAAGGTTAGATCTCATGGAATACAGGGCAAACTAGCCATTTGGATACAGAACTGGCTCAAAGGTAGAAGGCAGAGGGTGGTGGTGGAGGGTTGTTTTTCAGACTGGAGGCCTGTGAACAGTGGAGTGCCACAAGGATCGGTGCTGGGCCCTCTACTTTTTGTCATTTACATGATTTGGATGCGAGCATAAGAGGCACACTTAATAAGTTGGCAGATGGCACCATAATTGGAAGTATAGTGGACAGCGAAGAGGATTACCTCAGATTACAACAGGATATGGACGAGATGGGCCAATGGGCTGAGAAGTGTCAGATGGAATTTAATTCAGATAAATGCGGGTGCTGCATTTTGGGAAAGCAAATCTTAGCAGGACTTATACACTTAATTGTAAGGTCCTAGGGAGTGTTGCTGAACAAAGAGACCTTGGAGTGCAGGTTCATAGCTCCTTGAAAATGGAGTCACAGGTAGATAGGATAGTGAAGAAGGCGTTTGGTATACTTTCCTTTATTGCTCAGTGTATTGAGTACACGGGTTGGAAGGTCATGTTTCGGCTGTACAGGACATTGGTTAGGCCACTTTGGAATATTGCATGCAATTCTGGTCTCCTTTCTATTGGAAAGATGTTGTGAAACTTGAAAGGGTTCAGAAAAGATTTTCAAGGATGTTGCCAGGGTTGGAGGATTTGAGCTGTAGGGAGAGGTTGAATAGGCTGGGGCTGTTTTCCCTGGAGGGTCGGAGGCTGAGGGATGACCTTATTGAGGGTTATAAAATCATGAGAGGCAGGGATAGAATAAATAGACAAAGTCTCTTCCCTAGGGTGGGGGAGTCCAGAACTAGAGGGCATAAGTTTAGGGTGAGAGGGGAAAGATATAAAAGAGATTTCAGGGGCATCTTTTTCACACAGAGGGTGGTACGTGTATGGAATGAGCTGCCAGAGGAAGTGGTGGAGGCTGGTACAATTACAACATTGAAATGGTATTTGGATGGGTATATGAATAGAAAGGGTTTTGAGGGATATGGGCCATGTGCTGGCAGGTGGGACTACATTGGGTTGGGATATCTGGTCGGCATGGACGGGTTGGACCGAAGGATCTGTTTCCGCACTGTACATCTCTATGACTCCATGACTGTAAGTGTGTTGCTTTGTGAGATGTGGGTTTCTCTGGTCAGTAAATTGCACATCCCTCGTAGCCCTTGAAAAACTACCGCGTGGGGGTTTGGGTGGGGTTGAGGGCAGACCCACAGTGCTGTTTGGAAGTTCAAAGGTTTTGATCCAGCGACTCTGAAGAAATGGCGATATATTTTCAAGTCAGGGTGATATTTAGCTTTGAGGGGAACTTGCAGCTGGTGGTGCTCAGAGGAGTTTTGGTAAGTTACTGCAGTACATCTTGTAAATGGAACATGTTGTTGGTGGTTGAGGGATAGAGAGTTGAAGGAGATGGATGGGGTGTGAATTAAGAATTAGAATTCCTATGTGAGGAAACAGGCCCAATATCCTTCACCCCAGGCCCATCAGCCATTGAATCCATCACCTCAATCTGCTCTCCGAAGAAGATACAAACGAAAAAGCATAGCATTCCCTATTGTTGTGGGATTGGGTCCCGATGTGGGAAACACAATTCATTCGCACATTTTGCTTGCAATATTTCACGGGAGTGCAGAGAAAATTCTTCTCGATGTCCCAGACACTATTTATCCCTTTGATAACAGATCATTATCTCATTCTGCATGTGACACCTAACAGCGTTCCAGCTGTTGACCTTCGACCTCAGAGAGATGTGTTTTTAATGCAGAGGTATGAAGGGATATGGGCCAAAGGCTGGTATACTGAGTTAGGCCACAGATCGGCCTTGGTTTCAGTGAATGGCAGAACAGACTTGACAGGCTGAATGACCTACCCCTGTTCCTGTGTTGTACAAACTGAAGATGGTGGCTGCGTTTTGAAAGTGCTTCATTGACCGTAAGGTGATTTAAGAGCCCAGTGGTTGTGAGAGACATTCTAGAAATGTTTAGGTTCTTTTCCATAAGATGACATTGAGATTCCAGCCCACACCATCACTTCGAGACTGAGCAGCATGCCCTTTGGTTGACAGAAGACAGAGAGAAAGAGGGAGAGAGAGCGAGAGAGAGATAGAGAGGGTCAAACTGCCAAAGTTCAGATTCAGAACATGGCACACAATCAGAGACGAGAACGGGAAATGGGGAAGGGACAGGGCTGGGGGGTTTTGGAACTGGGAACATCCCACCATTAATAACAAGCTTGCCCCCTGAACCCTGGCAAGAGGCTGTGGCCATGTGTTTTGGAAGGTTTCCATTAATCAATGCAACTTGATTGCAGTGAAATATCCAGGACAAACCAGCCTCCGTGTTCCTCACTGCAAACCTTTCCCATGCCCCTTACAGTATGTTTAGTGGAGCACAGGAAGTTATGATAATTTCAGATACACCAGAGTTGCTGCAAAGCCAAAGGAGTGGGAAGAGCGAGTTTCAGACAGATGTCCTTCTGCCTCTTCATACAGAAAGTGATCCTAAACAGGTCATAGAATCATAGAGATG
The DNA here is from genome assembly GCF_037043375.1 of Chiloscyllium plagiosum. Classification (NCBI taxonomy): domain Eukaryota; kingdom Metazoa; phylum Chordata; class Chondrichthyes; order Orectolobiformes; family Hemiscylliidae; genus Chiloscyllium; species Chiloscyllium plagiosum. The sequence continues at coordinate 145,741,954 of NW_028270141.1, read as the reverse complement.
TACAGCACGGAAACAGACCCTTTGGTCCAATTCGTCCATGTCAACCAGATATCCTAAAATAATCTAGGCCCATTTGCCAGCATTTGGCCCATCTCCCTGTAAACCCTTCCTATTCATATACCCATCCAAATGCCTTTTAAATGCTGCAATAGTACCAGCCTCCACCACTTCCTCTGGCAGCTCATTCCATACACGTACCACCCTCTGCGTGAAAAGGTTGCTCCTTAGGTCCCTTTTAGATCCTTCCCCTCTCACCCTAAACCTACGCCCTCTAGTTCTGGACTCCCCTACCCTGGGGAAAGTTCATGGCTATTTACCCTATCCATGCCCCTCATGATTTTATCAACTTCTATAAGGTCACCCCGCAGCCTCTGATGCTGCAGGGAAAACAGCCCCAGCCTATTCAACCTCTCCCAACTGCTCAAACCCTCCAACCCCGGCAACATCCTTGTAAATCTTTTCTGAACCCTTTCAAGTTTCGCACCATCCTTCCAGTAGCAGGGAGACCAGAAATGAAGGTAGGATTTACCATTCACTATCGGGCGAGGGGAGGGTGGTGAATGTGGCAAGTTTGGTGAGATTCAGTAAGAAGTTCTCATGACAGGAAACCCTCCAAAAAAAACAGTTCTGAGGAAGAGCCACTGGACGCGGAACGTTAACTCTGACTTCTCTTCACAAATGCTAAACTTTTCCAGCAGCTTGTTTTTCGTTTCTGATTTACAGGTGGCCGAGAGTTTTTAAGTTCCTGGGAGTGAATCTCACCAACAAACTGTCCCGGTCCATCCACATGGACGCTACAGTCAAGAAAGCTCAACAACGCCTTCCCTTCTTCAGGAGGCTAAGGAAATTCAGCATGTCCACAATGACTTTTTCTACAGTTGCACCATAGAAAGCATCCTGTCTGGGTGCATCACAGCTTAGTATGGCAACCGCTCAGCCCAAGACTGTATAAAAACTACAGAAAATTTGTGAACACAGCTCAGTCCATCACGTGAACCAGCCTTCCATCCATTAACTGCATTTATACGTCCTGCTACCTTGGGAAAGCTACTATCAGAATCAAAGATGCCACCCACCCTGTTATACTCTCTTCACCCTCTTTCATCTGGCAGAAGATACAAAAGCTTAAACACACGTACCAACAGATTCAAGAACAGCTTCTTCCCTGCTGTTACCAGACTTTTGAAAGGGCCTCTCATATATCTCCCCTCTCATAAGGGGGCGGCACAGTGGCTAGCACTGCTGCCTCACAGCGCCAGGGTCCTGGGTTCAATTCCCGCCCCAGGCAACTATCTGTGTGGAGTTTGCACATTCTCCCTGTGTCTGCTCTGGTTTCCTCCCACAGTCCAAAACTGTGCAGGTTAGGTGAATTGGCCAGGCTAAATTGCCCGTAGTGTTAGGTGAAGGGGTAAATGTAGGGGAATGGGTCTGGGTGGGTTGCTCTTCGGAGGGTTGGTGTGGACCGAAGGGCCTGTTTCCACACTGTAAATAATCTAATCATATTAGATATGATCATTCCCTGCATCTTCTCTGTGGCTGTAACACTATATTCTTCTCTATTACCCTGATAATAGCATCCCTACAGTGTAGAACAGGCCATTCAGCCCAACAAGTCTGATTGACCGAAGAACATCCCAGCCAGACTCACACCCCTACCCTCTCCCTGTAAGTCCACATTTCCCATGGATAATCGACCTAACCTGCATATCTTTGAATGCTGAGCCACCATGATCTATTTATGTAAGGTATGATTTGTCTGGTTAGTGCGTAAAACAATACTTTTCACTGCTTGACAATAGCAGCTATGAGAGAAGATTGGACAGGTTGGGTAAACATTAGAACTGAGGCAGCTCAGGGATGCTTTCGTCAAGAGGAACAAAATAAGATCATTTTGGTATGTCACACTCCACATTAGGAAGTGCCAATCGGGTTCAACAATAACAAGCCTCACACACACACACAGAGTCTCACACTCACACACCCCCCCCCACACACACAGACACACACACATGCACACAGTCTCATACACACATACACAGACACACATACACACACACACGTGCACAGACACACACACACATGCACATAGACACACACAAGAGACACACGCACACATGCACAGACACACACACACACAGACAGACACACATACACATGCATGCACACACATACATACAGGCATACACACAGAGGCATACACATACACAGACATACAGACAGACACAAACATACACACAGACATACACATACTGATATGCACACAAGGACACATGCAGACAGAGATAGAATCACACAAATATACAGATCAGACACATAACAGACAGAGACATAGACACACTCACACACGCACATACATAAGTGTATGTAGACACGTATTCATACGGATGGCATGGTGGTTCAGTGGTTAGCACTGCTGCCTCACAGCACCAGGGACCCGGGTATGATTCCAGCCTCAGGCGACTATCTATGTGCAGTTTGCACATTTTCCTGGTGTCTGAGTAGGTTTCCTCCGAGTGCTCTGGTTTCCTCCCACAATCCAAATTTGTGCAGGTGATGGTGGTTTGGCCATGCTAAACTGACCATAGTGTTCAGGGATGTGTGGGCTAGGTGCATTAGTCTTGGGTAAATGTAGAGTAATAGGGGAATGGATCTGGGTGGGTTACTCTTCGAAGGGTCGGTGTGGACTTGTTGGGCCAAATGGCCTGTTTCCACACTGTAGAGCTTCTAAGATGGTATGGCCATTTATAGAAACTCCAGTATTCAATTTGATGGGCCCAGTGCTTTGATTAAAAAGGACCTTTTGCGTCACACTTGAGCATGGAAGCAGTTTCACTCTGCGTGCACTGCACATGGATGGCGAAGAGATTGTAAATGAAATGGAGCCAGAGTTTGCAAATGGCCGCTTCCAGTATTGGGCCCTCCCAAGTCCTGTTATCCAGGAAACATGGATCCTTTGCTTCTGCCCATCAAACTGATACTGCCTCCCTCCACTGTGCCTGCTGCCCCAGGTATTTTCTAGTCTCAGGTAATGCCCAGAGATTGGCAAGTGATGGCCAGGAACGTGGCTGTGCCGACGAACACTGGGCTTCTCCTGGGCATGGGTAATCAGCACCTATCCAAAACCTCTATGTCTTCTTTTTACCTTCCTCCACCTTATGTTTAGCCAGTGTGGAGAGCCACCACATTGAAGTCCTCCCTGTCCCTTCAACTAGACATTATACCTTAATGAAGCCTACCTTGCTCCCTCTGTTGAGGGCATATTGATGGTGACCTTTAACCCACCATCCATTCAACATCTCATGGCCCTGTCGGTGTGCTTGTCAGTGTGATTGTCTACAGTTCTGGTTGCCATATTAGAATCATAGAGATGTACAGCACGGAAACAGACCCTTCGGTCTATTGTGTCCATGCTGACCAGATATGCCAACCTAATCTAGTCCTATTTGCCAGCACCTGGCCCATATCCCTCTAAACCCTTTCTATTCATATACCCATCCAGATACCTTTTAGATGCTGTAATTTTACCAGCCCCAACCACTTTCTCTGGCAGCTCTTTCCATACATGCACCACCCCTCTACATGAAAACATAGCCCCCCAGGTCCCTTTTAAATTTGTCTCCTCTCACCCAAAACCTATATCCTCTATTTCTGAACCCTCCCCCGCCCCAAGGAAAAAGTCTATTTATCCTATCCATGCCCCCTCATGATTTTATACACCTCTATAAGATCAGCCCTCAGCCTCCGACACTCCAGGGAAAACAGCCCCAGCCTGTTCAGCCTCTCCCTACAGCTCAAACCCTCCAACCCTGGCAACATCCTTGTTAATCTTTTCTGAACCCTTTCAAGTTTCACAACATCCTTCCTATAGGAAGGAGACCAGAATTGCACAGAATATTCGAAAAGTGGCCTAACCGATGTCCTGTACAGCCGCAACATGACCTCCCAACTCCTGTACTCAATACTCTGACCAATAAAGGAAAGCATACCAAATACCTTCTTCACTATCCTATCTACCTGCGACTCCACTTTCATGGAATTATGAACCTGCACTCCAATCTCTTTGTTCAGCAGCACTCCCGAGGACCTTACCATTACCAGGAGGATGTGGAGACTTTGACTGATACAAAGTCCAGTTCAAACGTCACCCCTCAGCCTCTTGACCTCCTTTGGCTCTGAGTCTGACCCTGTCTCAATGTTAAATATTTTCAGATATCAGCCTGACCCAGCCCTTCTCCATTTCCATAGCCTCTTCAAATCCCACCAGCCTCCAAGATGTCCACCCTGTTCTAAAAGTGGTCTCTTGAGCTGCCTTGAGTTTAACCCTCTGGTATAGACATCCTGGGGGTCTTCAGCTCCATCGCCCGAGTATAAACTTGCATGTTTTCTCCTTTGAAATGCTCTTGAAAGCCCACCTGGTGAATTGGTCTCCCATTTGACATCTCCTTTTGCGTCAAGGCATCAGAGGTTGTCCCAATTGCTCCCGCGAGGTGCCTCGGGACGTTTCCCGCAGCGGAGGTGCTACGTAAGTGCAGTTTTATTGTTGTTGACCTCTGAGGGACTGCGAGGTCCTGGGACCTCTCTCTCTCAAAATGTGTAATGCGGAGAAAGCTGGGCAGGATCCAGGCCTCTGTGGGGCCTCCCTAGGGAATGTCACTTCCTGCCAAGTCAAAACACAGGACAGAATAACTCTCAAGCAAGGCTGGATTGAACACTAGCTTCTGTCACAGACGTAGAAAACCCATCATGAAGATGCACAGCATCCAAACCCACAATTACTGCGGCTTTGTAACCGATGCAAATGAACATATTGGAAGCCAAACATTGACCTTCTTGCTCTGGACCTGGAGAGAACGCCAACTTCGACCGATCTTACTTAGGTCTTTCGCGAAACTCCTCTCTTATTTCTCTGCAGTTCTTATAAACTTCTCCCTCTGGCCTTCTCGTCCTTTCCCATCCCACTCGAAGCCTCTCCCCTCGTTCTCTGGGCACCTTCCCCTTTGTTGTTGCTGGTTCCCACAGTCTGTAGGCCTCAGGCCAGCTGAACTAGCACAGATGTTTGCAGAAACAGAGCTTACCCCTCCCGCCACAGCCCAGTTCCTGAAGAACAAACAAATTCAAAAATAAAAATGACCAGCGTTGTCCCTTTTGGAAGTCCTCAGCCATTTCAGCTGGCTGTGTGTGACGCTGCCATGTTGGTTCCCCTGAGACTAAGATTTCTTGAGGTCCCCCCACCCATGCTCTCTCTGTCCCGCTGGAGTATATCGTTTGAAGTGACAATGGCCATTGCCAGAGGCGGGTCTGGCAGAGGGAAAGCACAGATGCTGCCAGACCTGTTGAGTTTCTCCAGTTTTTTTGTTTCAGATCTCCAGCATCCCACAATCCCTTATTTCAATGCGACTTGAAGCACGGTCAATTTTTCAATTGAGGGAGGTGCACACCACAAGGTCCCAAAGAAAAGCACAAATGAGTGAGCACGATTTTTCTTATCCCTTAGTGATGAGTGAAGGGGTGAAGGACTCTGGGTGAAACTGCCTTTTTTTAAGGTTTTCTGCAAAATTGTGTCACTTTACGTCCATTCAGGGAGGGTCCAGTGTTCAACCTCTTTGGAATGGTGACAGAGAGGGCATTCCCTCAGTGTAACACAGTCATTGCAGACCAGATTCTGTGAGCATGTTATGGCTCCCCTGTGAACTTCTGGCAAGCGCACTAGCATGGACACAGATTCCTGGCCTCAGCGTGGGCTCAGACTCCCGGCCTCAGTGTGGGCTCAGACTCCCGGCCTCAGTGTGGGACTTAGACACCCGGTCGCAGCGTGGACTGAGACTCCCGGGCTCAGTGTGGAATCAGACTTCCGGCATCAGTGGGGGACTTAGACTCCCACCCTCAGTGTGGGGCTCAGACTTCCGGCATCAGTGTGGGCTCAGACACAGCCTCAGTGTTAGTTTCAGACTCCCCTCCTCAGTGTTGCACTCAGACTCCCGTCCTCAGTGTGGGTCTCAGACTCCCAGCCTCAGTGTGGGACTCAGACTCCCGGACTCATTGTGGGCTCAGACCCCTGATCTCCACATGGACTCAGACACCTGACCTCAGTGTGGGACTCAGACTACCGGCCTCAGTGTGGCTGTCAGACTCCTGGTCTCAGCTTGGACTCAGACTCCCAGTTTCAGGGTCAGACTCAGACGCTCGGCCTCAGCTTGGTCTCAGATTCCCGGACTCAGTGTGGGACTCAGACTCCCAGACTCAGCACGGACTCAGACTCCCGGCCTCAGTGTGGGTCTCAGACTCCCGGCCTCAATGTGGACTCAGATTCCCGGACTCAGTGTGGGTTCAGACTCTCAGTCTCAGCACGGACTCAGACACCAGGCCACAGCGTGGGCTCAGACTCCCGGCCTCAGTGTGGGCTCAGTCTCCCGGCCTCAGTGTGAGACTCAGACTCCCGACCTCAGTGTGGACTCAGACTCCCGGCCTCAGGTTGGATCTCCGACATCCGGACTCAGTTTGGGCTCAGATACCCGGCCTCAGTGTGAGCTCAGACTCCCGGCCTCAGTGTGGGGCTCAGACTCCCGACCTCAGTGTGGTCTCATACTCCCAGCCTCAGTGTTGGTTCAGACTCTTGGCCTCATTGTGGACACAGACTCCCAACTTCAGTGTGGAGTCATACTCCCGGCCTCAATGTGGGCTCAGACTCCAGGCCTCAGTCTGGACTCAGACTCCCACCCTCAGTGTGGACTCAAACTCCTGGCCTCAGTGTGGACTCAGACTCCCGGCCTCAGTGTGGGATCAGACTCCCGGCCTCAGTGTTGGACTCAAACTCCTGGCCTCAGTGTGGACTCAGACTCCCGGCCTCAGTGTTGGACTCAGACTCCCGGCCTCAGTGTGGACTCAGACTCCCGGCCTCAGTGTGGACTCAGACTCCCGGCCTCAGTGTGGGACCTAGACTCCCGGCCTCAGTGTGGGACCTAGACTCCCGGCCTCAGTGTGGGCTCAGACTCCCGCCCTCAGTCTGGGACTCAGACTCCTGGTCTCGGTGTGGGATCGGACTCCTGGCCTCAGTGTGGGACTCAGATTCCGGGCCTCAGTGTTGGACTCAGACTCCTGGTCTCAGTGTGGGATCGGACTCCTGGCCTCAGTGTGGGACTCAGATTCCGGGCCTCAGTGTGGACACAGACTCCCAGCCTCAGAGTGGGTCTCAGACTCCCAGCCTCAGTGTGGGTCTCAGACACCCGGCCTCAGTGTGGGTCTCAGACACCCGGCCTCAGTGTGGGTCTCAGACAAACTGCCTCAGTGTGGACTCAGACTCCTGTCCTCAATGTAGACACAGACTCCCGGCCTCAGTGTGGGCTCAGGCTCCAGGCCTCAGTGGTGGACTCAGACTCCTGGCCTCAGTGTGGGGCTCAGACATCCGGCCTGAGCGTTGGACTCAGACTCCCGGCCTCAGTGTGGACTCAGACTTCCGGCCTCAGTGTGGGCTCTGACTCCCGGCCTCATTGTGTGCCCAGACACCCGGTCTCCACATGGATTCAGACTCCAGGCCTCAGTATGGGATCAGACTCCTGGCGTCAGCGTGGACCAAGACACACTGCCACAGTGTGGACCCAGAAACCCGGCCACAGCGGGGGCTCAGAGTCCCGGCCTCAGTGTGGAGTCGGACTCCCGGCCTCTGTGTTGGACTCAGTCTCCCGGCCTCAGTGTGGACTCAGACTCCCAGCCTCAGTGTGGACCAAGACACACTGCCACAGTGTGGACCCAGAAACCCGGCCTCAGCGTGGACTCAGAAACCCGTCCTCCGCGTGGATTCAGACTCGCAGCCTCAGTGTGGACTGAGACTCCCGGCCTCAGTGTGGACTCAGACTCCCGGCCTCAGTGTGGACTCAGACTCCCGGCCTCAGTGTGGACTCAGACTCCCGGCCTCAGTGTGGACTCAGACTCCCGGCCTCAGTGTGGGACCTAGACTCCCGGCCTCAGTGTGGGCTCAGACTCCTGGCCTCAGTGTGGACTCAGATTCCCGGCCTCAATGTGGACTGAGACTTCCGGCCTCAATGTGGACTCAGACTCTGGGCCTCAATGTGGACACAGACTCATGGTCTCGATGTGGAGCTCAGACTCCTTGCCTCAGCATGGACTCAGACTCCTGGCCTCAGTGGGGGGCTCAGAATCCCGGCCTCAGTGTGGGACTAAGAATCCCGGCCTCAGTGTGGACACAGACTCCCAGCTTCAGGGTCGGACTCAGACTCCCGGCCTCAGTGTGGACTCATACTCCCAGCCTCAGTGTGGGTTCAGACTCCTGGCCTCAGTGTGGACTCATACTCCCGGCCTCAGGGTGGGTGTCAGATTCCTGGTCTCAGTCTGGGACTCAGACTAACTGTCTCAGTGTGGGTCTCAGACAGACGGCCTCAGTGTGGGACTCAGACTCCCGGCCTCATTGTGTGCCCAAACCCCCGGTCTCCACATGGATTGAGACTCCCGGCCTCAGTGTGGACTCAGACTCCCGGACTCAGTGTGGGCTCAGACTCCAGGCCTCAGTCTGGACTCAGACTCCCACCCTCAGTGTGGACTCATACTTCCGGCCTCAGTGTGGACTCAGACTCCCGGCCTCAGTGTGGACTCAAACTCCTGGCCTCAGTGTGGACTCAGACTCCCGGCCTCAGTGTTGGACTCAGACTCCCGGCCTCAGTGTTGGACTCAGACTCCTGGCCTCAGTGTGGACTCAGACTCCCGGCCTCAGTGTGGGATCAGACTCCCGGCCTCAGTGTGGGGCTCAGAAACCCGTCCTCCGCGTGGATTCAGACTCGCAGCCTCAGCGTGGGACTCAGACACCCGGCCTCAGTGTTGGACTCAGACTCCCGGCCTCAGTGTGGACTCAGACTCCCGGCCTCAGTGTGGGATCAGACTCCCGGCCTCAGTGTGGGGCTCAGAAACCCGTCCTCCGCGTGGATTCAGACTCGCAGCCTCAGCGTGGGACTCAGACACCCGGCCTCAGTGTGGAACTCAGACTCCCGGCCTCAGTGTGGACTCAGACTCCCGGCCTCAGTGTGGGATCAGACTCCCGGCCTCAGTGTGGGGCTCAGAAACCCGTCCTCCGCGTGGATTCAGAGTCGCAGCCTCAGCGTGCGTCTCAGACACCCGGCCTCAGTGTGGACTGAGACTCCCGGTCTCAGCATGGACTGAGACTCCCGGACTCAGTGTGGAGTCAGTCTCCCGACCTCAGCATAGACTCAGACTCCCGGCCTCAGTGTGGACTCAGACTCCCGACCTCAGCATAGACTCAGACTCCCGGCCTCAGTGTGTACTCAGACCCCCGGCCTCAGTGTGGACTCAGACTCCCGGCCTCAGTGTGGGCTCAGACTCCCGGCCTCAGTGTGGACTCAGACTCCCGGCCTCAGTGTGGGCTCAGACTCCCGGCCTCAGTGTGGACTCAGACTCCCGACCTCAGCATAGACTCAGACTCCCGGCCTCAGTGTGTACTCAGACTCCCGGCCTCAGTGTGGACTCAGACTGCCGGCCTCAGTGTGGGCTCAGACTCCATGCCTCAGTCTGGACTCAGACTCCCACCCTCAGTGTGGGACTTAGACTTCTGGTCTCAGTATGGGGCTCAGACTCCCGGGCTCAGTGTGGGACTCAGAAACCCATCCTCCGCGTGGATTCAGACTCGCAGCCTCAGCGTGGGACTCAGACTCCCGGTCTCAGTGTGGGACTCAGACTCCCGGTCTCAGCGTAGACTGAGACTCCCGGACTCAGTGTGGAGTCAGACACACTGGGACTCAGAAACCCATCCTCCGCGTGGATTCAGACTCGCAGCCTCAGTGTGGACTCAGACTCACGGCCTTAGTATTGGACTCAGACTCCCGGTCTCAGCTTGGACTCAGACTATCGGACTCAGTGTTCGACTCAGACTCCCGCCCTCAGTGTGGGCTCAGACTTCAGGCCTCAGTGTGGGACTCAGACACCCGGCCTCAGTTTGGGTCTCAGACAAATGGCCTCACTGTGGGCTCAGACTCCCGGACTCAGTGTGGGGCTCAGACTCCCGGCCTAAGTGTTGGACTCACACTCCCAGCCTCAGTGTGGGTCTCAGATAACCGGCCTCAGTGTGAGCTCCGAAACCCGTCCTCCGCGTGGATTCAGACTCGCAGCCTCAGCGTGCGACTCAGACACCCGGCCTCAGTGTGGAGTCAGACACCAGGCCTCAGTGTGGGACTCAGACTCCTGGCCTCAGTGTGGGACTCTGACTCCTGGCCTCAGTGTGGACTCAAACTCCCGGACTCAGTGTGTGACTCAGACTCCCACCCTCAGTGTGGGACTTAGACTTCTGGTCTCAGTATGGGGCTCAGTCTCCCGCCCTCAGTGTGGGACTCAGAAACCTGTCCTCCGCGTGGATTCAGACCCCCATCCTCAGTGTGGGACTCAGACTCCCGGTCTCAGTGTGGGACTCAGACACCCGGCCTCAGTGTGGGATTCAGACTCCCGGTCTCAGCGTGGTCTGAGACTCCCGGCCTCAGTGTGGACTGAGACTCCCGGCCTCAATGTGGACTCAGACTCCTGACCTCAGCATAGACTCAGACTCCCGGCCTCAGTGTGTACTCAGACTCCTGGCCTCAGTGTGGACTCAGACTCCTGACCTCAGCATAGACTCAGACTCCCGGCCTCAGTGTGTACTCAGACTCCCGGCCTCAGTGTGGACTGAGACTCCCGGCCTCAATGTGGACTCAGACTCCTGACCTCAGCATAGACTCAGACTCCCGGCCTCAGTGTGTACTCAGACTCCTGGCCTCAGTGTGGACTCAGACTCCTGACCTCAGCATAGACTCAGACTCCCGGCCTCAGTGTGTACTCAGACTCCCGGCCTCAGTGTGGACTCAGACTGCCGGCCTCAGTGTGGGCTCAGACTCCAGGCCTCAGTCTGGACTCAGACTCCCACCCTCAGTGTGGGGCTCAGACGCGCAGCCTCAGCGTGGGACTCAGACTCCCGGTCTCAGTGTGGGACTCAGACTCCCGGTCTCAGCGTAGACTGAGACTCCCGGACTCAGTGTGGAGTCAGACACCAGGCCTCAGTGTGGACTCAGACTCACGGCCTTAGTATTGGACTCAGACTCCCGGTCTCAGCTTGGACTCAGACTATCGGACTCAGTGTTCGACTCAGACTCCCGCCCTCAGTGTGGGACTCAGACCCCCGGCCTCAGTGTGGGACTCAGACTTCCGGACTCAGTGTTGGACTCAGACTCCTGGTCTCAGTGTGGGATCAGACTCCTGGCCTCAGTGTGGGGCTCAGACTCCGAGCCTCAGTGTTGGACTCAGACTAACTGTCTCAGTGTGGGATTCAGACTCCCGGACTCAGAGTGGGTCTCAGACACTCGACCTCAGTGTGGGTCTCAGACACCCAGCCTCAGTTTGGGTCTCAGACAAATGGCCTCACTGTGGGCTCAGACTCCAGGTCTCAGTGTGGGGCTCAGACTCCCGGCCTAAGCGTTGGACTCAGACTCCCGGCCTCAGCGTGGGGCTCAGACTCATGGCCTCATTGTGGGCTCAGACCCCTGGTCGCCACATGGACTCATATTCCCGGCCTCAATGTGGACTCAGACTCCAGCCCTCAGCATGGACTCAGACTCATGGTCTCGGTGTGGGGCTCAGAATCCCGGCCTCAGCGTGGACTCAGACTCCAGCCCTCAGTCCGGGACTCAGACTCCCAGACTCAGTGTTGGACTCAGCCTCCCGGCCTCAGTGTAAGACTCACACTCCTGGTTTCAGTGTGGGACTCAGACTCCCGGCCTCAGTGTTGGACTCAGACTAACTGTCTCAGTGTGGGACTCAGACTCCCGGCCTCAGTCTGGGTGTCAGACACCTGGTCTCAGCATGGACTCAGACTCCCGGCCTCAGTGTGGGACTCAGACTCCCAGTATCAGTGATGGTCCCAGACTCCCAGCCACAGTTCGGACTCATACTTCCGGCCTTAGCGTGGACTCAGATTCCCGGCCTCAGTGTGGGTCTCAGACTCCCGGCCTCAGTGTGGGTCTCAGACTCCCGGCCTCAGTGTGGGTCTCAGACACCCGGCCTCAATGTGGGTCTCAGACAAACGGCCTCAGTGTGGGCTCAGACTCCCGGCCTCATTGTGGGCTCAGACCCCTGGTCTCCACATGGACTCATACTCCCGGCCTCAATGTGGACTCAGACTTCCAGCCTCAGTGTGGGCTCAGACTACCGGTCTCAGCGTGTACTCAGACTCATGGCCTCAGTGTGGGCTCAGACTACCGGCCTCAGTGTGGGCTCAGACTACTGGCCTCAGCGTGTACTCAGACTCATGGACTCAGTGTGTACACAGACTCCCAGCTTCAGTGTGGGACTCAGAGTCCTGGCCTCGGTGTGGGCTTCAGACTCCCGCCCTCAGTGGGACACAGACTCCTGGCCTCAGTGTGGGGCTCAGACTCCCGGCTTCAGTGTGGAGTCAGACCCCGAGCCTCAGTGTGGGACTCAGACTCCCGGCCTCAGTGTTGGACTCAGACTCCCGACCTCAGTGTGGGACTAAGACACTCGGCCTCAGGGTGGGACTCAGACACTCGGCCTCAGTGTGGGACTCAGACTCCTATCCTCAGCATGGACTCAGACACCCGGCCTCAGTGTGGGCTCCCACTCCAAGCCTCAGTGTGGACTCAGTATCCCGGCCTCAGTGTGGGACTCAGACACTCGGCCTCAGGGTGGGACTCAGACTCCTATCCTCAGCATGGACTCAGACCCCCGGCCTCAGTGTTGAACTCAGACTCCCGGCCTCAGTGTGGGACTCAGACTCCTATCCTCAGCATGGACTCAGACACTCGGCCTCAGTGTGGGACTCAGACTCCTATCCTCAGCATGGACTCAGACTCCCGGCCTCAGTGTGGGATTCAGACTCCGGCCTCAGTGTGAGTGTCAGACACCCAGCCTCAGTGTGGGCTCCGACTCCCAGCCTCAGTGTGGACTCAGTATCCCAGCCTCAGTGTGGGACTCAGACGCCCGGCCTCAGTGTGGGGCTCAGACTCCCGGCTTCAGTGTGGAGTCAGACCCCGAGCCTCAGTGTGGGACTCAGACTCCCGGCCTCAGTGTTGGACTCAGACTCCCGACCTCAGTGTGGGACTAAGACACTCGGCCTCAGGGTGGGACTCAGACACTCGGCCTCAGTGTGGGACTCAGACTCCTATCCTCAGCATGGACTCAGACACCCGGCCTCAGTGTGGGCTCCCACTCCAAGCCTCAGTGTGGACTCAGTATCCCGGCCTCAGTGTGGGACTCAGACACTCGGCCTCAGGGTGGGACTCAGACTCCTATCCTCAGCATGGACTCAGACCCCCGGCCTCAGTGTTGAACTCAGACTCCCGGCCTCAGTGTGGGACTCAGACTCCTATCCTCAGCATGGACTCAGACACTCGGCCTCAGTGTGGGACTCAGACTCCTATCCTCAGCATGTACTCAGACTCCCGGCCTCAGTGTGGGATTCAGACTCCGGCCTCAGTGTGAGTGTCAGACACCCAGCCTCAGTGTGGGCTCCGACTCCCAGCCTCAGTGTGGACTCAGTATCCCAGCCTCAGTGTGGGACTCAGACCCCCGGCCTCAGTGTGGGACTCAGACTCCCGGCCTCAGCGTGGGATCAGACTCCTGGCCTCAGTGTGGGACTCAGACTCCCGGTCTCAGTGTGGGATCAGACTCCCGGCCTCAGTGTGTGCTCAGACGTCCGGCCTCAGTGTGGGCTCAGGCTTCCGGCCTCAGTGTGGACTCAGACTTCCTGTCTCAGTGTGGGGCTCAGACTCCCGGCCTCAGTGTGGGACTCAGCCTCCCAGTATCAGTGATGGTCCCAGACTCCCAGCCTCAGTTCGGCCTCATACTTCCGGCCTTAGCGTGGACTCAGATTCTCGGCCTCAGTGTGGGTCTCAGACTCCCAGCCTCAGTGTGGGTCTCAGACTCCCGGCCTCAGTGTGTGTCTCAGACTCCCGGCCTCAGTGTGGGTCTCAGACTCCCGGCCTCAGTGTGGGTCTCAGATACCCAGCCTCAGTGTGGGCTCAGACTGCCGGCCTCAATGTGGACTCAGACTTCCAGCCTCAGTGTGGGCTCAGACTACTGGCCTCAGTGTGGGCTCAGACGACTGGCCTCAGCGTGGACTCAGACTCATGGTCTTGGTGTGGGGCTCAGAATCCCGGCCTCAGTGTGGGGCTCAGAATCCCGGCCTCAGTGTGGACTCAGACTCCAGCCCTCAGTGTGGGACTCAGACTCCCCGGCCTCAGTGTGGACTCAGACTCCCGGTATCAGCATAGACTCAGTCTCCTGACCTCAGTGTGGACTGAGACTCCCGGCCTCAGTGTGGACTTAGACTCGCAGCCTCAATGTGGGACTCAAACTCCCAGTGTCAGCGTGGGCTCAGAGTCCCGGCCTCAGCGTGGACTCAGACTCACGGTCTCAGTGTGGACTCATACATCGGGCCTCAGTGTGGGCTCAGACTCCCGGTCTCAGCGTGGACTCAGACTCACGGTCTCAGTGTGGACTCATACACCCAGCCTCAGTGTGGGACTCCGACCCCCGGCCTCAGTGTGGGACTCAGACTCCCGGCCTCAGTGTGGGATCAGACTCCCGGCCTCAGTGTGGGCTCAGGCTTCCGGCCTCAGTGTGGGCTCAGACTTCCTGTCTCAGTGTGGGGCTCAGACTGCTGTCCTCAGTGTGGGACTCAGCCTCCCAGTATCAGTGATGGTCCCAGACTCCCAGCCTCAGTTCGGCCTCATACTTCCGGCCTTAGCGTGGACTCAGATTCCCGGCCTCAGTGTGGGTCTCAGACTCCCGGCCTCAGTGTGGGTCTCAGACTCCCAGCCTCAGTTTGGGTCTCAGACTCCCGGCCTCAGTGTGGGTCTCAGACTCCCGGCCTCAGTGTGGGGCTCAGACACCCGGCCTCAGTGTGGGCTCAGACTCCCGGCCTCAATGTGGACTCAGACTTCCGGCCTCAGTGTGGGCTCAGACTCCCGGCCTCAGTGTGGGCTCAGACTACTGGCCTCAGCGTGGACTCAGACTCATGGTCTTGGTGTGGGGCTCAGAATCCCGGCCTCAGTGTGGGATTCTGACTCCCTGCCTCAGTGTGAGTCTCAGATATCCAGCCTCAGTGTGGGCTCCGACTCCCAGCCTCAGTGTGGACTCAGTATCCCGGCCTCAGTGTGGACTCAGACTCACGGCCTCAGTGTGGACTCATAAACCCAGCCTCAGTGTGGGGCTCAGACTCCCGGGCTCAGCGTGGACTCAGACTCCCGGCCTCAGTGTGGACACAGACTCCCACCTTCAGTGTGGGACTCAGACTCCCGACCTCAGTGTGGGGCTCAGACTCCTGGCCTCAGTGTGGACTCAGACTCCCGGACTCATTGTGGGCTCAGACCCACGGTCTCCACATGGACTCAGATACCTGACCTCAGTGTGGGTACAGACTGCCAGTCTCAGCATGGACTCAGACACCAGGCCACAGCGTGGGCTCAGACACCCGGCCTCAGTATGAGACTCAGACCCCCGGATACAGTGTGGGTGTCAGACTCCTGGTCTCAGCTTGGACTCAGACTCCCGGCCTCAGTGTGGGACTCAGACTCCCGGCCTCAGCTTGGACTCAGTCTCCCGGCCTCAGAGTGGACTCAGACTCCCGGACTCAGAGTGGACTCAGACTCCCGGCCTCAGAGAGAACTCAGTCCCCCTGCCTCAGTGTGGGTCTCAGACTCCCAGCCTCAGTGTGGGTCTCAGACTCCCGGCCTCAGAGTGGACTCAGACTCCCGGACTCAGAGTGGACTCAGATTCCCGGACTCAGTGTGGGACTCAGACTCCCAGACTCAGCACGGACTCAGACTCCAGTCTCAGTCTGGCTCTCAGACCCCCGACCTCAGTGTGGACTCAGACCCCCGGCCTCAGTGTGGACTCAGTCTCCCGGCCTCAGTGTGGACTCAGTCTCCCGGCCTCAGTGTGGACTCAGTCTCCCGACCTCAGTGTGGACTCAGACTCCCGGCCTCAGTGTGGGGCTCAGACTCCCGGCCTCAGTGTGGACTCAGACTCCCGACCTCATTGTGAACTCAGACTCCCGGCCTCAGTGTGGACTCAGACTCCCGGCCTCAGTGTGGGGCTCAGACTCCCGACCTCAGTGTGGACTCAGTCTCCCGACCTCAGTGTGGGGCTCAGAATCCCGGCCTCAGTGTGGGGCTCAGAATCCTGACCTCAGTGTGGACTCAGACTCCCGGCCTCAGTGTGGACTCAGACTCCCGGCCTCAGTGTGGGGCTCAGACTCCCGGCCTCAGTGTGGACTCAGACTCCCGGCCTCAGTGTGAGACTCAGACTCCCGACCTCAGTGTGGACTCAGACTCCCGACCTCAGTGTGGACTCAGACTCCCGACCTCAGTGTGGGCTCAGACTCCTGGACTCAGTGTGAGAATCAGACTCCCGACCTCAGTGTGGACTCAGACTCCCGGCCTCAGTGTGGGCTCAGACTCCTGGACTCAGTGTGGGGCTCAGAATCCCGGCCTCAGTGTGGGGCTCAGACTCCGGCCTCAGTGTGGACACAGACTCCCAGCTTCAGTGTGTGCTCAGACTCCCGTCCTCAGTGTTAGACTCAGACTCCCGGCCTCAGTGTGGACTTAGACCCCCAGCCTCAATGTGGGACTCAAACTCCCAGTGTCAGCGTAGGCTCAGAGTCCCGGCCTCAGCCTGGACTCAGTCCCCCGGCCTCAGTGTGGGTCTTGGACACCCGGCCTCAGTGTGGACTCAGACTCCCGGTCTCAGTGTGGGACTCAGACTCCCAGCCTCAGCGTGGGCTCAGTCTCCCGGCCTCAGTGTGGCACTCAGACTCCCGGACACAGTGTGGGTGTCAGAGTCCCGGCCTCAGCGTGGACTCAGTCCCCCGGTCTCAGTGTGGACTTAGACTCCCGGCCCCAGTATGGGCCTCAGACTCCCGGTCTCAGTGTGGGGCTCAGACTCCCGGCCTCAGCGTGGGCTCAGTCTCCCGGCCTCAGTGTGGCACTCAGACTCCCGGACACAGTGTGGGTGTCAGACTCCTGGTCTCAGCTTGGACTCAGACTCCCAGCTTCAGTGTGGGTCTCAGACCCCCGGACTCAGTGTGGGTCTCAGACTACCGGCCTCAGTGTGGCTCTCAGACTCCCGGCCTCAGTGTGGGTCTCAGACTCCCGACCTCTGTGTGGACTCAGACTCCCGGCCTCAGTGTGGACTCAGACTCCCGGCATCAGTGTGGTATCAGTCTCCCGGCCTCAGTGTGGACTCAGACTCCCGGCCTCAGTGTGGACTCAGTCTCCCGACCTCAGTGTGGCTCTCAGACTCCCGGCCTCAGTGTGGACTCAGTCTCCCGACCTCATTGTGGACTCAGACTCCCGGCCTCAGTGTGAGACTCAGACTCCCGGCCTCAGTGTGGACTCAGACTCCCGGCCTCAGTGTGGGGCTCAGACTCCCGGCCTCAGTGTGGACTCAGTCTCCCGACCTCAGTGTGGGGCTCAGAATCCCGGCCTCAGTGTGGGGCTCAGAATCCTGACCTCAGTGTGGGGCTCAGACTCCCGGCCTCAGTGTGGACTCAGACTCCTGGCCTCAGTGTGAGACTCAGACTCCCGACCTCAGTGTGGACTCAGACTCCCGACCTCAGTGTGGACTCAGACTCCCGACCTCAGTGTGGGCTCAGACTCCTGGACTCAGTGTGAGACTCAGACTCCCGACCTCAGTGTGGACTCAGACTCCCGACCTCAGTGTGGGCTCAGACTCCTGGACTCAGTGTGGGGCTCAGAATCCCGGCCTCAGTGTGGGGCTCAGACTCCGGCCTCAGTGTGGACACAGACTCCCAGCTTCAGTGTGTGCTCAGACTCCCGTCCTCAGTGTTAGACTCAGACTCCCGGCCTCAGTGTGGACTTAGACCCCCAGCCTCAATGTGGGACTCAAACTCCCAGTGTCAGCGTAGGCTCAGAGTCCCGGCCTCAGCCTGGACTCAGTCCCCCGGCCTCAGTGTGGGTCTTGGACACCCGGCCTCAGTGTGGACTCAGACTCCCGGTCTCAGTGTGGGACTCAGACTCCCGGCCTCAGCGTGGGCTCAGTCTCCCGGCCTCAGTGTGGCACTCAGACTCCCGGACACAGTGTGGGTGTCAGAGTCCCGGCCTCAGCGTGGACTCAGTCCCCCGGTCTCAGTGTGGACTTAGACTCCCGGCCCCAGTATGGGCCTCAGACTCCCGGTCTCAGTGTGGGGCTCAGACTCCCGGCCTCAGCGTGGGCTCAGTCTCCCGGCCTCAGTGTGGCACTCAGACTCCCGGACACAGTGTGGGTGTCAGACTCCTGGTCTCAGCTTGGACTCAGACTCCCAGCTTCAGTGTCGGACTCAGACACCCGGCCTCAGCTTGGACTCAGTCTCCCGGACTCAGTGTGGGTCTCAGACCCCCGGACTCAGTGTGGGTCTCAGACTACCGGCCTCAGTGTGGCTCTCAGACTCCCGGCCTCAGTGTGGGTCTCAGACTCCCGACCTCTGTGTGGACTCAGACTCCCGGCCTCAGTGTGGACTCAGACTCCCGGCATCAGTGTGGTATCAGTCTCCCGGCCTCAGTGTGGACTCAGACTCCCGGCCTCAGTGTGGACTCAGTCTCCCGACCTCAGTGTGGCTCTCAGACTCCCGGCCTCAGTGTGGACTCAGTCTCCCGACCTCATTGTGGACTCAGACTCCCGGCCTCAGTGTGAGACTCAGACTCCCGGCCTCAGTGTGGACTCAGACTCCCGGCCTCAGTGTGGGGCTCAGACTCCCGGCCTCAGTGTGGACTCAGACACCCGGCCTCAGTGTGGGCTCAGACTCCCGGCCTCAGTGTGGGACTCAGACTCCCGACCTCAGTGTGGACTCAGACTCCCGGCCTCAGTGTGGACTCAGACTCCCGGCCTCAGTGTGGACTCAGACTCCCGGCCTCAGTGTGGGGCTCAGACTCCCGGCCTCAGTGTGGGACTCAGACTCCCGACCTCAGTGTGGACTCAGACTCCCGGCCTCAGTGTGGACTCAGACTCCCGGCCTCAGTGTGGACTCAGACTCCCGGCCTCAGTGTGGACTCAGACTCCCGGCCTCAGTGTGAGCTCAGACTCCCGGCCTCAGTGTGGACTCAGACTCCCGGCCTCAGTGTGGACTCAGACTCCCGGCCTCAGTGTGGACTCAGACTCCCGGCCTCAGTGTGGACTCAGACTCCCGGCCTCAATGTGGGACTCAAACTCCCAGTGTCAGCGTAGGCTCAGAGTCCCGGCCTCAGCGTGGACTCAGTCCCCCGGCCTCAGTGTGGGTCTTGGACACCCGGCCTCAGTGTGGACTCAACTCCCGGCCTCAGTATGGGCCTCAGACTCCCGGTCTCAGTGTGGACTCAGACTCCCGGCCCCAGTATGGGCCTCAGACTCCCGGTCTCAGTGTGGGGCTCAGACTCCCGGCCTCAGCGTGGGCTGAGTCTCCCGGCCTCAGTGTGGGACTCAGACTCCCGGACACAGTGTGGGTGTCAGACTCCTGGTCTCAGCTTGGACTCAGACTCCCAGCTTCAGTGTCGGACTCAGACACCCGGCCTCAGCTTGGACTCAGTCTCCAGGACTCAGTGTGGGTCTCAGACTCCCGGACTCAGTGTGGGTCTCAGACTACCGGCCTCAGTGTGGCTCTCAGACTCCCGGCCTCAGTGTCGGGCTCAGACCCCCGACCTCTGTGTGGACTCAGACTCCCGGCCTCAGAGTGGACTCAGACTCCCGGACTCAGAGTGGACTCAGACTCCCGGCCTCAGTGCGGGTCTCAGACTCCCGGCCTCAGTGTGGACTCAGTCCCCCGGCCTCAGAGTGGACTCAGTCCCCCGGCCTCAGTGTGGGTCTCAGACTCCCAGCCTCAGTGTGGGTCTCAGACTCCCGGCCTCAGTGTGGGTCTCAGACTCCCAGCCTCAGTGTGGGACTCAGACTCCCGGCCTCAGTGTGGACTCAGACTCGCACCTTCAGTGTGGGACTCAGACTCCCGGCCTCAGTGTGGACTCAGACTCCCGGACTCATTGTGGGCTCATACCCCTGGTCTCCACATGGACTCAGATACCTGACCTCAGTGTGGGTACAGACTGCCAGTCTCAGCATGGACTCAGACACCAGGCCACAGCGTGGGCTCAGACACCCGACCTCAGTATGAGACTCAGACTTCCCGCCTCAGTGTGGGACTCAGTCCCCCGGCCTCAGTGCGGGTCTTGGACACCCGGCCTCAGTGTGGACTCAGACTCCCGGCCTCAGACTCCCGGTCTCAGTGTGGGTCTCAGACTCCCGGCCTCAGAGTCCCGGCCTCAGCGTGGGCTCAGTCTCCCGGCCTCAGTGTGGGACTCAGACTCCCGGACACAGTGTGGGTGTCAGACTCCTGGTCTCAGCTTGGACTCAGACTCCCAGCTTCAGTGTCGGACTCAGACACCCGGCCTCAGCTTGGACTCAGTCTCCAGGACTTAGTGTGGGTCTCAGACCCCCGGACTCAGTGTGGGTCTCAGACTACCGGCCTCAGTGTGGCTCTCAGACTCCCGGCCTCAGTGTCGGGCTCAGACTCCCGGCCTCAGAGTGGACTCAGACTCCCGGACTCAGAGTGGACTCAGACTCCCGGCCTCAGTGTGGACTCAGTCTCCCGACCTCAGTGTGGGGCTCAGAATCCCGGCCTCAGTGTGAGACTCAGACTCCCGGCCTCAGTGTGGACTCAGACTCCCGGCCTCAGTGTGGACTCAGACTCCCGGCCTCAGTGTGGACTCAGACACCCGGCCTCAGTGTGGGCTCAGACTCCCGGCCTCAGTGTGGGACTCAGACTCCCGACCTCAGTGTGGACTCAGACTCCCGGCCTCAGTGTGGACTCAGACTCCCGGCCTCAGTGTGGACTCAGACTCCCGGCCTCAGTGTGGACTCAGACTCCCGGCCTCAGTGTGGGGCTCAGACTCCCGGCCTCAGTGTGGGACTCAGACTCCCGACCTCAGTGTGGACTCAGACTCCCGGACTCAGTGTGGACTCAGACTCCCGGCCTCAGTGTGGACTCAGACTCCCGGCCTCAGTGTGAGCTCAGACTCCCGGCCTCAGTGTGGACTCAGACTCCCGGCCTCAGTGTGGACTCAGACTCCCGGCCTCAGTGTGGACTCAGACTCCCGGCCTTAGTGTGGACTCAGACTCCCGGCCTCAGTGTGGACTCAGACTCCCGGCCTCAGTGTGGATTCAGACTCCCGGCCTCAGTGTGGACTCAGACTCCCGGCCTCAGTGTGGGCTCAGACTCCCAGCCTCAGTGTGAGACTCAGACTCCCGACCTCAGTGTGGACTCAGACTCCCGGCCTCAGTGTGGGCTCAGGCTCCCGGCCTCAGTGTGGACTCAGACTCCTGGACTCAGTGTGGGACTCATACTCCGGCCTCAGTGTAGACACAGACT
This sequence comes from Chiloscyllium plagiosum, assembly GCF_037043375.1. Lineage (NCBI taxonomy): Eukaryota > Metazoa > Chordata > Chondrichthyes > Orectolobiformes > Hemiscylliidae > Chiloscyllium > Chiloscyllium plagiosum. The sequence continues at coordinate 145,720,560 of NW_028270141.1, read as the reverse complement.
CCCAGCTTCAGTGTGTGCTCAGACTCCCGTCCTCAGTGTTAGACTCAGACTCCCGGCCTCAGTGTGGACTTAGACCCCCAGCCTCAATGTGGGACTCAAACTCCCAGTGTCAGCGTAGGCTCAGAGTCCCGGCCTCAGCGTGGACTCAGTCCCCCGGCCTCAGTGTGGGTCTTGGACACCCGGCCTCAGTGTGGACTCAACTCCCGGCCTCAGTATGGGCCTCAGACTCCCGGTCTCAGTGTGGACTCAGACTCCCGGCCCCAGTATGGGCCTCAGACTCCCGGTCTCAGTGTGGGGCTCAGACTCCCGGCCTCAGCGTGGGCTGAGTCTCCCGGCCTCAGTGTGGGACTCAGACTCCCGGACACAGTGTGGGTGTCAGACTCCTGGTCTCAGCTTGGACTCAGACTCCCAGCTTCAGTGTCGGACTCAGACACCCGGCCTCAGCTTGGACTCAGTCTCCAGGACTCAGTGTGGGTCTCAGACTCCCGGACTCAGTGTGGGTCTCAGACTACCGGCCTCAGTGTGGCTCTCAGACTCCCGGCCTCAGTGTCGGGCTCAGACCCCCGACCTCTGTGTGGACTCAGACTCCCGGCCTCAGAGTGGACTCAGACTCCCGGACTCAGAGTGGACTCAGACTCCCGGCCTCAGTGCGGGTCTCAGACTCCCGGCCTCAGTGTGGACTCAGTCCCCCGGCCTCAGAGTGGACTCAGTCCCCCGGCCTCAGTGTGGGTCTCAGACTCCCAGCCTCAGTGTGGGACTCAGACTCCCGGCCTCAGTGTGGACTCAGACTCGCACCTTCAGTGTGGGACTCAGACTCCCGGCCTCAGTGTGGACTCAGACTCCCGGACTCATTGTGGGCTCATACCCCTGGTCTCCACATGGACTCAGATACCTGACCTCAGTGTGGGTACAGACTGCCAGTCTCAGCATGGACTCAGACACCAGGCCACAGCGTGGGCTCAGACACCCGACCTCAGTATGAGACTCAGACTTCCCGCCTCAGTGTGGGACTCAGTCCCCCGGCCTCAGTGTGGGTCTTGGACACCCGGCCTCAGTGTGGACTCAGACTCCTGGCCTCAGACTCCCGGTCTCAGTGTGGGTCTCAGACTCACGGCCTCAGAGTCCCGGCCTCAGCGTGGGCTCAGTCTCCCGGCCTCAGTGTGGGACTCAGACTCCCGGACACAGTGTGGGTGTCAGACTCCTGGTCTCAGCTTGGACTCAGACTCCCAGCTTCAGTGTCGGACTCAGACACCCGGCCTCAGCTTGGACTCAGTCTCCAGGACTTAGTGTGGGTCTCAGACCCCCGGACTCAGTGTGGGTCTCAGACTACCGGCCTCAGTGTGGCTCTCAGACTCCCGGCCTCAGTGTCGGGCTCAGACTCCCGGCCTCAGAGTGGACTCAGACTCCCGGACTCAGAGTGGACTCAGACTCCCGGCCTCAGTGCGGGTCTCAGACTCCCGGCCTCAGTGTGGACTCAGTCCCCCGGCTTCAGAGTGGACTCAGTCCCCCGGCCTCAGTGTGGGTCTCAGACTCCCAGCCTCAGTGTGGGTCTCAGACTCCCGGCCTCAGAGTGGACTCAGACTCCCGGACTCAGAGTGGACTCAGACTCCCGGCCTCAGTGTGGACTCAGACTCCCGGCCTCAGTGTGGACTCAGACTCCCGGCCTCAGTGTGGACTCAGACTCCCGGCCTCAGTGTGGGGCTCAGACTCCCGGCCTCAGTGTGGGACTCAGACTCCCGACCTCAGTGTGGACTCAGACTCCCGGACTCAGTGTGGACTCAGACTCCCGGCCTCAGTGTGGACTCAGACTCCCGGCCTCAGTGTGAGCTCAGACTCCCGGCCTCAGTGTGGACTCAGACTCCCGGCCTCAGTGTGGACTCAGACTCCCGGCCTCAGTGTGGACTCAGACTCCCGGCCTTAGTGTGGACTCAGACTCCCGGCCTCAGTGTGGACTCAGACTCCCGGCCTCAGTGTGGACTCAGACTCCCGGCCTCAGTGTGGATTCAGACTCCCGGCCTCAGTGTGGACTCAGACTCCCGGCCTCAGTGTGGGCTCAGACTCCCAGCCTCAGTGTGAGACTCAGACTCCCGACCTCAGTGTGGACTCAGACTCCCGGCCTCAGTGTGGGCTCAGGCTCCCGGCCTCAGTGTGGACTCAGACTCCTGGACTCAGTGTGGGACTCATACTCCGGCCTCAGTGTAGACACAGACTCCCAGCTTCAGTGTGTGCTCAGACTCCCGTCCTCAGTGTTAGACTCAGACTCCCGGCCTCAGTGTGGACTTAGACCCCCAGCCTCAATGTGGGACTCAAACTCCCAGTGTCAGCGTAGGCTCAGAGTCCCGGCCTCAGCGTGGACTCAGTCCCCCGGCCTCAGTGTGGGTCTTGGACACCCGGCCTCAGTGTGGACTCAACTCCCGGCCTCAGTATGGGCCTCAGACTCCCGGTCTCAGTGTGGACTCAGACTCCCGGCCCCAGTATGGGCCTCAGACTCCCGGTCTCAGTGTGGGGCTCAGACTCCCGGCCTCAGCGTGGGCTGAGTCTCCCGGCCTCAGTGTGGGACTCAGACTCCCGGACACAGTGTGGGTGTCAGACTCCTGGTCTCAGCTTGGACTCAGACTCCCAGCTTCAGTGTCGGACTCAGACACCCGGCCTCAGCTTGGACTCAGTCTCCAGGACTCAGTGTGGGTCTCAGACTCCCGGACTCAGTGTGGGTCTCAGACTACCGGCCTCAGTGTGGCTCTCAGACTCCCGGCCTCAGTGTCGGGCTCAGACCCCCGACCTCTGTGTGGACTCAGACTCCCGGCCTCAGAGTGGACTCAGACTCCCGGACTCAGAGTGGACTCAGACTCCCGGCCTCAGTGCGGGTCTCAGACTCCCGGCCTCAGTGTGGACTCAGTCCCCCGGCCTCAGAGTGGACTCAGTCCCCCGGCCTCAGTGTGGGTCTCAGACTCCCAGCCTCAGTGTGGGACTCAGACTCCCGGCCTCAGTGTGGACTCAGACTCGCACCTTCAGTGTGGGACTCAGACTCCCGGCCTCAGTGTGGACTCAGACTCCCGGACTCATTGTGGGCTCATACCCCTGGTCTCCACATGGACTCAGATACCTGACCTCAGTGTGGGTACAGACTGCCAGTCTCAGCATGGACTCAGACACCAGGCCACAGCGTGGGCTCAGACACCCGACCTCAGTATGAGACTCAGACTTCCCGCCTCAGTGTGGGACTCAGTCCCCCGGCCTCAGTGTGGGTCTTGGACACCCGGCCTCAGTGTGGACTCAGACTCCCGGCCTCAGAGTGGACTCAGACTCCCGGACTCAGAGTGGACTCAGACTCCCGGCCTCAGAGAGAACTCAGTCCCCCTGCCTCAGTGTGGGTCTCAGACTCCCAGCCTCAGTGTGGGTCTCAGACTCCCGGCCTCAGAGTGGACTCAGACTCCCGGACTCAGAGTGGACTCAGATTCCCGGACTCAGTGTGGGACTCAGACTCCCAGACTCAGCACGGACTCAGACTCCAGTCTCAGTCTGGCTCTCAGACCCCCGACCTCAGTGTGGACTCAGACCCCCGGCCTCAGTGTGGACTCAGTCTCCCGGCCTCAGTGTGGGGCTCAGACTCCCGGCCTCAGTGTGGACTCAGACTCCCGACCTCATTGTGAACTCAGACTCCCGGCCTCAGTGTGGACTCAGACTCCCGGCCTCAGTGTGGGGCTCAGACTCCCGACCTCAGTGTGGACTCAGTCTCCCGACCTCAGTGTGGGGCTCAGAATCCCGGCCTCAGTGTGGGGCTCAGAATCCTGACCTCAGTGTGGACTCAGACTCCCGGCCTCAGTGTGGACTCAGACTCCCGGCCTCAGTGTGGGGCTCAGACTCCCGGCCTCAGTGTGGACTCAGACTCCCGGCCTCAGTGTGAGACTCAGACTCCCGACCTCAGTGTGGACTCAGACTCCCGACCTCAGTGTGGACTCAGACTCCCGACCTCAGTGTGGGCTCAGACTCCTGGACTCAGTGTGAGAATCAGACTCCCGACCTCAGTGTGGACTCAGACTCCCGGCCTCAGTGTGGGCTCAGACTCCTGGACTCAGTGTGGGGCTCAGAATCCCGGCCTCAGTGTGGGGCTCAGACTCCGGCCTCAGTGTGGACACAGACTCCCAGCTTCAGTGTGTGCTCAGACTCCCGTCCTCAGTGTTAGACTCAGACTCCCGGCCTCAGTGTGGACTTAGACCCCCAGCCTCAATGTGGGACTCAAACTCCCAGTGTCAGCGTAGGCTCAGAGTCCCGGCCTCAGCCTGGACTCAGTCCCCCGGCCTCAGTGTGGGTCTTGGACACCCGGCCTCAGTGTGGACTCAGACTCCCGGTCTCAGTGTGGGACTCAGACTCCCAGCCTCAGCGTGGGCTCAGTCTCCCGGCCTCAGTGTGGCACTCAGACTCCCGGACACAGTGTGGGTGTCAGAGTCCCGGCCTCAGCGTGGACTCAGTCCCCCGGTCTCAGTGTGGACTTAGACTCCCGGCCCCAGTATGGGCCTCAGACTCCCGGTCTCAGTGTGGGGCTCAGACTCCCGGCCTCAGCGTGGGCTCAGTCTCCCGGCCTCAGTGTGGCACTCAGACTCCCGGACACAGTGTGGGTGTCAGACTCCTGGTCTCAGCTTGGACTCAGACTCCCAGCTTCAGTGTGGGTCTCAGACCCCCGGACTCAGTGTGGGTCTCAGACTACCGGCCTCAGTGTGGCTCTCAGACTCCCGGCCTCAGTGTGGGTCTCAGACTCCCGACCTCTGTGTGGACTCAGACTCCCGGCCTCAGTGTGGACTCAGACTCCCGGCATCAGTGTGGTATCAGTCTCCCGGCCTCAGTGTGGACTCAGACTCCCGGCCTCAGTGTGGACTCAGTCTCCCGACCTCAGTGTGGCTCTCAGACTCCCGGCCTCAGTGTGGACTCAGTCTCCCGACCTCATTGTGGACTCAGACTCCCGGCCTCAGTGTGAGACTCAGACTCCCGGCCTCAGTGTGGACTCAGACTCCCGGCCTCAGTGTGGGGCTCAGACTCCCGGCCTCAGTGTGGACTCAGTCTCCCGACCTCAGTGTGGGGCTCAGAATCCCGGCCTCAGTGTGGGGCTCAGAATCCTGACCTCAGTGTGGGGCTCAGACTCCCGGCCTCAGTGTGGACTCAGACTCCTGGCCTCAGTGTGAGACTCAGACTCCCGACCTCAGTGTGGACTCAGACTCCCGACCTCAGTGTGGACTCAGACTCCCGACCTCAGTGTGGGCTCAGACTCCTGGACTCAGTGTGAGACTCAGACTCCCGACCTCAGTGTGGACTCAGACTCCCGACCTCAGTGTGGGCTCAGACTCCTGGACTCAGTGTGGGGCTCAGAATCCCGGCCTCAGTGTGGGGCTCAGACTCCGGCCTCAGTGTGGACACAGACTCCCAGCTTCAGTGTGTGCTCAGACTCCCGTCCTCAGTGTTAGACTCAGACTCCCGGCCTCAGTGTGGACTTAGACCCCCAGCCTCAATGTGGGACTCAAACTCCCAGTGTCAGCGTAGGCTCAGAGTCCCGGCCTCAGCCTGGACTCAGTCCCCCGGCCTCAGTGTGGGTCTTGGACACCCGGCCTCAGTGTGGACTCAGACTCCCGGTCTCAGTGTGGGACTCAGACTCCCGGCCTCAGCGTGGGCTCAGTCTCCCGGCCTCAGTGTGGCACTCAGACTCCCGGACACAGTGTGGGTGTCAGAGTCCCGGCCTCAGCGTGGACTCAGTCCCCCGGTCTCAGTGTGGACTTAGACTCCCGGCCCCAGTATGGGCCTCAGACTCCCGGTCTCAGTGTGGGGCTCAGACTCCCGGCCTCAGCGTGGGCTCAGTCTCCCGGCCTCAGTGTGGCACTCAGACTCCCGGACACAGTGTGGGTGTCAGACTCCTGGTCTCAGCTTGGACTCAGACTCCCAGCTTCAGTGTCGGACTCAGACACCCGGCCTCAGCTTGGACTCAGTCTCCCGGACTCAGTGTGGGTCTCAGACCCCCGGACTCAGTGTGGGTCTCAGACTACCGGCCTCAGTGTGGCTCTCAGACTCCCGGCCTCAGTGTGGGTCTCAGACTCCCGACCTCTGTGTGGACTCAGACTCCCGGCCTCAGTGTGGACTCAGACTCCCGGCATCAGTGTGGTATCAGTCTCCCGGCCTCAGTGTGGACTCAGAATCCCGGCCTCAGTGTGGGGCTCAGAATCCTGACCTCAGTGTGGGGCTCAGACTCCCGGCCTCAGTGTGGACTCAGACTCCTGGCCTCAGTGTGAGACTCAGACTCCCGACCTCAGTGTGGACTCAGACTCCCGACCTCAGTGTGGACTCAGACTCCCGACCTCAGTGTGGGCTCAGACTCCTGGACTCAGTGTGAGACTCAGACTCCCGACCTCAGTGTGGACTCAGACTCCCGACCTCAGTGTGGGCTCAGACTCCTGGACTCAGTGTGGGGCTCAGAATCCCGGCCTCAGTGTGGGGCTCAGACTCCGGCCTCAGTGTGGACACAGACTCCCAGCTTCAGTGTGTGCTCAGACTCCCGTCCTCAGTGTTAGACTCAGACTCCCGGCCTCAGTGTGGACTTAGACCCCCAGCCTCAATGTGGGACTCAAACTCCCAGTGTCAGCGTAGGCTCAGAGTCCCGGCCTCAGCCTGGACTCAGTCCCCCGGCCTCAGTGTGGGTCTTGGACACCCGGCCTCAGTGTGGACTCAGACTCCCGGTCTCAGTGTGGGACTCAGACTCCCGGCCTCAGCGTGGGCTCAGTCTCCCGGCCTCAGTGTGGCACTCAGACTCCCGGACACAGTGTGGGTGTCAGAGTCCCGGCCTCAGCGTGGACTCAGTCCCCCGGTCTCAGTGTGGACTTAGACTCCCGGCCCCAGTATGGGCCTCAGACTCCCGGTCTCAGTGTGGGGCTCAGACTCCCGGCCTCAGCGTGGGCTCAGTCTCCCGGCCTCAGTGTGGCACTCAGACTCCCGGACACAGTGTGGGTGTCAGACTCCTGGTCTCAGCTTGGACTCAGACTCCCAGCTTCAGTGTCGGACTCAGACACCCGGCCTCAGCTTGGACTCAGTCTCCCGGACTCAGTGTGGGTCTCAGACCCCCGGACTCAGTGTGGGTCTCAGACTACCGGCCTCAGTGTGGCTCTCAGACTCCCGGCCTCAGTGTGGGTCTCAGACTCCCGACCTCTGTGTGGACTCAGACTCCCGGCCTCAGTGTGGACTCAGACTCCCGGCATCAGTGTGGTATCAGTCTCCCGGCCTCAGTGTGGACTCAGACTCCCGGCCTCAGTGTGGACTCAGTCTCCCGACCTCAGTGTGGCTCTCAGACTCCCGGCCTCAGTGTGGACTCAGTCTCCCGACCTCATTGTGGACTCAGACTCCCGGCCTCAGTGTGAGACTCAGACTCCCGGCCTCAGTGTGGACTCAGACTCCCGGCCTCAGTGTGGGGCTCAGACTCCCGGCCTCAGTGTGGACTCAGACACCCGGCCTCAGTGTGGGCTCAGACTCCCGGCCTCAGTGTGGGACTCAGACTCCCGACCTCAGTGTGGACTCAGACTCCCGGCCTCAGTGTGGACTCAGACTCCCGGCCTCAGTGTGGACTCAGACTCCCGGCCTCAGTGTGGACTCAGACTCCCGGCCTCAGTGTGGGGCTCAGACTCCCGGCCTCAGTGTGGGACTCAGACTCCCGACCTCAGTGTGGACTCAGACTCCCGGCCTCAGTGTGGACTCAGACTCCCGGCCTCAGTGTGGACTCAGACTCCCGGCCTCAGTGTGGACTCAGACTCCCGGCCTCAGTGTGAGCTCAGACTCCCGGCCTCAGTGTGGACTCAGACTCCCGGCCTCAGTGTGGACTCAGACTCCCGGCCTCAGTGTGGACTCAGACTCCCGGCCTCAGTGTGGACTCAGACTCCCGGCCTCAATGTGGGACTCAAACTCCCAGTGTCAGCGTAGGCTCAGAGTCCCGGCCTCAGCGTGGACTCAGTCCCCCGGCCTCAGTGTGGGTCTTGGACACCCGGCCTCAGTGTGGACTCAACTCCCGGCCTCAGTATGGGCCTCAGACTCCCGGTCTCAGTGTGGACTCAGACTCCCGGCCCCAGTATGGGCCTCAGACTCCCGGTCTCAGTGTGGGGCTCAGACTCCCGGCCTCAGCGTGGGCTGAGTCTCCCGGCCTCAGTGTGGGACTCAGACTCCCGGACACAGTGTGGGTGTCAGACTCCTGGTCTCAGCTTGGACTCAGACTCCCAGCTTCAGTGTCGGACTCAGACACCCGGCCTCAGCTTGGACTCAGTCTCCAGGACTCAGTGTGGGTCTCAGACTCCCGGACTCAGTGTGGGTCTCAGACTACCGGCCTCAGTGTGGCTCTCAGACTCCCGGCCTCAGTGTCGGGCTCAGACCCCCGACCTCTGTGTGGACTCAGACTCCCGGCCTCAGAGTGGACTCAGACTCCCGGACTCAGAGTGGACTCAGACTCCCGGCCTCAGTGCGGGTCTCAGACTCCCGGCCTCAGTGTGGACTCAGTCCCCCGGCCTCAGAGTGGACTCAGTCCCCCGGCCTCAGTGTGGGTCTCAGACTCCCAGCCTCAGTGTGGGACTCAGACTCCCGGCCTCAGTGTGGACTCAGACTCGCACCTTCAGTGTGGGACTCAGACTCCCGGCCTCAGTGTGGACTCAGACTCCCGGACTCATTGTGGGCTCATACCCCTGGTCTCCACATGGACTCAGATACCTGACCTCAGTGTGGGTACAGACTGCCAGTCTCAGCATGGACTCAGACACCAGGCCACAGCGTGGGCTCAGACACCCGACCTCAGTATGAGACTCAGACTTCCCGCCTCAGTGTGGGACTCAGTCCCCCGGCCTCAGTGCGGGTCTTGGACACCCGGCCTCAGTGTGGACTCAGACTCCCGGCCTCAGACTCCCGGTCTCAGTGTGGGTCTCAGACTCCCGGCCTCAGAGTCCCGGCCTCAGCGTGGGCTCAGTCTCCCGGCCTCAGTGTGGGACTCAGACTCCCGGACACAGTGTGGGTGTCAGACTCCTGGTCTCAGCTTGGACTCAGACTCCCAGCTTCAGTGTCGGACTCAGACACCCGGCCTCAGCTTGGACTCAGTCTCCAGGACTTAGTGTGGGTCTCAGACCCCCGGACTCAGTGTGGGTCTCAGACTACCGGCCTCAGTGTGGCTCTCAGACTCCCGGCCTCAGTGTCGGGCTCAGACTCCCGGCCTCAGAGTGGACTCAGACTCCCGGACTCAGAGTGGACTCAGACTCCCGGCCTCAGTGTGGACTCAGTCTCCCGACCTCAGTGTGGGGCTCAGAATCCCGGCCTCAGTGTGAGACTCAGACTCCCGGCCTCAGTGTGGACTCAGACTCCCGGCCTCAGTGTGGACTCAGACTCCCGGCCTCAGTGTGGACTCAGACACCCGGCCTCAGTGTGGGCTCAGACTCCCGGCCTCAGTGTGGGACTCAGACTCCCGACCTCAGTGTGGACTCAGACTCCCGGCCTCAGTGTGGACTCAGACTCCCGGCCTCAGTGTGGACTCAGACTCCCGGCCTCAGTGTGGACTCAGACTCCCGGCCTCAGTGTGGGGCTCAGACTCCCGGCCTCAGTGTGGGACTCAGACTCCCGACCTCAGTGTGGACTCAGACTCCCGGACTCAGTGTGGACTCAGACTCCCGGCCTCAGTGTGGACTCAGACTCCCGGCCTCAGTGTGAGCTCAGACTCCCGGCCTCAGTGTGGACTCAGACTCCCGGCCTCAGTGTGGACTCAGACTCCCGGCCTCAGTGTGGACTCAGACTCCCGGCCTTAGTGTGGACTCAGACTCCCGGCCTCAGTGTGGACTCAGACTCCCGGCCTCAGTGTGGACTCAGACTCCCGGCCTCAGTGTGGATTCAGACTCCCGGCCTCAGTGTGGACTCAGACTCCCGGCCTCAGTGTGGGCTCAGACTCCCAGCCTCAGTGTGAGACTCAGACTCCCGACCTCAGTGTGGACTCAGACTCCCGGCCTCAGTGTGGGCTCAGGCTCCCGGCCTCAGTGTGGACTCAGACTCCTGGACTCAGTGTGGGACTCATACTCCGGCCTCAGTGTAGACACAGACTCCCAGCTTCAGTGTGTGCTCAGACTCCCGTCCTCAGTGTTAGACTCAGACTCCCGGCCTCAGTGTGGACTTAGACCCCCAGCCTCAATGTGGGACTCAAACTCCCAGTGTCAGCGTAGGCTCAGAGTCCCGGCCTCAGCGTGGACTCAGTCCCCCGGCCTCAGTGTGGGTCTTGGACACCCGGCCTCAGTGTGGACTCAACTCCCGGCCTCAGTATGGGCCTCAGACTCCCGGTCTCAGTGTGGACTCAGACTCCCGGCCCCAGTATGGGCCTCAGACTCCCGGTCTCAGTGTGGGGCTCAGACTCCCGGCCTCAGCGTGGGCTGAGTCTCCCGGCCTCAGTGTGGGACTCAGACTCCCGGACACAGTGTGGGTGTCAGACTCCTGGTCTCAGCTTGGACTCAGACTCCCAGCTTCAGTGTCGGACTCAGACACCCGGCCTCAGCTTGGACTCAGTCTCCAGGACTCAGTGTGGGTCTCAGACTCCCGGACTCAGTGTGGGTCTCAGACTACCGGCCTCAGTGTGGCTCTCAGACTCCCGGCCTCAGTGTCGGGCTCAGACCCCCGACCTCTGTGTGGACTCAGACTCCCGGCCTCAGAGTGGACTCAGACTCCCGGACTCAGAGTGGACTCAGACTCCCGGCCTCAGTGCGGGTCTCAGACTCCCGGCCTCAGTGTGGACTCAGTCCCCCGGCCTCAGAGTGGACTCAGTCCCCCGGCCTCAGTGTGGGTCTCAGACTCCCAGCCTCAGTGTGGGACTCAGACTCCCGGCCTCAGTGTGGACTCAGACTCGCACCTTCAGTGTGGGACTCAGACTCCCGGCCTCAGTGTGGACTCAGACTCCCGGACTCATTGTGGGCTCATACCCCTGGTCTCCACATGGACTCAGATACCTGACCTCAGTGTGGGTACAGACTGCCAGTCTCAGCATGGACTCAGACACCAGGCCACAGCGTGGGCTCAGACACCCGACCTCAGTATGAGACTCAGACTTCCCGCCTCAGTGTGGGACTCAGTCCCCCGGCCTCAGTGTGGGTCTTGGACACCCGGCCTCAGTGTGGACTCAGACTCCCGGCCTCAGACTCCCGGTCTCAGTGTGGGTCTCAGACTCCCGGCCTCAGAGTCCCGGCCTCAGCGTGGGCTCAGTCTCCCGGCCTCAGTGTGGGACTCAGACTCCCGGACACAGTGTGGGTGTCAGACTCCTGGTCTCAGCTTGGACTCAGACTCCCAGCTTCAGTGTCGGACTCAGACACCCGGCCTCAGCTTGGACTCAGTCTCCAGGACTTAGTGTGGGTCTCAGACCCCCGGACTCAGTGTGGGTCTCAGACTACCGGCCTCAGTGTGGCTCTCAGACTCCCGGCCTCAGTGTCGGGCTCAGACTCCCGGCCTCAGAGTGGACTCAGACTCCCGGACTCAGAGTGGACTCAGACTCCCGGCCTCAGTGCGGGTCTCAGACTCCCGGCCTCAGTGTGGACTCAGTCCCCCGGCTTCAGAGTGGACTCAGTCCCCCGGCCTCAGTGTGGGTCTCAGACTCCCAGCCTCAGTGTGGGTCTCAGACTCCCGGCCTCAGAGTGGACTCAGACTCCCGGACTCAGAGTGGACTCAGATTCCCGGACTCAGTGTGGGACTCAGACTCCCAGACTCAGCACGGACTCAGACTCCCGGCCTCAGTATGGGTCTCAGACTCCCGGCCTCAATGTGGACTCAGATTCCCGGACTCAGTGTGAGTTCAGACTCTCAGTCTCAGCACGGACTCAAACACCAGGCCACAGCGTGGGCTCAGTCTCCCGGCCTCAGTGTGAGACTCAGACTCCCGACCTCAGTGTGGGACTCAGACTCCCAGCCTCACTGTGAGACCCAGATACCCGGCCTCAGGTTGGGTCTCAGACACCCGGCCTCACTGTGAGACCCAGATACCCGGCCTCAGTATGGACCTCAGACTCCAGGCCTCAGTGTGGGACTCAGACTCCCGGCCTCAGTGTGGTATCAGACACCTGGCCTCAGTATGGACCTCAGACTCCCGGCCCCAGTGTGGGACTCAGCCTCCCAGTATCAGTGGTGGACCCTGACTCCCAGCCTCAGTTCGGACTCATACTCCCGGCCTCAGCGTGGACACAGATTCCCGGCCTCAGTGTGGGTCTCAGACTCCCGGACTCAGTGTGGGTCTCTGACACCCGGCCTCAGTGTGGGACGCAGACTCTTGGACTCAGTGTTGGACTCAGACACCCGCCCTCAGCGTGGACTCAGACTCCCGCCCTCAGTGTTGGACTCAGACTAACTGTCTCAGTGTGGGACTCAGACTCCCGGCCTCAGTGTGGGTGTCAGACTCCTGGTCTCAGCTTGGACTCAGACTCCCAGCTTCAGGGACGGACTCAGACACCCGGCCTCAGTGTGGACTCATACCCCCGGACTCAGTGTGGACTCAGACTCCCGGACTCAGTGTGGGTCTCAGACTCCCGGCCTCAGTGTGGGACTCAGACTCTCGGCCACAGTGGTGGACTTAGACTCCCGGCCTCAGCGTGGGACTCAGACACCCGGCTACAGTTGGGGCTCAGACACCCGGCATCAGTGTGGTCTCAGACACCCGGCCTCAGTGTGGGTCTCAGACTCCCGGCCTCAGTGTGGAGTCGGAGTCCCGGCCTCAGTGTTGGACTCAGTCTCCCGGCCTCAGTTTGGGACACAGATTCCCGGCCTCAGTGTGGGCCTCAGACTCCTGTCCTCAGCGTGGACTCAGACTCAAGGTCTCGGTTTGGGTCTCAGACACCCGGCCTCAGCTTGAGCTCAGAAACCCATCCTCCGCGTGGATTCAGATTCGCAGCCACAGTGTGGACTCAGACTCCCGGTCTCAGCTTGGACTCAGACTATCTGACTCAATGTTGGACTCAGACTCCCGGCCTCAGTATTGGACTCAGACTATCTGACTCAGCATGGGCTCAGACTCCCGGCCTCAGTGTGGGACTCAGACTCCCGGCCTCAGTGTGGAACTCAGACTCCCGGCCTCAGTCTGGGACTCACACTCCCGGCCTCAATGTGGGACTCAGACTCCTGGTCTCAGTGTGGGATCAGACTCCTGGCCTCAGCCTGGACTCAGACTCCCGGCCTCAGTGTGGGAATCAGACTCCCGGCCTCAGTGTGGGACTCAGACTCCCGGCCTCAGTGTGGACTCAGACTCCAGCCCTCAGTGTGGGACCCAGACTCCCGGCCTCAGTGTGGGATCAGACTCCTGGCCTCAGCCTGGACTCAGACTCCCGGCCTCAGTGTGGGACTCAGACTCCCGGCCTCAGTGTGGAACTCAGACTCCCGGCCTCAGTCTGGGACTCACACTCCCGGCCTCAATGTGGGACTCAGACTCCTGGTCTCAGTGTGGGATCAGACTCCTGGCCTCAGCCTGGACTCAGACTCCCGGCCTCAGTGTGGGAATCAGACTCCCGGCCTCAGTGTGGGACTCAGACTCCCGGCCTCAGTGTGGACTCAGACTCCAGCCCTCAGTGTGGGACCCAGACTCCCGGCCTCAGTGTGGGATCAGACTCCTGGCCTCAGCCTGGACTCAGACTCCCGGCCTCAGTGTGGGACTCAGACTCCCGGCCTCAGTGTGGGACTCAGACTCCCGGCCTCAGTGTGGGACTCAGACTCCTGGTCTCAGTGTGGGGCTCAGACTCCCGGCCTCAGTGTTGGACTCAGACTAACTGTCTCAGTGTGGGACTCAGACACCCGGCCTCAGTGTGGGTGTCAGACTCCTGGTCTCAGCTTGGACTCAGACTCCCAGCATCAGTGTGGGACTCAGACCCCCGGCCTCAGTGTGTGCTCAGACTCCAGGCCTCAGTCTGGACTCAGACTCCCGGCCTCAGTGTGGGACTCAGTATCCCGGACTCAGTGTTGGACTCAGACACCCGGCCTCAGCATGGATTCAGACGCCCGGCCTCAGTGTGGGATTCAGACTCCCGGCCTCAGTGTGGGACTCAGACTCCCGGCCTCAGTGTGGGACTCAGACTCCCGGCCTCAGTGTGGGCTCAGGCTCCAGGCCTCATGTGGTCTCAGACTCCAGCCCTCAGTGTGGGACTCAGACTCCTGGTCTCAGTGTGGGGATCAGACTCCTGGCCTCAGTGTGGGACTCAGACTCCCGGCCTCAGTGTTGGACTCAGACTAACTGTCTCAGTGTGAGACTCAGACTCCCGGCCTCAGTGTGGGACTCAGATTCCCAGTATCAGTGATGGACCCAGACTCCCAGCCTCTGTTCGGACTCATACTCCCAGCCTCTGTTCGGACTCATACTCCCGGCCTCAGCGTGGACTCAGATTCCCGGTCTCAGTGTGGGTCTCAGATAAATGGCCTCAGTGTGGGGCTCAGACTCCCTGCCTCAGTGTTGGACTCAGACTCCCAGCCCCAGTGTGGACTCAGACTCCCGGCCTCAGTGTGGACCCTGACTCTCGGCCTCATTGTGGGCTCAGACCCCTGGTCTCCACATGGACTCAGACTCCCGGCCTCAGCGTGGACTCAGACTCAGGGTCTTAGTGTGGGGCTCAGACTCCTGGCCTCTGTGTGGGGCTCAGACTCCCGGCCTCAGTGTTGGACTCAGACTCCCAGCCCCAGTGTGAACTCAGACTCAGGGTCTCAGTGTGGGGCTCAGACTCCTGGCCTCTGTGTGGGGCTCAGATTCCCGGCCTCAGAGTGGGGCTCAGACTCCTGGCCTCTGTGTGGGGCTCAGACTCCCGGCCTCAGTGTTGGACTCAGACTCCCAGCCCCAGTGTGGACTCAGACTCAGGGTCTCAGTGTGGGGCTCAGACTCCTGGCCTCTGTGTGGGGCTCAGATTCCCGGCCTCAGTGTGGACTCAGACTCCCGGACTCATTGTGGGCTTAGACCCCTGGTCTCCACATGGACTCAGACACCTGACCTCTGTGTGGGAAACAGACTCCCGGACTCAGTGTTGGTTCAGACTCCCAGTCTCAGTGTGGGCTCAGACACCAGGCCACAGCGTAGGCTCAGACTCCCGTCCTCAGTGTGGGACTCAGACTTCCGGACTAGTGTGAGCTCAGACCCCTGGCCTCAGCGTGGACTCAGACACCCGGACTCAGTGTGGGTCTCAGACACCGTGCCTCGGTGTGGGCCTCAGACACCCGGCCTCAGTGTGGATCTCAGACACCCGGTCTCAGTGTGGATCTCAGACACCCGGTCTCAGTGTGGACTCAGACTCCCGGCCTCAGTGTGGGACTCAGACTCCCGGACTCAGCGTGGACTCAGTTTCCTGGTCTCAGTGTGGGCTCAGACTCCCTGCCTCAGTGTGGGACTCAGACTCCCGGACTCAGCGTGGACTCAGTTTCCTGGTCTCAGCATGGACTTGAACCCCTTGCCTTGAGGTGAGGTCTGATGCAGTCTGGATTGGGAGGACATTTATTTTGAACTCTCATTTCTCTACTTTTCGAATTTATGGATCGATGTTTTCTTTCTTTATTTTACTAATTTGTCTTCCTCTCTGAGAATTTATACTTAAGAACCTGTGCCTCTATACCTAGGATGGTTGAGTAAATGGTGATTTGTAAACTGTTCACTGTGCCCCTGTGACAATAAGGCTAATATTAATTCGAGTTTGACCTCTTTACCATAAGAGGCCTCGGCTCCTATTCGATTGTTAAATGGTTTGGAGAAGGATCTGAATTGACCAGCTTCTGCCAATCAGCCAATGTTCAGCCAAGTCCCTCATTCTTGGTGGCCATGTTGGATCGTGGCCATGTTGGATCGTGGTGTCCTCAGGATCATACTTAGGGACATGACGAGCACAGATTACAGGGTGAATTGCTGAACACAATATCCTAGCAGTTGTGGTTATGGCTGAGAAAGGTCAGAAGTTACTGTGTTCACCATTCCGTTGTGACAGAACATGAAAATGGATTCCATAAATTAGTAGTTTGTGGCTGACAGTGGTGGCGGGGGAGAGGAAAGAGGTTACGGAATCCTTTGGAAGGTTGTCAAAATCTAACAAATACACTCTTCTATCCAGTCTGACCTGCATGTGACTTTAATTCAACATGTGGCTGACTGGTGCTGCCCCCAGGGTAAGTAGGGATGAGCAATAAATGCTGCCTTGCCAATATTGTAACAAAGCCTCTCTTTTCTTGTTGTTTGAAGAGAGAGAGCAGTGCTGTACGTGAATGCTTGACTCTAGACGGCTGAGCTAGCAAGTGCTTTAACGCCCAGACAGAATCGAGTGTTACAGTGCACTTCCCTCAATGAGGCATCAACCTCAACCAGGCCTCGTGAGAACTCAGTGTGACCTTGTTCAAAGGGCAAGAGTTCAATTCCCTCACCAGTGTCTTGCATGTCGACTGAGGAAATAAAATGCATGGGTTCTAATCCGATAATCACCAGTCCTTAACTTAAGAGCACTTGGGACTTCAGAGACTTTGGAGCAGCTTTGTATGGGTTTCGCTTCATTGATAGCGCTGGTATCTGAGAGTCCAGCTGCACCTCAGGATTTCACCATTTGGGCAAGATATCCATTTTGTGCAGGACTCAGTCACATGTGGAACTGCCACTGCCCTTCGTTACATTACAGGAAAAGTCGTGAATGCAGTCGGAGAGCGCGCGGAAGTGAATGGTTCCAGGAATAAGGAAAGCCAGCTGTGCAGTTGTATGGAAGAAGTTGGGTCAGTTCTCCCTTGGAGAGAAGGAGGCCGAGAGGAGGTCAGATTGAGGTGGGATCGAATCGTTAGTGGGTTGAACAGAGTTGGTAGTGAAGCATTGTTCCCGCTTGTAAAAGGAGGACTCTTCAAGGCTGAAAGAGACAGATTTTTCAATTAGTGACGGCGTCAAGGAAAAGTGGGGTTGAGGATGATCAATTCTGACGAGATCTCATTGGATGGAAGAGTGGTCTGGATGGGCTGAATGGCCTGTTTCTGCTCCTACGTTGTACATTTTGAACAGGAGTGTGATCCAATCCCACCAAGTGCTTGAGTGCGCTATCCACAGAGTCCTGGCTGAGCCTTGTCTGCTCAGAATGCTTAATGGGAGCAGTCATAATGGATACATGTATTTCTGACTATTTACATAGTTCATGGAGATCATGCAGACACACCCTGTCCTTGTACCATTCACTGGTTTAATAGATTGCAACACGCCCATGCATTTATTAAAGACTGAGAGATCGGCCTGGCTGTGGTGTGAGGACACGTACACCTCCTGCGCGCTCCAGGGCTGACATGCTCTTGTGCACGTCCTCCTCTTGATTGCTGTTGGCAAAGGAGTGCGACAGAAACTTTGCTTCTGTTACCTTAACAGCGACTGTTCCAGAATAATCTCTTCATTGGAGAATACACGACATGTGTATAGATCACCAGCGACACATACACACACACACACAAACATGAACATATATTCACACACACACACACAAACAAGCACACATTCAGACACACACACATGCACACGCATTCACACACACATACACACACACAAATGTACACATACACATACACAAACACATTCAGGCACGCACACATACATGCACACACGTTCACACACACACGAACACACACATACACATTCACACACATACACATATGCAAACACACACACACATTCAGACACACGCACATGCATGCACACGCATTCACACACACATACACACACACAAATACACACATACACAAACACATTCAGACACACACACACATACATGTACACGCATTCACACGCACACAAACACATACATACACATTCACAACCATACACATACGCAAACACACATACACACATACACAAACACACACACATACACAAACACACACACACATATACAGACAGAAACGCATACATATACACATTCAGACACATACACAAACACATTCACACACATACACATACATGCACGCACACACGCTCACACACAGACACACACACACTCATATATAAAACCAAACTCAATATCAGGCTTCTCCTCGAACATTTCATTTATCTATAAACTATTCTTTGGGGGCTGACTGGTTCACTGACAATAATGTATTGGGACATTGCAACATCAGTTTGAATGTTGGGAAATCAAATGGTTGCCTGGTCAGACATCCCTGTTTTTCTCCAGGCTGGAATCTGATGGTCCCTTTGGAACATGGCACAGCATGTGTCAGGGTCATGTTTACTCACCTCTGTGGTTATTTTGGTCATGATGGAGGGAGGTGGGGCTTTAAACAAATTGATGTCCCTAATTAATTGGCATCTGCACTACACCCGGCAGCCACCTCTGTGACATCCCCACCCCCTTCCTGTACCCAACAGATAGAGTCAGAGAGTCATACAGCACAGACACAGACCCTTCGGCCCAACAAGTGGGTGGCACGGTGGCACAGTGGTTAGCACTGTTGCCTCACAGCGCCAGAGACCCAGGTTCAATTCCCGCCTCAGGCGACTCTCTGTGTGGAGTTTGCACGTTCTCCCCGTGTCTATGTGGGTTTCCTCCGGGTGCTGCGGTTTCCTCCCACAGTCCAAAAAATATGCAGGTCAGGTGAATTGGCCATGCTAAATTGCCTGTAGTGTTAGGTGAAGGGGTAAATGTAGGGGAATGGGTCTGGGTGGGTTACGCTTCGGCGGGTCGGTGTGGACTTGTTGGGCCGAAGGGCCTGTTTCCACACTGTAAGTATACTAATCTAATCTAGTCTAAAGTCCATGCTGACAAGTTTCTTGACCTAAACTAGCCCCACTTGCTTGCCTTTAGCCCATCTCCCTCTAAACCGTTCCTATTCATGTACCAGTCTGAATGTCTTTTAGATGTTGGAACTGTACCTGCATTTACCACATCCTCCAGCAGTTCATTCCATAGTTCTGAAGAACAGCCATACCAGACTCACAACATACACTTTGTTTCTTAGTTGCCGCCAGACCTAAAGCGTTTCTCCAGCATGTTTGTTTTGTTTTGTTTTAGTTTGTTGTTGACTCCTAGCTGTGAATGGAAAGTTGGGGCTGAGGCGTGGCTAACAGAGGGCCCTCTCCTGTGGCCAATAATTCACCTCGACTGTTGACTTTTCCACTTGCCCCCATTCTGGGTTAGGTCAACACTCCCCACCTCTCCCAAGTCTACCTTACATTGAGACACCCAATGCCTAACCATTGTTGGATATGCAGGCAGTTTCCCAGTTACCTCAACAGACCGCTGAGTAGGAAGGTAAGCACGTTTATGCTTTTCAGTCAATGAATCTAAGCCCTCACAATTGCTATCAGGTAACCTGCAGGGGAGCAGGTAATTTGTGTTTGCACAGTCACCTTAATGAGTCTCTTGCTGTTCTGGTGATAACATGCTGATTGCTGTGGTTTTCAACTAAGCTGCACAATAAATACTGCTGCATTGACATTTCCAACTATCCCATTTTCCAGCACTTGGCCCATATCCTTGACATGACAGGTGCAAATCTAAATATATCTTCAATGTTATGATTTTTTTTCTACCTCTATGAGCCTTACGTGCAGTGAATAGCAGATCCCCACCTCCATCTGGGTGATCTCCACCACTCAAGGATGAGATTCTGACGGGCACCAACTCCTCCCTCCTTGGTTCTCGGCTGGCAGTACTCTACCAATAGCCACTCTCAAGTCTGACACCAGTATGGCCTCTTTTTCTCTACAGAATCCCTACAGTGTGGAAGCAGGCCATTCAGCCCACGCAGGCCCTCTAAACAGCAGCGTCCCCAGGGTAAAAACAAGGACTGCAGATACTGGAAACCAGAGTCTAGATTAGAGTGGTGCTGGAAAAGTACAGCAGGTCAGGCAGCATCCGAGGAGCAGGAAAATCGACGTTTCGGGCAAAAGCCCTTCATCAGCCAGGCCCACCCATCCCTGTAACCCTGCATTTCCCAGGACTAGTCCACACACCCCTGGATGCTACAGGCAAATTAGCAAGGCCAATCCACCCGAACCTGCACAATTTTGGACTGTAGGAGGAAACTGGAGCAAATCCACACAGACTGTCGCCCAAGGCTGGAATCAAACCCAGGTCCCGGGCACTGTGAAGCAGCAGTGCTAACCACCAAGCCACCATGTTGTCAGTGCACAATCTAGGTAAGCACACCCAGTCATAGTGCACTGTCTGAGATGTTGTCTTTTGGATGAGACCATACGCAGCTAGAATATGGTGTACGTTATCGAAAGGATATGATTTCACTGGAGAGGGTGCAAAGGAGATTTACCGGGATGGTGTCTGGTGCTGGAGAGATTCAGCAATGGAGAGAGATGGGACAGACTGGGGTTATTTTCCTGAGAGCAGATGAGATTGTGAGAGCACATGATTGGGATATATAAAATGATAAGGGGCATAGACTGGGGTAGATGTGATGGAGGGGTCAATGTCCAAAGCCAGTGACATCCTCATCTCACAAAGGAATTAAAAAAAAACCCTTGCAACATTTAACAAGTATTTAGATGTATGTTTGGAAGATAAGGCCTACAAGGCTAAGGTCCAAGTGCTGGAAAATGGGATTAGGATAGTTAGGTGTCTGTTTTTGGCCAGGACAGACTAGATAGGCCGAGTGGCCTTTCTATGTGTTGCAGAACCTTTTGAGTCTGTGACAGAGGCCTTTGTTGCTGTCCCGGGTAGATGTATAAGACTCTGATGTGAAAGCTAGACAAGTTCTCTCTTGTATCCTGCCGGAGTTTAGGCCTCAGTAACACAGACGAGGGAGATTTGACAGTGTAGATGCGGAAGAGGTTGTTTTCCCTTGTGGGAGAGTCTAGGACCAGAGGGCATCATCTCAGAATAAACAAGATGCTACTATGCCCCAATCTCTGGTCAAACAGAGCTGGTGATTTAACCTGAGGCGAGGGGAAGCACCATCCATACTAACCTTGGCCAGTACGGGAATTGAACCAATAATGTTGGCCTTATTTTGCAGAACAGGCCAGCTACCTAACCAACCAAGCTAACTGACAGCTGGCTTGTACATCTGAGACAGAGATGATGAGGAATATCTCCTCTCGGAGAGTAGCGAAAATCTGCGGAATCTTTTTTACCTGGTCTGTCAAGATGGGGATGATTAGATTTTTAATCAGAGTGGATTATTCAGCATTATATTCACAGACCTTTAGAAAAATGAGGAGGGCACTCATAGAAGCCCATAACATTCCGTCAAGACCATGATAGGGTAAATGCAGGAAGGACATTCCCAATCGATGGGGGAAGTCATAGAATCCCTACAGTGTGTGGGAAGAGGCCATTCAGCCCACTCTACCTCTCTGAAGGGCATCCCATCCTGGCCCCATAATCAGCATTTCCCATGGCCCATCCAACTGGCCCAGCTTTAGAATGTGGGAGGAAACCGATACAGAGGGAGAACGTGCAAACTCCACGGAGACAGTCACCCAAGAGTGGAATCGAACCTAGTTTCCTGGTGCTGTGAGGCAGCAGGGCTAACCACTGAGCCACCGTGGTGCTCATGTCGTTATGTAAAGTTGGGGGCTAGATTTACAACGGTGACTGGGGGAGTTGTCTTCACCCAGAGAGTGATGAGACTGTGGAATTCTCTGTCACAGTTGACGCCAAGACATTGAATGCTTTCAAAAAGGATTTACATATAGTTAGAAGGGTATAGGAATCAAAAGGAATGGGGAGAATTCAGAAGCAGGGTATAGAGTTGGTTGACCAGCCATGAATATTGGTTCAGTGGCCATTGGCTTTTGACAATCTCTGAACTGCAGAACATTGACAGCCTGCTGAGCTTAATACTGATATGCTAAAGTGCAAAAAGAGGCCATTCAGCCCACAGTGCCTGTACTGGCTCATTTAAGTGAGCATCACTGCCTAGTGCCAATCCCCTGCTTTCTCCCCATGCCCTTGTACATTATTTTCATCCAAATAACCATCCTCCTGAATGCCTCAATTAAACCTATCTCCACCACATTTCCAGGCAATGCATTCCTGACCCTGAATACTCGCTGAGTCAAAACGTTTTTCCTCATTTCACCCACATTTATTTCACAGATCACTTTAAATCTATGCCCTTCAACCAGCAAGGCAGCCTTTATGTGGAGTCGCAGGAGATGGGGCAGAAACTTAACAAATATTTTGCATCAGTGTTTACAGTGGAAAAGGACATGGAAGATATAGAATGTAGGGAAATAGTTGGTGGATCTTGTAAAATGTCCATATTACAGAGGACGAAGTACTGGATGTCTTGAAATGCATCAAAGTGGATAAACCACAGGACCTGATCAGGTGTACCCTAGAACTCTGTGGGGGGCTAGGGAAGTGATTGCTGGGCCCTTACTGAGTTATTTGTATCATCAATAGTCACAGGTGAGCTGTCGGAAGGCTGGAGGTTGGCAAACATGGTGCCACTGTTTAAGAAGGGCGGTAAAGACAAGCCAGGGAATTATAGACCAGGTGAGCCTGACCTCGGTGGTGGGCAAGTTGTTGGAGGGAATCCTGAGGGACAGGATGTACATGTATTTGGAAAGGCAAGGACTGATTAGGGATAGTCAACATGGCTTTGTGCATGGGAAATCATGTCTCACAAACTTGATTGAGTTTTTTGAAGAAGTAACAAAGAGGATTGATGAGGGCAGAGTGGTAGATGTGATCTATATGGGCTTCAATAAGGCGTTCGACAAGGTTCCCCATGTGAGACTGATTAGCAAGGTTAGATCTCATGGAATACAGGGAGTGATAGCCATTTGGACACAGAACTGGCTCAAAGGTAGGAGACAGAGGGTGGTGGTGGAGGATTGTTTTTCAGACTGGAGGCCTGTGACCAGTGGAGTGCCACAAGGATCGATGCTGGGTCCTCTACTTTTCGTCATTTACATAAATGATTTGATGCGAGCATAAGAGGTACAGTTAGTAAGTTTGCACATGACACCAAAATTGGAGGCGTAGTGGACAGCGAAGAAGGTTACTTGAGATTACAACAGGATCTTGATCAGATGGGCCAATGGGCTGAGAAGTGGCAGATGGAATTTAATTTAGATAAATGTGAGGTGCTGCATTTTGGGAAAACAAATCTTAGCAGGGCTTATACACTTATTGGTAAGGTCCTAGGGAGTGTTGCTGAACAAAGAGGCCTTGAAGTGCAGGTTCATAGCTCCTTGAAAGTGGAGTCGCAGGTAGATAGGATAATGAAGGTGATGTTTGGTATGCTTTCCTCTGTTGGTCAGAGTATTGAGTACAGGAGTTGGAAGGTCATGTTGTGGCTGTACATGAAATTGGTTAGGCCACTTTTGGAATATTGCATACAATTCTGGTCTAGGGATATGGGCCGGGTGCTGGCAGGTGGGATAGATTGGGTTGGGAATCTGGTCCGGGTTGGACCGAAGGGTCTGTTTCCGTGCTGTACATCTCTATGACTCTATGACTCTAAGTCCAACACCACACCCCTGCTCTGGTAATCTTTGCCTCCTATTAATAAATCTGAGGGTACTGTATATTCTATTTACTGCTCTACCCACCTTCACTGATCTGTGTATATATACAGGAGAAAGTGAGGACTGCAGATGCTGGACAGTCAGAGTTGAAAAGTGTGGCACTGAAAAAGCACAACAGGTCAGGCAACATCCAAGTAGCAGGAGAATTGATGTTTCGGGCATAAGCCCTTCATCAGGAATGAAGGGCTTATGCCTGGAACATTGACTCTTCTGCTCCTCGGTTGCCTCCTGACCTGCTGTGCTTTTCCAGCGCCACAGTTTTCGACTGTGTACACATGCACCCAGGTCCCCCTGCTCAGTACCTCCTTTAGAATTGTACCCCCTATTTTTATATTGGCTTTCAATGATCTTCTGACTAAAGTGCATCACCTCACACCCCTCTACTCTGAACCTCATCTGTCACCTCTCCACCCACTTCAACAACATAGAGTCATAGAGATGTACAGCATGGAAGCAGACCCTTCGATCCAACCCGTCCATGCCTACCAGGTATCCCAACCCAATCTAGTCCCACCTTCCCGCACCCGGCCCCTATCCCTCTAAACCCCTCCTATTCATATGTCAATGTCTGTTTGGTGCTCCGCACTGGCCTGTTTACACTTCGCAATTCTTCCCATGTTCATGTCATCTGCAAACTTTCAAATCGTCCCCTGCACACCAGCAACTGTTACTGTGCAAGAGAAGGCCATTCAGCCCATCAGAACAGCAGAGGACCTCTCAACTTTGTGCTGTCTTTTCTCCCGTCTCTTCATCACAATCCCACTCTCAACAGCTCCTGCCATCTTTAATATGCCCAGGTTTCGAATTAAGTGATCATGCAATGCCACTCTTGAATGCCTCAATTGAATCTGTCTCCTCTACATTTCCAGGCAGTTCACCCCAGCCCCTCACTACCTTCTGACAAAAGTGTTTTTTTTTCTCACCTTGTCTTTGCTTCTTCTGCAAAAGACTTTACTCCAGTTCCTTCTCATTCTTGAAGTCCTTCAGAGCAGGAAATGGTTCTCCCCATTTGCTCTGGCCAGCCTCATTATGATTTTGAAACCCTTTTACCCTCAGTCTTCTCCTGTCTCACAGCAACAGTCCTAGCAACTGCCATCTACTTTTATAATCCCTGGGACAATTCTTATACATCTGTTTCGAACCTGCGCCTGTGCACTCACCAACCTTTCAAAACGAAAATACTGAAAAGGTGCACAAAAATCCAGCTGAATTCTCGCTAGTTAGAGACAAAAAAAACCTGCAAGTGCTTGAATCCAAAGTGGACAGGCAGGAGGCTGGAAGAACGCAGCAGGCCAGGCAGCATCAGGAGGTAGAGAGGTTGACGTTTCGGGTGTAACCCTTCTTTATTACATATAATCTCCATCCTCTTGTACCCTCTGTCCCTATAAATGAAGACTAGAGAGCTGCATCCTTTATTAACAATTTTCTCAACCAGTTCTATTGTCTTTAATGACGTTCATACACATACAAGAGGTTCTGCCACCTCTATACAGATTTTAGAATAATATTCTTCACTTGAAAAAGACCTGCGGCTGCTGGAAATCAGAAACGCAAGCAGAAATTGCTGGAAAAGTTCAGCAGCTCTGGCAGCATCTGTGAAGACAAATCAGAGTTAGCGTTTTGGGTCCGGTGACCCTTCCTCAGTTCGGCTAGACCTGCTGAGCAGCTTCCATTTTTGACCCTTCACTTTACTCTGTCCCTTCACGTTCTCTGTAGCATACGGTATCACTTCCACATTAACTGATCATTTCCCTACTCCAGCAACTTGTCAATGTCTTGCGGAAATTTCTGCACCACCCTCCCCACAGTTTACAATGCCACCAAGTTTTGTATCACCCACAGATGTTGTGTACCAACGTCTGGTGGGAACTTGGAGTTGAGGTGGGAATGTCACTGGGCAAGTCACCCAGAACCAATTTGATTTGATTTATTATTGTCACATTTTCCATGATACAGTGAAAAGTGTTGTTTTGCATGCTGTCCAGACAAATCACATCTACCCATAAGTACATCGGATTAATAGAACAGCATGCAGAGTATAGTGTTACAGCTACAGAGAAGGTGCAGAGAAAGATCAACTTTAATACGTGAGAGGTCTGTTCATAACTCTGAATACAGCGGGGCAGAAGCTGTTCTTGTTCTGTTGGTACCAAGACCATAAGACATAGCAGCTGAAATCAGGCCATTCAGCCCATCGAGTCTGCTCTGCCACTCAATCATGGCTGATAGGTTTCTCAATCCTGTTTTCCCGCTTCCTCTCTGTATCCTTTCATTCCCTTGGCAATCGTGAGCCTATCTATCTCCGTTTTGAATATACCCAGTGACCTGTCCTTCACAGCCTTCGGTGCCAGTGAATCCCACAGATTCACCACTCTCTGGCTGTCAACAAACACTCATTTTCACATGTTGCGACTTGCTCTGAAATCAAAAATTGTGGTGGACTCTTCCGGAAAAAAACAAGCTAGCTCTCCACAGGAGACCATTAGACCCACTGTGTCGCTTTGTGAATATGGTAAAAATACACAGAATTCTGGTAGTTGTGGAGATTAAGATCATGCTCTCAGAATTTACTGGACCACATCTCCATAACACTGGACTCTTTTGGCAATAAAAGATACAAAAGAATTCTTTTATATCTTTCCCCTCTGTCCCTAAACGTATGCCATCTAGTTCTGGACTCCCCGACCCCAGGGAAAATACCTCGTCTATTCATCCCTATCCATGCCCCTCATGATTTTATAAACCTCTATTACGTCACCCCTCAGCCTCCGACACTCCAGAGAAAACAGCCTCAGCCTGTTCAGCCTCTCCCTATATCTCAAATCCTCCAACCCCGGCAATATCCTCGTAAATCATTTCTGAACCCTTTCAAGTTTCACAACATCCTTCCGATTGTAGGGAAACCAGAATTGCATACAATATTCCAAAAGTGACCTAACCAATGTCCTGTACAGCTGCAACATGACCTCCCAACTCAATACTCTGACCAATAAAGGACAGAGTCCTCAACCTGAATGGACATAGCATTCTCAAAAAGGTTCGATGTTCTAAAGGCACAAAAAGAAATCTAATTACTGGTGCAGAAACTTGGCTGCATGGTGACCAGGATTATGAACCGAGTATTCAAGGATCTTCAAGGACAAACATGGAAAAGGAGCTGCTGATTATAAGGAATGGGATCAGTACATTAGTAAGGCAGATCTCAGATCGGAAAAGACAATGCATGGAATCTATTTGGGTCGAACCTAGAAACACAAAGGGGCGACACGAATCGAGGTATTTATAGGCTGCTAGAGTGGAAGCATGGATCATAGTATTAATCAGAGAAACTTGCAGCATGGGCAACACAGTTATCATGGGGGACTTCAACCTGCACATAGACTAGGGAGCAACTTGGAGAAAGTGGGGACTACAGTTGCTGGAGACTCAGCATCGAAACGTGTGGTGCTGGAAAAGCACAGCAGGCCAGGCAGCATCCTCATGAAGGGCTTATGCCCAAAACGTCGACTCTCCTGCTCCTCGGATGCTGCCTGACCTGCTGTGCTTTCCCAGCACCACGTTTACCCAACTCTGGGCATTGAGCAGTAAAGCTGTGGAGGATGAGTTTCTGGAGGGGGGAGGTGTTAGGGATGGTTTCCTCGGGCTACGTGCTGAAAAGCTGACGAGACTCAGGACTGTTTCAGACCAAGTACCAGGTAATGAAAAAGGCCCAATTAATAATCTTATTGTAAAAGGATGTTTAGAGATGAGTGACCTCAATATCATGCAGTTTCCACCATGTGTTGAATTGGGGATCGCAAAATCTAAAGCAAGGCTGTTAAATCTGACTGACAGATGTTTGAAAGTGCGAGCACGAGTTGAATGAGGTGGGTTGGGAAACTGCATTTAAACTGCATTAGCAATAGATTGTCTTTGAATAACTATTATATAGCTTAAAACAGCTGTACATTCTTTCAAAATGTAAAAATTCTATAAAGATCAATCAGCTCCAGCTGACAAAAGAGGTAAGGATTGCGTAAGATTAAAAGCAATGGCTTAGACAGTGCCCAGAAACAGTAATCGACCTGAGGACTCTGAAGTTTTCAGAAGACAGGAAAAGAGGATCAAGAAACTGTTAAGGAAAGAAAGAATAGAACATGAATGCAAACTAGAACGACTTATTAACATGGGCTGTAAAGGCTTCTATGGGTATCTAAAAATGAAATGCTTGGTTAAGACAAATGTGGATCCAGAGGAATTCATCGTGAGGATTATATAAATGGCAGAGTAGCTATATAATTGCACTTTACCTATTTTCACTGTGGAGGCTGTTAGAAAACTCCCAGGGCTAAAGATCCAATCCTCTATGCAGAATAAGTAAAAGGAAACTCATATCAGTAAATGGAGCTGAACCCAAGATCTGATTGTCTATACCTCAAACAGCTGAAGGAGGGGGTTTTGGAGAAGATAAATCATCTTCCAAAATTCCTTTGAGTCTGGAAGGATTCCTGTTGAGTGGAATCTTGCAAATGTCACATTATTTAAAAAAGGAGTAAATGTAAAAGCAGGAAATTACATCAACAAGAGGGAATATTGTTATTGTTATTGCTCGATACATATGCCAGCATTTATTGCCCATAAGGCAGTTAAGAGTTGTCCGCATTGCGTGAGGCTGGAGTCACATGTAGGCCAGACCAATTAAGGAGAGCAGATTTCCTTCTCTAAAGGATATTAATGAACAAGATGGCAGTTTTGGAATAAAAATTAGCAGTGCTTATGTGGTCACCATTAACCAGATTGTTATTGAATCCAAATTTAACCATCTGCCTTGGGTTAGAACTTTGAGATTACTAGACCAATGATATCACCATGATGCCACCATCACCCCATGGTTGGAGTTATTCATAAAGGATGTGATAAATGGACTCTTGAAAACAAATGATCTGATTGGGCATTGTCAGCATGGACTTATATATGTAAAATCATGTTGATGAACTTTTTGGAGCATTTTGAGGTTGTTAGAAGGGCAAGGATGGCAAATGTATGGGAACACTACCAACCACATGTTTCTCTCCGAGACACACATCTTCCTGACGTGGAACCACTCTTTGCTGCCACTGAGTCAAATCGATGCTTACATGGTGGAATAAAGCTTTAAAATTTATCCCTTGTCAGATACTCTGAGGGTAGTAATTGTAATGAGGTCAGCCAGGTAGCACTCATAGAATATGAGTTCCCTGATTGGGGCTGTTAACCTTGTCCAGTCAGGAAGCCCTGACTGACAGATATAAACAGGAATGTCAGACATCCTGTTCACTCTGAGAGCTGGCTCTGAGGGAACTGGATCAGTGTCAAGGATTCTCCAGGTATGAATAAAAGGGATTGCAGACAGGGTAAGTCTGTGGAGTTATTTCACTGAGGGTCCATTCTGATAATATATGAATGTAAATGATATGAATTCACTCATCATGGAGATGCTTCTGTTCAATGATGTCAAACCAAGCGTCCCTGCTGGATGACTGTGTGCAGAAGGATCAATCCATCCACAGAGCAGAATCAAGAGCCAGCTTAAACTATGTGGGACTCTGATGAACATATTTACACACTGGCTCTGAGTGGTCATTCAAATAAAACAATCTTTGAAGTTGCATTGTACTGTTGTGTGTCTGTGTAAACTGGCAAGACTCTTGGTGAGAGATGGAGATTTCAGCTATTCATCAATTAGGTTCAATTTTCCCATTTACTTTCTTGATTTCGTTGGAATCGAAAGGTTGCTAATATTCAGGGAGAGAAATGAAAGGTTCCTGGCTGACAGTACATTTATCCTTTCATTCAGCTTTATCACCAACCCTCACACTCCATTGTTCCAGTGGGGAAATAGGGCTAGAGGTAGCTGTCAACGCACTGCAGAATTATCAAAAGCACTGACCAGTTACAGGCTGATGGAGAGTGACCTCTTTCACAATGTCATGAATAAATCATTGAACCACTGAAAGCGATGCAGGCCACACAAGATGTTCAATGAACCTTGGTGCAAAGAGCATGCTGAACAGGTCAATCTGTTTAAAGCCATACAAGAAAACCTCTGGTGGTCAGTCTTGATTAGATCCCAGTCTGAAATCACTCCCAGGGATCCATTATTCTATATATAAACCATCTGAACCCCTCGATTAGATCCCAGTCTGTAATCACTCCCAGGGATCCATTATTCTATATATAAACCATCTGAACCCCTCGATTAGATTCCAGTCTGTAATCACTCCCAGGGATCCATTATTCTATATATAAACCATCTGAACCCCTCGATTAGATTCCAGTCTGTAATCACTCCCAGGGATCCAGTATTCTATATATAAGCCATCTGAACCCCTTGATTAGATTCCAGTCTGTAATCACTCCCAGGTATCCATTATTCTATATATAAACCATCTGAACCTCTCGATTAGATTCCAGTCTGTAATCACTCCCAGGGATCCATTATTCTATATATAAACCATCTGAACCCCTCGATTAGATTCCAGTCTGTAATCACTCCCAGGGATCCATTATTCTATATATAAACGATCTGAACCCCTCGATTAGATTCCAGTCTGTAATCACTCCCAGGGATCCATTATTCTATATATAAACCATCTGAACCCCTCGATTAGATTCCAGTCTGTAATCACTCCCAGGGATCCATTATTCTGTATATAAACGATCTGAACCCCTCGATTAGATTCCAGTCTGTAATCACTCCAGGTCCAATTTCATTCACTATGAAGCCACAACTTCAATGTCCTACACTATTTTGGAGCGATGCAATACAATTTCTTTTTCTGTATTTTTTACTGTTGGATGTGAGAGCAACGTTTCCCCTCTGAACTCGGGCACGGGATTTGGGTTACGACGCGGACAGATCCTGGCCCATACACCTACAGCTTGAAGTCGCTATGACATGACCTGTCCTCGGCCACTTCTCCCAGCACACGCCCAGTGGATGGCTGCATCGTTGGGTGGACTGGCTGCCAATCACTCTCACCGTGAGGAGCAAATTGCGGTATTTGATCAGAAACATGCCTAATCTTCCTGATCAGTGCTGATCAATATTGACACTTCAGTATACATTGCTCATTTGTCACACCATCCTCACGGGAGATGGCAGTGATAGTTTACTCTATTGAAACCTTGTCTTCAAAGGATTCCTCAATGACTGGAACGTTCTTTGGGGGGCATCCTGAGGGTGTGAAGGGCGCTTTATAAATGCAGGCCCTCTCTTACAGGTCTAAAGTTTCCTTTTATCCTTTTATGCTCTGTACTTAATGGTAAGGTTCTGTGGAGCTTGGCTGAACAAAGAGACCTTGGAGTGCCGGTTGCTAGTTCCTTGAAAGTGGAGTTGCCGGTAGATAGGATTGTGAAGAACGTGTTCAGTATACTTTCTTTTATTGGTATAGGAGATGGGCGAGAGGGGGGGTCATGTTGCAGCTGTACAGGACCTTGGTTAGGTCACTTTTAGAATATTGCAATAGGAAGGATGTTGTTAAACTTGAGGGGGTGCAGAAAAGATTAAAAAGGATGTTGCCAGGGATTGGAGCTACAGGGAGAGGCTGAACAGGCTGGGGCTGTTTTCCCCTGGAGCGTCAGAGACTGACCTTAGAGAGGTCTGTAAAATGATGAGAATAATAGATAGGGTGAACAGCCAAGGTCTTTTTCCCAGGATAGAGGAGTCCAAAACCAGAGGGCAAAGTATTTAAGGTGGGAGGGGAAAGATTTAAAAGGGACCTAAGGGGCAACGTTTTTCTGCAGAGAGTGGTGAGTGTGTGGAATGAGCTGCCAGAGGAAGTGGTGGAGGCTGGGACAATTACAACATTTAAAAGGCATCTGGATGGGTATATGAATAAGAAGAGCTTAGAGGGATGTAGGCCAAATGCTGGCAAATGATGCTAGATTAATTTCAGATATCTGGTTGACATGGACAAGTTGGACCGGAGGGTCTATTTCTGCGCTGTACATCTCCATGACTGCATTTAACTGTGCCCATGGTTGTCCTCAGCACAATCCAGCAGATCAGGGCTCCATCAGGTGGTTCACTCTGTGTATCCCTGCCTCTATCTGCCAGAGAATCTTTCCCCTTTCAGAGTGTGGGAAGAGCGAGAGACTGCCCACAAGTATCACAGGCACTGCCAATGAAATGTGAGTCAGAATCTGGCCATTTTGTGGGCAACCTTTATTCAGTTGTTTCTGCTGCTGTGTTTCAGACAGATTTCTCTGTATCTTTGCTCAGATCGAAGAAGGAACACTCCCAGTGAATCCCACCAGGGTTCCAGCCCACCAGGAATCATTCTGCTTCCCTTATTGTGAGATTGAGGTTATTTAAAGGGGCCGATAGTTTCCTGTTGCTTCAAATTGATCAGTGAATCCTGGTTAAGGGCATTTTGCTCTTTACCCCCCACAAATCCTCCCATCCTGTCCATCATTCTTCCTTTCCTCATCTTCCTCGGTCATTCTCACTGCATCCCTGTTTACTCTTACCACCCCATTCCCCCACCTGCTTAGCCCTTCCCATACTATGCGGATATCACGATGCAAAACCAGTTATACAGCCCACTTCCATCAGTAACTGGAATTATTTACTGTACTCCTTTTGCTTTGATTTGATTTATCATTGCCACAAATACCGAGATACAATAAAAAGCATTACTTTGCGTGTTGACCAGACAAACCATAACTTACATAAATGCTTCAGGGTATTGGAACAGAATGCAGAATATAATGTTACGGCTGCAGGGGAAGGTCAACTCTAATACATGGGAGGTCCACAGTAACAGCAGAGAAGAAGCTGTTCTTGAGTCTGTTGGTACATGTTTTCAAACACTTGCATCTTCTGCTCAATGGCAGAGGATGGAAGAGAGTGCAACTGAGGTGCTCTCTTAGAATCATGGAGTCATGCATTTCAGAAGAGGCCATCCAGCCCTTACTTCTGTACTGCCAAATCTACACTAAATCTGCACCAGTTCCATTTTCCCACTCTGGACCCACAGCTTTTGAATGTTATGACACTTCTTCTGCTTATTCAAGTATTTTGGGAGATTTCCCACCTCAACTCCTGTCCCAGGCAGTACATTGTAGCCCCACATAAGCCCCTCACACTCAGATGGTATGGACAGCAGCACATACAACATGGTGAGCAGTGTGGGATCGGAAGATTTAATTTGTCAGCACTGATCCCAACAAGGCGGACAGGCAAAGACTTGGAGGAGAGCAGACACTGCTGAAGACAGCACAGAAATCCTTGCAGCAGCACCAAATGCTGATAAACACTTTAATGAAAGATGGAAGGAATTTCGGGCCTGATCGGGGATGCACTAGGACAGAAACAGTCTGCAGCACCAGGGCAAGGGGAGAGGCTGCCCTGCAATGATCCTGGTCCAAAGAGGAAACTTTCAACAGGGCACTGACTGAAAGAGCGAGAATGTTTCAGCTCAGATCAGGCATGGTCGCCATAGTGCACAGAAAGCATAGGAAATGGCTTCGAAAATAACAGAAATAAGGGAGCCAGGAGAGAAACAGATTCTGGAAGAACCGAGAAAGTCATGAAGGCAGAGAGGTTTTGGGCA
This sequence comes from Chiloscyllium plagiosum, assembly GCF_037043375.1. Classification (NCBI taxonomy): domain Eukaryota; kingdom Metazoa; phylum Chordata; class Chondrichthyes; order Orectolobiformes; family Hemiscylliidae; genus Chiloscyllium; species Chiloscyllium plagiosum. The sequence goes on along the minus strand of NW_028270141.1, from coordinate 145,687,503 downwards.
ATTTAATGAACTGAACAATTCTAGTCTAGGGATTAGTTACTCAGAATACTCCATTAAAGCCACAAAAAAAACCATAATAGCTTAACAAACAGGAACAGGAATAGGTCATGCAGCCCTTCGGGCCTGCTCCACCTTTCAATACAATCATGGCTGATCTCATCTTGGCCTCAACTCCACTTTCCTGCCCTCTTTTCATAACCCTTCAACCCTCTCTCTTCAATTCTTTCTATCCCCTCCTTCAATTTAACTCAATGGCCCAGAGTCCACCACACTCTGAGAGAGTGACTTCCACACATTCATGAACCTTTTGGACAAATAATGTCTCCTCATCTCTGTTTTAAATCTGTCACCCCTTATCCTAAGACCTCTCATTCTAGATTGGGCCACTTGAGGAAATATCTTCTCTCCATTGACTTTGTCAATCCTCTTTTGGCATCTTATATACCTCAATTAGATCTCCACTCATTCAGAGAGGATAGGCCTAAACGGCTCAACCTCTGGAATTGTCTCCTCTGAACTACCTCCAAAACAACTTGTTCTGAGATGGGGAAACCCCTCTGCTAATTTAGACCCAACATATAGAGAAGCTCACCTCACGCCGCAATCTGTTTTATTTCGAGAGGCAAGGAACTAGCTCAGAGGTCACTATTTGAAATAAGAATTAACAATTTTATTCTTTAAGTCCAACAGAGAATATTAAAACCAACAACTATTTACAACTCATTTCTCTTAAACTTATCTTTATCTTCCCCACTTTACGATACTGGCCCAATAAAAAACCCCGATTAAGATTTACAAAATAAATCAAGTTTCAAAACCAGCCAGCTGTTGAATCTTTTGTTTATATCTTCCTGTGTAGATATTCCTCTGTCATCATTTCTTCAGTATTCTGCTTCATGAGTCTTTCATATGAACAGGTACCTTTCAGAGAGCTATTTGGCTGGTAGCCTATACTTGTTAGTTTTCTTGGCAGTCCTCCCACAACTATTCAAAATGACTGGTTTTATACGCCAAAACATTGGATAAATGCATTGATTTGATGTTGTCAAAACACTAAATTCAAATTTGATTAGATTTTGGTATCTGTGGCTTAATTTAAACTGATTGGCCAAATTTGAATTTGTTTTTGTATCAAGGCAACTCAACTGCACTACTAATTTCACAGCCAAATGTTCAATTCTTTTTAAATTCTTTCAGAACACTTTGTGTCAGCCAGAAATTTCAGCTCCCTTAAAGGTGCAGTACACACCTACACCTTCATAACAAAATATATACCCCCTCAATTAAGGGGACCACAATACTCCAAGTGAGGTCTAGTTAATGGCTTGGCAGTTTCAGCAACACTTCCCAATTTTTATACTCCAATCCTTCAGCAGTAAATGTCAATATTCCATTTGCCTTCCTCATTACCTGCTGATTACTGCAAATAAATATTTGTAAGGAATGTAAAATCACATTAAGAAGCCATGGGATCAGAAATAGCATTGACAAATTTTATTTCAGAGTTGGGCCCATATTGAACCGAATATTGGGCATCCTGGAGAAAACAATTCCTGAGATGTACAATATCCTTCTAAGCGAGATACTAATTCAGAAGCTGAACAAGTAAACATAATTCCGTACACATCTGTGAGTACAGTCAATAATGTTATTGCTCACCTTTGGATGAACAAAATGGTAGACATATTTAAAGAGGTGCTGAAAATCTTTGATGTGGAGAAAAGAACATGAGAACTAGGAGCAGGAGTAGGCCATCTAATTCTTCGAGCCTGCTCCGCCATTCAATAAGATCATGGCTGATCTTTTCGTGGACACAGCTCCACTTACCATAACCTTTAATTCCTTTAGAGTCATAGAGATGTATAGCACGGAAAGAGACCCTTTGGTCCAACTCGTCCATGCTGACCAGATATCCCAACCTAATCTAGTCCCATTTGCCAGCACTTGGCTCATATCCATCTAAACCCTTTCTATTCGTATACCCATCCAAGTGCCTTTTAAATGTTACAATTGTACCAACTCTACCACTTCTTTTGGCAACTCATTCCATACACGTACCACCTTCTGCGTGAAAACGTTGCCACTTAGATCCCTTTTATATCTTTCCTTTTCTCATCATAAACCTCTTATTAATTCAGAACTAATAAGAGACTAAATTGTTGCAGGCATTGCTGGTGACACCTTGTCAGATTTATTACGGTCCAAAGAAGATCTAACTCTGAAGAAAGTTATTCTGAGTTCTGATGCTGAATGAAGCAGATGTTGGGGGAAGGGGAAACACAGACCAATTCTGGAAATGTAAGTGCAGTTTTAGGCTGTATTGTTGGCGACAGAACCATGCCTATTCTGGAAAGAAAGTTCTAGCATGGCCCTGCAGATCTTCTGAAACCATTAGACACTTAAGGCACATAACTATAAAAGACCCATGTCATAAGCCAGTGCAAGGTTTAGGGCATATATCAGACTCAAACCTCCTTCCAACTGTGCCCATTTATTATGACTGAATGTTTTCATTGTAAAACAAAAGGAAACTTTCAGAAAAAGTGCAGGACATAACAAAAGACCATGTAGATTCTATACAGTGTGGAAGCAGGCCATTTGGCATTTTGAGTCCATACTGACCCTTTAAAGAGCATCCTACCCAGATCTACCATCTTCCCCTCCATCCCTGCATTTCCTGTGGCTAATCTACCTAGCCTACACATCCCTGGACACTTTGGCATGGCCAATCCACCTAAACTGTGCATCTCTGGACTGTGGGAGGAAACCGGGGCACTCAGAGGAAACCCATGCAGACACAGGGAGTATGTGCAAACTCCAAACAGACAGTCGCCTAAGACCGGAATCCAACCCAGGTCCCTGGCGCTGTGAGGCAGCAGTGCTAACCACTGAGTCATGCGCACAGAGAGGTAGATGGGGTAGAGCCTCCAGTGAAAGATAAACTCACAGTTTTCACAAAAGAAACCAACAACTCAGTCCAAATCTTTTGGGCAGCTAACATTCAGATCAATGGATTTCTCATGAATCTCGAGTTAGACACAGGAGCAGATACCACAACGTTATTAGACAGCATGATTCAGTTCAGAAAATTCTGCTTACAGCTGATAAAATTTTAACTGCATGGTCAGGGGGCATTGGAATGAACAATTCTAATATACATCAAAGATATGTTATTAGCAACCCTCCAGCACGGGGTGCACTAAGCATTAGAAACCCTCTCTGTGCTTCCCACTCTGGCTAGGAAGGAGTGCACTGACCTCAATCTCAATTAAATGGTGGAAGGGGTTAGGCAACGCAAGGTAAAGAGTTCCACTGAAGTGGAATCTCTCAATTTGTTCAAAGGGTTAAGAAGCTTAAGATCTGCATACAGCGTAACGCTGGAGAAAGATGTGGAGCCCTTCTGCCTTGGAACACCCAGGAATAAAATACAGCTCCTCGTGGAACTCATTAAGAATCAATTTGCTGAAACGGCAAGAATGGGCATTATTTCCCTGGTTATTAAACAGACAGAGTGCTGATTAGGCATGGTTCTGTCGCCAACAATACAGCCTAAAACTGCACTTACATTTGTGCTGATCATGCACCATTGAATGATCAGCACAGTTGTAAGCATTACAAAGTGTGAGGAAGACAGCGTGGAACATAGACAAGTTGGTGTAGTCGCCGGGAGCAGAGGGTGGTAGGATGGGATTCAATGCAGACAATTGTACTTTGGTGGGAAGAACATTGAAGGACAATATGAAATGGGAGGGTACAATTCTAAACGGGTGGAGGTGCAGGAACAGAGGGGGCTGCTGCACATGTGTAGAGATTAGTAGGAGAGGTGGAGAGAGCAGTGAACTATACAGTGCTCTCTGCTTTATCAAGAAACTTCAGGGATGAAGATAGGTTGAAGAAGTTGGGACTGTTCTCCCTGGAGTGAAGGGGGCCGAGAGGAGATTTGATAGAGAGAACTCATAAGGGGATTGGCCAGGGTAAATGGCTGTCACCACTCACAAAAGTGAAAGGAACAAGAGGAATAGATTTGAAGGGGTGTGCAAACGAAGCAAAGTTGATGCAAGAAGAAACCTTTCTCACACGGTGAATTGTTAGGGTATAGAATGCACAGCCTGAAACGAGAGACTTGGAGTTATACAGCATAGACATAGGGTCTTTGGCCCATCAGATCTACAAACCAAACACACCTGAGTATTCTAATCCTATCTACCCACACTTGATCCAGTGCCCTGACAATGCCCTGGCATTTTAAGTGGTGGAATGGGTTCAATCGAGACATTCAAGAGGGAACTTGATGATTAGATGAGTAGAAGTGGTATGCAGGGATATGGGAATAGATGGACTAAATGGCCTGCTTTTGCGCCTCAATAAATCTGTGGTTCTGAGAGACATTCTCTCTTGCTATCCATGGCCCATGAAAGACTCGCTAAAATATTCAGTAGCAGAGTTGCCACAAACCTCGACAGGACTAGTAGGATATGCGCAACGCCGTCGGTCAAACCAACTTGATTGTTTACCCCATTTGTCACTCCTTTTGGAAGCTTTCGTTTTCGACCTATCGCGGTTTGGAATTGCATCATCCCCAGAGATTTTTCAACAATCTGTATCAAGCATTCGTAAGGGCTGGATGGAGTTATACACTACAGGGAGGGCATGCTGGGGCAATGTTTGAAGAGTAGACACAGTCCGAAAGTATTGACAGGAAAAGGGTGTAATGTCAGAATAAGGGGTCACTCATTTAAGGCAGAGGTGAGGAGGGATTTCTTCTCTCATTGCGTAGGGAGTCGGTGGAATTCATTACCACAGAGGGCTGTTGAGGGTTTGACATTACGTATGTTGAGTCAGACAGATTTTTAATCAGAAATAGAATCAAGGGCTATAGGGAAAAGCAGGAAAGTTGAGTTGAGGGCACAAGGATAGATGGAGGGACAGATAGTGTTGAGGGAGCAAGGACATTACAGAAAGACTTGGACAGGCTAGGAGAGTGGGCACAGATGTGGCAAATGAAATACGATGTGGGAAAGTGTAAGGTTAGACACTTTGGTAGGAAGAATAGAGGCCTAGATTGTTTTGTAAATGAAGAAAGGCTTTGGTAAATCTAAATCGCAAAGGGACTTGGGAGTCCTGGTTCACGATTCTCTTAAGGTTAACCTGCAGGTTCAGTAGGCAGTTAGCAAGGCAAATGCAATGTTGGCAAACATTTCAAGAGGGCTGGAATACAAGAGCAGGGATGGACTACTGAGGCTGTGTAAGGCTCCGGTCAGCCTGCGTTTGGAATATTGTGAGCAGCTTTGGGCCCTGTACCTCAGGAAGAATGTGCTGGTGTTGGAGGGGCTCCAGAGGAGCTTTACATGAATGATCCCAGGGAGGAAGGCATTGTCATTTGAGGAGCAGTTGAGGATTCTGGGTCTGCATGGAGTTTTGAAGGATGAGGGGATGATCTGATTGAAACTTACAGATTACTGAGAGGCCTGGATAGAGTGGGTGTGGAGAAGATGTTTCCACGAGTAGGAGAGTCCACGACCCAATGGTACAGCCTCAGTATAAAGGGATGACCCTTTAGAACTGAGATGAGGAGGAATTTCTTCAGCCAGAGGATGGTTAATCTGTGGAACTCATTGCTGCAGAGGGCTGTGGAGGCCATGTCATTGAGTGAATTTAAGACAGAAATAAATAGGTTCTTGATTAGTAAGGGAATCATAGGTAACAGGGAGATGGCAGAAGAATGGGGGTTAAGAAACATATTCAGCATAATTGGTGGCACAGTGGCTCAGTCGTTAGCACTGCTGCCTTATAATGCCAGGGACCCGGGTTTGATTCTAGCCTCAGGCGACTCTCTGTGCGGCGTTGCATGTTCTCCCTGTGTCTGCATGGGTTTCCTCCGGGTGCTCTGGTTTCTTCCCACAGTCCAAGGATGTGCCAGTTAGGTGGATTGGCCATGAGAAATTGTCGATAGTGTTCAGGGATGAGCAGGCTAGATATATTAGTCAGGGGAAATGTAGAGTCATAGGGGAATGGGCCTGGGTTTGTATGCTCTTCAGAGGGTTGGTTGGGCCAAATGACCTGTTTCCACATTGTAAGGATTCTATGATAGCTATGATGATGATAATTGACTGGCGGAGTAGGCTTGATGGGCTGAATGGCCTAAATCAGTTTCTATGTCTTATGGTCTTATGATTGAATTAGCCACGTTCTCAAAGAATGGTGGAGCAGACTTGATGGGCTGAATGGTCTACTCCCAGGTCTTATGGTCTGATGTTTCAAGGGCAAGTGCACTTTCTCCAAATAATCCATGCAGATTTTTTTCCGTATATGCTGTCAATAGTGAAGGCCCATTGGCTGATCCACTAATGCCGTTATGGAGATGCCCAACTCGAAAGTCAGTGCAGGATCTTCAAAGATTCTTGGGCCGTGGTAACTCAGTTGGAGCAATATTTGCCCAATTCAGTCAGGATTGCTGTATTCTCTCAACAACTCCTCATTTAGACCCAAGGATGTTGTTGAAATCCTCATCAAGAGAACACTTTTCATAAAATGAAGGGCATACCAACAACTGCCACGTTTTATTCCTTCGTTGCCCACGAGGGCAGCAGCTGAAACATGATCTGCAAGTTTAGTCTCAGAATAAAGGAGCACCAATTTAAGGAGGAATTTCTTCTCTGAGGGCCGTTAAAACTCCTTGCCACAGAGAGTTGTGGGGATAGGGTCCTTGTGCCTGAGACAGATAGATTCTTGACCAGTCGGGGAATCAAGGATTAGAGGCAAAGGACACGCGGAAGGTCAGATTAGTCACGATCCAATTGAATGGTAGATTGATTTGAGGGGCCAAAGGACTCTTGCTCCTGTTACTTATGGCCTTAAAAGTTCAATAGCGGTGCCTTTGTAGGAGCGGCCCGATGAGTATAACAAACCACACTATTCTTGTGTAAGGTCATTCCTTTAGAATGTAGAGCAGTACAGCACAGGACCAGGGCCTTCAGACCACAATGTTGCACCGATCATCACACCAAATCACTTCTGCCTGCCCTTGGTCCGCAGCCCTCTCATCCTTGTACGCGCTTATCTAAAAACCCCTTAAATACCCCTGCTGTACCTACCTCCACCACCAACCCCTGCCAGACTCCCACTCTTTGTGTAAAAAACACTTGGCCCCTCACATCTCCTTTGAACTTTCCCCCTCTTACTTTAAATGCATGCACCCTACTATCAAATATTTCAACTCTGGGAAAAAAAGATTCTGACCGTAAACTCTGTGCATCTTATAATTTTATAGACTCCTATCAAGTCTCCCCTCAGCCTCTGCTGCTCCAAAGGAAACAACCTGAGATTTTCCAGCCCCTCCTTATAGCTCATACCCTCTAATCCAGGCAGCATCCTCGTAAAGGGGTATGAAGGGATTATTGTTCATGTTACATTAGCTCTCAAAGACTCTACTCATGTCATCTACATTCGTGGATGGGAATAAAGTGTTTCTTTGGAAGGAGCAGATATGCCTGTACCACCTTCCTAAGATCCTAGCAATTCCAAAGGATCACTAAATTCGAGATGTTAACTCTGTCTTTCCTCTACAGATGCGAGGTAAAAACAATGACTGCAGATGCTGGAAACCAGATTCTAGATTAGAATGGTGCTGGAAAAGCACAGCAGTTCAGGCAGCATCCGAGGAGCAGGAATATCGACGTTTTGGGCAAAAGCCCTTCATCAGGAATACAGCATTACCGATGCAGGGCTTTTGTCCGAAACATCGATTTTATTGCTCCTCGGACACTGCCTGAACTGCTGTGCTTTTCCAGCACCACTCTAATCTAGACTCTACAAATGCTGCCGGACTTGCTGAGTTTCTCCAGCAATTTCTGTTCCTTTCTCTTGGTAATGACACTTAACCAAAGATTGCTGTACAAAGCCGGCATTGTTTCATCCTGAAAGGATTTTGTTAATTTTGCCATTGTTTTGCCACAGGATCCATCACAAGTCATGATGGTCTTGATGCCAAATACAGTGAAGGAAATTGGAGTCGGTGAAGTGCATGGATTCAGAGGAGAATAGGGGAAGCGCTAAATTAATATTTTTCATCAGTATTGACACTGGAAAAAGACGATGATGTCAAGGGAGAATACTGAGGAACAGGCTATTAGACTAGATGGGATTGAGGTGCATAAGGTGGAGGTGTTAGCAATTCTGGAAAGTGTAAAAATTGGTAAGTCCCCTGGGCTAGATGGGGTTTATCCTAGGATTCTCTGGGAAGCCAGGGAGGAGATTTCCCAGCTTTTGACTTTGATCTTTAAATTGTCATTGTCTACAGGAACAGCGCCCGAAGACTGGAGGATAGCAAATGTGGTTCCCCTGTTCAAGAAGGGAAGTAGAGACAATCCTGGTAATTATAGACCAGTGAGCCTTACTTTGGTTGTGGGTAAAGTGTTGGAAAGGGTATAAGAGATAGGATTTATAATCATCTAGAAAGGAATAACTTGATTAGGGATAGTCAACACAGTTTTGTGAAGGGTAGGTCGTACATCACAAATCTTATTGAGTTCTTTGAGAAAGTGACCAAATAGGTGGATGAGGGTAAAGCCATTGGTTTGGTGTATATGGATTTCTGTAAGGCATTTGATAAGGTTCCCCATGGTCGGCTATTGCATAAAATATGCAGGCATGCGATTCAGGGTGAATTAGCGGGTTTGGATCAGAAATTGGCCAGCTAAAAGAAGACAGAGGGTGGTGGTTGATGGGAAATATTCATCCTGGAGTTCAGGTACTAGTGGTGTACCGCAAGGATCTGTTTTGGGTCTACTGCTGTTTGTCGTTTTTATAAATGACCTGGATGAGGGCATAGAAGGATGGGTCAGTAGAGTTGTGGACAGTGATAAAGGATGTTGCAGGTAACAGAAGGTCATAGATAAGCTGCAGATCTGGGCTGAAAGATGGCAAATGGAGTTTAATGTGGAAAAGTGTGCGGTGATTCACTTTGGAAGGAGTAACAGGAATGCAGAGTACTGGGCAAATGGTAAGATTCTTGGTAATGTAGAAAAGCAGAGAGATCTTGTTGCCCAGATACATAGATCCCTGAAAGTTGCCACCCAGGTTAATAAGAAGGCATACGGTATGTTAGCTGTTATTAGTCAAAGGATTGAGTTTCAGAACCATGAGGTCATGCTGCAGCTGTACAAAATTCTGGTGTGACCGCACTTGGAGTATTACATGCAGTTCCGGTCACCACATTATAGGAAAGATGTGGAAGCTTTGGAAAGGGTTCAGAGGAGATTTTCTAGGATGTTGCCTGGTATGGAGGGAAGGTCTTACGAGGAAAGGTTGAGGGACTTGAGACTGTTTTTGTTAGAGAGAAGAAGGTTGAGAGGTGACTGAATTGAGACGTATAAGATAATCAGAGGGTTAGATAGGGTAGACAATGAGAGCCTTTTTCCTCGGATGGTGATGGCTAGCACGAGGGGGCATAGCTTTAAATTGAGGGATGATAGATATAGGACAGATGTAGGGGTGTGGAATGCACTGCCTGCAACAGTTTAGATTTGTGAACTTTGCTGGCATTTAAATGGTCATTGGATAGGCATATGGACAAGAATGTAATAGTGTAGGATAGATGGGCTTCAGAGTGGTTCCACAGGGCAGTCCAACATCAAGGGCTGAAGGGCCTGTACTGCGCTGGAATGTTCAATGTTCTATAAACATAAAAACCTCATAGGCTAACAGCACCTTTCACAACCTAAGTGTTTCACTTTTCACATGATTAGAGTCATAGAGATGTACAGCACGGAAATAGACCCTTCGGTCCAGCTCGTCCATGCTGACCAGATATTAGGACCTAATCTACTGCCATTTGTCAGCACTTGGCCCATATCCCTCTAAACCCTTCTTATTCACGTACCCATACAGATGCCTTTTAAATGTTGTAATTGTACCAGCCTCAACCACTTCCTGTGGCAGTTTGTTCCATACATGTACCACCCTCTCCGTGAACAAAGCAGTCCCTTAGGTCCCTTGGGACTGTTGCAATATAAAGAATGCTGATTTGAACACACCCTTAAAGAATAACATTAATAGCCAAGACAATGTGTTTTTAGTTATTGTTAAGGAATAAATATTGGCTTGGATACCAAGAAGATGTTCTGCCTGAGAGGGCAGTTGAACCACTGATTGCATATCTGATCCAGACAATAGCAGAGAGACACTGGAAACAGCAGCCAGGATCCGACTCATGTTTGCAGCGGGACATGAACTCATGACTTCCTAATGTCAGGGAGAAGAGAGCTACCAAATGAACAATGAGCATGACAGAATCCAAATTCCTACTATCCACCTTGGGAGGTCTTGATGTTTCTGGGCATGTTTATTTGATTGCCTTCACAACAGAGTACTGTTGGTAGCGCATGAAGAAATAAAAACAAGTGAGTCATGAACTTGACCCAGTGGTTCCCGGATACTCGAAGAGATGAGTCAGATAGCTTGCAGTCTAGTGGACACTCATGATTCTCCAAGTGATAGTTAGCTTGCAACTGGAATCCCTACAGACAAGAATTAGCGCTGCAGGCTAAGACCTTGGTTGGGAGAAATTGTGTGCGAAGTTTTACCCCTGGCAATGATAACCTGCTTATTATGAGCTTGTTTTCTCAGACCTTCGTAATGCAGGACAAGAATAACTTTATTCAGGTTTTAAGGCAATATAGAAGAGATGCATCCAGAGCCTTAAAGTCCCAGCTCAGCACCCTGTCTGCATCTGGCTTGTTGAAGCAGAGCATCTTGGAAAGCACCCTGTAACTTAGGCTCATCTCCCCCTCAGTCTTCAGCAACGAGCCAGAAGTGTTGGGCAGCACGTTGCCTCGGTGATTAGCACTGCTGCCTCACAGCACTAGGGACCCGGGTTCAATTCCACCCTCGGGCGACTGTCTGTGCGGAGTTTGCACATTCTCCCTGTGTCTGCGTGGGTTTCCACCGGGTGCTCCGGTTTCCTCCCACAGCCCAAAGATGTGCAGGCTGGGTGGATTGGCTGTGGGCAATACAGGGTTATAGACTAGGGGGTGGGATGCTGTTCGGAGGGTCAGTGTGGACTCGATGGGCCGTAAGATAGGAGCAAAAAATAGGCCATTCAGCCCATCGATTCTACTTCACCATTCAATCATGGCTGATAAGTTTCTCAACCCCATTCTCCCAGTTTCTCCCTGTAACCCCTGATTCCCTTGACAATCAAGAACCTATCTATCTCCATCTTAACTATACTCAATGACCTGGCCTCCACAGCCATCTGTGGCCGTGAATTCCATAGATTCCCCACTCTCTGGCTGAAGAAGTTTCTTCTTATCTCCATTCCAAAAGCCTTTACTCTAAGGCTGTGCCGTTGGGTCCTAGTCTCTCCTACCAAAGCAAACATCTTCCCAATATCCACCCTGAATGGCCCGCTCCCACTCTGTAGGGATTCTATGTCAGTGAACAATATGGAGGTGAGACTAAAACAGGTGCAATGTGACCAACAATACCAGCAAGTTAGACTGAGGATTGAAACGGGGTAAGGACTGTGCAAGAAAGTGAATTAAAGACAGAGAGAACTGGCAAGACCATAAAACAAAGGAGGGAAGCAGACTCCTCGGCTGTTGGTTCTTCGGGTTCAGATGGCTGGAGGTTCAAGCTTCTCTCTGGGATTTGGGCGCCATGACCTCGGTTGGCCGTCCAAGTGCAGGACTGCAGATGTGCTGCCTCTCAAATCGCCTGCTAATCCAAGGCCACAGTTGCTACCGCAGATGAGGGTTAAAAACAATTCCCATAGTGCCATTTTGTAAATGAGCTCTGGTGACCCGCCAAACGAACTCACTGAGAGATGTCACTGCTTGTGGAAGCTTGCTGTGCTTAAATTGTTTGTTGCACTGAGCTACAACGGTGTGCACACTTCAGCTGCAAAGCATTTAAGGACGTTCGCTGGATGTGATAGGTGCTATCGAAATGCCAGCCCTCCTTACGTTTTAACCATCTGAGGCAATGAGACTGCCTAGTTTAAATGGTTGAATTTCTGGGCAGGAGTTTTTTTCATTAGCATTGCGTTAAAGGTAACTTTTGATTTAATTTATTATTGTCACATGTACAGTGAAAAGTTTTGCTTTACGTGCAGTACAGGCAGATCGTACCACACCAAATGCTTCACGGTCATGGAACTGAGCGAGGAATACAGCTGCGGAGAAGGTGCACAAAGAGTGAGATTGACATTAAATTTAAAATTTGAGAGGTCTGTTCATCACTCTAACAACGGCAGGGGTGAGGCTGTTCTTGAACCTGTTGCTTCTGTTCAAGCTTCTGTACCTTACGGCTGGCTCTTTCCCACTCCCTCACCGCCAGACGCCTGGAGGAAGAACGCCTCATCTTCCGCCTCGGAACACTTCAACCCCAGGGCATCAATGTGGGCTTCAACAGTTTCCTCATTTCCCCTTCCCCCACCTCACTCTAGTTCCAAACTTCCAGCTCAGCACTGTCCCATGACAGTGTCCGGACTTGTCCTACCTGCCAATCTCCTTTTCCACCTATCCACTCCCCCCTCCCCTCTAACCTATCACCTTCATCCCCTTCCCCACTCACCTATTGTACTCAATGCTACTTTCTCCCCACCCCCACCCTCCTCTCACTTATCTCTCCACCCTTCAGGCTCTCTGCCTGTATTCCTGATGAAGGCATTTTGCCCGAAACGTCGATTTCCCTGCTCCTCGGATGCTGCCTGAATTGCTGTGCTTTTCCAACACCGCTCTAACCTAGACTCTTTGATGAGAGGGCTCTTTGCTGATGTTGGCTGTCTTCCTGAGGCAATGAGAAATACCGATGGAGTCATTGGGTGGAAGGTTGGGTTGCGTGACGGCCTGGGCTGTGTTCACAGCTCTCTGTAGTTGCTCTCTCCTCAGGGAAGAGACCACTGGTGATGGTTTAACCTGGGGAATCAAAATGCCTCAGGTGGTAACATCAGCTGTTGGTAACACTGGGCATTGAAAACCAGCTATCCAGCCAACTGAGCTGACCAAAACTACCAACCCATCCTAGTTTGTGTTAATAACAATCACAATTGTTAAGTAAAAGCACTTAGGCTGTAATTTACTTGGTTTAACTTTTCACTGCTTAATCGATAGTGAATTAATGTCCAAGCCAGAAAAACTCTTGTAATGCCCAGAGACATTAAGATTGAGATGCAGTTGGTGTGACACAGCAGAGCTGTGGAAATCGAGCAGGGGATTCTAGAATTGTGCAGCTTAAAGTATATTCTCCATCCGCTGAATGTGCTGAAGGCTTTGCATGTTAGCAACGCGATACATAGCTTGGAATAGCTTACTGATAGGAACACTTCTTGATTCACAGGAACGGGGCAAGCCTGCCATTTATTGCATATCTCCAGTCACTGTGAGGAGGTGGGAATCCCATCATTCGATTGCTCCTTGTTATTCTTTACAGAAGCTCAATTTACCCGAGTGGCTCATTAATCCACTCCGTAAGGAAGTTAGCACGCAGCCAAGCTGCTGTGTGACTCACATCAGACATATCAGATCGATGGGGTAATGTTGGAAGGTCCTTCCCTAAAAGGACATGAATCAACTCGTCAGGTTTGAAGACAATGCACAAGTCTCATGATCACTTTTAAGAATACCGGCTTTTTAATTTGAGATTACTGTTCTAAAAAGTAGAATTTCTCAAACTAACGTGGTATGATTCGAACTTATAAAAAATAAAAGAACTGCAGATGCTGTAGATCAGAAACAAAAAACAGAAGTTGCTGGAAAAGCTCAGCAGGTCTGGGAGCATTTGCAAAGAGAAATCAGAGTTAATGTTTCGGGTCTGAGAAAAGGCTACCGGACTTGAAACATTAACTCTGATTTCTCTTCACAGATGCTGCCAGAAGTGCTGAGTTTTGTTTTTGTTTCTGGTTTGAACTCATATTTTTGGGATTACTGAATCATTCACTGAATCCCTACAGTGCAGAAGCAGGCCATTCAGCCCATCAAGTCCGCACCAACCCTCCCACCCAATCTCTCCATGGTTAACCCACCTAGCCTGAAAATCCCTGGGCACTATGGGCAATTTAGCCTGGCCAATTCACCCTGACCTGCACATCGTTGGACTGTGGGAGGAAACTGGAGCACCCGGAGGAAACCCACACAGACAGTCACCCGAGGCTGGAATTGAACCACAGTCCCTGGCGCTGTGAGGCAACAGTGCTAACCCCTGAGACACTGGGCCACCCCAAACTGCTGGTTTAGTTTTTAGACTGAGAGTTGTGTGGAATGTTTAGAGTCATTGAGTTTTACAGGATTTGGAGAAGACATTCGACCCATTCTGTCTGTGCTGACTAACAAACATCAAACTGGACTAATCCTATTTACCCACACTTGGTCCATTGCAATTACCCCTTTCTCCAGTGCAACCACATCCTTCCGGTTGTGTGGCTACCAGAACTACACACAGTACCCCATGTGCGGCCTAACCAATGTTTTATAAAGTTGCAGCAAGGCTTGGTCATTTATCCGTGTGATGAAGTGCACCAGTCACCCGAAGTTGGCATAAACGCGCGTATGGAAGAGTGGGCCCGGTGATACATTACAGCTCACTCACGTGCTATGGTAACGTGCACTTGCGTGTTGTCAGCTGGATGGCAATGACTGAGGCTCAGACTTTCGTTCTTTCTTTTCACGCGTCTGATCAGGAATCTCTCTCCCGCCTGTTCCTGGCAGGTGTCGGCAAGATTCCCAGAGGGTACCTGCCTTGATCAGCCAATCCGGAGGAGGGGTGAAGACTTGGCATGCGAGACTTTGTTCGAAAGGCTGCCTTCACGATTGTGCTCTTCAGATGAACGTATTGTAAAATATGGAAAATACGGCATGCAAAGTGTGCACAGCAAGATCCCACAATCACCAATGTGGCCACAATCACATCGTCTGATTCAGTGACTGAGAGATACATTTCGCCCTCCAAGCTAATATCATGTTTGCTCACATAGCCTCAGCCTAATGCCTCATCTGCAAGATGGCACATCCAAAGGTTGAGCCCTCCCTCGATTTTGTACAGAAATCTCAGCTGTAGAGCTACAATGTTTGAACTCAGATGGAAGAACGTCACCTCTAAGTTACAGCTGACTCAGAAATATAGATGGGGAACATCAAGTGTGGTCTAAACAATTGGACTCAGCCAGAATGCCTTTAGACTTGTGTTCAACTAATGGATAAATATATCCCAGTGATTTTATTAATTTTCTTTTGAATTGCCTCATCGTATTGTCTAGACATGGAGAGCGATGAATCATTGAAGGAGTTACTAATGGTGTTGGCAGAAAACTGACACTGGAAGTTATTTGGAAAGATATGTGTATAGGAAGCTAAAGATGGAGATGAATATAAATGGGCAATTGAGCCAACTGGCGGCGAAAGTTAAAATATCGTCAACTGCTTCAATCAACAAAGTTAGACTTTTGAATTTGCAATCATTTAACCGTTCTCCGCATTCACCACTGAGTGAAGATGTTTTATTGAATTGTAGGCTCATCCTCACACTCCTGAATTTTGGAGTGGAAGCTGAAGGCTGGTAGGCCGAGGACACTACTCTGAGGAACGTCTGTAGAGATGTCCTGGAGCTGTGATGACTGACCCCCAACAACCACAACCATCTTCCTATGTGTCAGGTATGACTCCAGCCACTGGAGAGTTTGCCCTGATAGCCATTGATTCTGGTTTTGTGAGGGCTCCTTGATGCTTCCCTCAGCCGAATGCAGCCGTGATGTTAAGGGCCGTCACTCTCCCCTCCCCTCTGGAATTCAGCTCTTTTGTCCAAGTTTGAACCAAAGCTGTAATGAGAACAGGAGCTGAGTGGTCCTGGTGGAACCCAAACTGGGCGTCACTGAGCAGGTTATTGCTGAGCAGGTGCTACTTGATAGCTCTGTTGGTGACACCTTCCATCACTTGACTGATGACGGAGAGTAGACTGATGGGTTCGGTAATTGGCCAGATTGGATTTGTCCTGCTTTTTATGCACAGAGACATTCCTGGGAAATTTTCCACATTGTCGGGTAGATGCCAGTGTTGTAACTGGACTGGAACAGCCTGGCTAGGGGAGCGGCAAGTTCTGGAGCACAAGTCTTCAGCACTATTTCCGGAATGTTTTCAGGACCCATAGCCTTTGCAGCATCCAGTGTATCCAACTGTTTCTTGGTATCACGTGGAGCAGATAGAATTAGCTGAAGACTGGGATCTGTGGTGCTGGGGACCACTGGAGGAGGCTGAGATGGATCATCCACTCGGCACTTCTGGCTGAAGATTGCTGAGAAAGCTTCAGCCTTACCTTTTGCTCTGATGTGCTGGGCTCCCCCACCATTGAGGCTGGAGATATTTGTGGAGCCTCCTCTTCCAGTCAGTTGTTTAGTTGTCCACGATCATTCACAACTGGATGTGGCAGGACAGAGGAACTTAGATCTGATCCATTTGTTGTGAGATCATTTAGCTCTGTCTATCAGTTGTTGTTTATGCTGTTTGGCAGGCAAGTAGTCCTATTTGGTAGCTTCACCAGGTTGACACCTCACCTTCAGGTGCTGTTCCTGGCGTGCCCTCCTGCACTCTCCATTGAACCAGGGTAGACCCCCTGGCTTGATGGTAATGGTTGAGTGGGGGAATATGCTGGACCGTGAGGTCACAGATTGTGCTGGAGTACAGTTCTGCTGCTGTTGATGGCCCACAGTGCCTCATGGATGCTCAGTCCCAAGTTGCTAGATCTGTCCAAAGCCTGTCCCATTTAGCACAATGATAGTACCACACAACACATTGGAGGGTATTCTCAATGGAAAGGCAGGACTTGGTCTCCACAGGTCTGTGCGGTGGTCACTCTTACCGATACTGTCGTGGACAGATGCATCTGCAGCTGGCAGATTAGTAAGGATAAGCCAAGTATGTTTTTCCCTCTTGTTGGTTCCCACACCCACCTGCAGTCTAGCAGCGATGTCCTTTCGGACCTGACCAGCTCGATCAATAGTACTGCTGCTGAGCTGGTGATGGACATTGAAATCCCACACCCAGAAGATATTTTTCACATCTACCATCCTCAGTGCTTCCTCTAAGTGTCGTTCAACATGGAGGAGTACCGATTCACCAGCCGAGGGAGGACAGTATGTGATAATCAGCGGGAGGTTTCCTTGC
This sequence comes from Chiloscyllium plagiosum, assembly GCF_037043375.1. Classification (NCBI taxonomy): domain Eukaryota; kingdom Metazoa; phylum Chordata; class Chondrichthyes; order Orectolobiformes; family Hemiscylliidae; genus Chiloscyllium; species Chiloscyllium plagiosum. Next base: position 145,670,350 of record NW_028270141.1, on the reverse strand, counting down.
CCATGTTTAACCTGAAGCCAGGAGACATCATGGGGTCCAGAGTCAACGTTGAGGACTCCCAGGGCAACTCCCTCTTGACTGTATACCACTGTGCATTCACCTCTGCCTGGTCTGTCCTGCTGGTTGGGACAGAATATACTCAGGGATGGTGATGGTGGTGTCTGGGACATTGTGCGTAAAGTATCATTCCAGGAGCATGACTATTGCTTGGCTAGTCAGTGAGACAGCTCTCCCAATGTTGGTACCAGCCCCCAGATGTTAGCGAGGACTTTGCAGGGTCGACAGGGCTGTTTCTGCCATTGTCTTTTCTGGTGTCTAGATCAATGACAGGTCATCTGTCCAATTATATTTCTTATTGAGACTTCATAGCGATTGAGTGGCTTGCTGGGCCGTTTGCACCACCTGAGGGACAGCACAGATTGGATGGGCGGAATGGTCTCCCCGTATGCTGTAACCATTCGGTGCTTTCTATGATGAACCGGTCGGAAAATGCCATCTATTTTTCATAAAGTCAACCGTGTTCCACTCCTTTGCCATAAATACACCAAGAAGAGTTCTCAGCGCCATCGATCCCAGTTAGGAAGATGGCCACCCAGGCAGAATACCTACGACCATTGAAAATGAGGAATTTTAACTGGGTGGTAGACTGTTCCCAATAGTTTGGGTTTCAAGAATGAGGAAACACAGACACTTGAAAAAAACCTTTCGAAAGCTGAAGGAATGCCTTCACCGAATGACCCGTGAGCCTGACAGGTTCACACATAGTGTCAGTGGTTGAGTTAGCTGCAATGTCAACATTAAACGTGGGAATGGATTGGTGGTGGGGGTGAGCATATAAAGGGAACACAATGGTGTGGAGCTGAGATCATTGGGCGAGTAATCCAGAAACCCAGGCTAATGTTGTGAGGAGATGGGTTCAAATCCCACCATGCAGATTGTGAAATTTGAATCCAATGAAATATATGGAATACAAAACCAATCCAATGGTGACCATGGAAACAGCATCAACTGTTGTAAAAACCCAAATGTTACACCACGAATGCTTTTGAGGGGAGGAAATACAGCAGGACACGATGGCTCAGCAGTTAACACAGCTGTCTTACACTACCAGGGTCCGGAGTTCCATTCCAGGCTTGGGCGACTGTTTGTGTGGAGTTTGCACATTCCTCCTGGGGGTTTCCTCCCATGGTCTAAAGATGTGTGGTTTGGGTGGGTTGACCATGGGAAATGTCCCCAGGGTGTGCAGGGATGTGCAGGCTAGGTGGGCTAGCCGTGGGGAAAATGCAGGGATAGAGTAAGGGGGTAGCTCTGGGTGGGATGCTCATTCGAGGGTCGGTGCAGACTTCACAGGCCAAATGGCCTGCTTCCACACAGTGGGGATTCTATCTGTCATCCAAAAACATAACCAGGGCCGGAGCTGACATGGAGATTAAACATGACTGGGATAGGAGGTCACATGGAGATTAAACATGAATGGAACAGGAGCTCACATGGAGATTAAACATGACTGGGGTAGGAGCTCACATAGAGATTAAACATGACTGGGACAGGAGCTCACATAGAGAATAAATATGACTGAGGCAGGAGCTCACATTGAGATTAAACATGACTGGGACAGGAGCTCACATGGAGATTATACATGACTGGGACAGGAGCTCACAAGGTGATTAAACATGACTGGGGAAGGAGCTCACATGGAGATTAATCATGACTGGTACAGGAACTCAAATGGAGATTAAACATGACTGGGGAAGGAGCTCACATGGAGATTAAATATGACTGTGACAGGAGCACACATGGAGATAAAACATGACAGGGACAGGAACTCACATGGAGATTAAACATGACTGGGACAGGAGCTCATGTGGAGATTAAACATGACTGGGGTAGGACATCACGTGTAGATTAAACATGTCTGGGGTAGGACATTACATGGAGATTAAACATGATTGTGACAGGAGCTCACATGGAGATTAAACATGTCTTGAGTAGGACATCACGTGTAGATTAAACATGTCTGGGGTCAGAGCTCACGTGGAGATTGAACACGACTAGGGTGGGAGCTCACATGGAGATTAAACATGATTGCGACAGGAGCTCACATGTAGATTAAATATGTATTGGGTAGGAGATCATGTGGATATTAAACATGACTGGGCAAGGAGCTCGCATAGAGATTAAACATGACTGGGACAGGAGCTCACGTGGAGATTAAAAATGTCTGGGGTAGGAGATCACATGCAGATTAAACGTGTATTTGGTCGGAGGTCATGTGGAGATTTAGCATACTGGGGTAGGAACTCAAATGGAGATTAAACATGACTGGGACAGCAGCTCACAAAGAGATTAAAAAGGACTGGGGCAGGACATCACGTGTAGTTTAAACATGACTGGTACAGGAGCTCACATGGAGATTAAACATCAGCGGGACAGGAGCTCACATTGAGATTAAACATGACTGGGACAGGAGATCACGTGAAGATTAAAAATGACTGGGGTAGGACATCACGTGTAGATTAAACATGTCTGGGGTAGGAGCTCAAATATAGATGAAACATGACTGGGAAAGGAGCTCACATGGAGATTATACATGTCTGGGACAGGCGCTCACATGGAGATTAAACATGACTGGGACAGTAGCTCACGAGGAGATTAAACATGACTGGGATAGGAGCTCACGAGGAGATTAAACATGACTGGGATAGGAGCTCACGAGGAGATTAAACATGTCTGGGGTCGGAGCTCACGTGGAGATTGAACATGTCTTGGGTAGGAGCTCACATGGAGATTAAACATGTCTTGGGTAGGAGCTCACAATGAGATTAAACATGACTGGGACAGGAGCTCACATGGAGATTAAATATGTCTGGGGTAGGAGATCACATGCAAATTAAACATGTATTGCGAAGGAGGTCATGTGGAGATTAAACATGACTGGGGAAGGAGCTCACATAGAGATTAAACATGCCTGGGACAGGAGCTCACATGGAGATTGAACATGTCTGGGGTAGGAGTTCACATGTGGATTAAACATGACTGGGACAGGAGCTCAAATGGAGATTAAACATGTCTGTGGTAGGAGTTCATATGTGGATTAAACATGACTGGGACAGGAGCTCAAATGGAGATTGAACATGTCTGGGGTAGGAGTTCACATGTGGATTAAACATGACTGGGACAGGAGCTCACATGGAGATTGAACATGACTGGGGTAGAGCTCACATGGAGATTAAACATGACTGGGACAGGAGCTCACATGGAGATTAAATATGTCTGGGGTAGGAGATCACATGCAAATTAAACATGTATTGCGAAGGAGGTCATGTGGAGATTAAACATGACTGGGGAAGGAGCTCACATAGAGATTAAACATGCCTGGGACAGGAGCTCACATAGAGATTAAACATGCCTGGGACTGGAGCTCACATGGAGATTAAACATGACAGGAGTAGGAGCTCACATGGGAATTAAACATGAATGGGACAGGAGATAACATGGAGATTAAACATGACTGGGACAGGAACTCACTAGGACATTAAACATGACTGGGACAGGAGCTCATGTGGAGATTAAAAATGACTGGGGTAGGACATCACGTGTAGATTAAACATGTCTGGGGTCAGAGCTCACGTGGAGATTGAACCGACTGGGGTATGAGCTCACATAGAGATTAAACATGCCTGGGACAGGAGCTCACATAGAGATTAAACATGCCTGGGACTGGAGCTCACATGCAGATTAAACATGACAGGGACAGGAGCTCACATGGAGTTTAAACATGACAGGGACAGGAGCTCACATGGAGATTAAATATGTCTGTGGTAGGAGATCATTTGGAGATTAAACATGACTGGGACAGGAGCTCACGTGGAGATTAAACATGTCTGGGGTAGGAGCTCACATGGAGATTAAACATGACAGGGACAGGAGCTCACATGGAGATTAAACATGACTGGGGTAGGAGCTCACATGGAGATTAAACATGACAGGGACAGGAGCTCACATGGAGATTAAACATGACAGGGACAGGAGCTCACATGGAGATTAAACATGAATGGGACTGGAGCTCACATGGAGATTAAACATGACTGGGACAGGAGCTCACATGGAGATTAAACATGATTGGGACAGGAGCTCACCTGGAGATTAAACATGATTGGGATCGGAGATCACATGGAGATTAAACATGAGTGGGATAGCAGCTCACATGGCGATTAAACATGAGCGGGACAGGAGCTCACATGGAGATTAAACATGAATGGGACAGGAGCTCACATGGAGATTAAACATAACTGGGACAGTAGCTCACATGGAGATTAAACATGAATGGGACAGTAGCTCACATGGAGATTAAACATGACTGGGACAGTAGCTCACATGCAGATTAAACATGACTGGGACAGTAGCTCACATGGCGATTAAACATGACTGGGACAGGAACTCACATGGAGATTAAACATGACTGGGACAGTAGCTCACATGGAGATTAAGCATGACTGGGACAGTAGCTCACATGGAGATTAAACATGACTGGGACAGTAGCTCACATGGAGATTAAACATGACTGGGACAGGAGCTCACATGGCGATTAAACATGACTGGGACAGGAGCTCACATGGAGATTAAACATGACCGGGACGGGAGCTCACATTGAGATTGAACAGGACTGGGACAGGTGCTCTCAAGGAGATTAAACATGACTGGGACAGGAGCTCACAAAGAGATTAAACATGACTGGGACAGGAGCTCACATGGAGATTAAACATGACTGGGACAGTAGCTCACATGGAGATTAAAAAAAACCGGGACGGGAGCTCACATTGAGATTGAACAGGACTGGGACAGGTGCTCTCAAGGAGATTAAACATGACTGGGACAGGAGCTCACATAGAGATTAAACATGACTGGGACAGGAGCTCACATAGAGATTAAACATGAATGGGACAGTAGCTCACATGGAGATTAAACATGACCGGGACGGGAGCTCACATTGAGATTGAACAGGACTGGGACAGGTGGTCTCAAGGAGATTAAACATGACTGGGACAGGAGCTCACATAGAGATTAAACCTGACTGGTTCAGGAGCTCACATGGAGATTAAACTTGACTGGGACAGGAGCACAACATGGAGATTAAACATGACTGTGTAGGAGCTCACATGGAGATTAAACATGACTGGGACAGGAGCTCACGTGTAGATTAAAATTGACTGGGGTAGGACATCACGTGTAGATTAAACATGACTGGTACAGGAGCTCACATGAAGTTTAAACATGACTGGGACAGGAGCACAACATGGAGATTAAACATGACAGGGACAGGAGCTCACATGGAGATTAAACATGACTGTGGCAGGAGCTCACATAGAGATTAAACATGACTGGGACAGGAGCTCACATGGAGATTAAACATGACTGGGACAGTAGCTCACATGGAGATTAAACATGACCGGGACGGGAGCTCAAATTGAGATTGAACAGGACTGGGATAGGTGCTCTCAAGGAGATTAAACATGACTGGGACAGGAGCTCACATGGAGATTAAACATGACTGGGACAATAGCTTACATGGAGATTAAACATGACTGGGACAGTAGCTCACATGGAGATTAAACATGACTGGGACAGTAGCTCACATGGAGATTAAACATGACCGGGACGGGAGCTCACATGGAGATTAAACATGACCGGGACGGGAGCTCACATGGAGATTAAACATGACCGGGACGGGAGCTCACATTGAGATTGAACAGGACTGGGACTGGAGCTCACATTGAGATTAAACATGAATGGGACTGGAGCTCACATGGAGATTAAACATGAATGGGACTGGAGCTCACATTGAGATTGAACAGGACTGGGACTGGAGCTCACATTGAGATTAAACATGAATGGGAAAGTAGCTCACATGGAGATTAAAAATGACCGGGACGGGAGCTCACATGGAGATTAAACATGACCGGGACGGGAGCTCACATTGAGATTGAACAGGACCGGGACTGGAGCTCACATGGAGATTAAACATGACTGGGACAGGAGCTCACATGGAGATTAAATAGGACTGGGACAGGTGCTCTCAAGGAGATTAAACATGACTGGGACAGGAGCTCATGTGGAGATTAAAAATGACTGGGGTAGGACATCACGTGTAGATTAAACATGTCTGGGGTCAGAGCTCACGTGGAGATTGAACCGACTGGGGTATGAGCTCACATGGAGATTAAACATGATTGCGACAGGAGCTCACATGGAGATTAAACATGACTCGGACAGGAGCTCACATGGAGTTTAAACATGACAGGGACAGGAGCTCACATGGAGATTAAATATGTCTGTGGTAGGAGATCACATGCAGATTAAATATGTATTGGGTAGGAGATCATTTGGAGATTAAACATGACTGGGACAGGAGCTCACATGGAGATTAAACAGGACTGGGACAGGAGCTCACATGGAGATTAAACATGACCGGGACAGGAGCTCACATGGAGATTAAACAGGACTGGGACAGGAGCTCACATGGAGATTAAACATGAATGGGGCAGTAGCTCACATGGAGATTAAACATGAATGGGACAGGAGCTCATATGGAGATTAAGCATAACTGGGACAGTAGCTCACATGGAGATTAAACATGACTGGGACAGGAGCTCACATGGAGATTAAACATGAATGGGACAGGAGCTCACATGGAGATTAAACATGAATGGGACAGGAGCTCACATGGAGATTAAACATGAATGGGGCAGTAGCTCACATGGAGATTAAACATGAATGGGACAGTAGCTCACATGCAGATTAAACATGACCGGGACGGGAGCTCACATTGAGATTGAACAGGACTGGGACAGGTGCTCTCAAGGAGATTAAAAATGACTGGGACAGGAGCTCACATGGAGATTAAACATGACCGGGACGGGAGCTCACATTGAGATTGAACAGGACTGGGACAGGTGCTCTCAAGGAGATTAAACATGACTGGGACAGGAGCTCACATAGAGATTAAACATGACTGGGACAGGAGCTCACATGGAGATTAAACATGACTGGGACAGTAGCTCACATGGAGATTAAACATGACCGGGTCGGGAGCTCACATTGAGATTGAACAGGACTGGGACAGGTGCTCTCAAGGAGATTAAACATGACTGGGACAGGAGCTCACATAGAGATTAAACATGACTGGGACAGGAGCTCACATAGAGATTAAACATGAATGGCACAGTAGCTCACATGGAGATTAAACATGACCGGGACGGGAGCTCACATTGAGATTGAACAGGACTGGGACAGGTGGTCTCAAGGAGATTAAACATGACTGGGACAGGAGCTCACATAGAGATTAAACCTGACTGGTTCAGGAGCTCACATGGAGATTAAACATGACTGTGTAGGAGCTCACATGGAGATTAAACATGACTGGGACAGGAGCTCACGTGTAGATTAAAATTGACTGGGGTAGGACATCACGTGTAGATTAAACATGACTGGTACAGGAGCTCACATGAAGTTTAAACATGACTGGGACAGGAGCACAACATGGAGATTAAACATGACAGGGACAGGAGCTCACATGGAGATTAAACATGACTGGGACAGTAGCTCACATGGAGATTAAACATGACTGGGACAGGAGCTCACATGGAGATTAAACATGACCGGGACGGGAGCTCAAATTGAGATTGAACAGGACTGGGACAGGTGCTCTCAAGGAGATTAAACATGACTGGGACAGTAGCTCACATGGACATTAAACATGACCGGGACGGGAGCTCACATGGAGATTAAACATGACCGGGACGGGAGCTCACATTGAGATTGAACAGGACCGGGACTGGAGCTCACATTGAGATTAAACATGAATGGGACTGGAGCTCACATGGAGATTAAACATGACTGGGACAGGAGCTCACATGGAGATTAAATAGGACTGGGACAGGTGCTCTCAAGGAGATTAAACATGACCGGGACCGGAGCTCTCAAGGAGATTAAACATGACCGGGACCGGAGCTCACATTGAGATTGAACAGGACTGGGACAGGTGCTCTCAAGGAGATTAAACATGACTGGGACAGGAGCTCTCAAGGAGATTAAACATGACCGGGACCGGAGCTCACATTGAGATTGAACAGGACTGGGACAGGTGCTCTCAAGGAGATTAAACATGACTGGGACAGTAGCTCACATGGAGATTAGACATGACCGGGACCGGAGCTCACATTGAGATTGAACATGACTGGGACAGGTGCTCTCAAGGAGATTAAACATGACTGGGACAGGAGCTCACATGGAGATTAAACATGACTGGGACAGGAGCTCATATGGAGATTAAACATGAATGGGACAGGAGCTCACATGGAGATTAAAAATTACTGGGACAGTAGCGCACAAGGAGATTAAACATGAATGGGACATGAGCTCACATAGAGATTAAACATGACTGGGACAGGAGCTTACATGGAGATTAAACATGACTGGGACAGGCGCTCACATGGAGATTAAACATGACTGGGACAGGAGCTCACATGGAGATTAAACATGACTGGGACAGGAGCTCACAAGGAGATTAAACATGACTGGGACAGGAGCTCACATAGAGATTAAACATGACTGGGACAGGAGCTCACATGGAGATTATACATGTCTGGGACAGGCGCTCACATGGAGATTAAACATGACTGGGACAGGAGCTTACATGGAAATTAAACATGACTGGTACAGGAGCTCACATAGAGATTAAACATTACTGGGACAGGAGCTCACATGGAGAGTAAACATGACGGGGACAGTAGCTCACATGGAGATTAAACATGAATGGGACTGGAGCTCACATTGAGATTAAACATGATTGGGCTAGGAGCTCACATGGCGATTAAACATGAGCGGGACAGTAGCTCACATGGAGATTAAACATGACTGGGGAAGGAGCTTACATGGAGATTAAACTTGACTGGGACAGTAGCTCACATGGAGATTAAACATGACTGGCACAGTAGCTCACATGGAGATTAAACATGACCGGGACAGGAGCTCACATGGAGATTAAACATGACTGGTACAGGAGCTCACATGAAGATTAAACTTGACTGGGACAGTAGCTCACATGGAGATTAAACATGACTGGTACAGGAGCTCACATGGAGATTAAACATGACTGGCACAGTAGCTCACATGGAGATTAAACATGACCGGGACAGGAGCTCACATGGAGATTAAACATGACTGGTACAGGAGCTCACATGAAGATTAAACTTGACTGGGACAGTAGCTCACATGGAGATTAAACATGACTGGTACAGGAGCTCACATGGAGATTAAACATGACTGGCACAGTAGCTCACATGGAGATTAAACATGACCGGGACGGGAGCTCACATGGAGATTAAACATGACTGGGACAGGCGCTCACATGGAGATTAAACATGACTGGTACAGGAGCTCACATGAAGATTAAACATGACTGGGACAGGAGCACAATATGAAATTAAACATGACAGGGACAGGAGCTCACATGGAGATTAAACATGAATGGGACAGTAGTACACATGGAGATTAAGCATGAATGGGATAGGAGATCACATGGAGATTAAACATGAGTGGGCTAGGAGCTCACATGGCGATTAAACATGACTGGTACAGGAGCTCACATGAAGATTAAACATGACTGGGACAGGAGCACAACATGCAGATTAAACATGACTGTGACAGGAGCTCACATAGAGATTAAACATGACTGAGACAGGAGCTCACTTGGAGATTAAATATGACTGGGACATTAGATCACATGGTGATTAAACATGAATGGGACAGGAGCTCACATGGAGATTAAACATGATTGGGACAGGAGCTCACATGGAGATTAAACATGACTGGGACAGGAGCTCACATTGAGATTGAACAGGACTGGGACAGGTGGTCTCAAGGAGATTAAACATGACTGGAGCAGGAGCTGACATGGAGATTAAATATGATTCGGACATGAGCTCACATGGAGATTAAACTTGACTGTGGTAGGACATCACGTGTAGATTAAACATGTCTGGGGTCGGAGCTCACATGGAGATTAAACATGACAGGTACGGGAGCTCACATTGAGATTAAACATGACTGGGACAGGAGCTCACATGGAGATTAAACTTGACTGGGACAGGAGCACAACATGGAGATTAAACATGACTGGGACAGTAGCTCACATGGAGATTAAGCATGAATGGGACAGTAGCTCACATGGAGATTAAACATGACTTGTGCAGTCCTCACATGGAGATTAAATATGACCTGGACAGGAGCTCACATGGAGATTAAACCTGACTGGTTCAGGAGCTCACATGGAGATTAAACTTGACTGGGACAGGAGCACAACATGGAGATTAAACATGACTGTGTAGGAGCTCACATGGAGATTTAACATGACTGGGACAGGAGCTCACGTGTAGATTAAAATTGACTGGGGTAGGACATCACGTGTAGATTAAACATGTCTGGGTTAGGAGCTCATATGGAGATGAAACATGACTGGTACAGGAGCACAACATGGAGATTAAACATGACTGGGTAGGAGCTCACATGAAGTTTAAACATGACTGGGACAGGAGCACAACATGGAGATTAAACATGACAGGGACAGTAGCTCACATGGAGATTAAACATGACTGAGGCAGGAGCTCACATAGAGATTAAACATGACTGGGACAGGAGCTCACATAGAGTTTAAAAATGACTGGGACAAGAGCTCACATGTAGATTAAACATGACTGGGACAGGAGCTCACATGGAGATTAAACATGAATGGGACAGTAGCTCACATGGAGATTAAACATGACTGGGACAGTAGCTCACATGGAGATTAAACATGAATGGGACAGTAGCTCACATGGAGATTAAACATGACTGGGACAGTAGCTCACATGGAGATTAAACATGACCGGGACGGGAGCACAACATGAAGATTAAACATGACCGGGACGGGAGCTCACATTGAGATTGAACAGGACTGGGACAGGTGCTCTCAAGGAGATTAAACATGACTGGGACAGGATCTTACATGGAGATTAAACATGAATGGGACAGTAGATCACATGGAGATTAAAAATGACTGGGACAGGAGCGTACATGGAGATTAAACATGTCTGGAACAGGCGCTCACATGGAGATTAAACATGACTGGGACAGGAGCTTACATGGTGATTAAACATGACTGGGACAGGAGCTCACATGGAGATTAAACATGACTGGGACAGGAGCTCACATGCAGATTAAATATGACTGGGACAGTAGCGCACATGGAGATTAAACTTGAATGGGACTTGAGCTCACATTGAGATTAAACATGATTGGTATAGGAGATCACATGGAGATTAAACATGAATGGGATAGGAGGTCACATGGCGATTAAACATGACCGGGACAGGAGCTCACATGGAGATTAAACATGAATGGGACAGTAGCTCACATGGAGATTAAACATGAATGGGAAAGTAGCTCTCATGGAGATTAAACATGACCGGGACGGGAGCTCATATTGAGATTAAACATGAATGGGACAGTAGCTCACATGGTGATTAAACAAGACCAGGACGGGAACTCACATTGAGATTGAACAGGACTGGGACAGGTGCTCTCAAGGAGATTAAACATGACTGGAGCAGGAGCTCACATGGAGATTAAACATGACTGGGACAGGAGCTCACGTGTAGATTAAAATTGACTGCGGTAGGACATCACGTGTAGATTAAACATGTCTGGGGTAGGAGCTCATATGGAGATTAAACATGACTGGTACAGGAGCTCACATGGAGCATAAACATGACTGGGACAGGAGCACAACATGGAAATTAAACATGACAGGGACAGGAGCTCACATGGAGATTAAACATGACAGGGACAGGAGCTCACATGGAGATTAAACATGACTGTGTAGGAGCTCACATGGAGATTAAATATGACTGGAACAGGAGCTCACATGAAGTTTAAACATGACTGGGACAGGAGCACAACATGGAGATTAAACATGACAGGGACAGGAGCTCACATGGAGATTAAACATGACAGGGACAGGAGCTCACATGGAGATTAAACATGTCTGGGACAGGAGCTCACATGGAGATTAAACATGACAGGGACAGGAGCTCTCATGGAGATTAAACATGACTGTGGCAGGAGCTCACATTGAGATTAAACATGACAGGGACAGGAGCTCACATGGAGATTAAACATGAATGGGACAGTAGCTCACATGGAGATTAAACATGACTGGGACAGGAGCTCACATGGAGATTAAACATGAATGGGACAGTAGCTCACATGGAGATTAAACATGACCGGTACAGGAGCTCACATTGAGATTGAACAGGATTGGGACAGGTGCTCTCAAGAAGATTAAACATGACCGGGACAGGAGCACAACATGGAGATTAAACATGTCTGGTACAGGAGCTCACATGGCGATTAAACATGACTGTGACAGGCGCTTACATGGAGATTAAACATGGCTGGGACAGTAGCTCACATGGAGATTAAACATGACTGGGACAGTAGCTCACATGGAAATTAAACATGACTGGGACAGTAGCTCACATGGAGATTAAACATGGCTGGGACAGTAGCTCACATGGAGATTAAACATGACTGGGACAGTAGCTCACATGGAGATTAAACATGGCTGGGACAGGCGCTCACATGGAGATTAAATATGACTGGGACAGGAGCTCACATGGAGATTAAACATGACTGGGACAGTAGCTCACATGGAGATTAAACATGACCGGGACGGGAGCTCACATTGAGATTGAACAGGACTGGGACAGGTGCTCTCAAGGAGATTAAACATGACTGGTACAGGAGCTCACATGGAGATTAAACATGACTGGGACAGGAGCACAACATGGAGATTAAACATGACAGGGACAGGAGCTCACATGGAGATTAAACATGACTGGGACAGGAGCTCACATGGAGATTAAAAATGACTGGGACAGGAGCTCACATAGAGATTAAACATGAATCGGACTGGAGCTCACATTGAGATTAAACATGATTGGTATAGGAGATCACATGAAGATGAAACATGAATGGGATAGGAGTTCACATGGTGATTAAACATGAATGGGACAGTAGCTCACATGGAGATTAAACATGACCGGGACGGGAGCTCACATTGAGATTGAACAGGACTGGGACAGGTGCTCTCAAGGAGATTAAACATGACTGGGACAGGAGCTCACTTGGTGATTAAACATGACAGGTACAGGAGCTCACATGGAGGTTAAACATGACTGGGACAGGAGCACAACATGGAGATTAAACATGACTGTGTAGGAGCTCATATGGAGATTAAACATGACTGGAACAGGAGCTCACATGGAGATTAAACATGACTGGGACAGGAGCTCACATGGAGGTTAAACATGACTGGGACAGGAGCTCACATGGAGATTAAACATGACTGGGACAGGAGCTCACGTGTAGATTAACATTGACTGGGGTAGGACATCACGTGTAGATTAAACATGTCTGGGGTAGGAGCTCATATGGAGATTAAACATGACTGGGACAGGAGCTCACATGGAGATTAAACATGACCGGGACAGTAGCTCACATGGAGATTAAACATGACCGGGACGGGAGCTCACATGGAGATTAAACATGACTGGTACAGGAGCTCACATGAAGATTAAACTTGACTGGGACAGGAGCACAACATGGAGATTAAACATGACTGTGTAGGAGCTCATATGGAGATTAAACATGACTGGAACAGGAGCTCACATGGAGATTAAACATGACTGGGACAGGAGCTCCCATGGAGGTTAAACATGACTGGGACAGGAGCTCACATGGAGATTAAACATGACTGGGACAGGAGCTCACGTGTAGATTAACATTGACTGGGGTAGGACATCACGTGTAGATTAAACATGTCTGGGGTAGGAGCTCATATGGAGATTAAACATGACTGGGACAGGAGTTTACATGGAGATTAAACATGACTGGGACAGGAGCACAACATGGAGATTAAACATGAGTGTGGCAGGAGCTCACATAGAGATTAAACATGAATGGGACAGTAGCTCACATGGAGATTAAACATAACTGGGTCAGTAGCTCACATGGAGATTAAACATGACGGGGACTGGAGCTCACATTGAGATTGAACAGGACTGGGACAGGTGCTCTCAAGGAGATTAAACATGACTGGAACAGGAGCTCACATGAAGTTTAAACATGACTGGGACAGGAGCACAACATGAAGATTAAACATGACAGGGACAGGAGCTCACATGGAGATTAAACATGAATGGGACAGGCGCTCACATGGAGATTAAACATGACTGGGACAGGAGCTTACATGTAGATTAAACATGAATGGGACAGGCGCTCACATGGAGATTAAACATGACTGGGACAGGAGCTCACATGGAGATTAAACATGACTGGGACAGGAGCTTACATGTAGATTAAACATGACTGGGACAGGAGCTTACATGTAGATTAAACATGACTGGGACAGGAGCTCACATGGAGATTAAAAATGACTGGGACAGGAGCTTACATGTAGATTAAACATGAATGGGACAGGCGCTCACATGGAGATTAAACATGACTGGGACAGGAGCTCACATGGAGATTAAACATGAATGGGACAGTAGCTCACATGCAGATTAAACATGACTGGGACAGTAGCTCACATGGAGATTAAACATGACTGGGACAGTAGCTCACATGGAGATTAAACAGGACTGGTACAGGAGCACAACATGGAGATTAAACATGACTGGGACAGGAGCTCACATGGAGATTAAATATGACTGGAACAGGAGCTCACATAGAGATTAAACATGACTGGTACAGGAGCTCACATGAAGTTTAAACATGACTGGGACAGGAGCACAACATGAAGATTAAACATGACTGGGACAGGAGCTCACATGGAGATTAAACATGACTGTGGCAGGAGCTCACATAGAGATTAAACATGACTGGGACAGGAGTTTACATAGAGATTATACATGTCTGGGACAGGCGCTCACATGGAGATTAAACATGACCGGGACGGGAGCTCACATTGAGATTAAACAGGACTGGGACAGGAGCTCACATGGAGATTAAACATGAATGGGACAGTAGCTCACATGGAGATTAAACATGACTGGGACAGTAGCTCACATGGAGATTAAACATGACCGGGACGGGAGCTCACATTGAGATTGAACAGGACTGGGACAGGTGCTCTCAAGGAGATTAAACATGACTGGTACAGGAGCTCACATGGAGATTAAACATGACTGGGACAGGAACTCACATGGAGATTAAACATGACTGGGACAGGAGCTCACGTGTAGATTAACATTGACTGGGGTAGGACATCACGGGCAGATTAAACATGTCTGGGGTAGGAGCTCATATGGAGATTAAACATGACTGGGGCAGGAGCACAACATGGAGATTAAACATGACAGGGACAGGAGCTCACATGGAGATTAAACATGACTGTGGCAGGAGCTCACAT
Organism: Chiloscyllium plagiosum; assembly: GCF_037043375.1. Taxonomy (NCBI): domain Eukaryota; kingdom Metazoa; phylum Chordata; class Chondrichthyes; order Orectolobiformes; family Hemiscylliidae; genus Chiloscyllium; species Chiloscyllium plagiosum. The sequence goes on along the minus strand of NW_028270141.1, from coordinate 145,654,842 downwards.
AGAGATTAAACATGACAGGGACAGTAGCTCACATGGAGATTAAACATAACTGGGTCAGTAGCTCACATGGAAATTAAACATGACCGGGACAGGAGCTAACATTGAGATTGAACAGGACTGGGACAGGTGCTCTCAAGGAGATTAAACATGACTGGTACAGGAGCTCACATAGAGATTAAACATGACTGGGACAGGAGCTTACATGAAGATTAAACATGACTGGGACTATAGCTCACATGGAGATTAAACATGAATGGGACAGTAGCTCACATGGAGATTAAACATGACTGGGACAGTAGCGCACATGGAGATGAAACATGACCAGGATGGGAGCTCACATTGAGATTGAACAGGACTGGGACAGGTGCTCTCAAGGAGATTAAACATGACTGGGACAGGAGCTCACATGGAGATTAAACATGACTGGGACAGGAGCTCACATGGAGATTAAACATGACTGGGACAGGAGCTCACATGGAGATTAAACATGACTGGGACAGGAGCTCACATGGAGATTGAACATGACTGGGACAGGAGCTCACATGGAGAATAAACATGACTGGGACAGGAGCACAACATGGAGATTAAACATGAATGGGACAGTAGCTCACATGGAGATTAAAAATGACTGGGACAGGAGCTCACATGGAGATTAAACATGACTGGGACAGGAGCTCACATGGAGATTAAACATGACTGGGACAGTAGCTCAAATGGAGATTAAACATGAATGGGACAGTAGCTCACATGGAGATTAAACATGAATGGGACAGTAGCTCACATGGAGATTAAACATGAATGGGACGGGAGCTCACATTGAGATTGAACAGGACTGGGACAGGTGCTCTCAAGGAGATTAAACATGACCGGGACAGGAGCTCACATGGAGATTAAACATGACTGGTACAGGAGCTCACATGGAGATTAAACATGACTGGGACAGGAGCACAACATGGAGATTAAACATGACAGGGACAGGAGCTCACATGGAGATTAAACATGACTGGGACAGGAGCTCACATGGAGATTAAAAATGACTGGGACAGGAGCTCACATAGAGATTAAACATGAATCGGACTGGAGCTCACATTGAGATTAAACATGATTGGTATAGGAGATCACATGAAGATGAAACATGAATGGGATAGGAGTTCACATGGTGATTAAACATGAATGGGACAGTAGCTCACATGGAGATTAAACATGACCGGGACGGGAGCACACATTGAGATTGAACAGGACTGGGACAGGTGCTCTCAAGGAGATTAAACATGACCGGGACAGGAGCTCACTTGGTGATTAAACATGACAGGTACAGGAGCTCACATGGAGGTTAAACATGACTGGGACAGGAGCACAACATGGAGATTAAACATGACTGTGTAGGAGCTCATATGGAGATTAAACATGACTGGAACAGGAGCTCACATGGAGATTAAACATGACTGGGACAGGAACTCACATGGAGGTTAAACATGACTGGGACAGGAGCTCACATGGAGATTAAACATGACTGGGACAGGAGCTCACGTGTAGATTAACATTGACTGGGGTAGGACATCACGTGTAGATTAAACATGTCTGGGGTAGGAGCTCATATGGAGATTAAACATGACTGGGACAGGAGCTCACATGGAGATTAAACATGACCGGGACAGTAGCTCACATGGAGATTAAACATGACCGGGACGGGAGCTCACATGGAGATTAAACATGACTGGTACAGGAGCTCACATGAAGATTAAACTTGACTGGGACAGGAGCACAACATGGAGATTAAACATGACTGTGTAGGAGCTCATATGGAGATTAAACATGACTGGAACAGGAGCTCACATGGAGATTAAACATGACTGGGACAGGAGCTCCCATGGAGGTTAAACATGACTGGGACAGGAGCTCACATGGAGATTAAACATGACTGGGACAGGAGCTCACGTGTAGATTAACATTGACTGGGGTAGGACATCACGTGTAGATTAAACATGTCTGGGGTAGGAGCTCATATGGAGATTAAACATGACTGGGACAGGAGCTTACATGGAGATTAAACATGAATGGGACAGTAGCTCACATGGAGATTAAACATGACTGGGACAGGAGCACAACATGGAGATTAAACATGAGTGTGGCAGGAGCTCACATAGAGATTAAACATGAATGGGACAGTAGCTCACATGGAGATTAAACATAACTGGGTCAGTAGCTCACATGGAGATTAAACATGACGGGGACTGGAGCTCACATTGAGATTGAACAGGACTGGGACAGGTGCTCTCAAGGAGATTAAACATGACTGGTACAGGAGCACAACATGGAGATTAAACATGACTGGAACAGGAGCTCACATGAAGTTTAAACATGACTGGGACAGGAGCACAACATGAAGATTAAACATGACAGGGACAGGAGCTCACATGGAGATTAAACATGAATGGGACAGGCGCTCACATGGAGATTAAACATGACTGGGACAGGAGCTTACATGTAGATTAAACATGAATGGGACAGGCGCTCACATGGAGATTAAACATGACTGGGACAGGAGCTCACATGGAGATTAAACATGACTGGGACAGGAGCTCACATGGAGATTAAACATGACTGGGACAGGAGCACAACATGAAGATTAAACATGACAGGGACAGGAGCTCACATGGAGATTAAACATGAATGGGACAGGCGCTCACATGGAGATTAAACATGACTGGGACAGGAGCTTACATGCAGATTAAACATGAATGGGACAGGCGCTCACATGGAGATTAAACATGACTGGGACAGGAGCTCACATGGAGATTAAACATGAATGGGACAGTAGCTCACATGCAGATTAAACATGACTGGGACAGTAGCTCACATGGAGATTAAACATGACTGGGACAGGAGCTCACATGGAGATTAAATATGACTGGAACAGGAGCTCACATGAAGTTTAAACATGACTGGGACAGGAGCACAACATGAAGATTAAACATGACTGGGACAGGAGCTCACATGGAGATTAAACATGACTGTGGCAGGAGCTCACATAGAGATTAAACATGACTGGGACAGGAGTTTACATAGAGATTATACAGGACTGGTACAGGAGCACAACATGGAGATTAAACATGACTGGGACAGGAGCTCACATGGAGATTAAATATGACTGGAACAGGAGCTCACATGAAGTTTAAACATGACTGGGACAGGAGCACAACATGAAGATTAAACATGACTGGGACAGGAGCTCACATGGAGGTTAAATATGACTGGAACAGGAGCTCACATGAAGTTTAAACATGACTGGGACAGGAGCTCACATAGAGATTAAACATGACTGGGACAGGAGCTCACATGGAGATTAAACATGACTGTGGCAGGAGCTCACATAGAGATTAAACATGACTGGGACAGGAGTTTACATAGAGATTATACATGTCTGGGACAGGCGCTCACATGGTGATTAAACATGACCGGGACGGGAGCTCACATGGAGATTAAAAATGACTGGGACAGGAGCTCACATGGAGATTAAACATGAATGGGACAGTAGCTCACATGGAGATTAAACATGACCGGGACGGGAGCTCACATTGAGATTAAACATGTCTGGGACAGGCGCTCACATGGAGATTAAACATGACCGGGACGGGAGCTCACATTGAGATTAAACAGGACTGGGACAGGAGCTCACATGGAGATTAAACATGAATGGGACAGTAGCTCACATGGAGATTAAACATGACTGGGACAGTAGCTCACATGGAGATTAAACATGACCGGGATGGGAGCTCACATTGAGATTGAACAGGACTGGGACAGGTGCTCTCAAGGAGATTAAACATGACTGGAGCAGGAGCTCACATGGAGATTAAACATGACTGGTACAGGAGCTCACATGGAGATTAAACATGACTGGGACCGGAACTCACATGGAGATTAAACATGACTGGGACAGGATCTCACGTGTAGATTAACATTGACTGGGGTAGGACATCACGGGCAGATTAAACATGTCTGGGGTAGGAGCTCATATGGAGATTAAACATGACTGGGGCAGGAGCACAACATGGAGATTAAACATGACAGGGACAGGAGCTCACATGGAGATTAAACATGACTGTGGCAGGAGCTCACATAGAGATTAAACATGACTGGGACAGGAACTTCCATGGAGATTAAACATGACTGGGACAGTAGCTCACATGGAGATTAAACATAACTGGGTCAGTAGCTCACATGGTAATTAAACATGACCGGGACAGGAGCTAACATTGAGATTGAACAGGACTGGGACAGGTGCTCTCAAGGAGATTAAACATGACTGGTACAGGAGCTCACATAGAGATTAAACATGACTGGGACAGGAGCTTACATGAAGATTAAACATGACTGGGACTATAGCTCACATGGAGATTAAACATGAATGGGACAGTAGCTCACATGGAGATTAAACATGACTGGGACAGTAGCGCACATGGAGATGAAACATGACCAGGATGGGAGCTCACATTGAGATTGAACAGGACTGGGACAGGTGCTCTCAAGGAGATTAAACATGACTGGGACAGGAGCTCACATGGAGATTAAACATGTCTGGGGTAGGAGCTCATATGGAGATTAAACATGACTGGGACAGGAGCTCACATGGAGATTAAACATGACTGGGACAGGAGCTCACATGGAGATTAAACATGACTGGGACAGGAGCTCACATGGAGAATAAACATGACTGGGACAGGAGCACAACATGGAGATTAAACATGAATGGGACAGTAGCTCACATGGAGATTAAAAATGACTGGGACAGGAGCTCACATGGAGATTAAACATGACTGGGACAGGAGCTCACATGGAGATTAAACATGACTGGGACAGTAGCTCACATGGAGATTAAACATGAATGGGACAGTAGCTCACATGGAGATTAAACATGAATGGGACAGTAGCTCACATGGAGATTAAACATGAATGGGACGGGAGCTCACATTGAGATTGAACAGGACTGGGACAGGTGCTCTCAAGGAGATTAAACATGACCGGGACAGGAGCTCACATGGAGATTAAACATGACTGGGACAGGAGCTCACATGGAGATTAAACATGACTGGGACAGGAGCACAACATGGAGATTAAACATGACTGGGTAGGAGCTCACATGAATATTAAACATGAATGGGACAGTAGCTCACATGGAGATTAAAAATGAATGGGACTGGAGCTCACATTGAGATTAAACATGAATGGGACAGGAGCTCACATGGAGATTAAACATGAATGGGACAGGAGCTCACATGGAGATTAAACATGAATGGGACAGTAGCTCACATGGAGATTAAACATGAATGGGACAGTAGCTCACATGCAGATTAAACATGACTGGGACAGTAGCTCACATGGAGATTAAACATGACTGGGACGGGAGCTCACATTGAGATTGAACAGGACTGGGACAGGTGCTCTCAAGGAGATTAAACATGACTGGGACAGGAGCTCACATGGAGATTAAACATGACTGGGACAGGAGCTCACATGGAGATTAAACATGAATGGGACAGGAGCTCACATGGAGATTAAACATGAATGGGACAGGAGCTCACATGGAGATTAAACATGAATGGGACAGTAGCTCACATGGAGATTAAACATGACTGGGACAGTAGCTCACATGGAGATTAAACATGACCGGGACGGGAGCTCACATTGAGATTGAACAGGCCGGGGCAGGTGCTCTCAAGGAGATTAAACATGACTGGGACAGGAACTCACATAGAGATTAAACATGACTGGTACAGGAGCTCACATGGAGATTAAACATGACTGGGACAGTAGCTCACATGGAGATTAAACATGACTGGGACAGTAGCTCACATGGAGATTAAACATGACTGGGACAGGAGCACAACATGGAGATTAAACATGACTGGGACAGTAGCTCACATGGAAATTAATAATGAATGGGACTGGAGCTCACATTGAGATTAAACATGATTGGTATAGGAGATCACATGGAGATTAAACATGAGTGGGATAGGAGCTCAAATAGCGATTAAACATGACCGGGACAGTAGCTCACATGGAGATTAAACATGACTGGGACAGTAGGTCACATGGAGATTAAACATGACCGGGACGGGAGCTCACATTGAGATTGAACAGGACTGGGACAGGTGCTCTCAAGGAGATTAAACATGACTGGTACAGGAGCTCACATGGAGATTAAACATGACTGGGACAGGAACTCACATGGATATTAAACATGACTGGGACAGGAGCTCACGTGTAGATTAACATTGACTGGGGTAGGACATCACGGGCAGATTAAACATGTCTGGGGTAGGAGCTCATATGGAGATTAAACATGACTGGGACAGGAGCACAACATGGAGATTAAACATGACAGGGACAGGAGCTCACATGGAGATTAAACATGACTGTGGCAGGAGCTCATATAGAGATTAAACATGACTGGGACAGGAACTTCCATGGAGATTAAACATGACTGGGACAGTAGCTCACATGGAGATTAAACATAACTGGGTCAGTAGCTCACATGGAAATTAAACATGACCGGGACAGGAGCTAACATTGAGATTGAACAGGACTGGGACAGGTGCTCTCAAGGAGATTAAACATGACTGGTACAGGAGCTCACATAGAGATTAAACATGACTGGGACAGGAGCTTACATGAAGATTAAACATGACTGGGACTATAGCTCACATGGAGATTAAACATGACTGGGACAGTAGCTCACATGGAGATTAAACATGACTGGGACAGTAGCGCACATGGAGATGAAACATGACCAGGATGGGAGCTCACATTGAGATTGAACAGGACTGGGACAGGTGCTCTCAAGGAGATTAAACATGACTGGGACAGGAGCTCACATGGAGATTAAACATGTCTGGGGTAGGAGCTCATATGGAGATTAAACATGACTGGGACAGGAGCTCACATGGAGATTAAACATGACTGGGACAGGAGCTCACATGGAGATTAAACATGACTGGGACAGGAGCTCACATGGAGAATAAACATGACTGGGACAGGAGCACAACATGGAGATTAAACATGAATGGGACAGTAGCTCACATGGAGATTAAAAATGACTGGGACAGGAGCTCACATGGAGATTAAACATGACTGGGACAGCAGCTCACATGGAGATTAAACATGACTGGGACAGTAGCTCACATGGAGATTAAACATGAATGGGACAGGTGCTCACATGGAGATTAAACATGAATGGGACAGTAGCTCACATGGAGATTAAACATGAATGGGACGGGAGCTCACATTGAGATTGAACAGGACGGGACAGGTGCTCTCAAGGAGATTAAACATGACCGGGACAGGAGCTCACATGGAGATTAAACATGACTGGGACAGGAGCACAACATGGAGATTAAACATGACTGGGTAGGAGCTCACATGAATATTAAACATGAATGGGACAGTAGCTCACATGGAGATTAAAAATGAATGGGACTGGAGCTCACATTGAGATTAAACATGATTGGTATAGGAGATCACATGGAGTTAAACATGAGTGGGATAGGAGATCACATGGAGATTAAGCATGAATGGGACAGTAGCTCATATGGAGATTAAACATGACTGGGACAGGAGCTCACATGGAGATTAAACATGACTGGGACAGGAGCTCACATGGAGATTAAACATGACTGGGACAGGAGCTCACGTGTAGATTAAAATTGACTGGGGTAGGACATCACGTGTAGATTAAACATGTCTGGGGTAGGAGCTCATATGGAGATTAAACATGACCGGTACAGGAGCTCACATGGAGATTAAACATGACTGGGACAGGAGCACAACATGGAGATTAAACATGACTGTGTAGGAGCTCACATGGAGATTAAACATGACTGGGACAGGAGCACAACATGAAGATTAAACATGACAGGGACAGGAGCTCACATGGACATTTAACATGACTGTGGCAGGAGCTCACATAGAGATTAAACATGACCGGGACAGGAGCTCACATGGAGATTAAACATGACTGGGACAGGAGCTCACATGGAAATTAAACATGAGTGGGACAGTAGCTCACATGGAGATTAGACATGACCGGGACGGGAGCTCACATTGAGATTGAACAGGCCGGGGCAGGTGCTCTCAAGGAGATTAAACATGACTGGGACAGGAACTCACATAGAGATTAAACATGACTGGTACAGGAGCTCACATGGAGATTAAACATGACTGGGACAGTAGCTCACATGGAGATTAAACATGACTGGGACAGTAGCTCACATGGAGATTAAACATGACTGGGACAGGAGCACAACATGGAGATTAAACATGACTGGGACAGTAGCTCACATGGAAATTAATAATGAATGGGACTGGAGCTCACATTGAGATTAAACATGATTGGTATAGGAGATCACATGGAGATTAAACATGAGTGGGATAGGAGCTCAAATAGCGATTAAACATGACCGGGACAGTAGCTCACATGGAGATTAAACATGACTGGGACAGTAGGTCACATGGAGATTAAACATGACCGGGACGGGAGCTCACATTGAGATTGAACAGGACTGGGACAGGTGCTCTCAAGGAGATTAAACATGACTGGTACAGGAGCTCACATGGAGATTAAACATGACTGGGACAGGAACTCACATGGATATTAAACATGACTGGGACAGGAGCTCACGTGTAGATTAACATTGACTGGGGTAGGACATCACGGGCAGATTAAACATGTCTGGGGTAGGAGCTCATATGGAGATTAAACATGACTGGGACAGGAGCACAACATGGAGATTAAACATGACAGGGACAGGAGCTCACATGGAGATTAAACATGACTGTGGCAGGAGCTCATATAGAGATTAAACATGACTGGGACAGGAACTTCCATGGAGATTAAACATGACTAGGACAGTAGCTCACATGGAGATTAAACATAACTGGGTCAGTAGCTCACATGGAAATTAAACATGACCGGGACAGGAGCTAACATTGAGATTGAACAGGACTGGGACAGGTGCTCTCAAGGAGATTAAACATGACTGGTGCAGGAGCTCACATAGAGATTAAACATGACTGGGACAGGAGCTTACATGAAGATTAAACATGACTGGGACTATAGCTCACATGGAGATTAAACATGACTGGGACAGTAGCTCACATGGAGATTAAACATGACTGGGACAGTAGCGCACATGGAGATGAAACATGACCAGGATGGGAGCTCACATTGAGATTGAACAGGACTGGGACAGGTGCTCTCAAGGAGATTAAACATGACTGGGACAGGAGCTCACATGGAGATTAAACATGTCTGGGGTAGGAGCTCATATGGAGATTAAACATGACTGGGACAGGAGCTCACATGGAGATTAAACATGACTGGGACAGGAGCTCACATGGAGATTAAACATGACTGGGACAGGAGCTCACATGGAGAATAAACATGACTGGGACAGGAGCACAACATGGAGATTAAACATGAATGGGACAGTAGCTCACATGGAGATTAAAAATGACTGGGACAGGAGCTCACATGGAGATTAAACATGACTGGGACAGCAGCTCACATGGAGATTAAACATGACTGGGACAGTAGCTCACATGGAGATTAAACATGAATGGGACAGGTGCTCACATGGAGATTAAACATGAATGGGACAGTAGCTCACATGGAGATTAAACATGAATGGGACGGGAGCTCACATTGAGATTGAACAGGACTGGGACAGGTGCTCTCAAGGAGATTAAACATGACCGGGACAGGAGCTCACATGGAGATTAAACATGACTGGGACAGGAGCACAACATGGAGATTAAACATGACTGGGTAGGAGCTCACATGAATATTAAACATGAATGGGACAGTAGCTCACATGGAGATTAAAAATGAATGGGACTGGAGCTCACATTGAGATTAAACATGATTGGTATAGGAGATCACATGGAGTTAAACATGAGTGGGATAGGAGATCACATGGAGATTAAGCATGAATGGGACAGTAGCTCATATGGAGATTAAACATGACTGGGACAGGAGCTCACATGGAGATTAAACATGACTGGGACAGGAGCTCACATGGAGATTAAACATGACTGGGACAGGAGCTCACGTGTAGATTAAAATTGACTGGGGTAGGACATCACGTGTAGATTAAACATGTCTGGGGTAGGAGCTCATATGGAGATTAAACATGACCGGTACAGGAGCTCACATGGAGATTAAACATGACTGGGACAGGAGCACAACATGGAGATTAAACATGACTGTGTAGGAGCTCACATGGAGATTAAACATGACTGGGACAGGAGCACAACATGAAGATTAAACATGACAGGGACAGGAGCTCACATGGACATTTAACATGACTGTGGCAGGAGCTCACATAGAGATTAAACATGACCGGGACAGGAGCTCACATGGAGATTAAACATGACTGGGACAGGAGCTCACATGGAAATTAAACATGAGTGGGACAGTAGCTCACATGGAGATTAGACATGACCGGGACGGGAGCTTACATTGAGATTGAACAGGACTGGGACAGGTGCTCTCAAGGAGATTAAACATGACTGGGACAGGAGAACACTTGAAGATGAATCATGACAGGACAGGAGATCACATCGAGATTAAACATAACCGGGACAGGAGCTCACATGGAGATTAAACTTGACTGGGTCAGTAGCTCACATGGAGATTAAACATGACCGGGACAGGAGCTCACATGGAGATTAAACATGAATGGGACAGGAGCACAACATGGAGATTAAACATGAATGGGACAGGAGCTCACATGGAGATTAAAAATGACTGGTTCAGGAGCTCACATGGAGATTAAACTTGACTGGGTCAGTAGCTCACATGGAGATTAAACATGACCGGGACAGGAGCTCACATGGAGATTAAACCTGACTGGTTCAGGAGCTCACATGGAGATTAAACTTGACTGGGTCAGTAGCTCACATGGAGATTAAACATGACCGGGACAGGAGCTCACATTAAGATTGAACAGGACTGGGACAGGTGCTCTCAAGGAGATTAAACATGACTGGTACAGGAGCTCACATGGAGATTAAACATGAATGGGACAGGAGCACAACATGGAGATTAAACATGAATGGGTCAGTAGCTTACATGGAGATTAAAAATGACTGGGACTGTAGCTCACATGGAGATTAAACATGAATGGGACAGTAGCTCACATGGAGATTAAACATGACTGGGTCAGTAGCTCACATGGAGATTAAACATGACCGGGACAGGAGCTCACATTGAGATTGAACAGGACTGGGACAGGTGCTCTCAAGGAGATTAAACATGACTGGTACAGGAGCTCACATAGAGATTAAACATGACTGGGACAGGAGCTTACATGGAGATTAAAAATGACTGGGACAGTAGCTCACATGGAGATTAAAAATGATTGGGACAGGAGCGCACATGGAGATTAAAAATGACTGGGACAGGAGCGCACATGGTGATGAAACATGACCAGGACGGGAGCTCACATTGAGATTGAACAGGACTGGGACAGGTGCTCTCAAGGAGATTAAACATGACTGGGACAGGAGCTCACATGGAGATTAAACATGACTGGGACAGTAGCTCACATGGAGATTAAAAATGACTGGGACAGGAGCGCACATGGAGATGAAACATGACCAGGACGGGAGCTCACATTGAGATTGAACAGGACTGGGACAGGTGCTCTCAAGGAGATTAAACATGACTGGGACAGGAGCTCACATGGAGATTAAATATGTCTGGGGTAGGAGCTCATATGGAGATTAAACATGACTGGGACAGGAGCTCACATGGAGATTAAATATGTCTGGTGTAGGAGCTCACATGGAGATTAAACATGACTGGGACAGGAGCTCACATGGAGATTAAACATGACTGGGACAGTAGCTCACATGGAGATAAAACATGACCGGGACAGTAGCTCACATGGAGATTAAAAATGACTGGGACAGTAGCTCTCATGGAGATTAAAAATGACTGGGACAGGAGCTCACATGGAGATTAAACATGACCGGGACAGTAGCTCACATGGAGATTAAACATGAGCAGGACGGGAGCTCACATTGAGATTGAACAGGACTGGGACAGGTGCTCTCAAGGAGATTAAACATGACTGGGACAGGAGCTGCCATGGAGATTAAACATGACTGGGACAGGAGCACAACATGGAGATTAAACATGACTGGGACAGGAGCTCACATGGAGATTAAACATGACTGGGACAGGAGCACAACATGGAGATTAAACATGACTGGGACAGTAGCTCACATGGAAATTAATAATGAATGGGACTGGAGCTCACATTGAGATTAAACATGATTGGTATAGGAGATCACATGGAGATTAAACATGAGTGGGATAGGAGCTCAAATGGCGATTAAACATGACCGGGACAGTAGCTCACATGGAGATTAAACATGACTGGGACAGTAGGTCACATGGAGATTAAACATGACCGGGACGGGAGCTCACATTGAGATTGAACAGGACTGGGACAGGTGCTCTCAAGGAGATTAAACATGACTGGGACAGGAGCTCACATAGAGATTAAACATGACTGGGACAGGAGCTCACATGGAGATTAAACATGACTGGGACAGGAGCTCACATGGAGATTAAACATGACTGGGACAGGAGCTCACGTGTAGATTAAAATTGACTGGGGTAGGACATCACTTGTAGATTAAACATGTCTGGGGTAGGAGCTCATATGGAGATTAAACATGACTGGGACAGGAGCTCACATAGGGATTAAACATGACTCTGGCAGGAGCTCACATAGAGATTAAACATGACTCTGGCAGGAGCTCACATAGAGATTAAACATGACTGGGACAGGAGCTTACATGGAGATTAAACATGACTGGGACAGGCGCTCACATGGAGATTAAACATGACTGGGACAGGAGCTTACATGGAGATTAAACATGACTGGGACAGGAGCTCACATGGAGATTAAACATGACTGGGACAGGAGCTCACATGGAAATTAAACATGAGTGGGACAGTAGCTCACATGGAGATTAGACATGACCGGGACGGGAGCTTACATTGAGATTGAACAGGACTGGGACAGGTGCTCTCAAGGAGATTAAACATGACTGGGACAGGAGCACAACATGGAGATTAAACATGACTGGTACAGGAGCTTACATGAAGTTTAAACATGACTGGGACAGGAGCACAACATGGAAATTAAACATGACAGGGACAGGAACTCACATGGAGATTAAACATGACTGTGGCAGGAGCTCACATAGAGATTAAACATGACTGGGACAGGAACTTACATGGAGATTAAACATGACAGGGACAGGAGCTCACATGGAGATTAAACATGACTGGGACAGGAGCACAACATGGAGATTAAACATGACTGGGACAGTAGCTCACATGGAAATTAATAATGAATGGGACTGGAGCTCACATTGAGATTAAACATGATTGGTATAGGAGATCACATGGAGATTAAACATGAGTGGGATAGGAGCTCACATGGCGATTAAACATGACCGGGACAGTAGCTCACATGGAGCTTAAACATGACTGGGCCAGTAGCTCACATGGAGATTAAAAATGACTGGGACAGGAGCGCACATGGAGATGAAACATGACCAGGACGGGAGCTCACATTGAGATTGAACAGGACTGGGACAGGTGCTCTCAAGGAGATTAAACATGACTGGGACAGGAGCTCACATGGAGATTAAATATGTCTGGGGTAGGAGCTCATATGGAGATTAAACATGACTGGGACAGGAGCTCACATGGAGATTAAATATGTCTGGGGTAGGAGCTCACATGGAGATTAAACATGACTGGGACAGGAGCTCACATGGAGATAAAACATGACCGGGACAGTAGCTCACATGGAGATTAAAAATGACTGGGACAGTAGCTCTCATGGAGATTAAAAATGACTGGGACAGGAGCTCACATGGAGATTAAACATGACCGGGACAGTAGCTCACATGGAGATTAAACATGAGCAGGACGGGAGCTCACATTGAGATTGAACAGGACTGGGACAGGTGCTCTCAAGGAGATTAAACATGACTGGGACAGGAGCTGCCATGGAGATTAAACATGACTGGGACAGGAGCACAACATGGAGATTAAACATGACTGGGACAGGAGCTCACATGGAGATTAAACATGACTGGGACAGGAGCACAACATGGAGATTAAACATGACTGGGACAGTAGCTCACATGGAAATTAATAATGAATGGGACTGGAGCTCACATTGAGATTAAACATGATTGGTATAGGAGATCACATGGAGATTAAACATGAGTGGGATAGGAGCTCACATGGCGATTAAACATGACCGGGACAGTAGCTCACATGGAGATTAAACATGACTGGGACAGTAGGTCACATGGAGATTAAACATGACCGGGACGGGAGCTCACATTGAGATTGAACAGGACTGGGACAGGTGCTCTCAAGGAGATTAAACATGACTGGGACAGGAGCTCACATAGAGATTAAACATGACTGGGACAGGAGCTCACATGGAGATTAAACATGACTGGGACAGGAGCTCACATGGAGATTAAACATGACTGGGACAGGAGCTCACGTGTAGATTAAAATTGACTGGGGTAGGACATCACTTGTAGATTAAACATGTCTGGGGTAGGAGCTCATATGGAGATTAAACATGACTGGGACAGGAGCTCACATAGGGATTAAACATGACTCTGGCAGGAGCTCACATAGAGATTAAACATGACTGGGACAGGAGCTTACATGGAAATTAAACATGAGTGGGACAGTAGCTCACATGGAGATTAGACATGACCGGGACGGGAACTTACATTGAGATTGAACAGGACTGGGACAGGTGCTCTCAAGGAGATTAAACATGACTGGGACAGGAGCACAACATGGAGATTAAACATGACTGGTACAGGAGCTCACATGAAGTTTAAACATGACTGGGACAGGAGCACAACATGGAAATTAAACATGACAGGGACAGGAACTCACATGGAGATTAAACATGACTGTGGCAGGAGCTCACATAGAGATTAAACATGACTGGGACAGGAACTTACATGGAGATTAAACATGACAGGGACAGGAGCTCACATGGAGATTAAACATGACTGGGACAGGAACTTACATGGAGATTGAACAGGACTGGGACAGGTGCTCTCAAGGAGATTAAACATGACTGGTACAGGAGCTCACATGGAGATTAAACATTACAGGGACAGGTGCACAACATGGAGATTAAACATGACTGGGACAGTAGCTCACATGGAGAGTAAACATGACTGGGACTGGAGCTCACATTGAGATGAAACATGATTGGGATAGGAGTTCACATGGAGATTAAACATGACTGGGACTGGAGCTCACATGGAGATTAAAAATGACCGGGACAGTAGCTCACATGGAGATTAAACATGACCGGGATGGGAGCTCACATTGAGATTGAACAGGACTGGGACAGGTGCTCTCAAGGAGATTAAACATGACTGGGACAGGAGCTCACAAGGAGATTAAACATGATTGGGATAGGAGATCACATGGAGATTAAACATGACTGGGACAGGAACACACATTGAGATTGAACCGGACTGGGACAGGAGCACACATGGAGGTTAAACATGAATGGGACAGTAGCTCACATGGACATTAAACATGAATGGGAAAGTAGCTCTCATGGAGATTGAACATGACCGGGACGGGAGCTCAGATTGAGATTAAACAGGACTGGGACAGGAGCTCACATGGAGATTAAACATGAATGGGAAAGTAGCTCACAAGGAGATTAAACATGACTGGGACAGTAGCTCACATGGAGATTAAACATGACTGGGACAGGAGCTCACGTGTAGATTAAAATTGACTGGGGTAGGACATCACGTGTAGATTAAACATGTCTGGGTTTGGAGCTCATATGGAGATTAAACATGACTGGTACAGGAGCTCACATGGAGATTAAACATGACTGGTACAGAAGCTCACATGAAGTTTAAACATGACTGGGACAGGAGCACAACATGGAGATTAAACATGACAGTGACAGGAGCTCACATGGAGATTAAACATGACTGTGGCAGGAGCTCACGTAGAGATGAAACATGACTGGGACAGGAGCTTACATAGAGATTATACATGTCTGGGACAGGCGCTCACATGGAGATTAAACATGACTGGGACAGGAGCTCACATGGAGATTAAACATGACTGGGACAGGCGCTCACATGGAGATTAAACATGACAGTGACAGGAGCTCACATGGAGATTAAACATGACTGTGGCAGGAGCTCACATAGAGATGAAACATGACTGGGACAGGCGCTCACATGGAGATTAAACATGACTGGGACAGGAGCTCACATGGAGATTAAACATGACTGTGGCAGGAGCTCACATAGAGATTAAACATGACTGTGGCAGGAGCTCACATAGAGATTAAACATGGCTGGGACAGGAGCTCACATGGAGATTAAATATGACTGGGACAGGAGCTTACATGAAAATTAAACATGACTGGGACAGTAGCTCACATGGAGATTAAACATGACCGGGACGGGAGCTCACATTGAGATTGAACAGGACTGGGACAGGAGCACAACATGGAGATTAAACATGACTGGGACAGGAGCTCACATGGAGATTAAACATGACTGGGACAGGAGCTCACATAGAGATTAAACTTGACTGGGACAGGAGCTCACATGGAGATTAAACATGAGTGGGACAGGAGCTCACATTGAGATTAAACATGACTGGGATAGGAGCTCACATGGAGATTAAACATGAGTGGGACAGGAGCTCACATGGAGATTAAACATGACCGGTACAGTAGCTCACATGGAGATTAAACATGACTGGTACGGGAGCTTACATAGAGATTAAACATGACTGGGACAGGAGCTCACATGGAGAGTAAACATGACTGGGACAGGAGCTCACATGGAGATTAAACATGACTGGTACAGGAGCTCACATGGAGATTAAACATGAATGGGACTGGAGCTCACATTGAGATTAAACATGATTGGGATAGGAGATCACATGGAGATTAAACATGATTGGGATAGGAGATCACATGGAGATTAAACATGAATGGGACAGTAGCTCACATGGTGATTAAACATGACCGGGACAGGAGCTCACATGGAGATTAAACATGAATGGGACAGGAGCTCACATGGAGATTAAACATGACTGGGATAGGAGATCACATGGAGATTAAACATAAATGGGATAGGAGGTCACATGGCGATTAAACATGACCGGGACAGGAGCACACATGGAGATTAAACATGAATGGGACAGTAGCTCACATGGAGATTAAACAAAAATGGGAAAGTAGCTCTCATGGAGATTGAACATGACCGGGACGGGAGCTCAGATTGAGATTAAACATGACTGGGACAGGAGCTCACATGGAGATTAAACATGACTGGGACAGGAGCTCACATGTAAATTAAACATGACTTGTACAGGAACTCACATGGAGATTAAACATGACCGGGACTGGAGCTCACATGGAGGTTAAACATGACTGGGACAAGAGCACACATGGAGATTGAACAGGACTGGGACAGGTGCTCTCAAGGAGATTAAACATGACTGGAGCAGGAGCTCACATGGAGATTAAACATGACTGGGACAGGAGCTCACATGGAGATTAAACATGACTGGAGCAGGAGCTCACATGGAGATTAAACATGACCGGGACTGGAGCTCACATGGAGGTTAAACATGACTGGGACAAGAGCACACATGGAGATTGAACAGGACTGGGACAGGTGCTCTCAAGGAGATTAAACATGACTGGAATAGGAGCGCACATGGCGATTAAACATGACTGGGACAGGAGCTCACATGGCGATTAAACATTTCAGGGGCAGGAGCTCACATCGCGATTAAACATGACAGGGACAGGAGCTTACATGGAGATTAAACATGACTGGGACAGTAGCTCACATGGAGATTAAACATGACCGGGACGGGAGCTCACATTGAGATTAAACATGACTTGTGCAGTCCTCACATGGAGATTAAATATGACTGGGACAGGAGCTCACATGGAGATTAAACATGACTGGTACAGTAGCTCACATGGAGATTAAACATGACCGGGACGGGAGCTCACATTGAGATTGAACAGGACTGGGACAGGAGCATTCAAGGAGATTAAACATGACTGGGACAGGAGCTCACATGGAGATTAAACATGACTGGAGCAGGAGATCACATGGAGGTTAAACATGACTGTGACAGGAGCTCACGTGTAGATTAAAATTGACTGGGGTAGGACATCACGTGTAGATTAAACATGACTGGGTTAGGAGCTCATATGGAGATTAAACATGACTGGTACAGGAGCTCACATGGATATTAAACATGACTGGTACAGAAGCTCATATGAAGTTTAAACATGACTGGGACAGGAGCACAACATGGAGATTAAACATGACTGTGTAGGAGCTCACATGGAGATTAAACATGACTGGTACAGAAGCTCACATGAAGTTTAAACATGACTGGGACAGGAGCACAACATGGAGATTAAATATGACTGGGACAGTAGCTTACATGGAGATTAAACATGTCTGGGACAGGCGCTCACATGGAGATTAAACATGACTGGGACAGGAGCTCACATTGAGATTAAACATGACTGTGGCAGGAGCTCAGATAGAGATTAAACATGACTGGGACAGGCGCTCACATGGAGATTAAACATGACTGGGACAGGAGCTCACATGGAGATTAAACATGAATGGGACAGTAGCTCACATGGAGATTAAACATGACCGGGACGGGAGCACAACATGGAGATTAAACATGACTGGGACAGGAGCTGACATGGAGATTAAACATGACTGGGACAGGAGCTCACATGGAGATTAAACATGACTGGGACAGGAGCTCACATGGAGATTAAACATGACTGGGACAGGAGCTCACATGGAGATTAAACATGACTGGGACAGGAGCTCACATGGAGATTAAACATGACTGGGACAGGAGCTCACATGGAGATTAAAAATGACTGGGACAGTAGCTCACATGGAGATTAAACATGAATGGGACAGTAGCTCACATGGAGATTAAACATGACCGGGACGGGAGCTCACATTGAGATTGAACAGGACTGGGACAGGTGCTCTCAAGGAGATTAAACATGACTGGGACAGGAGCACAACATGGAGATTAAACATGACTGGGTAGGAGCCTACATGGAAATTAAACATGAGTGGGATAGGAGCTCACATGGCGATTAAACATGACCGGGACAGTAGCTCACATGGAGATTAAACATGACTGGGGCAGGAGCTCACATTGAGATTAAACATGATTGGGATAGGAGATCACATGGAGATTAAACATGAGTGGGATAGGAGCTCACATGGCGATTAAACATGTCCGGGACAGTAGCTCACATGGAGATTAAGCATGAATGGGACAGTAGCTCACATGGAGATTAAACATGACTGGGACAGGAGCTCACATGGAGATTAAACATGACTGTGTAGGAGCTCACATGGAGATTAAACATGACTGTGTAGGAGCTCACATGGAGATTAAACATGACTGGTACAGAAGCTCACATGAAGTTTAAACATGACTGGGACAGGAGCTCACATGGAGATTAAACATGACTGGGACAGGAACTCACATGGAGATTAAACATGACTGGGACAGGAGCTCACATGGAGATTAAACATGACTGGGACAGGAGCTCACATGGAGATTAAACATGAATGGGAGCATAGCTCTCATGGAGATTAAAAATGACTGGGACAGGAGCTTACATGGAAATTAAACAGGACTGGGACAGGAGCACACATAGAGATTAAACATGATTGGTATAGGAGATCAAATGAAGATTAAACATGAATGGGATAGGAGGTCACATGGTGATTAAACATGACCGGGACAGGAGCACACATGGAGATTAAACATGAATGGGACAGTAGCTCACATGGAGATTAAACATGACCGGGACAGTAGCTCACATGGAGATTAAACAGGACTGGGACAGGAGCTCACATGGAGATTAAACATGACTGGGACAGTAGCTCACATGGAGATTAAACATGACTGGGACAGTAGCTCACATGGAGATTAAACATGACCGGGACGGGAGCTCACATTGAGATTGAACAGGACTGGGACAGGTGCACTCAAGGAGATTAAACATTACTGGGACAGGAGCTCACATGGAGATTAAACATGACTGGGACAGGAGGTCACATGGAGATTAAACATGACTGGGACAGGAGCTCACGTGTAGATTAACATTGACTGGGGTAGGACATCACGTGTAGATTAAACATGTCTGGGGTAGGAGCTCATATGGAGATTAAACATGACTGGGACAGGAGCACAACATGGAGATTAAACATGACTGGTACAGGAGCTCACATGAAGTTTAAACATGACTGGGACAGGAGCACAACATGGAGATTAAACATGACAGGGACAGGAGCTCACATGGAGATTAAACATGACTGTGGCAGGAGCTCACATAGAGATTAAACATGACTGGGACAGGAACTTCCATGGAGATTAAACATGACTGGGACAGTAGCTCACATGGAGATTAAACATGAATGGGACAATAGCTTACATGGAGATTAAACATGACTGGGACAGTAGCTCACATGGAGATTAAACATGACTGGGACAGGAGCTCACATGGAGATTAAACATGACCGGGACAGGAGCTAACATTGAGATTGAACAGGACTGGGACAGGTGCTCTCAAGGAGATTAAACATGACTGGTACAGGAGCTCACATAGAGATTAAACATGACTGGGACTGTAGTTCACATGGAGATTAAACATGAATGGGACAGTAGCTCACATGGAGATTAAAAATGACTGGGACAGGAGCGCACATGGAGATGAAACATGACCAGGACGGGAGCTCACATTGAGATTGAACAGGACTGGGACAGGTGCTCTCAAGGAGATTAAGCATGACTGGGACAGGAGCTCATATGGAGATTAAACATGACTGGGACAGGAGCTCACATGGAGATTAAACATGACTGGGACAGGAGCTCACATGGAGAATAAACATGACTGGGCCAGGAGCACAACATGGAGATTAAACATGAATGGGACAGTAGCTCACATGGAGATTAAACATGAATGGGACAGTAGCTCACATGGAGATTAAACATGAATGGGACAGGAGCTCACATGGAGATTAAACATGACTGGGACAGTAGCTCACATAGAGATTAAACATGACTGGGACAGGAGCTCACATGGAGATTAAAAATGACTGGGACAGGAGCGCACATGGAGATGAAACATGACCAGGACGGGAGCTCACATTGAGATTGAACAGGACTGGGACAGGTGCTCTCAAGGAGATTAAACATGACTGGTACAGGAGCTCACATAGAGATTAAACATGACTGGGACAGGAGCTTACATGGAGATTAAACATGACTGGGACAGTAGCTCACATGGAGATTAAACATCAATGGGACAGTAGCTCACATGGAGATTAAAAATGACTGGAACAGGAGCGCACATGGAGATGAAACATGACCAGGACGGGAGCTCACATTGAGATTGAACAGGACTGGGACAGGTGCTCTCAAGGAGATTAAACATGACTGGGACTGGAGCTCACATGGAGATTAAACATGAATGGGACAGTAGCTCACATGGAGATTAAACATGACCAGGACGGGAGCTCACATTGAGATTGAACAGGACTGGGACAGTAGCTCACATGGAGATTAAACATGACTGGGACAGGAGCTCACATGGAGATTAAACATGACTGGGACAGGAGCTCACATGGAGATTAAACATGAATGGGACAGGAGCTCACATGGAGATTAAACATGACTGGGACAGTAGCTCACATGGAGATTAAACATGACTGGGACAGTAGCTCACATGGAGATTAAACATGAATTGGACAGTAGCTCACATGGAGATTAAAAATGACTGGGACAGTAGCTCACATGGAGATTAAACATGACTGTGATAGGAGCTCACATGGAGATTAAACATGAATGGGACAGTAGCTCACATGGAGATTAAACATGACCAGGACGGGAGCTCACATTGAGATTGAACAGGACTGGGACAGGTGCTCTCAAGGAGATTAAACATGACTGGGACAGGAGCTCACATGGAGATTAAACATGACTGGGACAGGAGCTCACATGGAGATTAAACATGACTGGGACAGGAGCACAACATGGAGATTAAACATGACTGGGTAGGAGCTCACATGAATATTAAACATGAATGGGACAGTAGCTCACATGGAGATTAAAAATGAATGGGACTGGAGCTCACATTGAGATTAAACATGATTGGTATCGGAGATCACGTGGAGATTAAACATGAGTGGGATAGGAGCTCACATGGCGATTAAATATTACCGGGACAGTAGCTCACATTGAGATTAAACATGACTGGGACAGGAGCTCACATGGAGATTAAGCATGAATGGGACAGTAGCTCATATGGAGATTAAACATGACTGGGACAGGAACTCACATGGAGATTAAACATGAGCGGGACAGGAGCTCACATGGAGATTAAACATGAATGGGAAAGTAGCTCACAAGGAGATTAAACATGTCTGGGACAGGCGCTCACATGGAGATTAAACATGACTGGGACAGGAGCTTACATGGAGATTAAACATGACTGGGACAGGAGCTTACATGGAGATTAAACATGACTGGGACAGGAGCTTACATGGAGATTAAACATGACTGGGACAGGAGCTCACATGGAAATTAAACATGAGTGGGACAGGAGCTCACATGGAAATTAAACATGAGTGGGACAGTAGCTCACATGGAGATTAAACATGACTGGGACAGGAGCTTACATGGAGATTAAACATGACTGGGACAGGAGCTCACATGGAAATTAAACATGAGTGGGACAGTAGCTCACATGGAGATTAGACATGACCGGGACGGGACCTTACATTGAGATTGAACAGGACTGGGACAGGTGCACTCAAGGAGATTAAACATGACTGGGACAGGAGCTCACATGGAGATTAAACATGACAGGGACAGTAGCTCACATGGAGATTAAACATGAATGGGACAGTAGCGCACATAGAGATTAAACATGACTGGTACTGAAGCTCACACGAAGTTTAAACATGACTGGGACAGGAGCACAACATGGAGATTAAACATGACCGGGACAGGAGCTCACATGGAGATTAAACATGTCTGGGACAGGAGCTCACATGGAAATTAAACATGACTGGTACGGGAGCTCACATAGAGATTAAACATGACTGGGACAGAAGCTCACAAGGAGATTAAACATGACTGGAACAGGAGCTCACATGGAGAGTAAACATGACTGGGACAGGAGCTCACATTGAGATTAAACATGATTGGGATAGGAGATCACACGGAGATTAAACATGATTGGGATAGGAGATCACATGGAGATTAAACATGATTGGGATAGGAGATCACATGGAGATTAAACATGAATGGGACAGTAGCTCACATGGAGATTAAACATGACCGGGACGGGTGCTCACATTGAGATTGAACAGGACTGGGACAGGTGCTCTCAAGGAGATTAAACATGACTGGCACAGGAGCTCACATGGAGATTAAACATGATTGGGATAGGAGGTACAATGGCGATTAAACATGACCGGGACAGGAGCACACATGGAGATTAAACATGAATGGGACAGTAGCTCACATGGAGATTAAACATGACCGGGACGGGAGCTCAGATTGAGATTAAACAGGACTGGGACAGGAGCTCACATGGAGATTAAACATGACTGGGACAGGAGCTCACGTGTAGATTAAAATTGACTGGGGTAGGACATCACTTGTAGATTAAACATGTCTGGGGTAGGAGCTCATATGGAGATTAAACATGACTGGTACAGGAGCTCACATGGAAATTAAACATGAATGGGACAGTAGCTCACATGGAAATTAAACATGAATGGGACAGTAGCTCACATGGAGATTAAACATGACTGGGACAGTAGCTCACATGGAAATTAAACATGAATGGGACAGTAGCTCACATGGAGATTAGACATGACCGTGACGGGAGCTTACATTGAGATTGAACAGGACTGGGACAGGTGCTCTCAAGGAGATTAAACATGGCTGGTACAGGAGCTCACATGGAGATTAAACATGACTGGGACAGGAGCACAACATGGAGATTAAACATGACTGGGACAGGAGCTCACATGGAGATTAAACATGACTGGGACAGGAGCTCACATAGAGATTAAACTTGACTGGGACAGGAGCTTACATGGAGATTAAACATGACCGGGACAGGAGCTCACATGGAGATTAAACTTGACTGGGACAGGAGCTTACATGGAGATTAAACATGACCGGGACAGGAGCTCACATGGAGATTAAACTTGACTGGGACAGGAGCTTACATGGAGATTAAACATGACCGGGACAGGAGCTCACATAGAGATTAAACTTGACTGGGACAGGAGCTTACATGGAGATTAAACATGACTGGGACAGGAGCTCACATGGAGATTAAACATGACTGGGACAGGAGCTCACATAGAGATTAAACTTGACTGGGACAGGAGCTTACATGAAGATTAAACATAACTGGGACAGTAGCTCACATGGAGATTAAACATGACTGGGACAGGAGCTCACGTGTAGCTTAAAATTGACTGGGGTAGGACATCACGTGTAGATTAAACATGTCTGGGTTTGGAGCTCATATGGAGATTAAACATGACTGGTACAGGAGTTCACATGGAGATTAAACATGACTGGGACAGGAGCACAACATGGAGATTAAACATGACAGTGACAGGAGCTCACATGGAGATTAAACATGACTGGGACAGGTGCTCTCAAGGAGATTAAACATGACTGGGACAGGAGCTCACATGGAGATTAAACATGTCTGGGTAGGAGCTCACATGGAACTTAAACATGAATGGGACTGGAGCTCACATTGAGATTAAACATGATTGGGATAGGACATCACATGAAGATTAAACATGAGTGGGATAGGAGCTCACATGGCGATTAAACATGTCCGGGACAGTAGTTCACATGGAGATTAAGCATGAATGGGACAGTAGCTCACATGGAGATTAAACATGACTGGGACAGGAGCTCACATTGAGATTAAACATGATTGGTACAGGAGCTCACATGGAGAATAAACATGAATGGGACTGGAGCTCACATTGAGATTAAACATGATTGGGACAGGAGCTCACATGGAGAGTAAACATGACTGGGACAGGAGCTCACATGGAGATTAAACATGAATGGGACAGGAGCTCACATGGAGAGTAAACATGACTGGGACAGGAGCGCACATGGAGATTAAACATGACTGGGACAGGAGCTCACATTGAGATTAAACATGATTGGGACAGGAGATCACATGGAGATTAAACATGAATGGGACAGTAGCTCACATGGTGATTAAACATGACCGGGACGGGTGCTCACATTGAGATTGAACAGGACTGGGACAGGTGCTCTCAAGGAGATTAAACATGACTGGGACAGGAGCTCACATGGAGATTAAACATGATTGGGACAGGAGCTCACATAGGGATTGAACATGACTCTGGCAGGAGCTCACATAGAGATTAAACATGAATGGGACAGTAGCTCCCATGGAAATTAAACATGACTGGGACAGGAGCTCACATTGATATTAAACATGACTGGGACAGGAGCTCACATGGAGATCAAACATGACTGGGACAGGAGCTCACATGGAGATTAAACATGACTGGGACAGGAGCTCACGTGTAGATTAAAATTGACTGGGGTAGGACATCACTTGTAGATTAAACATGTCTGGGGTAGGAGCTCATATGGAGATTAAACATGACTGGTACAGGAGCTCACATAGGGATTAAACATGACTCTGGCAGGAGCTCACATAGAGATTAAACATGACTCTGGCAGGAGCTCACATAGAGATTAAACATGAATGGGACAGTAGCTCACATGGAGATTAAACATGACTGGGACTGTAGCTCACATGGAGATTAAACATGAATGGGACAGTAGCTCACATGGAGATTAAACATGACTGGGACAGTAGCTCACATGGAAATTAAACATGAATGGGACAGTAGCTCACATGGAGATTAGACATGACCGGGACGGGAGCTTACATTGAGATTGAACAGGACTGGGACAGGTGCTCTCAAGGAGATTAAACATGACTGGGACAGGAGCACACATGGAGATTAAACATGACTGGGACAGGAGCTCACATGGAGATTAAACATGACTGGGACAGGAGCTCACATGGAGATTAAACATAACTGGGACAGTAGCTCACATGGAGATTAAACATGACTGGGACAGTAGCTCACATGGAGATTAAACATGACCGGGACGGGAGCTTACATTGAGATTGAACAGGACTGGGACAGGTGCTCTCAAGGAGATTAAACATGACTGGGACAGGAGCTCACATGGAGATTAAACATAACTGGGTAGGAGCTCACATGGAAATTAAACATGAATGGGACAGTAGCTCACATGGAGATTAGACATGACCGGGACGGGAGCTTACATTGAGATTGAACAGGACTGGGACAGGTGCTCTCAAGGAGATTAAACATGACTGGGACAGTAGCTCACATGGAGATTAAACATGGCTGGGACAGGAGCTCACATGGAGATTAAACATGGCTGGGACAGGAGCTCACATGGAGATTAAACATGACTGGGTAGGAGCTCACATGGAGATTAAACATGACTGGAACAGTAGCGCACATGGAGATTAAACATGACCGGGACAGGAGCTCACATGGAGATTAAACATGACTGGGACAGTAGCTCACATAGAGATTAAACTTGACTGGGACAGGACCTTACATGGAGATTAAACATGACTGGGACAGGAGCTTACATGGAAATTAAACATGAATGGGACTGGAGCTCACATTGAGATTAAATATGATTGGGATGGTAGATCACATGGAGATTAAACATGAGTGGGATAGGAGCTCACATGGC
This sequence comes from Chiloscyllium plagiosum, assembly GCF_037043375.1. Lineage (NCBI taxonomy): Eukaryota > Metazoa > Chordata > Chondrichthyes > Orectolobiformes > Hemiscylliidae > Chiloscyllium > Chiloscyllium plagiosum. Next base: position 145,627,814 of record NW_028270141.1, on the reverse strand, counting down.
GATTAAACATGTCCGGGACAGTAGCTCACATGGAGATTAAACATGAATGGGACAGTAGCTCACATGGAGAATAAACATGACTGGGACAGTAGCTCACATGGAGATTAAACATGACCGGGACGGGAGCTCACATTGAGATTGAACAGGACTGGGACAGGTGCTCTCAAGGAGATTAAACATGACCGGGACAGGAGCTCACATGGAGATTAAACATGACTGGGACAGGAGCTCACATGGAGGTTAAACATAACTGGGACAGGAGCTCACATGGAGATTAAACATGACCGGGACGGGAGCACACATTGAGATTGAACATGACTGGGACAGGTGCTCTAAAGGAGATTAAACATGACTGGTACAGGAGCTCACATGGAGATTAAACATGACTGGAGCAGGAGCTTCCAGGGAGGTTAAACATGACTGGGACAGGAGCTCACATGGAGATTAAACATGACTGGGACAGGAGCTCACGTGTAGCTTAAAATTGACTGGTGTAGGACATCACGTATAGATTAAACATGTCTGGGTTTGGAGCTCATATGGAGATTAAACATGACTGGTACAGGAGCTCACATGGAGATTAAACATGACTGGTACAGAAGCTCACATGAAGTTTAAACATGACTGGGACAGGAGCACAACATGGAGATTAAACATGACAGTGACAGGAGCTCACATGGAGATTAAACATGACTGTGGCAGGAGCTCACATAGAGATTAAACATGTCTGGGACAGGCGCTCACATGGAGATTAAATATGACTGGGACAGTAGCTCACATGGAGATTAAACATGACTGGGACAGGCGCTCACATGGAGATTAAACATGACCGGGACGGGAGCTCACATTGAGATTGAACAGGACTGGGACAGGTGCTCTCAAGGAGATTAAACATGACTGGTACAGGAGCTCACATGGAGATTAACCATGACGGGGACTGGAGCTCACATTGAGATTGAACAGGACTGGGACAGGTGCTCTCAAGGAGATTAAACATGACTGGTACAGGAGCTCACATGGAGATTAAACATGACAGGGACAGGAGCTCACCTGGAGATTAAATATGACTCGGCCATTAGCTCACATGGAAATTAAACATGAATGGGACAGGAGCTCACATAGAGATTAAACATGACTGGAACAGGAGCTCACATGAAGATTAAACATGACTGGGACAGGGGCACAACATGGAGATTAAACATGACTGGAACAGGAGCTCACATGAAGATTAAACATGACTGGGACAGGAGCTCACATGAAGATTAAACATGACTGGGACAGGAGCACAACATGGAGATTAAACATGACTGGGACAGGAGCTCACATGGAGATTAATCATGACTGGGACAGGAGCACAACATGGAGATTAAACATGACTGGGACAGGAGCTCACATGGAGATTAAACATGACTGGGACAGGAGCACAACATGGAGATTAAACATGACTGGGACAGGAGCTCACCTCGAGATTAAATATGACTCGGCCATTAGCTCACATGGAAATTAAACATGAATGGGACAGGAGCTCACATAGAGATTAAACATGATTGCGATAGGAGATCACATGGAGATTAAACATGAATGGGATAAGAGCTCACATGGCGATTAAACATGAACGGGACAGGAGCTCACATGGAGATTAAACATGAATGGGACAGGAGCTCACATGGAGATTAAACATGTCTGGGACAGTAGCTCACATGGAGATTAACCATGACGGGGCCTGGAGCTCACATTGAGATTGAACAGGACTGGGACAGGTGCTCTCAAGGAGATTAAACATGACTGCGACAGGAGCTCACATGGAGATTGAACAGGACTGGGACAGGTGCTCTCAAGGAGATTAAACATGACTGGGACAGGAGCTCACATGGAGATTAAACATGATTGGGACAGGAGCTCACATAGGGATTGAACATGACTCTGGCAGGAGCTCACATAGAGATTAAACATGACTGGGACAGGAGCTCACATTGATATTAAACATGACTGGGACAGGAGCTCACATGGAGATCAAACATGACTGGGACAGGAGCTCACATGGAGATTAAACATGACTGGGACAGGAGCTCACGTGTAGATTAAAATTGACTGGGGTAGGACATCACTTGTAGATTAAACATGTCTGGGGTAGGAGCTCATATGGAGATTAAACATGACTGGGACAGGAGCACAACATGGAGATTAAACATGACTGGTACAGGAGCTCACATAGGGATTAAACATGACTCTGGCAGGAGCTCACATAGAGATTAAACATGACTCTGGCAGGAGCTCACATAGAGATTAAACATGAATGGGACAGTAGCTCACATGGAAATTAAACATGACTGGGACAGTAGCTCACATGGAGATTAAACATGACTGGGACAGTAGCTCACATGGAGATTAAACATGTCTGGGACTGTAGCTCACATGGAGATTAAACATGAATGGGACAGTAGCTCACATGGAGATTAGACATGACCGGGACGGGAGCTTACATTGAGATTGAACAGGACTGGGACAGGTGCTCTCAAGGAGATTAAACATGACTGGGACAGGAGCACAACATGGAGATTAAACATGACTGGGTAGGAGCTCACATGGAAATTAAACATGTATGGGACAGTAGCTCACATGGAGATTAGACATGACCGGGACGGGAGCTTACATTGAGATTGAACAGGACTGGGACAGGTGCTCTCAAGGAGATTAAACATGACTGGGACAGTAGCTCACATGGAGATTAAACATGGCTGGGACAGTAGCGCACATGGAGATTAAACATGACTGGGACAGTAGCGCACATGGAGATTAAACATGACCGGGACAGGAGCTCACATGGAGATTAAACATGACTGGGACAGGAGCTTACATGGAAATTAAACATGAATGGGACTGGAGCTCACATTGAGATTAAATATGATTGGGATAGGAGATCACATGGAGATTAAACATGAGTGGGATAGGAGCTCACATGGCGATTAAACATGTCCGGGACAGTAGCTCACATGGAGAATAAACATGACTGGGACAGTAGCTCACATGGAGAATAAACATGACTGGGACAGTAGCTCACATGGAGATTAAACATGACCAGGACGGGAGCTCACATTGAGATTGAACAGGACTGGGACAGGTGCTCTCAAGGAGATTAAATATGACTGGGACAGGAGCTCACATGGAGGTTAAACATAACTGGGACAGGAGCTCACATGGAGATTAAACATGACCGGGACGGGAGCACACATTGAGATTGAACATGACTGGTACAGGAGCTCACATGGAGATTAAACATGACTGGAGCAGGAGCTTCCAGGGAGGTTAAACATGACTGGGACAGGAGCTCACATGGAGATTAAACATGACTGGGACAGGAGCTCACGTGGAGCTTAAAATTGACTGGTGTAGGACATCACGTGTAGATTAAACATGTCTGGGTTTGGAGCTCATATGGAGATTAAACATGACTGGTACAGGAGCTCACATGGAGATTAAACATGACTGGTACAGAAGCTCACATGAAGTTTAAACATGACTGGGACAGGAGCACAACATGGAGATTAAACATGACAGTGACAGGAGCTCACATGGAGATTAAACATGACTGTGGCAGGAGCTCACATAGAGATTAAACATGACAGGGACAGGAGGTTACATGGAGATTATACATGTCTGGGACAGGCGCTCGCATGGAGATTAAATATGACTGGGACAGTAGCTCACATGGAGATTAAACATGACTGGGACAGTAGCTCACATGGAGATTAAACATGACCGGGACAGGCGCTCACATTGAGATTGAACAGGACTGGGACAGGTGCTCTCAAGGAGATTAAACATGACTGGGACAGTAGCTCACATGGAGATTAAACATGACCGGGACGGGAGCTCACATTGAGATTGAACAGGACTGGGACTGGTGCTCTCAAGGAGATTAAACATGACTGGGACAGGAGCACAACATGGAGATTAAACATGACTGGGACAGGAGCTCACATGGAGATTAAACATGACTGGGACAGGAGCACAACATGGAGATTAAACATGACTGGGACAGGAGCACAACATGGAGATTAAACATGACAGGGACAGGAGCTCACCTGGAGATTAAATATGACTCGGCCATTAGCTCACATGGAAATTAAACATGAATGGGACAGGAGCTCACATAGAGATTAAACATGACTGGAACAGGAGCTCACATGAAGATTAAACATGACTGGGACAGGAGCACAACATGGAGATTAAACATGACTGGAACAGGAGCTCACATGAAGATTAAACATGACTGGGACAGGAGCTCACATGAAGATTAAACATGACTGGGACAGGAGCACTACATGGAGATTAAACATGACTGGGACAGGAGCTCACATGGAGATTAAACATGACTGGGACAGGAGCACAACATGGAGATTAAACATGACTGGGACAGGAGCTCACATGGAGATTAAACATGACTGGGACAGGAGCACAACATGGAGATTAAACATGACTGGGACAGGAGCTCACCTCGAAATTAAATATGACTCGGCCATTAGCTCACATGGAAATTAAACATGAATGGGACAGGAGCTCACATAGAGATTAAACATGATTGCGATAGGAGATCACATGGAGATTAAACATGAATGGGATAAGAGCTCACATGGCGATTAAACATGAACGGGACAGGAGCTCACATGGAGATTAAACATGAATGGGACAGGAGCTCACATGGAGATTAAACATGTCTGGGACAGTAGCTCACATGGAGATTAACCATGACGGGGACTGGAGCTCACATTGAGATTGAACAGGACTGGGACAGGTGCTCTCAAGGAGATTAAACATGACTGGGACAGGAGCTCACATGGAGATTAAACATGTCTGGGACAGTAGCTCACATGGAGATTAACCATGACGGGGACTGGAGCTCACATTGAGATTGAACAGGACTGGGACAGGTGCTCTCAAGAAGGTTAAACATGACTGGTACAGGAGCTCACATGGAGGTTAAACATGACTGGGACAGGAGCTCACATGGAGATTAAAATTGACTGGGGTAGGACATCACGTGTAGATTAAACATGTCTGGGGTAGGAGCTCATATGGAGATTAAACAAGACTGGGACAGGAGCGCAACATGGAGATTAAACATGACTGTGTAGGAGCTCATATAGAGATTAAACATGACTGGGACAGGAGCTTACATGTCGATTATACATGTCTGGGACAGGCGCTCACATGGAGATTAAACATGACTGGTACACTAGCTCACATGGAAATTAAACATGACTGGTACAGGAGCTCACATGGAGATTAAACATGACTGGGACAGGTGCTCTCAAGGAGATTAAACATGACTGGCACAGGAGCTCACATGGAGATTAAACATGACTGGGACAGTAGCTCACATGGAGATTAAACATGACTGGGACAGTAGCTCACATGGAGATTAAACATGACTGGGACAGTAGCTCACATGGAGATTAAACATGACTGGGACAGTAGCTCACATGGAGATTAAACATGACTGGAACAGGAGCTCACATGGAAATTAAACATGACTGGGACAGGAGCTCACATGGAGATTAAACATGACTGGGACAGTAGCTCACATGGAGATTAAACATGACTGGGACAGTAGCTCACATGGAGATTAAACATGACTGGGACAGTAGCTCACATGGAAATTAAACATGAATGGGACAGTAGCTCACATGGAGATTAGACATGACCGGGACGGGAGCTTACATTGAGATTGAACAGGACTGGGACAGGTGCTCTCAAGGAGATTAAACATGACTGGGACAGGAGCACAACATGGAGATTAAACATGACTGGGTAGGAGCTCACATGGAGATTAAACATGACTGGGACAGTAGCGCACATGGAGATTAAACATGACCGGGACAGGAGCTCACATGGAGATTAAACATGACCGGGACAGGAGCTCACATAGAGATTAAACTTGACTGGGACAGGACCTTACATGGAAATTAAACATGACTGGGACAGGACCTTACATGGAAATTAAACATGAATGGGACTGGAGCTCACATTGAGATTAAACATGATTGGGATAGGAGATCACATGGAGATTAAACATGAGTGGGATAGGAGCTCACATGGCGATTAAACATGTCCGGGACAGTAGCTCACATGGAGAATAAACATGAATGGGACAGTAGCTCACATGGAGAATAAACATGACTGGGACAGTAGCTCACATGGAGATTAAACATGACCGGGACGGGAGCTCACATTGAGATTGAACAGGACTGGGACAGGTGCTCTCAAGGAGATTAAACATGACTGGGACAGGAGCTCACATGGAGGTTAAACATAACTGGGACAGGAGCTCACATGGAGATTAAACATGACCGGGACGGGAGCACACATTGAGATTGAACATGACTGGGACAGGAGCTCACATGGAGATTAAACATGACTGGAGCAGGAGCTTCCAGGGAGGTTAAACATGACTGGGACAGGAGCTCACATGGAGATTAAACATGACTGGGACAGGAGCTCACGTGTAGCTTAAAATTGACTGGGGCAGGACATCACGTGTAGATTAAACATGTCTGGGTTTGGAGCTCATATGGAGATTAAACATGACTGGTACAGGAGCTCACATGGAGATTAAACATGACTGGTACAGAAGCTCACATGAAGTTTAAACATGACTGGGACAGGAGCACAACATGGAGATTAAACATGACAGTGACAGGAGCTCACATGGAGATTAAACATGACTGTGGCAGGAGCTCACATAGAGATTAAACATGACAGGGACAGGAGTTTACATGGAGATTATACATGTCTGGGACAGGCGCTCGCATGGAGATTAAATATGACTGGGACAGTAGCTCACATGGAGATTAAACATGACTGGGACAGGCGCTCACATGGAGATTAAACATGACTGGGACAGGAGCTCACATGGAGATTAAACATGACTGGGACAGTAGCTCACATGGAGATTAAACATGAATGGGACAGTAGCTCACATGGAGATTAAACATGACTGGGACAGTAGCTCACATGGAGATTAAACATGACCGGAACGGGAGCTCACATGGAGATTAAACAGGACTGGGACAGGTGCTCTCAAGGAGATTAAACATGACTGGGACAGGAGCTCACATGGAGATTAAACATGACTGGGGCAGGAGCTCACATGGAGATTAAACATGACTGGGACAGGAGCTCACATGGAGATTAAACATGACCGGAACGGGAGCTCACATGGAGATTAAACAGGACTGGGACAGGTGCTCTCAAGGAGATTAAACATGACTGGTACAGGAGCTCACATGGAGATTAAACATGACTGGGACAGAAGCACAACATGGAGATTAAACATGACAGGGACAGGAGCTCACCTGGAGATTAAATATGACTCGGCCATTAGCTCACATGGAAATTAAACATGAATGGGACAGGAGCTCACATAGAGATTAAACATGACTGGAACAGGAGCTCACATGAGGATTAAACATGACTGGGACAGGAGCACAACATGGAGATTAAACATGACTGGAACAGGAGCTCACATGAAGATTAAACATGACTGGGACAGGAGCTCACATGAAGATTAAACATGACTGGGACAGGAGCACAACATGGAGATTAAACATGACTGGGACAGGAGCTCACATGGAGATTAAACATGACTGGGACAGGAGCACAACATGGAGATTAAACATGACTGGGACAGGAGCTCACATGGAGATTAAACATGACTGGGACAGGAGCACAACATGGAGATTAAACATGACTGGGACAGGAGCTCACCTCGAGATTAAATATGACTCGGCCATTAGCTCACATGGAAATTAAACATGAATGGGACAGGAGCTCACATAGAGATTAAACATGATTGCAATAGGAGATCACATGGAGATTAAACATGAATGGGATAAGAGCTCACATGGCGATTAAACATGAACGGGACAGGAGCTCACATGGAGATTAAACATGAATGGGACAGGAGCTCACATGGAGATTAAACATGTCTGGGACAGTAGCTCACATGGAGATTAACCATGACGGGGACTGGAGCTCACATTGAGATTGAACAGGACTGGGACAGGTGCTCTCAAGGAGATTAAACATGACTGGGACAGGAGCTCACATGGAGATTAAACATGTCTGGGACAGTAGCTCACATGGAGATTAACCATGACGGGGACTGGAGCTCACATTGAGATTGAACATGACTGCGACAGGTGCTCTCAAGGAGGTTAAACATGACTGGTACAGGAGCTCACATGGATGTTAAACATGACTGGGACAGGAGCTCACATGGAGATTAAAATTGACTGGGGTAGGACATCACGTGTAGATTAAACATGTCTGGGGTAGGAGCTCATATAGAGATTAAACATGACTGTGACAGGAGCTTACATAGAGATTAAACATGACTGGGACAGGAGCTCACATGGAGATTAAACATGACTGGGACAGGAGATCACGTGAAGATTAAACATGACTGGGACAGGAGCTCACATGGAGATTAAACATGACTGGGACAGGAGATCACATGGAGATTAAACATGACTGGGACAGGAGCTCACATGGAGATTAAACATGACTGGGACAGGAGCTCACATGGAGATTAAACATGACTGGGACAGGAGCTCACATGGAGATTAAACATGACTGGGACAGGAGATCACGTGAAGATTAAACATGACTGTGACAGGAGCTTACATGGCGATTATACATGTCTGGGACAGGCGCTCACATGGAAATTAAACATGACTGGTACAGGAGCTCACATGGAGATTAAACATGACTGGGACGGGAGCTCACATGGAAATTAAACATGACTGGTACAGGAGCTCACATGGAGATTAAACATGACTGGGACAGGAGCTCACATGGAGATTAAACATGACCGGGACGGGAGCTCACATTGAGATTGAACATGACTGGGACAGGTGCTCTCAAGGAGATTAAACATGACTGGGACAGGAGATCACGTGAAGATTAAACATGACTGGGACAGGAACTCCATGGAGATTAAACATGACCGGGACGGGAGCTCACATGGAGATTAAACATGACTGGGACAGGAGCTTACATGGAGATTAAACATGACTGGGACAGTAGCTCACAAGGAGATTAAACATGAATGGGACAGTAGCTCACATGGAGATTAAACATGACTGGTACAGTAGCTCACATGGAGATTAAACATGAATGGGACAGTAGCTCACATGGAGATTAAACATGACCGGGACGGGAGCTCACATTGAGATTGAACAGGGCTGGGACAGGTGCTCTCAAGGAGATTAAACATGACTGGGACAGGAGCTCACATAGAGATTAAACATGACTGGGACAGGAGCTCACATGGAGATTAAACATGACTGGGACAGGAGCTCACATGGAGATTAAACATGACTGGGACAGGAGATCACGTGAAGATTAAACATGACAGGGACAGGAGCTCATATGGAGATTAAACATGACCGGGACGGGAGCTCACATGGAGATTGAACAGGACTGGGACAGTAGCTCACAAGGAGATTAAACATGACTGGGACAGGAGATCACGTGAAGATTAAACATGACAGGGACAGGAGCTCATATGGAGATTAAACATGACCGGGACGGGAGCTCACATGGAGATTAAACATGACTGGGACAGGAGCTTACATGGAGATTAAACATGACTGGGACAGTAGCTCACAAGGAGATTAAACATGAATGGGACAGTAGCTCACATGGAGATTAAACATGACTGGTACAGTAGCTCACATGGAGATTAAACATGAATGGGACAGTAGCTCACATGGAGATTAAACATGACCGGGACGGGAGCTCACATTGAGATTGAACAGGGCTGGGACAGGTGCTCTCAAGGAGATTAAACATGACTGGTACAGGAGCTCACATGGAGATTAAACATGACTGGGACAGGAGCACAACATGGAGATTAAACATGACTGGGTAGGAGCTCACATGGAGATTAAACATGACTGGAACAGGTGCTCACATGAAGATTAAACATGACTGGGACAGGAGCACAACATGGAGATTAAACATGACGGGGACAGTAGCTCACATGGAGATTAAACATGACTGGGACAGGAGCTCACCTGGAGATTAAATATGACTCGGCCATTAGCTCACATGGAGATTAAACATGAATGGGACAGGAGCTCACATAGAGATTAAACATGAATGGGATAGGACCTCACATGGCGATTAAACATGACCGGGACAGGAGCTCACATGGAGATTAAACATGAATGGGACAGGAGCTCACATGGAGATTAAACATGTTTGGGACAGTAGCTCACATGGAGATTAACCATGACGGGGACTGGAGCTCACATTGAGATTGAACAGGACTGGGACAGGTGCTCTCAAGGAGATTAAACATGACTGGGACAGGAGCTCACATAGAGATTAAACATGACTGGGGTAGGAGCTCACATGGAGATTAAACATGACTGGTACAGGAGCTCACATGGAGATTAAACAAGACTGGGACAGGAGGTTACATGGAGATTATACATGTCTGGGACAGGCGCTCACATGGAGATTAAACATGACTGGGACAGTAGCTCACATGGAGATTAAACATGACCGGGACGGGAGCTCACATTGAGATTGATCAGGACTGGGACAGGTGCTCTCAAGGAGATTAAACATGACTGGGACAGGAGCTCACATGGAGATTAAACATGACTGGGACAGGAGCTCACATGGAGATTAAACATGACTGGGACAGTAGCTCACATGGAGATTAAACATGACCGGGACGGGAGCTCACATTGAGATTGATCAGGACTGGGACAGGTGCTCTCAAGGAGATTAAACATGACTGGGACAGGAGCTCACATGGAGATTAAACATGACTGGGACAGGAGCTCACATGGAGATTAAACATGACTGGGACAGGAGCTCACATGGAGATTAAACATGACTGGGACAGGAGCTCACATGGAGATTAAACATGACCGGGACGGGAGCTCACATTGAGGTTGATCAGGACTGGTACAGGATCTCACATGGAGATTAAACATGACTGGAGCAGGAGCACAACATGGAGATTAAACATGACTGGGTAGGAGCTCACATGGAGATTAAACAGGACTGGAACAGGAGCTCACATGAAGATTAAACATGACTGGGACAGGAGCTCACATGGAGATTAAACATGATTGCGATAGGAGATCACTTGGAGATTAAACATGAATGGGACAATAGCTCACATGGAGATTAACCATGACGGGGACGGGAGCTCACATTGAGATTGAACAGGACTGGGACAGGTGCTCTCAAGGAGATTAAACATGACTGGGACAGGAGCTCACATGGAGATTAAACATGACTGGGACAGGAGCTCACGTGGAGATTAAAATTGACTGGGGTAGGACATCACGTGTAGATTAAACATGTCTGGGCTAGGAGCTCACATGGAGATTAAACATGACTGTGTAGGAGCTCACATGGAGATTAAACATGACTGGTACAGGAGCTCACATGGAGTTTAAACTTGACTGGGACAGGCGCTCACATGGAGATTAAACATGACTGCGACAGAAGCTCACATGGAGATTAAACATGACCGGGACAGGAGCTTACATGGAGATTAAACATGACTGGTGCAGGAACTCACATAGAGATTAAACATGACTGGGACAGGAGCTCACATGGAGATAAAAAGTGACAGGGACAGGAGCTCACATGGAGATTAAACATGACCGGGACTGGAGCTCACATGGAGATTAAACATGACTGGGACAGGAGCTCACATGGAGATTAAACATGACTGGGTCAGTAGCTCACATGAAGATTAAACATGACTGGGACAGTAGCTCACATGGAGATTAAACATGACCGGGACGGGAGCTCACATTGAGATTGAACAGGACTGGGACAGGTGCTCTCAAGGAGATTAAACATGACTGGGACAGGAGCTCACATGGAGATTAAACATGACTGGGACAGGAGCTCACATGGAGATTAAACATGACTGGGGTAGGAGCTCACATGGAGATGAAAGATGACTGGGACAGGAGCTCACATGGCGATTAAACATTTCAGGGGCAGGAGCTCACATGGAGATTAAACATAACAGGGACAGTAGCTCACATTGAGATTGAACAGGACTGGGACAGGTGCTCTCAAGGAGATTAAACATGACTGGGACAGGAGCTCACATGGAGATTAAACATGACCGGGCCGGGAGCACACATGGAGATTGAACAGGACTGGGACAGGTGCTCACATGGAGATTAAACCTGACTGGAGCAGGAGCTCACATGGAGGTTAAACATGACTGGGACAGGAGCTCACGTGTAGATTAAAATTGACTGGGGTAGGACATCACGTGTAGATTAAACATGTCTGGGGTAGGAACTCATATGGATATTAAACATGACTGGTACAGGAGCTCACATGAACTTTAAACATGACAGGGACAGGAGCTCACATGGAGATTAAACATGACTGTGGTAGGAGCTCACATAGAGATTAAACATGACTGGGACAGGAGCTTACATGCAGATTAAACATGACTGGGACAGTAGCTCACATGGAGCTTAAACATGAATGGGACAGGAGATCACATGGAGATTAAACATGACAGGGACAGGAGCTTACATAGAGATTAAACATGACTGGGACAGGAGCTCACATGGAGATAAAAAGTGACAGGGACGGGAGCTCACATGGAGATTAAACATGACCGGGACAGGAGCTCACATGGAGATTAAACATGAATGGGACAGGTGCTCTCAAGGAGATTAAACATGACTGAGACAGGAGCTCACATGGAGATTAAACATGAATGGGACAGGAGCTCACATGAAGATTAAACATGAATGGGACAGTAGCTCACATGGAGATTAAACATGACTGGGTCAGTAGCACACATGGAGATTAAACATGACCGGGACGGGAGCTCACATTGAGATTGAACAGGACTGGGACAGGTGCTCTCAAGGAGATTAAACATGACAGGGACAGGAGCACAACATGGAGATTAAACATGACTGAGTAGGAGATCACATGGAGATTAAACATGACTGGAACAGGAGCTCACATGAAGATTAAACATTACTGGGACAGGAGCACAACATGGAAATTAAGCATGACTGGGTAGGAGATCACATGGAGATTAAACATGGCAGGGACAGGAGCTCACATAGAGATTAAACATGGCTGGGACAGGAGCTCACCTGGAGATTTAAAATGACTTGGACATTAGCTCACATGGAGATTAAACATGACTGGGACAGGAGCTCACATAACGATTAAACATGTCTGGGACAGTAGCTCACATGGAGATTAACCATGACGGGGACGGGATCTCACATGGAAATTGAACAGGAGTGGGACAGGTGCTCTCAAGGAGATTAAACATGACTGGGACAGGAGCTCACATGGAGATTAAACATGACTGGGACAGGAGCTCAAGTGGAGATTAAAATTGACTGGAGTAGGACATCACGTGTAGATTAAACATGTCTGGGGTAGGAACTCACATGGAGATTAAACATGACTGGTACAGGAGCTCACATGGAGATTAAACATGACCGGGACGGGAGCTCACATGGAGATTGAACAGGACTGGGACAGGTGCTCTCAAGGAGATTAAACATGACTGGTACAGGAGCTCACATGGAGAATAAACATGACTGGGACAGTAGCTCACATGGAGATTAAACATGACCGGGACGGGAGCTCACATTGAGATTGAACAGGACTGGGACAGGTGCTCTCAAGGAGATTAAACATGACTGGGACAGGAGCTCACATGGAGATTAAACATGACTGGGACAGGAGCTCACATGGAGATTAAACATGACTGGGACAGGAGCTCACATGGCGATTAAACATTTCAGGGGCAGGAGCTCACATCGCGATTAAACATGACAGGGACAGTAGCTCACATGGAGATTAAACATGACCGGGACGGGAGCTCACATTGAGATTGAACAGGACTCGGACAGGTGCTCTCAAGGAGATTAAACATGACTGGGACAGGAGCTCACATGGAGATTAAAATTGACTGGGGTAGAACATCACGTGTAGATTAAACATGTCTGGGGTAGGAGCTCACATGGAGATTAAACATGACTGGTACAGGAGCTCACATGGAGATTAAACATGACTGGGACAGGAGCTCACATGGAGATTAAACATGACAGGGACAGGAGCTCACATGGAGATTAAACATGACTGGTTCAGGAGCTCACATGGAGATTAAACTTGACTGGGACAGGAGCACAACATGGAGATTAAACATGACTGTGTAGGAGCTCACATAGAGATTAAAATTGACTGGGGTAGAACATCACGTGTAGATTAAACATGTCTGGGGTAGGAGCTCACATGGAGATTTAACATGACTGGTACAGGAGCTCACATGGAGATTAAACATGACTGGGACAGGAGCTCACATGGAGATTAAACATGACAGGGACAGGAGCTCACATGGAGATTAAACATGACTGGTTCAGGAGCTCACATGGAGATTAAACTTGACTGGGACAGGAGCACAACATGGAGATTAAACATGACTGTGTAGGAGCTCACATAGAGATTAAAATTGACTGGGGTAGAACATCACGTGTAGATTAAACATGTCTGGGGTAGGAGCTCACATGGAGATTAAACATGACTGGTACAGGAGCTCACATGGAGATTAAACATGACTGGGACAGGAGCTCACATGGAGATTAAACATGACAGGGACAGGAGCTCACATGGAGATTAAACATGACTGGTTCAGGAGCTCACATGGAGATTAAACATGACTGGGACAGGAGCTCACATGGAGATTAAACATGACAGGGACAGGAGCACAACATGGAGATTAAACATGACTGTGTAGGAGCTCACATGGAGATTAAACATGACCGGGCCGGGAGCACAACATGGAGATTGAACAGGACTGGGACAGGTGCTCTCCAGAAGATTAAACATGACTGGGACAGGAGCTCACATGGAGATTAAACATGACTGGGACAGGAGCTCACGTGTAGATTACAATTGACTGGGGTAGGACATCACGTGTAGATTAAACATGTCTGGGGTAGGAACTCATATGGATATTAAACATGACTGGTACAGGAGCTCACATGAACTTTAAACATGACAGGGACAGGAGCTCACATGGAGATTAAACATGACAGTGGTAGGAGCTCACATAGAGATTAAACATGACTGGGACAGGAGCTTACATGCAGATTAAACATGACTGGGACAGTAGCTCACATGGAGATTAAACATGACTGGGACAGGAGCTTACATGGAGATTAAACATTTCAGGGGCAGGAGCTCACATCGCGATTAAACATGACAGGGACAGGAGCTCACATAGAGATTAAACATTAATGGGACAGGAGCTCACATGGAGATAAAAAGTGACAGGGACAGGAGCTCACATGGAGATTAAACATGACCGGGACTGGAGCTCACATGGAGATTAAACATGACTGGGACAAGAGCTCACATGGAGATTAAACAGGACTGGGACAGGTGCTCTCAAGGAGATTAAACATGACTGGGACAGGAGATCACATGGAGATAAAACATGACTGAGACAGGAGCTCACATGGAGATTAAACATGACCGGGACTGGAGCTCACATGGAGATTAAACATGACTGGGACAAGAGTTCACATGGAGATTAAACAGGACTGGGACAGGTGCTCTCAAGGAGATTAAACATGACTGGGACAGGAGATCACATAGAGATTTAAAATGACCGGGACGGGAGCTCACATTGAGATTGAACAGGACTGGGACAGGAGCACAACATGGAGATTAAACATGACTGGGACAGGAGCTCACATGGAGATTAAACATGACTGGGACAGGAGCACAACATGGAGATTAAACATGACTGGGAAGGAGCTCACATGGAGATGAAAGATGACTGGGACAGGAGCTCACATGGAGATTAAACATGACTGGAATAGGAGCTCACTTGTTGATTATACATGACTGGGACAGGCGATCACATGGAGATTAAACATGACTGGGACAGGAGATCACATGGAGATTAAACATGACTGGGACAGGAGCTCACATGGCGATTAAACATTTCAGGGGCAGGAACTCACATCGCGATTAAACATGACAGGGACAGGAGCTTACATGGAGATTAAACATGAATGGGACAGTAGCTCACATGGCGATTAATACAAGACTGGGACAGTATCTCACATGGAGATTAAACATGACCGGGACAGGAGCTCACATTGAGATTGAACAGGACTGGGACAGGTGCTCTCAAGGAGATTAAACATGAGTGGAGCAGGAGCTCACATGGAGATTAAACATGACTGGGACAGGAGCTCACTTGGAGATTAAACATGACCGGGACTGGAGCTCACGTGTAGATTAAAATTGACTGGGGTAGGACATCACGTGTAGATTAAACATGTCTGGCGTAGGAACTCACATGAAGTTTAAACATGACTGGGACAGGAGCACAACATGGACTTTAAACATGACAGGGACAGGAGCTCACATGGAGATTAAACATGACTGTGGCAGGAGCTCACATAGAGATTAAACATGACTGGGACAGGAGCTTACATGGAGATTAAACATGACTGGGACAGTAGCTCACATAGAGATTTAACATGACCGGGACGGGAGCTCACATTGAGATTGAACAGGACTGGGACAGGTGCTCTCAAGGAGATTAAACATGACTCGTACAGGAGCTCACATGGAGATTAAACATGACTGGAGCAGGAGCTCACATGGAGATTAAACATGACTGGGACAGGAGCACAACATGGAGATTAAACATGACTGGGAAGGAGCTCACATGGAGATGAAAGATGACTGGGACAGGAGCTCACATGGAGATTAAACATGACTGGAATAGGAGCTCACTTGTTGATTATACATGACTGGGACAGGCGATCACATGGAGATTAAACATGACTGGGACAGGAGATCACATGGAGATTAAACATGACTGGGACAGGAGCTCACATGGCGATTAAACATTTCAGGGGCAGGAACTCACATCGCGATTAAACATGACAGGGACAGGAGCTTACATGGAGATTAAACATGAATGGGACAGTAGCTCACATGGCGATTAATACAAGACTGGGACAGTATCTCACATGGAGATTAAACAATACCGGGACGGGAGCTCACATTGAGATTGAACAGGACTGGGACAGGTGCTCTCAAGGAGATTAAACATGAGTGGAGCAGGAGCTCACATGGAGATTATACTTGACTGGGACTGGAGCTCACGTGTAGATTAAAATTGACTGGGGTAGGACATCACGTGTAGATTAAACATGTCTGGGGTAGGAACTCATATGGAGATTAAACATGACTGGGACAGGAGCACAACATGGAGATTAAACATGACTGGGACTGGAGCTCACATGGAGATTAAACATGACTGGAACAGGAGCTCACATGAAGATTAAACATTACTGGGACAGGAGCACAACATGGAAATTAAGCATGACTGGGTAGGAGATCACATGGAGATTAAACATGGCAGGGACAGGAGCTCACATAGAGATTAAACATGGCTGGGACAGGAGCTCACCTGGAGATTTAAAATGACTTGGACATTAGCTCACATGGAGATTAAACATGAATGGGACAGGAGCTCATATAGAGATTAAACATGATTGCGATAGGAGATCACATGGAGATTATACATGAATGGGATAGGAGCTCACATGGCGATTAAACATGACCGGGACAGGAGCTCACATGGAGATTAAACATGAATGGGACAGTAGCTCACATGGAGATGAAACATGTCTGGGACAGTAGCTCACATGGAGATTAACCATGACGGGGACGGGATCTCACATTGAAATTGAACAGGAGTGGGACAGGTGCTCTCAAGGAGATTAAACATGACTGGGACAGGAGCTCACAAGGAGATTAAACATGACTGGGACAGGAGCTCACGTGGAGATTAAAATTGACTGGGGTAGGACATCACGTGTAGATTAAACATGTCTGGGGTAGGAGCTCACATGGAGATTAAACATGACTGGGACAGGAGCACAACATGGAGATTAAACATGACTGGGACAGGAGCTCACATGAAGATTAAACATGACAGGGACAGGAGCTCACATGGAGATTAAACATGACTGTGGCAGGAGCTCACATGGAAATTAAACATGACTGGGACAGGAGCTCCATGGAAATTAAATTTGACATTGACAGGAATCACATGGAGATTAAACATGACTACGACAGGAGCTCACAAGGAGATTAAACATGACTAGGACAGGAGTCACATGAGATTAAACATTACTGGGGTAGGAGCTCACATTGAGATTAAACATGACTGGGGTAGGAGCGCACATGGGGATTAAAAATGACTGGGGTAGGAGCTCTCATGGACATTAAACATGACCGGGACAGGAGCTCACATGGAGATTAAACATGACTGCGACAGGAGCTCACATGGAGATTAAACATAACTGGGGAATGAGATAACATGGAGGTTAAACATGTCTGGGACAGGAGCTCCATGGAGATTAAACATGACTGGGACAGGAGCTCACATGTTGATTATACATGATTGGGACAGGAGATCACATGGAGATGAAACATGACATGGACAGGAGCACCATGGAGATTAAACATGACTGTGGCAGGAGCTCACATGGAGATTAAACATGACTGCATCAGGAGCTCACATGGAGATTAAACATGACTGTGGCAGGAGCTCACAAGGAGATTAAACATGACTGGGACAGGAGCTCAGATGGTGATTATAAATGACATTGGTAGGAGTACACATTGAGATTAAACATGACTGGGGAAGGAGCTTACATGGAAATTAAACATGACTGGGACAGGAGATCACGTGGAGATGAAACATGACAGGACAGGAGATCACATGGAGATTAAACATGAGTGGGACAGGAGCTCACATGGAGATTAAACATGACTTGAATAGGAGCTCACTTGCTGATTATACATGACTGGGACAGGAGATCACATGGAGATTAAACATGACTGGGACAGGGCCTCACATGGAGATTAAACATGACTGGGATGGAGCTCACATGGAGATTAAACATGACTGCATCAGGAGCTCACATAGAGATTAAACATGACATGCTCAGGAGCTCCATGGAGATTAAACTTGACATTGACAGGAGTGACATGGAGATTAAACTTGACTGCGATAGGAGCTCACATGGAGATTAAACATGACTGGGACAGGAGCTCATATAGAGATTAAACATGATTGCGATAGGAGATCACATGGAGATTATACATGAATGGGATAGGAGCTCACATGGCGATTAAACATGACCGGGACAGGAGCTCACATGGAGATTAAACATGAATGGGACAGTAGCTCACATGGAGATGAAACATGTCTGGGACAGTAGCTCACATGGAGATTAACCATGACGGGGACGGGATCTCACATTGAAATTGAACAGGAGTGGGACAGGTGCTCTCAAGGAGATTAAACATGACTGGGACAGGAGCTCACAAGGAGATTAAACATGACTGGGACAGGAGCTCACGTGGAGATTAAAATTGACTGGGGTAGGACATCACGTGTAGATTAAACATGTCTGGGGTAGGAGCTCACATGGAGATTAAACATGACTGGGACAGGAGCACAACATGGAGATTAAACATGACTGGGACAGGAGCTCACATGAAGATTAAACATGACAGGGACAGGAGCTCACATGGAGATTAAACATGACTGTGGCAGGAGCTCACATGGAAATTAAACATGACTGGGACAGGAGCTCCATGGAAATTAAATTTGACATTGACAGGAATCACATGGAGATTAAACATGACTACGACAGGAGCTCACAAGGAGATTAAACATGACTAGGACAGGAGTCACATGAGATTAAACATTACTGGGGTAGGAGCTCACATTGAGATTAAACATGACTGGGGTAGGAGCGCACATGGGGATTAAAAATGACTGGGGTAGGAGCTCTCATGGACATTAAACATGACCGGGACAGGAGCTCACATGGAGATTAAACATGACTGCGACAGGAGCTCACATGGAGATTAAACATAACTGGGGAATGAGATAACATGGAGGTTAAACATGTCTGGGACAGGAGCTCCATGGAGATTAAACATGACTGGGACAGGAGCTCACATGTTGATTATACATGATTGGGACAGGAGATCACATGGAGATGAAACATGACATGGACAGGAGCACCATGGAGATTAAACATGACTGTGGCAGGAGCTCACATGGAGATTAAACATGACTGCATCAGGAGCTCACATGGAGATTAAACATGACTGTGGCAGGAGCTCACAAGGAGATTAAACATGACTGGGACAGGAGCTCAGATGGTGATTATAAATGACATTGGTAGGAGTACACATTGAGATTAAACATGACTGGGGAAGGAGCTTACATGGAAATTAAACATGACTGGGACAGGAGATCACGTGGAGATGAAACATGACAGGACAGGAGATCACATGGAGATTAAACATGAGTGGGACAGGAGCTCACATGGAGATTAAACATGACTTGAATAGGAGCTCACTTGCTGATTATACATGACTGGGACAGGAGATCACATGGAGATTAAACATGACTGGGACAGGGCCTCACATGGAGATTAAACATGACTGGGATGGAGCTCACATGGAGATTAAACATGACTGCATCAGGAGCTCACATAGAGATTAAACATGACATGCTCAGGAGCTCCATGGAGATTAAACTTGACATTGACAGGAGTGACATGGAGATTAAACTTGACTGCGATAGGAGCTCACATGGAGATTAAACATGACTGGGACAGGAGATCACATGGAGATGAAACATGACATGGACAAGAGCTCCATGGAGATTAAGCTTGAATGGGACAGGAGCTCGCATGGTGATTAAACCTGACTGGGACAGGAGCTCACATGGCGATTAAACATGACTCCGTCTGGAGCTCACATAGAGATTAAACATGACATTGACAGGAGCTGCATGGAAATTAAATTTGACATTGACAGGAGTCACATGGAGATTAAACATGACTACGACAGGAGCTCACATGGAGATTAAACATGACTGGGATAGGAGCTCACATGGAGATTTAACATGACTGGGGTAGGAGCTCACATTGAGATTAAACATGACTAGGGTAGGAGCTCACATGGCGATTAAACATGACTGCGACAGGAGCTCACATGGCGAATACACATAACTGGGGAAAGAGATAACATGGAGATTAAACATGACTGGGTCAGGAGAACACTTGAAGATGAAACATGACAGGACAGGAGATCACATTGAGATTAAACATAACCGGGACAGGAGCTCACATGGAGATTAAACATGTCTGGGCTAGGAGCTCACATGGAGATTAAACATTACTGGGGTAGGAGCTCACATGGAGATTAAATACGACTGCGACTGGAGCTCACATGGCGATTAAACATGACAGGGACAGGGCCTCACATGGAGATTAAACATGACAGGGACAGGGCCTCACATGGAGATTAAACATGACTGGGATGGAGCTCACATAGAGATTAAACATGACTGCGACAGGAGCTCACATGGAGATTAAACATTACTGGGGTAGGAGCTCACATGGCGATTAAACATGACTGGGCTAGGAGCTCACATGGAGATTAAGCATTACTGGGGTAGGAGTTCACATGGAGGTTAAACATGACTGGGACAGGAGCTCACATGGAGATTAAACATGACTGGGGTAGGAGCTCACATGGAGATTAAACATGACTGGGACAGAAGCTCACATGGAGATTAAACATGACAGGGACAGGGCCTCACATGGAGATTAAACATGACTGGGATGGAGCTCACATAGAGATTAAACATGACTGCGACAGGAGCTCACATGGAGATTAAACATTACTGGGGTAGGAGCTCACATGGCGATTAAACATGACTGGGCTAGGAGCTCACATGGAGATTAAGCATTACTGGGGTAGGAGTTCACATGGAGGTTAAACATGACTGGGACAGGCGCTCACATGGAGATTAAACATGACTGGAATAGGAGCTCACATGTTGATTATACATGACTGGGACAGGAGATCACATGGAGATGAAACATGCCTGGGACAGGAGCTCACATGGAGATTAAACATGACTGGGACAGGAGCTCACATGGCGATTAAACATTATAGGGACAGGAGCTCACATGGAGATTAAACATGACAGGGACAGGAGCTCACAGCGATATTAAACATGACAGGGACAGGAGCTCTCATGAAGATTAAACATGACCCGGACAGGAGTCCACATGGGGATTAAACATGACCAGGACAGGAGCTCACATGGAGATTAAACATGACAGGTTTAGGAGATCACATGGAAATTGAACATGACAGGGACAGGAGCTCTCATGGAGATTAAACGTGACCCGGGCAGTAGTCCACATGGAGATTGAACATGACTGGGACAGGAGCTCACATGGCGATTAAACATTATAGGGACAGGAGCTCACATGGAGATTAAACATGACATGGACAGGTGCTCCATGGTGTTTAAACTTGACTGGGACAGGAGCTCACATGGAAATTAAACATAATATGAATAGGAGCTCACATGTTGATTATACATGACTGGGACAGGAAATCACATGGAGATGAAACATGACTGGGATAGGAGCTCACATGGAGATTAAACATGACTGGGGTTGGAGCTCACATGAAGTTGAGACATGACTGCGACAGGAGCTCACATGGAGATTTAACATAACTGGGGTAGGAGCTCAACTTGAGATTAAACATGGCTGGGGTCGGAGTTATTATGGAGATTTAACATGACTGGGACAGGAGCTCACATGGAGATTAAACCTGTCTGGGCTAGGAGCTCACATGGAGATTAAACAAGACTGGGCTAGGAGCTCACATGGCGATTAAATATGACTGCGACTGGAGCTCACATGGCGATTACATGTAACTGGGGAAGGAGATAACATGGAGATTAAACATGACTGGGACAGGAGAACACTTGAAGATGAAACATGACAGGACAGGAGATCACATGGAGATTAAACATGACTGGAATAGGAGCTCACTTGCTGATTATACATGACTGGGACAGGAGATCACATGGAGATGAAAGATGTTTGGGACAGGAGATCACATGGAGATTAAACATGACTGGGACAGGAGCTTACATGGAGATTAAACATGACTGGGACAGGAGCTCACATAGAGATTAAACATGACAGGGACAGGGCCTCACATGGAGATTAAACATGACTGGGACAGGAGCTCACATGGAGATTAAACTTGACTGCGACAGGAGCTCACACGGAGATTAAACATGACTGGGGTAGGAACACACATGAAAATTAAACATGACATGGACAGGTGCTCCATGGAGTTTAAACTTGACTGGGACTAGAGCTCACATGGAGATTAAACATTACTGGGGTAGGAGCTCACATGGAGATTAAACATGACTGGAATAGGAGCTCACATGTTGATTATACATGACTGGGACAGGAGCTCACATGGAGATGAAACATGACAGGGACAGGAGCTGACATGGAGATTAAACATGACTGGGACAGCAGCTCACATGGAGATTAAACATGACTGGGACAGGAGCTCACATGGAGACTAAACATGACTGGAATAGGAGCTCACATGTTGATTATACATGACTGGGACAGGAGCTCACATGTAGATGAAACATGACTGGGACAGGAGCTCACATGGAGATGAAACATGACAGGGACAGGAGCTGACATGGAGATTAAACATGACTGGGACAGGAGCTCACATGGAGATTAAACATGACTGGGACAGGAGCTCACATGGAGATTAAACATGACTGGGACAGGAGCTCACATGGAGATTAAACATGACTGGGACAGGAGCTGACATGGAGATTAAACATGACTGGGACAGGAGCTCAAATGGAGATTAAACATGACTGGGACAGGAGCTCACATGGAGATTAAACATGACTGGGACAGGAGCTCAAATGGAGATTAAACATGACTGGAATAGGAGCTCACATGTTGATTATACATGACTGGGACAGAAGATCACATGGAGATGAAACATGACAGGGACAGGAGCTCACATGGCGATTAAACATTATAGGGACAGGAGCTCACATGGAGATTAAACATGACTGGGACAGGAGCTCACATGGAGACTAAACATGACTGGAATAGGAGCTCACATGTTGATTATACATGACTGGGACAGGAGCTCACATGTAGATGAAACATGACTGGGACAGGAGCTCACATGGAGATGAAACATGACAGGGACAGGAGCTGACATGGAGATTAAACATGACTGGGACAGGAGCTCACATGGAGATTAAACATGACTGGGACAGGAGCTGACATGGAGATTAAACATGACTGGGACAGGAGCTCACATGGAGATTAAACATGACTGGGACAGGAGCTCACATGGAGATTAAACATGACTGGCACAGGAGCTTACATGGAGATTAAACATGACTGGGACAGGAGCTCAAATGGAGATTAAACATGACTGGGACAGGAGCTCACATGGAGATTAAACATGACTGGGACAGGAGCTCAAATGGAGATTAAACATGACTGGAATAGGAGCTCACATGTTGATTATACATGACTGGGACAGAAGATCACATGGAGATGAAACATGACTGGGACAGGAGCTCACATGGAGATGAAACATGACAGGGACAGGAGCTCACATGGCGATTAAACATTATAGGGACAGGAGCTCACATGGAGATTAAACATGACCGGGACAGGAGCTCACAGCGATATTAAACATGACAGTGACAGGAGCTCACATGTAGATTAAACATGACAGTTGTAGGAGCTCACCTGGAGATTAAACATGACAGTGACAGGAGCTCACATAGAGATTAAACATGACTGGGACAGGAGCTCACATGGAGATTAAACATGACTGGGACAGGAGCTCACATGGAGATTAAACATGACTGGGACAGGAGCTCACATGGAGATTAAACATGACTGGGACAGGAGCTCACATGGCGATTAAACATGACTGGGTTAGGATCTATTATGGAGATTAAACATGACCGAGCTAGGAGCTCACATGGAGATTAAACATGACTGCTACAGGAGCTCACATGGCGATTACCTGTAATTGTGAAGGAGAAAACATGGAGATTAAACATGACTGGGACAGGAGCACACTTGAAGATGAAACATGACACGGACAGGAGATCACATGGAGATTAAACATGACTGGGACAGGAGATCACATGGTGATTAAACATGACTGGGACAGGAACTCCATGGAGATGAAACATGACTGGGGTATGAGCTACTATGGAGATTAAACATGACTGGGGTCGGAGCTCACATGGAGATAAAGCATTACTGGGGTAGGAGTTCACATGGAGGTTAAACATGACAGGGGTAGGAGCTCACGTGGAAATTAAACATGACTGCGACATGAGCTCACATGGCGATTACACGTAATTGGGGAAGGAGATAACATGGAGATTAAACATGACTGGGACAGGAGCTCACATGGAGATTAAACATGACTGGAATAGGAGCTCACATGTTGATTATACATGACTGGGACAGGAGCTCACATGGAGATTAAACATGACTGGGACAGGAGCTCACATGGCGATTAAACATGACTGGGACAGGAGCTCACATGGAGATTAAACATGACAGGGACAGGAGCTCATATAGAGATTAAACATGACAGGGACAGGAGCTCTCATGAAGATTAAACATGACCCGGACAGGAGTCCACATGGGGATTAAACATGACCAGGACAGGAGCTCACATGGAGATTAAACATGACAGGTGTAGGAGAAATCACATGGAAATTGAACATGACTGGGACAGGAGCTTACATAGAGATTAAGCGTGACAGGGACAGGAGCTCACATGGAGATTAAACATGACTGGGACAGAAGCTCACATGGCGATTAAACATTATAGGGACAGGAGCTCACATGGAGATTAAACATGACTGGGACAGGAGCTCTCATGGAGATTAAACGTGACCCGGGCAGTAGTCCACATGAAGATTAAACATGACTGGGACAGGAGCTCACATGGAGGTTAAACATGACTGGGACAGGAGCTCACATGGAGGTTAAACATGACTGGGACAGGAGCTCACATGGAGATTAAACATGACTGGGACAGAAGCTCACATGGCGATTAAACATGACTGGGACAAGAGCTCACATGGAGATTAAACATTACTGTGACAGGAGCTCACATGGAGATTAAACGTGACCCGGGCAGTAGTCCACATGGGGATTAAACATGACTGGGACAGGCGCTCCCATGGAGATTAAGCATGACAGGGACAAGAGCTCACATGGGGATTAAACATGACTGGGGTAGGAGCTCACATGGAGATTAAACATGACTGGGACAGAAGCTCACATGGAGATTAAACATGACTGGGACAGGAGCTCACATGGAGATTAAACATGACCGGGACAGGAGCTCACATGGAGATTAAACATAACTGGGACAGGAGCTCACTTGGAGATTTAACACAACTGGGGTAGGAGCTCACATTGAGATTAAACATGACCCGGGCAGGAGTCCACATGGGGATTAAACATGACAGGTGTATGAAATCACATGGAGATTGAACATGACTGGGACAGGAGCTCTCATAGAGATTAAACATGACAGGGACAGGAGCTCTCATGGAGATTAAACATGACTGGTACAGGAGCTCACATGGAGATTAAACATGACTGGGGTAGGATCTATTATTGAGATTAAACATGACTGGGCTAGGAGCTCACATGGAGATTACACGTAACTGGGGAAGGAGATAACATGGAGATTAAACATGACTGGGACAGGAGCACACTTGAAGATGAAACATGACACGGACAGGAGATCACATGGCGATTAAACATTTCAGGGGCAGGAGCTCACATCGAGATTAAACATGACTGGGACAGGAGCTTACATGGAGATTAAACATGACTGGGCCAGGAGCTCACATGGAGATTAAACAGGACTGGGACAGGAGCTCACATGGAGATTAAACATGACTGGGACAGGAGCTCACATGGAGATTAAACATGACTGTGACGGGAGCTCACATGGAGATTAAACATGACTGGGACAGGAGCTCACATGGAGATTAAACATGACATGGACAGGATGTCCATGGAGATTAAACATGACAGGGACAGGAGCTCAAATGGAGATTAAACATGACAGGGACAGGAGCTCACATGGAGATTAAACATGACAGGGACAGGAGCTCACATGGAGATTAAGCATGACTGGGGTTATAGCTAACATAGAGATTAAACATGACTGGGACAGGAGCTCACATGGAGATGAAACATGACTGGCACAGGAGCTCACATGGGGATTAAACATGACTGCGGTTGGAGCTCACATGGAGATTAAACATGACTGGGACAGGAGCTGACATGGAGATTATACATGACTGGGACGGGAGCTCACATGGTGATTAAACATGACTGGCACAGGAGCTCACATGGAGATTAAACATGACGGGGACAGGAGCTCACATGGAGATTAAACATGACTGGGACAGGAGCTCACATGGTGATTAAACATGACAGGGACAGGAGCTCTCATGGAGATTAAACATGACTGGGACAGGAGCTCACATGGAGATGAAACATGACAGGGACAGGAGCTCACATGGAGATTAAACATGACTGGGACAGGAGCTCACATGGAGATGAAACATGACAGGGACAGGAGCTCACATGGCGATTAAACATTATAGGGACAGGAGCTCACATGGAGATTAAACATGACCGGGACAGGAGCTCACAGCGATATTAAACATGACAGTGACAGGAGCTCACATGTAGATTAAACATGACAGTTGTAGGAGCTCACCTGGAGATTAAACATGACTGGGACAGGAGCTCACATGGAGATTAAACATGACAGGGACAGGAGCTCTCATAGAGATTAAACATGACAGGGACAGGAGCTCACATGGAGATTAAACATGAGTGGGCTAGGAGCTCACATGGAGATTAAACATGACTGCTACAGGAGCTCACATGGCGATTACCTGTAATTGGGAAGGAGAAAACATGGAGATTAAACATGACTGGGACAGGAGCACACTTGAAGATGAAACATGACACGGACAGGAGATCACATGGCGATTAAACATTTCAGGGGCAGGAGCTCACATCGAGATTAAACATGACTGGGACAGGAGCTCACATGGAGATTAAACATGACAGGGACAGGGCCACACATGGAGATTAAACATGACTGGGACAGGAGCTGACATGGAGATTAAACGTGACTGGGACTGGAGCTCACATGGAGATGAAACATGACTGGCACAGGAGCTCACATGGGGATTAAACATGACTGCGGTTGGAGCTCACATGAAGGTTAAACATGACCGGGACAGGGCCTCACATGGAGATTAAACATGACCGGGACAGGAGCTCACATGGAGTTTAAACATGACTGGGACAGGAGCTCACATGGAGATTAATCATGACAGGGACAGGGCCTCACATGTAGATTAAACATGACAGGGGCAAGAGCTAACGTGGAGATTTAACATGACTGTGGTTGGAGCTTACATGGAGATTAAACATGACTGGCACATGAGCTCACATGGAGATTAAACATGACTGGGGTAGGAGCTCACGTAGTGATTAAACATGACTGGGACAGGAGAACACTTGAAGATGAAACATGACACGGACAGGAGATCACATCGAGATTAAACATGACTGGGACAGGAGCTCACATGGAGATTAAACATGACTGGGACAGGAGAACACTTGAAGATGAAACATGACATGGACAGGAGATCACATCGAGATTAAACATGACTGGGACAGGAGCTCACATGGAGATTAAACATGACTGGGACAGGAGAACACTTGAAGATGAAACATGACATGGACAGGAGATCACATCGAGATTAAACATGACTGGGACAGGAGATCACATCGAGATTAAACATGACTGGAATAGGAGCTCACTTGTTGATTATACATGACGGGGACAGGAGGTCACATGATGATTAAACATGACCAGGACAGGCGCTCACATGGAGATTAATCATGACAGGGACAGGGCCTCACATGGAGATTAAACATGACAGGGACAAGAGCTAACGTGGAGATTTATCATTACTGCGGTAGGAGCTCAAATGGAGATTAAACATGACTGGGGTAGGAGCTCACATGGGGATTAAACATGACTGGGACAAGGGCTCACATGTAGATTAAACATGACCGGGACAGGAGCTCACATGGAGTTTAAACATGACTGGGACAGGGCCTCACATGGAGATTAAACATGACCGGGACAAGAGCTAACGTGGAGATTTAAAATGACTGTGACAGGAGCTCACATGGGGATTAAACATGACTGGGACAAGAGCTCACATGGAGATTAAACATGACTGGGACAGGTGCTCCATGGAGATTAAACATGACTGGGACAGGAGCTCACATGGAGATTAAACATGACATGGGTAGGAGCTCACATGGAGATTAAACATGACAGGGACAGGGCCTCACATGGAGATTAAACTTGACTGGAATAGGAGCTCACTTGTTGATTATACATGACTGGTACAAGAGCTCACATGGAGATTAAACATGACGGGGACAGGAGCTCACATGTAGATTAAACATGACTGGGGTAAGAGCTCACATGGACATTAAACATGACCGGGACAAGAGCTAACATGGAGATTTAACATGACTGGGACAGGAGCGCACATCGATATTAAACATGACCGGGACAGGAGCTCACATGGATATTAAACATGACAGGGACGGGAGCTCACATGGAGATTAAACATGACTGGGACAGGAGCTCACATGGGGATTAAACATGACTGGGACAGGAGCTCACATGGAGATTAAACATGGCTGGGACAGGAGCTCACATGGAGATTAAACATGACTGGGGTAAGAGCTCACATGGACATTAAACATGACTGGGACAGGTGCTCACATGGAGATTAAACATGGCTGGGACAGGAGCTCACATGGAGATTAAACATGACTGGGGTAAGAGCTCACATGGAGATTAAACATGACTGGGACAGGACCTCACATGGAGATTGAACATGACTGGGACAGGAGCTCACACGGAGATTAAACATGACTGGGACAGGTGCTCACATGGAGATTAAACATGACTGGGGTAAGAGCTCACATGGAGATTAAACATGACTGGGACAGGTGCTCACATGGAGATTAAACATGGCTGGGACAGGAGCTCACATGGAGATTAAACATGACTGGGGTAAGAGCTCACATGGACATTAAACATGACTGGGACAGGTGCTCACATGGAGATTAAACATGACTGGAACAGGAGCTCAAATGGAGATTAAACTTGACATTGACAGGAGCTCACATGGAGATTAAACATGTCTGGGACAGGAGCTCACATGGAGATTAAACTTGACTGGGACAGGAGCTTACATAGAGATTAAACATGACAGGCACCGCAGTTCACATGGGGATTAAACATGACTGGGATCGGACCTCACATTGAGATTAAACAAGACTGTGACAGGAGCTCACATGAAGTTTTAACACGACAGGGACAGGAGCTCACATGGACATTTAACATGACAGGGACAGGAGCTCACATGGAGTTTATACATGACTGGGACAGGAGCTCACATGTAGATTAAACATGTCTGCGGTAGGAGCTCACATAGAGATTAAACATGTCTGCGGTAGGCGCACACATAGAGATTAAACATGACCGGGACGGGAGCTCACATGGGGATTAAACATGACTGGTAGAGGGGCTCACATGGAGATTAAACATGACTGGGACTGGAGCACACATGGGGATTAAACATGACTGCGACAGGAGCTCACGTGGAGATTAATCATGACTTGGGCTGGAGCTCACATGGAGATTAAACATGACAGGGGTATGTGAGCTCCTGTCCCAGTCATGTTTAATCTCCATGTGAGCTCCTACCCCAGCCATGTTTAATCTCCATGTGAGCTCCTGTCCCAGTCATGTTTAATCTCCGTGTGAGCTCCTGTCCCAGTCATGTTCAATCTCCATGTGAGGTCCTGTCACAGATATGTTTCAACTTCATGTGTGCTCCTGTCCCAATCATGATTAATCCCGATGAGAGCTCCTACCCCAGTCATGTTTAATCAACATGTGCGCTCCTAACCCTGTCATGTTTAATCTCCTAGTGAACTCCTACCCCTGTCAGGTTCAATCTCTAAGTGAGCTCCTGTCAAAGTCATGCTTAATCTCCATGTGAGCTCCTGTCACTGTCTTGTTTAGTCTCGATGTGAGCTCCTGTCCCAGTCATGTTTAATCTCCATATGAGCTCCGACCCCAGTCATGTTTAATCTCCATGTGAGCTCCTGTCCCAATCATGGTTAATGCCCATGTGAGCTCCTGTCACTGTCTTGTTTAATCTCGATGTGAGGTCCCGTCCCGGTCATGTTTAATCTCCATGTGAGCTCCTACCCCAGTCATGTTAAATCTCCACGTGACGCCCTGTCCCTGACATGTTTAATCTCCATGTGAGCTCCTAGCCCAGTCATGTTTAATCTCCATGTGAGCTGCCACCCCAGTCATGTTTAATCTCCATGTGAGCTCCTAGCACAGCCATGTTTAATCTCCATGTGAGCTCCTGTCGCAGTCATGTTAAATCTCCATGTGAGCTCCTGTCCCATTCGTGTATAATCAACATGTGAGCTCCTGTACCAGTCATGTTTAATCTCCATGTCAGGTCCTGTCCCTGTCATGTTTAATCTCCATGTCAGGTCCTGTCCCAGTCATGTTTAATCTCCATATGAGCTCCTAGCCCAGTCATGGTTGATCTCCATGTGAGCTCCTGTCCCAGTCATGTTTAATCCCCATGTGAGCTCCTGTGCCTGTCATGTTTAATCTCCATGTGAGGTCCTGTCCCAGTCATGTTTAAACTGCCTGAGAATTCCAGCCCCAGTCACGTATAAACTCCATGTGAGCTCCTGTCCCGGTCATGTTTAATCTCCATGTGAGCTCCTATCCCAGTCATGTTTAATCTCCATGTGAGCTCTCGTCCCAGTCATGATTAATCTCCACTAGAGCTCCCGTCCCGGTCATGTTTAATCTCTATGTGAGCGCCTACCACAGACATGTTTAATCTCTAGGTGAGCTCCTAACCCAGTCATGTTTAATCTGCATGTAAGCTCCTGTCCCTGTCATATTTAATCGTCATGTGAGCTCCTGTACCAGTCATGTTTAATCTTCATGTGAGCTCCTGTCCCCGTCATGTTTAAGCTCCATGTGAGCTCCTGCCCCAGTCATGTTTAATCTCCATGTGAGCTCCTGTCCCAGTCATGTTTAATCTCCATGTGAGCTCCTGTCTCAGTCATGTTTAAACTTCATGTGTGCTCCTACCCCAGTCATGTTTAATCTCTATGTGAGCTCCTGTCCCAGTCATGTTTAAACTCCATGTGAGCTCATACCCCTGTCATGTTTAATCTTCATGTGAGCTCCTACCCCAGTCATGTTTAATCTCCATGTGGACTCCTGTCCCAGTCATGTTTATCTTCATGTGAGCTCCTACCCCAGTCATGTTTAATCTCAATGTGAGCTCATGTCACAGTCATGATTAATCTCCATGTGAGCTCATACCCCTGTCATTAAACATGACTGGCACAGGAGTCCACATGGAGATTAAACATTACTGGAGTAGGAGCTCACATAGAGATTAAACATGACAGGGACAGGAGCTCACATAGGGATTAAACATGACTGGGACAGGAGCTCACATGGAGATTAAACATGACTGGGACAGGAGCTCACATGGAGATTAAACATGATTGGTTTAGGAGCTCACATGGTGATTAAACATGACTGGGACAAACGCTCACATGGGGATTAAACATGACTGGGGTAGCGGCTCTCATGGAAATTAACATGACTGGTACAGGAGCACACATGGTGATTAAACATGACTGGGACAGGAGCTCACATTGCGATTAAACATGACTGGGACAGCAGCTCACATGGAGATTAAACATGACTGGAACACGAGCTCACATGGAGATGAAACATGACTGGCACAGGAGCTCACATGGAGATTAAACATGTCTGTGACAGGGGCTCACATGGAGATTAAACATGACTGGGACAGCAGCTCACATGGAGATTAAACATGACTGGGACAGGAGTCACATGGATATTAAACATTACTGGGACAGGAGCTCACATGGAGCTTAAACATGACGGGGTAGGTG
The DNA here is from genome assembly GCF_037043375.1 of Chiloscyllium plagiosum. NCBI lineage: Eukaryota > Metazoa > Chordata > Chondrichthyes > Orectolobiformes > Hemiscylliidae > Chiloscyllium > Chiloscyllium plagiosum. Next base: position 145,594,644 of record NW_028270141.1, on the reverse strand, counting down.
CTCACATGGAGATTAAACATGTCTGGGACAGGAGCTCACATGGAGATTAAACATTAGTGGGACAGGAGATCACATGGAGATTAAACATGACTGGGACAGGAGCTCATATGGAGATTGAACATGACTGGGGTCGGAGCTCATATGGAGATTAAACATGACTGGGACAGGAGATCACATCGAGATTAAACAAGACAGTGACAGGAGCTCACATGGAGATTAAACATGACCGGGACAGGAGCTCCCATGGAGATTGAACATGACTGGGACAGGAGCTCACATGGAGATTAAACATGACTGGGGTAGGAGCTCACATGGAGATTAAACATGACTGGGGTTGGAGCTCACATGGAGATTAAACATGACTGGGACAGGAGATCACATCGAGATTAAACAAGACAGTGACAGGAGCTCACATGGAGATTAAACATGACTGGGACAGGAGCTCACATGGAGATTAAACAAGACAGTGACTGGAGCTCACTTAGTGATTGAACCTGACTGGGGTAGGAGTTCACTAGGAGATTAAACATGACTGGGATAAGTGCGCACAACGAGATTAAACATGACAGGGTTAGGAGCTCACACGGAGATTAAACATGACTGGGACAGGAGCTCACATGGAGATTAAACAAGACAGTGACTGGAGCTCACATGGAGATTAAACATGACTGGGTTAGGAGCTCACTTAGGGATTAAACATGACTGGGGTAGGAGCTCACATGCAGATTATACATGACTGGGACAGGAGCTCACATGGAGGTTAAAAATGACTAGGAATGGAGCTAACTTGAAGTTTAAATATAACTGGGGTTGGAGCTCGCATTCAGATTACACATAACTGGGGTCGGAGCTATTGTGGAGATTAAACATGACTGGGTTAGGAGCTCACATGTTGATTATACATGACTGGGACAGGAGATCACATGGAGATGAAACATGACATGGACAGGAGCTCCATGGAGATTAAACATGACTGGGACAGGAGCTCCATGGAGCTTAAACATGACTGGGACAGGAGCACAACATGGAGATTAAACATGACTGGGACAGGAGCTCACGTGGAGATTTAACATGACTGGGACAGGAGCTCAGATGGGGATTAAACATGACTGGGACAGGAGCTCATATGAAGATTGAACATGACTGGGACAGGACCTCACATCGAGATTAAACAAGACAGTGACAGGAGCTCACATGGGCATTAAACATGACTGGGACAGGAGCTCACATAGGGATTAAACATGACTGGGACAGGAGCTCACATTGCGATTAAACATGACTGGGACAGGAGCTCACATGGAGATTAAACATGACTGGGACAGCAGCTCACATGGAGATTAAACATGACTGGAACACGAGCTCACATGGAGATGAAACATGACTGGCACAGGAGCTCACATGGAGATTAAACATGTCTGTGACAGGGGCTCACATGGAGATTAAACATGACTGGGACAGCAGCTCACATGGAGATTAAACATGACTGGGACAGGAGTCACATGGATATTAAACATTACTGGGACAGGAGCTCACATGGAGCTTAAACACATGGTCAGGGTGGCCCAGAGGTGCTCTCTGAATCGCTCCGCAAGTAGGCGGCCTGTCTCCCCAATATAGAGGAGGCCACACCGGCTGCAGCGGATGCAGTAGATGATGTGGGTGGAGGTGCAGGTGAATCTGTGGCGGATATGGAAGTTTCCCTTGGGGCCTTGGAGAGAAGTGAGGGGGGAGGTGTGGGCTCAAGTGTTGCACCTCCTGCGGTTGCAAGGGAAGGTGCCGGGAGTGGTGGTTGGGTCGGTGGGGGGTGTGGATCTGACAAGGGAGTCGCGGAGGGAGTGGTCTCTACGGAAAGCTGATAGGGGAGGGGAGGGAAATATATCCTTGGTGCTGGGATCTGTTTGGAGGTGGCGGAAATGACGGCGGATGATGCGCTGTACATGGAGATTGGTGGGTGGTAGGTGAGGACCAGTGGGGTTCTGTCCTGGTGGCGGTTGGAGGGGCGGGGCTCAAGGGCGGAGGAGCGGGAAGTGGAGGAGATGCGGTGGAGGGCACCGTCGACCACGTCGGGGGGGAAATTGCGGTCCTTGAAGAAGGAAGCCATCTGTGTTGTACGTATTTTGAACTGGTCCTCCTGGGAGCAGATGCGGCGGAGACGAAGGAATTGGGAGAATGGGATGGCGTTTTTACAGGGGGCAGGATGGGAGGAGGTGTAGTCCAGGTAGCTGTGGGAGTCGGTTGGTTTGTAGTAGATGTCCGTGTTGATTCGGTCGTCTGAGATAGAAACAGAAAGGTCTAGGAAGGGGAGGGAGGAGTCCGAGACTGTCCAGGTGAATTTGAGGTCGGGGTGGAAGGTGTTAGTGTAGTGGATGAACTGTTCAACCTCCTCGTGGGAGCACGAGGTAGCGCCGATACAGTCATCAATGTAGCGAAGAAAAAGATGGGGGGTGGGGCCAGTGTAGTTGCGGAAGATGGATTGTTCCACATACCCTACGAAGAGGCATGGAGATTACACCTGACTGTGACAGGAGCTCACATAGAGATTAAACATGACTGGGGTAGGAGCACACATGGAGATTATACAAGACTGGGACAGGAGCTCACATGGAGATTAAACATGACTTGGACAGGAGCTCACATGGAGATTAAACATGACCGGGACATGCGCTCACATGTAGATTAAACATGACTGTGACAGGGGCGCAGATGTAGATTATACATGACTGGGACAGGAGCTCACATGGAGATTAAACATGACTGGGGCAGGAGCTCACATGGAGCTTAAACATGACTGGTGAAGGAGCTCACATGGAGATTAAACATGACTTTGGCAGGAGCTCACATGGAGGTTAAACATGACTGGGATAGGAGATCACATGGAGATGAAACATGACTGGGACAGGAGTCACATGGAGATTAAACATGACTGGAGTAGGAGCTCACATGAAGATTAAACATGACTGGGACTGGAGCACACATGGGGATTAAACATGACTGCGACAAGAGCTCACATGGAGATTAAACATGACTGTGACAGGAGCTCACAGGGAGAATAAACATGACTGGGACAGGACCTCACATGGAGATTAAATATGAGTGGGACAGGAGCTCACATGGAGATTAAACATGACTGTGACAGGAGCTCACAGGGAGAATAAACATGACTGGGACAGGAGCTCACATGGAGATTAAATATGAGTGGGACGGGAGCTCACATGTAGAGTAAACATGACTAGGACGGGAGTTCACATGGAGATTAAACTTGACCGGGACAGGAGCTCACATGGAGATTAAACATGATTGGAGTAGGAGTTCACCTGGGGTTTAAACATAACTGAGACAGGAGCTCACATGTAGATTAAACATGACTGGTGTTGGCCTCATGTGGGGATTAAACATGACATCGTCAGGAGCTTACATAGATATTAAATATGACTGAGGCAGGAGCTCACATGGAGATTATACATGACTGGGACAGGAGCTCACATGGAGATTAAACATGACTGGGACAGGAGCTCACATGGAGATTAAACATGTCTGGGGCAGGAGCTCACATGGAGATTAAACATGACAGGGACAGGAGCTCACATGGAGATTAAACATGACTGAGGCAGGAGCTCACATTGAGATTAAACATGACTGGGACAGGAGCTCACATGGAGATTAAACATGACTGGGACAGGAGCTCACATGGAGATTAAACATGACTGGGACAGGAGCTCACATGGAGATTAAACATGTCTGGGGCAGGAGCTCACATGGAGATTAAACATGACTGGGATAGGAGCTCACATGGAGATTAAACATGACTGGGACTGGAGCACACATGGGGGATTAAACATGACTGGGGTAGGAGCTCACACAGAGATTAAACATGACTGCGGTAGGAGGCCACAAGGTGATTAAACATGACTGAGGCAGGAGCTCACATTGAGATTAAACATGACTGGGACAGGAGCTCACATGGAGATTAAACATGACTGGGACTGGAGCACACATGGGGGATTAAACATGACTGGGGTAGGAGCTCACACAGAGATTAAACATGACTGCGGTAGGAGGCCACAAGGTGATTAAACATGACTGAGGCAGGAGCTCACATTGAGATTAAACATGACTGGGACAGGAGCTCACATTGAGATTAAACATGACTGGGGTAGGAGCTCACATGGAGATTAAACATGACTGGTACAGGATCTCACATAGAGATTAAACATTACAGGGACAGGAGCTCACGTGGAGATTTAACATGACTGGGACAGCAGCACAGATGGAGATTAAACATGACTGGGACAGGACCTCACATAGAGATTAAACATGACAGGGGTATGAGCTCACATGGAGATTAAACATGACGGTGAGAGGAGATCACATAGAGATTAAACATGACTGGGACAGGAGCTCACATGGAGATTAAACATGACTGGGACAGGAGCAAACAAGGAGATTAAACATGTCTGGGGTAGGAGGTCACATGCAGATAAAACATGTCTAGGGCAGGAGCACACATGAAGTTGAAACATATCTGGGACAGGAGCTCACATGGAGTTTATACATGACTGGAGCGGGAGCTCACATGGAGATTAAACATGACTGGGTAGGAGCTCACATGGAGATTAAACATGACTGGGGAAGGAGCTCACATGGAGATTAAACATGACTGGGACAGGAGCTCACATGCAGATTATACATGACTGGGACAGGAGCTCACATGGACTTTAAAATGACTAGGAATGGAGCTAACTTGAAGTTTAAACATAACTGGGGTTGGAGCTCGCATTGAGATTACACATAACTGGGGTCGGAGCTATTATGGAGATTAAACATGACTGGGTTAGGAGCTCACATGTTGATTATACATGACTGGGACAGGAGATCACATGGAGATGAAACATGACATGGACAGGAGCTCCATGGAGATTAAACATGACTGGGACAGGAGCTCACATTGAGATTAAACATTACAGGGGCAGGAGCTCACATGGAGATTAAACATGACAGGGACAGGAGCTCAAATGGAGTTTATACATGACTGGGGTATGAGTTCACATGGAGATTAAACATGACTGGGACAGGAGCACACTTAGAGATTGAACCTGACTTGGATAGGTGCTCACAACGAGATTAAAAATGACAGGGTTAGGAGCTCACATATTGATTAAACATGACTGGGGTAGGAGCTCTCATGGGGATTAATAATGACTGGGACAGGAGCACACATGAAGTTGAAACATATCTGTGACAGGAGCTCACATGGAGATTAAACATGTCTGGGACAGGAGCAAACATGGAGATTAAACATGACTGGGGTCGGAGCTCATATGGAGATTAAACATGACTGGGACAGGACCTCGCATCGAGATTAAACAAGACAATGACAGGAGCTCACATGGAGATTAAACATGAGTGGGCTAGGAGCTCACATGGAGATTAAACATGTCTGGGGCAGGAGCACACATGAAGTTGAAACATATCTGGGACAGGAGCTCACATGGAGTTTATACATGACTGGAGCGGGAGCTCACATGGAGATTAAAATTGACTGGGGTAGGACATCACATGGCGATTAAACAAGACAGTGACTGGAGCTCACATGGAGATTAAACATGACTGGGAAAGGAGCTCACATGGAGATTAAACATGACTGAGGTAGGAGCTCACATGGAGATTAAACATGACTGAGGTAGGAGCTCACATGGAGATTAAACATGACTGAGGTAGGAGCTCACATGGAGATTAAACATGACTGGGGTCGGAGCTCATATGGAGATTAAACATGACTGGGACAGGACCTCGCATCGAGATTAAACAAGACAGTGACAGGAGCTGACATGGAGATTAAACATGACCGGGACAGGAGCTCACATGGAGATTAAACATGACTTGGACAGGAGCTTACTTAGAGATTGAACCTGACTGGGGTAGGAGTTCACTAGGAGATTAAACCTGACTGGGATAGGAGCTCACAACGAGATTAAACATGACAGGGTTAGGAGCTCACATGTTGATTAAACATGACTGGGCTAGGAGCTCTCATGGGGATTAATCATGACTGGGACAGGAGCACACATGAAGTTGAAACATATCTGTGACAGGAGCTCACATGGAGATTAAACATGTCTGGGACAGGAGCTCACATGGAGATTAAACATGACTGGGACAGGAGATCACATGGAGATTAAACATGACTTGCACAGAAGCTCACGAGGAGATTAAAAATGACTGGGGCCGGAGCTCACATGGCGATTAAACATGTCTGGGACAGGAGCTCACACGGAGATTAAACATGACGGGGACAGAAGCTCACATGGATATTAAACATGACTGGGACAGGAGCTCACATGGAGTTTATACATGTCTGGAGTGGGAGCTCACATGGAGATTAAACATGACTGGGGAAGGAGCTCACATGGAGATTAAACATGACTGGGGGCGGAGCTCACATGCAGATTATACATGACTGGGGGCGGAGCTCACATGAAGTTTAAAAATGACTACGAATGGAGCTAACTTGAAGTTTAAACATAACTGGGGTTGGAACTCGCATTGAGATTACACATAACTGGGGTCGGAGCTATTATGGAGATTAAACATGACTGGGTTAGGAGCTCACATGTTGATTATACATGACTGGGACAGGAGATCACATGGAGATGAAACATGACATGGACAGGAGCTCCATGGAGATCAAACATTACAGGGACAGGAGCTCACGTGGAGATTAAACATGACTGGGACAGGAGCTCAGATGGGGATTAAACATGACTTGGACAGGAGATCACATGGAGATTTAACATGACTGGGACAGAAGCTCACATGGAGATTAAACATGTCTGGGACAGGAGCTCAATGGAGATTAAACATGACTGGGACAGGTGCTTACATGGAGATTAAACATGACTGGGGCAGGAGCATACAGGGAGATTAAACATGACAGGTGTATGAGTTCAAATTGGAGATTAAACATGACTCGGGGAGGAGATCACATGGAGATTAAACATGACTGCGACAGGAGTTCGCATAGAGATTAAACATGACGATTAAACATTACTGGGGTAGGAGCTCACATTGAGATTAAACATGACTGGGACAGGAGCTCACATGGAGATTAAACATGACTGGGACAGGAGCTCACATTGAGATTAAACATGACTGGGACAGGAGCTCACATAGAGATTAAACATGACCGGGACAGGAGCTCACATGGGGATTAAACATGACTGCGACAGGAGTTCGCATAGAGATTAAACATGACGATTAAACATTACTGGGGTAGGAGCTCACATTGAGATTAAACATGACTGGGGCAGGAGCTCACATTGAGATTAAACATGACTGGGACAGGAGCTCACATAGAGATTAAACATGACTGGGACAGGAGCACACATGGAGATTAAACATTACTGGGGTAAGAGCTCACATAGAGATTAAACATGACTGGGGTAGGAGGCCACAAGGTGATTAAACATGACTGTGACGGGAGTTCACATGGAGATTAAACATGACTGGGACAGGAGCTCACATAGAGAATAAATATGACTGAGGCAGGAGCTCACATGGAGATTAAAAATGACTGGGGCAGGAGCTCACATGGAGATTAAACATGACTGGGACAGGAGCTCACATTGAGATTAAACATGACTGGGACAGGAGCTCACATGGAGATTAAACATGACTGGGACAGGCGCTCACATGGAGATTATACATGACTGGGACAGGAGCTCACAAGGTGATTAAACATGACTGGTGTAGGAGCTCACAAGGATCTTAAACATGACTGGGGCAGGAGCTCACATGGAGATAAAACATGTCAGGGGTATGAGCTCACATGGAGATTAAACATGACTGTGACAGGAGCTCACATAGAGATTAAACATGACTGGTTTAGGAGCTCACATGAAGATTAAACTTGACTGGGACAGGAGCTCACATGAAGATTAAACATTACTGTGGTAGGAGCTCACATAGAGATTAAAAATGACTGGGGTAGGAGGCCACAAGGTGATTAAACATGACTGTGACAGGAGCTCACATTGAGATTAAACATGACTGTGACGGGAGTTCACTTGGAGATTAAACATGACTGGGACAGGAGCTCACATGGAGATTAAACATGACTGGGATACGAGATCTCTTGGAGATTAAACATGACTGTGACAGGAGCTCACATAGAGATTAAACATGACTGGGGTAGGAGCTCACATGAAGATTAAACCTGACTGGGACAGGAGTCCACATGGAGATTAAACATTACTGGGGTAGGAGCTCACATAGAGATTAAACATGACTGGGGTAGGAGGCCACAAGGTGATTAAACATGACTGAGACAGGAGCTCACATTGAAATTAAACATGACTGGGACAGGAGCTCACATGGAGATTAAACATGACTGGTGTAGGAGCTCACATGGAGATTAAACATGACTGGGACAGGAGCACACATGGAGATTAAACATGACTGGGACAGGAGCTCACATGGAGATTAAACATGACTGGGACAGGAGCTCACATGGAGATTAAACATGACTGGGACAGGAGCTCTCCTGGAGATTAAACATGACTGGGACAGGAGCACACATGGGGATTAAACATGACTGCGACAGGAGCTCACATGGAGATTAAACATGACAGGGGTATGAGCTCACATGGAGATTAAACATGAATGTGACAGGAGCTCACATAGATATTAAACATGACTGGGGTAGGAGCTCACATGGAGATTAAACATGACTGTGATGTGAGTTCACATGGAGATTATACATGACTGGTGTTGGCCTCATATGGGGATTAAACATGACATCGTCAGGAGTTTACATAGAGATTAAATATGACTGAGGCAGGAGCTCACTTGGAGATTAAACATGACTGGCACAGGCGCTCACATGGAGATTATACATGACTGGGACAGGAGCTCACATGGAGATTAAACATGTCTGGGGAAGGAGCTCACATGGAGATTAAACATGACTGGGACAGGAGTCACATGGAGATTAAACATGACTGGGGTAGGAGCTCACATGGAGATTAAACATGACTGTGACAGGAGCTCACATAGAGATTAAACATGACTGGTTTAGGAGCTCACATGAAGATTAAACTTGACTGGGACAGGAGCTCACATGAAGATTAAACATTACTGTGGTAGGAGCTCACATAGAGATTAAACATGACTGGGTTAGGAGGCCACAAGGTGATTAAACATGACTGTGACGGGAGTTCACATGGAGATTAAACATGACTGGGACAAGAGCTCACATGGAGATTAAACATGACTGGGACAGGCGCTCACATGGAGATTAAACATGACTGGGATAGGAGCTCTCTTGGAGATTAAACTTGACCGGGACAGGAGCTCACATAGAGATTAAACATGACTGGGGTAAGAGCTCACATGAAGATTAAACATGACTGGGATAGGAGCACACATGGAGATTAAACATGACTGGGACAGGAGTCCACATGGAGATTAAACATTACTGGGGTAGGAGCTCACAAAGAGATTAAACATGACTGGGGTAGGAGGCCACAAGGTGATTAAACATGACTGAGACAGGAGTTCACATTGAGATTAAACATGACTGGGACAGGAGCTCACATGGAGATTAAACATGACTGGGACAGGAGCTCACATGGAGATTAAACATGACTGGGACAGGAGCTCACATGGAGATTAAACATGACTGGGACAGGAGCACACATGGGGAGTAAACATGACTAGGGTAGGAGGTCACATGGAGATTAAACATGACTGGGGAAGGAGCTCACATGGAGATTAAACATGACTGGGACAGGCGCTCACATGGAGATTAAAAATGACTGGGGCAGGAGCTCACATGGAGATTAAACATGACTGGGACAGGCGCTCACATGGAGATTATACATGACTGGGACAGGAGCTCACATGGGGATTAAACATGTCAGGGGTATGAGCTCACATGAAGATTAAACCTGACTGGGACAGGAGCTCACATGGAGATTAAACATGACTGGGGTAGGAGGCCACAAGGTGATTAAACATGACTGAGACAGGAGCTCACATTGAGATTAAACATGACTGGTGTTGGAGCTCACATGGAGATTAAACATGACTGGGACAGGAGCTCACATTGAGCTTAAACATGACTGGGACAGGAGCTCACATGGAGATTAAACATGACTGGGACAGGAGCTCTCCTGGAGATGAAACATGACTGGGGTAGGAGCTCACATGGGGATTAAACATGACTGCGACAGGAGCTGACATGGAGATTAAACATGACCGGGGCAGGAGCTCACATGGAGATTAAACATGACTGTGACAGGAGCTCACATAGATATTAAACATGTCTGGGGTAGGAGTCCACATGGAGATTATACATGACTGGGACAGGAGTTCACATGGAGATTAAACATGACTGGGGCAGGAGCTCACATGGAGTTTAAACATGACTGAGACAGGAGCTCACATAGAGATTAAACATGACTGGGGAAGGAGCTCACATGGAGATTAAACATGACTGGGGCAGGAGCTCACAAGGATCTTAAACATGACTGGGGCAGGAGCTCACATGAAGATTAAACATGACTGGGACTGGAGCACACATGGGGATTAAACATGACAGGGGTATGAGCTCACATGGAGATTAAACATGATTGTGACAGGAGCTCACATAGAGATTAAACATGACTGGTTTAGGAGCTCACATGAAGATTAAACTTGACTGGGACAGGAGCTCACATGAAGATTAAACATTACTGTGGTAGGAGCTCATATAGAGATTAAAAATGACTGGGGTAGGAGGCCACAAGGTGATTAAACATGACTGAGACAGGAGCTCACATTGAGATTAAACATGACTGGGACAGGAGCTCACATGGAGATTAAACATGACTGGGACAGGAGCTCACATGGAGATTAAACATGACTGGGATAGGAGATCTCTTGGAGATTAAACATGACTGTGACAGGAGCTCACATAGAGATTAAACATGACTGGGGTAGGTGCTCACATGAAGATTAAACATGACTGGGACAGGAGCTCTCCTGGAGATTAAACATGACTGGGACAGGAGCACACATGGGGATTAAACATGACTGCGACAGGAGCTGACATGGAGATTAAACATGACCGGGGCAGGAGCTCACATGGAGATTAAACATGACTGGGGTAGGAGCACAAATGAAGTTTAAACATGACTGGGACAGGAGGTTACATAGAGATTATACATGACTGGGACAGAAGCTCATATAGAGATTTAACATGATTGGAGTCGGAGCTCACCTGGGGTTTAAACATAACTGAGACAGGAGCTCACATGTAGATTAAACATGACTGGTGTTGGCCTCATATGGGGATTAAACATGACATCGTCAGGAGCTTACATAGAGAATAAATATGACTGGGACAGGAGCTCACATGGAGATTAAACATGACTGGGACAGGAGCTCACATGGAGCTTAATCATGACGGGGACAGGAGTCACATGGAGATTAAACATGACTGGGGCAGGAGCTCACATGGAGCTTAAACATGACTGGTGAAGGAGCTCACATGGAGATTAAACATGACTTTGGCAGGAGCTCACATGGAGGTTAAACATGACTGGGATAGGAGATCACATGGAGATGAAACATGACTGGGACAGGAGTCACATGGAGATTAAACATGACTGGAGTAGGAGCTCACATGAAGATTAAACATGACTGGGACTGGAGCACACATGGGGATTAAACATGACTGCGACAAGAGCTCACATGGAGATTAAACATGACTGTGACAGGAGCTCACAGGGAGAATCAACATGACTGGGACAGGACCTCACATGGAGATTAAATATGAGTGGGACAGGAGCTCACATGGAGATTAAACATGACTGTGACAGGAGCTCACAGGGAGAATAAACATGACTGGGACAGGAGCTCACATGGAGATTAAATATGAGTGGGACGGGAGCTCACATGTAGAGTAAACATGACTAGGACGGGAGTTCACATGGAGATTAAACTTGACCGGGACAGGAGCTCACATGGAGATTAAACATGATTGGAGTAGGAGTTCACCTGGGGTTTAAACATAACTGAGACAGGAGCTCACATGTAGATTAAACATGACTGGTGTTGGCCTCATGTGGGGATTAAACATGACATCGTCAGGAGCTTACATAGATATTAAATATGACTGAGGCAGGAGCTCACATGGAGATTATACATGACTGGGACAGGAGCTCACATGGAGATTAAACATGACTGGGACAGGAGCTCACATGGAGATTAAACATGTCTGGGGCAGGAGCTCACATGGAGATTAAACATGACAGGGACAGGAGCTCACATGGAGATTAAACATGACTGAGGCAGGAGCTCACATTGAGATTAAACATGACTGGGACAGGAGCTCACATGGAGATTAAACATGACTGGGACAGGAGCTCACATGGAGATTAAACATGACTGGGACAGGAGCTCACATGGAGATTAAACATGTCTGGGGCAGGAGCTCACATGGAGATTAAACATGACTGGGATAGGAGCTCACATGGAGATTAAACATGACTGGGACTGGAGCACACATGGGGGATTAAACATGACTGGGGTAGGAGCTCACACAGAGATTAAACATGACTGCGGTAGGAGGCCACAAGGTGATTAAACATGACTGAGGCAGGAGCTCACATTGAGATTAAACATGACTGGGACAGGAGCTCACATGGAGATTAAACATGACTGGGACTGGAGCACACATGGGGGATTAAACATGACTGGGGTAGGAGCTCACACAGAGATTAAACATGACTGCGGTAGGAGGCCACAAGGTGATTAAACATGACTGAGGCAGGAGCTCACATTGAGATTAAACATGACTGGGACAGGAGCTCACATGGAGATTAAACATGACTGGGGTAGGAGCTCACATGGAGATTAAACATGACTGGTACAGGATCTCACATAGAGATTAAACATTACAGGGACAGGAGCTCACGTGGAGATTTAACATGACTGGGACAGCAGCACAGATGGAGATTAAACATGACTGGGACAGGACCTCACATAGAGATTAAACATGACAGGGGTATGAGCTCACATGGAGATTAAACATGACGGTGAGAGGAGATCACATAGAGATTAAACATGACTGGGACAGGAGCTCACATGGAGATTAAACATGACTGGGACAGGAGCAAACAAGGAGATTAAACATGTCTGGGGTAGGAGGTCACATGCAGATAAAACATGTCTAGGGCAGGAGCACACATGAAGTTGAAACATATCTGGGACAGGAGCTCACATGGAGTTTATACATGACTGGAGCGGGAGCTCACATGGAGATTAAACATGACTGGGTAGGAGCTCACATGGAGATTAAACATGACTGGGGAAGGAGCTCACATGGAGATTAAACATGACTGGGACAGGAGCTCACATGCAGATTATACATGACTGAGACAGGAGCTCACATGGACTTTAAAATGACTAGGAATGGAGCTAACTTGAAGTTTATACATAACTGGGGTTGGAGCTCGCATTGAGATTACACATAACTGGGGTCGGAGCTATTATGGAGATTAAACATGACTGGGTTAGGAGCTCACATGTTGATTATACATGACTGGGACAGGAGATCACATGGAGATGAAACATGACATGGACAGGAGCTCCATGGAGATTAAACATGACTGGGACAGGAGCTCACATTGAGATTAAACATTACAGGGGCAGGAGCTCACATGGAGATTAAACATGACAGGGACAGGAGCTCAAATGGAGTTTATACATGACTGGGGTATGAGTTCACATGGAGATTAAACATGACTGGGACAGGAGCACACTTAGAGATTGAACCTGACTTGGATAGGTGCTCACAACGAGATTAAAAATGACAGGGTTAGGAGCTCACATATTGATTAAACATGACTGGGGTAGGAGCTCTCATGGGGATTAATAATGACTGGGACAGGAGCACACATGAAGTTGAAACATATCTGTGACAGGAGCTCACATGGAGATTAAACATGTCTGGGACAGGAGCAAACATGGAGATTAAACATGACTGGGGTCGGAGCTCATATGGAGATTAAACATGACTGGGACAGGACCTCGCATCGAGATTAAACAAGACAATGACAGGAGCTCACATGGAGATTAAACATGAGTGGGCTAGGAGCTCACATGGAGATTAAACATGTCTGGGGCAGGAGCACACATGAAGTTGAAACATATCTGGGACAGGAGCTCACATGGAGTTTATACATGACTGGAGCGGGAGCTCACATGGAGATTAAAATTGACTGGGGTAGGACATCACATGGCGATTAAACAAGACAGTGACTGGAGCTCACATGGAGATTAAACATGACTGGGAAAGGAGCTCACATGGAGATTAAACATGACTGAGGTAGGAGCTCACATGGAGATTAAACATGACTGAGGTAGGAGCTCACATGGAGATTAAACATGACTGAGGTAGGAGCTCACATGGAGATTATACATGACAGGGGTATGAGCTCACATGGAGATTAAACATGACTGGGGTCGGAGCTCATATGGAGATTAAACATAACTGGGACAGGACCTCGCATCGAGATTAAACAAGACAGTGACAGGAGCTGACATGGAGATTAAACATGACCGGGACAGGAGCTCACATGGAGATTAAACATGACTTGGACAGGAGCTTACTTAGAGATTGAACCTGACTGGGGTAGGAGTTCACTAGGAGATTAAACCTGACTGGGATAGGAGCTCACAACGAGATTAAACATGACAGGGTTAGGAGCTCACATGTTGATTAAACATGACTGGGCTAGGAGCTCTCATGGGGATTAATCATGACTGGGACAGGAGCACACATGAAGTTGAAACATATCTGTGACAGGAGCTCACATGGAGATTAAACATGTCTGGGACAGGAGCTCACATGGAGATTAAACATGACTGGGACAGGAGATCACATGGAGATTAAACATGACTTGCACAGAAGCTCACGAGGAGATTAAAAATGACTGGGGCCGGAGCTCACATGGCGATTAAACATGTCTGGGACAGGAGCTCACACGGAGATTAAACATGACGGGGACAGAAGCTCACATGGATATTAAACATGACTGGGACAGGAGCTCACATGGAGTTTATACATGTCTGGAGTGGGAGCTCACATGGAGATTAAACATGACTGGGGAAGGAGCTCACATGGAGATTAAACATGACTGGGGTCGGAGCTCACAAGGTGATTAAACATGACTGGGGGCGGAGCTCACATGCAGATTATACATGACTGGGGGCGGAGCTCACATGCAGATTATACATGACTGGGGGCGGAGCTCACATGGAGTTTAAAAATGACTACGAATGGAGCTAACTTGAAGTTTAAACATAACTGGGGTTGGAACTCGCATTGAGATTACACATAACTGGGGTCGGAGCTATTATGGAGATTAAACATGACTGGGTTAGGAGCTCACATGTTGATTATACATGACTGGGACAGGAGATCACATGGAGATGAAACATGACATGGACAGGAGCTCACATAGAGATTAAACATTACAGGGGCAGGTGCTCACATGGAGATTAAACATGACTGGGACAGGAGCTCACGTGGAGATTAAACATGACTGGGACAGGAGCTCAGATGGGGATTAAACATGACTTGGACAGGAGATCACATGGAGATCAAACATGACTGGGACAGGAGCTCACATAGAGATTAAACATTACAGGGGCAGGAGCTCACATGGAGATTAAACATGACTGGGACAGGAGCTCACGTGGAGATTAAACATGACTGGGACAGGAGCTCAGATGGGGATTAAACATGACTTGGACAGGAGATCACATGGAGATTTAACATGACTGGGACAGAAGCTCAAATGGAGATTAAACATGACTGGGACAGGAGTTCGCAGAGAGATTAAACATGACGATTAAACATTACTGGGGTAGGAGCTCACATTGAGATTAAACATGACTGGGACAGGAGCTCACATGGAGATTAAACATGACTCGGGGAGGAGATCACATGGAGATTAAACATGACTGCGACAGGAGTTCGCATAGAGATTAAACATGACGATTAAACATTACTGGGGTAGGAGCTCACATTGAGATTAAACATGACTGGGACAGGAGCTCACATGGAGATTAAACATGACTGGGACAGGAGCTCACATTGAGATTAAACATGACTGGGACAGGAGCTCACATAGAGATTAAACATGACCGGGACAGGAGCTCACATGGAGATTAAACATGACTGGGACAGGAGCTCACATTGAGATTAAACATGACTGGGACAGGAGCTCACATAGAGATTAAACATGACCGGGACAGGAGCTCACATGGAGATTAAACATGACTGGGACAGGAGCTCACATTGAGATTAAACATGACTGGGACAGGAGCTCACATAGAGATTAAACATGACCGGGACAGGAGCTCACATGGGGATTAAACATGACTGCGACAGGAGTTCGCATAGAGATTAAACATGACGATTAAACATTACTGGGGTAGGAGCTCACATTGAGATTAAACATGACTGGGGTAGGAGCTCACATGGAGATTAAACATGACTGGGACAGGAGCTCACATTGAGATTAAACATGACTGGGACAGGAGCTCACATAGAGATTAAACATGACCGGGACAGGAGCTCACATGGGGATTAAACATGACTGCGACAGGAGTTCGCATAGAGATTAAACATGACGATTAAACATTACTGGGGTAGGAGCTCACATTGAGATTAAACATGACTGGGGCAGGAGCTCACATTGAGATTAAACATGACTGGGACAGGAGCTCACATAGAGATTAAACATGACTGGGACAGGAGCACACATGGAGATTAAACATTACTGGGGTAAGAGCTCACATAGAGATTAAACATGACTGGGGTAGGAGGCCACAAGGTGATTAAACATGACTGTGACGGGAGTTCACATGGAGATTAAACATGACTGGGACAGGAGCTCACATGGAGATTAAACATGACTGGAACAGGAGATCTCTTGGAGATTAAACATGACTGGGACAGGAGCACACATGGGGGATTAAATATGACTGCGACAGGAGCTGACATGGAGATTAAACATGACAGGGGTATGAGCTCACATGGAGATTAAACCTGACTGCGACAGGAGCTCACATAGAGATTAAACATGACTGGGGTAGGAGCACACAGAAGTTTAAACATGACTGGGACAGGAGTCCACATGGAGAGTAAACATGACGGGGATAGGAGGTCACATGGAGATTATACATGACTGGGACATGAGCACACATGGAGATTAAACATGACAGGGGTATGAGCTCACATGGAGATTAAACATGACTGTGATGGGAGTTCACATGGAGATTAAACATGACCGGGACAGGAGCTCACAGGGAGATTAAACATGACTGGGGTAGGAGCTCACATAGAGATTAAACATGACTGGTGTAGGAGCTAACATGGAGATTAAACATGACTGGGACAGCGCTCACATGCAGATTAAACATGACTGGGACGGGAGCTCACATGGAGATTAAACTTGACTGGGACGGGAGTTCGCATAGAGAATAAACTTGACCGGGACAGGAGCTCACATAGAGATTAAACATGACCGCGACAGGAGCTCACATAGAGATTTAACATGACTGGGACAGGAGCTCACATAGAGATTTAACATGATTGGAGTCGGAGCTCACCTGGGGTTTAAACATAACTGTGACAGGAGCTCACATGTAGATTAAACATGACTGGTGTTGGCCTCATATGGGGATTAAACATGACATCGTCAGGAGCTTACATAGAGAATAAATATGACTGAGGCTGGAGCTCATATGGAGATTAAACATGACTGGGACAGGAGCTCACATAGAGAGTAAAAATGACTGGGGCAGGAGCTCACATGGAGATTAAACATGACTGGGACAGGAGCTCACATGGAGATTAAACATGACTGGGACAGGAGCTCACATGGAGATTATACATGACTGGGACAGGAGCTCACATGGAGATTAAAAATGACTGGGGCAGGAGCTCACATGGAGATTAAACATGACTGGGACAGGAGCTCACAAGGTGATTAAACATGACTGGTGTAGGAGCTCACAAGGATCTTAAACATGACTGGGGCAGGAGCTCACATGGAGATAAAACATGTCAGGGGTATGAGCTCACATGAAGATTAAACTTGACTGGGACAGGAGCTCACATGAAGATTAAACATTACTGTGGTAGGAGCTCACATAGAGATTAAAAATGACTGGGGTAGGAGGCCACAAGGTGATTAAACATGACTGTGACAGGAGCTCACATTGAGATTAAACATGACTGTGACGGGAGTTCACTTGGAGATTAAACATGACTGGGACAGGAGCTCACATGGAGATTAAACATGACTGGGATACGAGATCTCTTGGAGATTAAACATGACTGTGACAGGAGCTCACATAGAGATTAAACATGACTGGGGTAGGAGCTCACATGAAGATTAAACCTGACTGGGACAGGAGTCCACATGGAGATTAAACATGACTGGGGTAGGAGGCCACAAGGTGATTAAACATGACTGAGACAGGAGCTCACATTGAAATTAAACATGACTGGGACAGGAGCTCACATGGAGATTAAACATGACTGGTGTAGGAGCTCACATGGAGATTAAACATGACTGGGACAGGAGCACACATGGAGATTAAACATGACTGGGACAGGAGCTCACATGGAGATTAAACATGACTGGGACAGGAGCTCACATGGAGATTAAACATGACTGGGACAGGAGCTCTCCTGGAGATTAAACATGACTGGGACAGGAGCACACATGGGGATTAAACATGACTGCGACAGGAGCTCACATGGAGATTAAACATGACAGGGGTATGAGCTCACATGGAGATTAAACATGAATGTGACAGGAGCTCACATAGATATTAAACATGACTGGGGTAGGAGCTCACATGGAGATTAAACATGACTGTGATGTGAGTTCACATGGAGATTATACATGACTGGTGTTGGCCTCATATGGGGATTAAACATGACATCGTCAGGAGTTTACATAGAGATTAAATATGACTGAGGCAGGAGCTCACTTGGAGATTAAACATGACTGGGACAGGAGCTCACATGGAGATTAAACATGACTGGGGAAGGAGCTCACATGGAGATTAAACATGACTGGGACAGGAGTCACATGGAGATTAAACATGACTGGGGTAGGAGCTCACATGGAGATTAAACATGACTGTGACAGGAGCTCACATAGAGATTAAACATGACTGGTTTAGGAGCTCACATGAAGATTAAACTTGACTGGGACAGGAGCTCACATGAAGATTAAACATTACTGTGGTAGGAGCTCACATAGAGATTAAACATGACTGGGTTAGGAGGCCACAAGGTGATTAAACATGACTGTGACGGGAGTTCACATGGAGATTAAACATGACTGGGACAAGAGCTCACATGGAGATTAAACATGACTGGGACAGGCGCTCACATGGAGATTAAACATGACTGGGATAGGAGCTCTCTTGGAGATTAAACTTGACCGGGACAGGAGCTCACATAGAGATTAAACATGACTGGGGTAAGAGCTCACATGAAGATTAAACATGACTGGGATAGGAGCACACATGGAGATTAAACATGACTGGGACAGGAGTCCACATGGAGATTAAACATTACTGGGGTAGGAGCTCACAAAGAGATTAAACATGACTGGGGTAGGAGGCCACAAGGTGATTAAACATGACTGAGACAGGAGTTCACATTGAGATTAAACATGACTGGGACAGGAGCTCACATGGAGATTAAACATGACTGGGACAGGAGCTCACATGGAGATTAAACATGACTGGGACAGGAGCTCACATGGAGATTAAACATGACTGGGACAGGAGCACACATGGGGAGTAAACATGACTAGGGTAGGAGGTCACATGGCGATTATACATGACTGGGACAGGAGTTCACATGGAGATTAAACATGACTGGGACAGGAGCTCACATGGAGATTATACATGACTGGAACAGGAGCTCACATAGAGAATAAATATGACTGAGGCAGGAGCTCACATTGAGATTAAACATGACTGGGACAGGCGCTCACATGGAGATTAAAAATGACTGGGGCAGGAGCTCACATGGAGATTAAACATGACTGGGACAGGAGCTCACATGGGGATTAAACATGTCAGGGGTATGAGCTCACATGAAGATTAAACCTGACTGGGACAGGAGCTCACATGGAGATTAAACATGACTGGGGTAGGAGGCCACAAGGTGATTAAACATGACTGAGACAGGAGCTCACATTGAGATTAAACATGACTGGTGTTGGAGCTCACATGGAGATTAAACATGACTGGGACAGGAGCTCACATTGAGTTTAAACATGACTGGGACAGGAGCTCACATGGAGATTAAACATGACTGGGACAGGAGCTCTCCTGGAGATGAAACATGACTGGGGTAGGAGCTCACATGGGGATTAAACATGACTGCGACAGGAGCTGACATGGAGATTAAACATGACCGGGGCAGGAGCTCACATGGAGATTAAACATGACTGTGACAGGAGCTCACATAGATATTAAACATGTCTGGGGTAGGAGTCCACATGGAGATTATACATGACTGGGACAGGAGTTCACATGGAGATTAAACATGACTGGGGCAGGAGCTCACATGGAGATTAAACATGACTGAGACAGGAGCTCACATAGAGATTAAACATGACTGGGGAAGGAGCTCACATGGAGATTAAACATGACTGGGGCAGGAGCTCACAAGGATCTTAAACATGACTGGGGCAGGAGCTCACATGAAGATTAAACATGACTGGGACTGGAGCACACATGGGGATTAAACATGACAGGGGTATGAGCTCACATGGAGATTAAACATGATTGTGACAGGAGCTCACATAGAGATTAAACATGACTGGTTTAGGAGCTCACATGAAGATTAAACTTGACTGGGACAGGAGCTCACATGAAGATTAAACATTACTGTGGTAGGAGCTCATATAGAGATTAAAAATGACTGGGGTAGGAGGCCACAAGGTGATTAAACATGACTGAGACAGGAGCTCACATTGAGATTAAACATGACTGGGACAGGAGCTCACATGGAGATTAAACATGACTGGGACAGGAGCTCACATGGAGATTAAACATGACTGGGATAGGAGATCTCTTGGAGATTAAACATGACTGTGACAGGAGCTCACATAGAGATTAAACATGACTGGGGTAGGAGCTCACATGAAGATTAAACATGACTGGGACAGGAGCTCTCCTGGAGATTAAACATGACTGGGACAGGAGCACACATGGGGATTAAACATGACTGCGACAGGAGCTGACATGGAGATTAAACATGACCGGGGCAGGAGCTCACATGGAGATTAAACATGACTGGGGTAGGAGCACAAATGAAGTTTAAACATGACTGGGACAGGAGGTTACATAGAGATTATACATGACTGGGACAGAAGCTCATATAGAGATTTAACATGATTGGAGTCGGAGCTCACCTGGGGTTTAAACATAACTGAGACAGGAGCTCACATGTAGATTAAACATGACTGGTGTTGGCCTCATATGGGGATTAAACATGACATCGTCAGGAGCTTACATAGAGAATAAATATGACTGGGACAGGAGCTCACATGGAGATTAAACATGACTGGGACAGGAGCTCACATGGAGCTTAATCATGACGGGGACAGGAGTCACATGGAGATTAAACATGACTGGGTTAGGAGCTCACATGGAGATTATACATGACTGGGACAGGAGCTCACATGGGGATTCAACATGACAGGAGTATGAGCTCACATGGAGATTAAACATGACTGTGACAGGAGCTCACTTAGAGATTAAACATGACTGGGGTAGGAGCTCCCATGAAGATTAAACTTGACTGGTACAGGAGTCCACATGGAGATTAAACATTACTGGGGTAGGAGCTCACATAGAGATTAAACATGACTGGGACAGGAGCTCACATAGAGATTAAACATGACTGGGACAGGAGCTCACATAGAGATTAAACATGACTGGGACAGGAGCTCACATAGAGATTAAACATGACTGGGACAGGCGCTCACATGCAGATTATACATGACTGGGACGGGAGCTCACATGGAGATTAAACTTGACCGGGACAGGAGCTCACATAGAGATTAAACATGACTGGGACAGGAGCTCACATAGAGATTAAACATGACTGGGACAGGAGCTCACATAGAGATTAAACATGACTGGGACAGGAGCTCACATAGAGATTAAACAGGACTGGGACAGGAGCTCACATGGGGATTAAACATGACTGGGGCAGGAGCTCACATAGAGATTTAACATGATTGGAGTAGGGGCTCACCTGGGGTTTAAACATAACTGAGACAGGAGCTCACATGTAGATTAAACATGACTGGTGTTGGCCTCATATGGGGATTAAACATGACATCGTCAGGAGCTTACATAGAGATTAAATATGACTGAGGCAGGAGCTCACATGGAGATTAAACATGACTGGGGCAGGAGCTCACAAGGTGATTAAACGTGACTGGGGAAGGAGCTCACATTGAGATTAAACATGACTGGGATAGGAGCACACATGGGGATTAAACATGACTGCGACAGGAGCTCACATGGGGATTAAACATGTCAGGGGTATGAGCTCACATGGAGATTAAACATGACTGTGACAGGAGCTCACATGGAGATTAAACATGACTGGGACAGGCGCTCACATGGAGATTAAACATTACTGGGGTAGGAGCTCACATAGAGGTTAAACATGGCTGGTGTAGGAGCTCACATGAAGATTAAACATGATTGTGACGGGAGCTCACATGGGGATTAAACATGACTGGGACAGGAGCACACATGGAGATTAAACATTACTGGGGTAAGAGCTCACATAGAGATTAAACATGAGTGGGGTAGGAGGCCACAAGGTGATTAAACATGACTGTGACGGGAGTTCACATGGAGATTAAACATGACTGGGACAGGAGCTCACATGGGGATTAAACATGACTGGGACAGGAGCTCACATGGAGATTAAACTTGACCGGGACAGGAGCTCACATAGAGATTAAACATGACTGGGACGGGAGCTCGCATAGAGATTAAACTTGACTGGGACAGGAGCTCACATGGAGATTAAAAATGACTGGGGCAGGAGCTCACAAGGTGATTAAACATGACTGGGGAATGAGCTCACATTGAGATTAAACATGGCTGGGGCAGGAGCTCACATGGAGATAAAACATGACTGGGATAGGAGCTCACATAGAGATTAAACATGACTGGGACAGGAGCTCACATAGAGATTAAACATGACTGGGACAGGAGCTTACATGGGGATTAAACATGACTGGGACAGGAGCACACATGGAGATTAAACATTACTGAGGTAAGAGCTCACATAGAGATTAAACATGACTGGGGTAGGAGGCCACAAGGTGATTAAACATGACTGTGACGGGAGTTCACATGGAGATTAAACATGACTGGGACAGGAGCTTACATGGGGATTAAACTTGACTGGGACAGGAGCACACAAGGAGATTAAACATTACTGAGGTAAGAGCTCACATAGAGATTAAACATGACTGGGGTAGGAGGCCACAAGGTGATTAAACATGACTGTGACGGGAGTTCACATGGAGATTAAACATGACTGGGACAGGAGCTCACATGGAGATTAAACATGACTGGTACAGGAACTCACATGGAGATTAAACATGACTGGGGTAGGAGCTCACATGGAGATTAAACATGACTGCGACAGGAGCTGACATGGAGATTAAACATGACAGGGGTATGAGCTCACATGGAGATTAAACATGACTGGGGTAGGAGCACACAGAATTTTATACATGACTGGGACAGGAGTCCACATGGAGAGTAAACATGACGGGGATAGGAGGTCACATGGAGATTATACATGACTGGGACAGGAGCTCACATGGCGATTAAACATGACAGGGGTATGAGCTCACATGGAGATTATACATGACTGGGACAGGAGCTCACATGGTGATTAAACATGACTGAGACAGGAGCTCACATAGAGATTAAACATGACTGGGACAGGAGCTCACATGGTGATTAAACATGACTGGGAAAGGAGCTCACATAGAGATTAAACATGACTGGGAAAGGAGCTCACATGCAGAGTTAACATGACTGGGACGGGAGCTCACATAGAGATTAAACATGACTGGGACAGGAGCTCACATGGTGATTAAACATGACTGGGAAAGGAGCTCACATAGAGATTAAACATGACTGGGAAAGGAGCTCACATGCAGAGTTAACATGACTGGGACGGGAGCTCACATGGAGATTAAACTTGACCGGGACAGGAGCTCACATGGAGATTAAACATGACTGGGACAGGAGCTCACATGGAGATTAAACATGATTGGAGTCGGAGCTCACCTGGGGTTTAAACATAACTGTGACAGGAGCTCACATGTAGATTAAACATGACTGGTGTTGGCCTCATATGGGGATTAAACATGACATCGTCAGGAGTTTACATAGAGATTAAATATGACTGAGGCAGGAGCTCACTTGGAGATTAAACATGACTGGGGAAGGAGCTCACATGGAGATTAAACATGACTGGGACAGGAGTCACATGGAGATTAAACATGACTGGGATAGGAGCTCACATGGAGATTAAACATGACTGGTTTAGGAGTTCACATGAAGATTAAACTTGACTGGGACAGGAGCTCACATGAAGATTAAACATTACTGTGGTAGGAGCTCACATAGAGATTAAACATGACTGGGTTAGGAGGCCACAAGGTGATTAGTGTTGAAACTTTATTGCTGGAACAGCACAGCAGGTCAGGCAGCATCCAGGGAACAGGAGATTCGACGTTTCGGGCACAGGCCCTTCTTCAGGAATGAGCAGAGAGTGTTCAGCAGGAGAAGATAAAAGGTAGGGAGGAGGGACTTGGAGGAGGGGAGTTGGAAATGTGATAGGTGGAAAGCGGTCAAGGTGAGGGTGATAGGTCGGAGTAGGGTGGAGGCGGAGAGGTCAAGAAGAAGACTGCAGGTCAGGAAGGCGGTGCCGGGCTGGAAGGATCCGGCTGAGACAAGGTGGGGGGAGGGGGGATGAAGAAGCTGGTGAAGTCCAAGTTCATCCCCTGCGGTTGGAGGGTTCCCAGTCGGAAGATAAGACGCTCCTCCTCCGACCGTCGGGTTGTTGTGGTTTGGCGGTGGATGAGTCCAATGACCTGCATATCCTCGGTGGAGTGGGAGGGGGAGTTGAAATGCTGTGCCACAGGTTGGTTGGGTTGGTTCGTCCGGGTGGCCCAGAGGTGCTCCCTGAATCGCTCCGCAAGTAGGCGGCCTGTCTCCCCAATATAGAGGAGGCCACACCGGCTGCAGCGGATGCAGTAGATGATGTGGGTGGAGGTGCAGGTGAATCTGTGGCGGATATGGAAGTTTCCCTTGGGGCCTTGGAGAGAAGTGAGGGGGGAGGTCCCCCCTCACTTCTCTCCAAGGCCCCAAGGGAAACTTCCATATCCGCCACAGATTCACCTGCACCTCCACCCACATCATCTACTGCATCCGCTGCAGCCGGTGTGGCCTCCTCTATATTGGGGAGACAGGCCGCCTACTTGCGGAGCGATTCAGGGAGCACCTCTGGGCCACCCGGACGAACCAACCCAACCAACCTGTGGCACAGCATTTCAACTCCCCCTCCCACTCCACCGAGGATATGCAGGTCATTGGACTCATCCACCGCCAAACCACAACAACCCGACGGTTGGAGGAGGAGCGTCTTATCTTCCGACTGGGAACCCTCCAACCGCAGGGGATGAACTTGGACTTCACCAGCTTCTTCATCCCCCCTCCCCCCACCTTGTCTCAGCCGGATCCTTCCAGCCCGGCACCGCCTTCCTGACCTGCAGTCTTCTTCTTGACCTCTCCGCCTCCACCCTACTCCGACCTATCTCCCTCACCTTGACCTCTTTCCACCTATCACATTTCCAACTCCCCTCCTCCAAGTCCCTCCTCCCTACCTTTTATCTTCTCCTGCTGAACACTCTCTGCTCATTCCTGAAGAAGGGCCTGTGCCCGAAACGTCGAATCTCCTGTTCCCTGGATGCTGCCTGACCTGCTGTGCTGTTCCAGCAATAAAGTTTCAACTTTGATCTCCAGCATCTGCAGACCTCACTTTCTCCACAAGGTGATTAAACATGACTGTGACGGGAGTTCACATGGAGATTAAACATGACTGGGATAGGAGCTCTCTTGGAGATTAAACTTGACCGGGACAGGAGCTCACATAGAGATTAAACATGACTGGGGTAGGAGCTCACATGAAGATTAAACATGACTGGGACACGAGTCCACATGGAGATTAAACATTACTGGGGTAGGAGCTCACATAGAGATTAAACATGACTGGGGTAGGAGGCCACAAGGTGATTAAACATGACAGGGACAGGAGCTCACATGGAGATTAAACATGACAGGGACAGGAGCTCACCTGGAGATTATACATGACTGGGACAGGAGCTCACATGGAGATTAAACATGACAGGGACAGGAGCTCACATGGAGATTATACATGACTGGGACAGGAGCTCACATGGAGATTAAACATGACTGGGACAGGAGCTCACCTGGAGATTAAACATGACTGGGAAAGGAGCTCACATGGAGATTAAACATGACTGGGAAAGGAGCTCACGTAGAGATTTAACATGATTGGAGTAGGAGCTCACCTGGGGTTTAAACATAACTGAGACAGGAGCTCACATGTAGATTAAACATGACTGGTGTTGGCCTCATATGGGGATTAAACATGACATCGTCAGGAGCTTACATAGAGAATAAATATGACTGAGGCAGGAGCTCACATGGAGATTAAACATGACTGGGACCGGCGCTCAAATGGAGATTAAACATGACTGGGACAGGCGCTCACATGGAGATTAAACATGCCTGGGACAGGAGCTCACATGGAGATTAAACATGACTGGGATAGGAGCTCACATAGAGATTAAACATGCCTGGGGTAGGAGGCCACAAGGTGATTAAATATGATTGGGACAGGAGCTCACATTGAGATTAAACATGACTGTCACAGGAGCTCACATGGAGATTAAACATGACTGGGGTAGGAGCACACATGGAGATTAAACATGACTGGGGTAGGAGGCCACAAGGTGATTAAACATGACTGTGACGGGAGTTCACATGGAGATTAAACATGACTGGGACAGGAGCTCACATGGAGATTAAACATGACTGGGACAGGAGCACACATGGAGATTAAACATGACTGCGACAGGAGCTGACATGGAGATTAAACATGACAGGGGTATGAGCTCACATGGAGATTAAACATGACTGGGACAGGAGCACACAGAAGTTTAAACATGACCGGGACAGGAGTCCACATGGAGAGTAAACATGACTGGGGTAGGAGGTCACATGGAGATTATACATGACAGGGACAGGAGTTCACATGGAGATTAAACATGACTGAGACAGGAGCTCACATAGAGATTAAACATGACTGTAATGGGAGTTCAAATGGAGATTAAACATGACCAGGACAGGAGCTCACACAGAGATTAAACATGACTGGGGTAGGAGCACACAGAAGTTTAAACATGACCGGGACAGGAGTCCACATGGAGAGTAAACATGACTGGAGTAGGAGGTCACATGGAGATTATACATGACAGGGACAGGAGTTCACATGGAGATTAAACATGACTGAGACAGGAGCTCACATGGAGATTAAACATGACTGTGATGGGAGTTCACATGGAGATTAAACATGATTGGTAGAGGAGCTCACATAGAGATTAAACATGACTGGTGTAGGAGCTAACATGGAGATTAAACATGACCGGGACAGGAGCTCACATAGAGATTAAACATGACTGGGACGGGAGCTCACATAGAGATTAAACATGACCGGGTCAGGAGCTCACATGGAGATTAAACATGACTGGGACAGGAGCTCACATGGAGATTAAACATGACTGGGACAGGAGCTCACATAGAGATTAAACATGACTGGGACAGGAGCTTACATAGAGATTAAACATGACTGGGACAGGAGCTCACATAGAGATTTAACATGATTGGAGTCGGAGCTCACCTGGGGTTTAAACATAACTGAGACAGGAGCTCACATGTAGATTAAACATGACTGGTGTTGGCCTCATATGGGGATTAAACATGACATCGTCAGGAGCTTACATAGAGAATAAATATGACTGAGGCAGGAGCTCACATGGAGATTAAACATGACTGGGGCAGGAGCTCACATGGAGATTAAACATGACTGGGGTAGGATGCCACAAGGTGATTAAACATGACTGCGACAGGAGTTCACATGGAGATTAAACATGACTGGGGTAGGTGCACACATGGGGATTAAACATGACTGCGACAGGAGTTCACATGGAGATTAAACTTGACCGGGACAGGAGCTCACATGGAGATTAAACATGACTGGGACAGGAGCACAACATGGTGATTAAACATGACTGGGAAAGGAGCTCACATAGAGATTAAACATGACTGGGAAAGGAGCTCACATGCAGAGTTAACATGACTGGGACGGGAGCTCACATGGAGATTAAACATGACTGTGACAGGAGCTCACATGGAGATTAAACATGACTGGGGTTGGAGCACACATGAAGTTTAAACATGACTGGGACAGGAGTCCACATGGGGAGTAAACATGACTGGGGTAGGAGGTCACATGGCGATTATACATGACTGGGACAGGAGTTCACATGGAGATTAAACATGACTGAGACAGGAGCTCACATAGAGATTAAACATGACTGGGACAGGAACTCACATGGAGAGTAAACATGACTGGGACGGAGGCTCACATGGAGATTAAACTTGACCGGGACAGGAGCTCACATAGAGATTAAACATGACTGGGACGGGAGCTCACAGAGAGATTTAACATGACTGGGAAAGGAGCTCACATAGAGATTTAACATGATTGGAGTAGGAGCTCACCTGGGGTTTAAACATGACTGGGACAGGAGCTCACATGTAGATTAAACATGACTGGTGTTGGCCTCATATGGGGATTAAACATGACATCGTCAGGAGCTTACATAGAGAATAAATATGACTGAGGCAGGAGCTCATATGGAGATTAAACATGACAGGGACAGGTGCTCACATGGAGATTAAACATGACTGGGACAGGAGCTCACATGGAGATTAAACATGACTGGGACAGGAGCTCACATAGAGATTAAACATGACTGGGACGGGAGCTCGCATAGAGATTAAACTTGACTGGGACAGGAGCTCACATGGAGATTAAAAATGACTGGGGCAGGAGCTCACAAGGTGATTAAACATGACTGGGGAATGAGCTCACATTGAGATTAAACATGGCTGGGGCAGGAGCTCACATGGAGATAAAACATGACTGGGATAGGAGCTCACATGGAGATTAAACATGACTGGGACAGGAGCTCACATAGAGATTAAACATGACTGGGACAGGATCTTACATGGGGATTAAACATGACTGGGACAGGAGCACACATGGAGATTAAACATTACTGAGGTAAGAGCTCACATAGAGATTAAACATGACTGGGGTAGGAGGCCACAAGGTGATTACACATGACTGTGACGGGAGTTCACATGGAGATTAAACATGACTGGGACAGGAGCTTACATGGGGATTAAACTTGACTGGGACAGGAGCACACATGGAGATTAAACATTACTGAGGTAAGAGCTCACATAGAGATTAAACATGACTGGGGTAGGAGGCCACAAGGTGATTAAACATGACTGTGACGGGAGTTCACATGGAGATTAAACATGACTGGGACAGGAGCTCACATGGAGATTAAACATGACTGGTACAGGAACTCACATGGAGATTAAACATGACTGGGGTAGGAGCTCACATGGAGATTAAACATGACTGCGACAGGAGCTGACATGGAGATTAAACATGACAGGGGTATGAGCTCACATGGAGATTAAACATGACTGGGGTAGGAGCACACAGAATTTTATACATGACTGGGACAGGAGTCCACATGGAGAGTAAACATGACGGGGATAGGAGGTCACATGGAGATTATACATGACTGGGACAGGAGCTCACATGGTGATTAAACATGACTGAGACAGGAGCTCACATAGAGATTAAACATGACTGGGACAGGAGCTCACATGGTGATTAAACATGACTGGGAAAGGAGCTCACATAGAGATTAAACATGACTGGGAAAGGAGCTCACATGCAGAGTTAACATGACTGGGACGGGAGCTCACATAGAGATTAAACATGACTGGGACAGGAGCTCACATGGTGATTAAACATGACTGGGAAAGGAGCTCACATAGAGATTAAACAGGACTGGGAAAGGAGCTCACATGCAGAGTTAACATGACTGGGACGGGAGCTCACATGGAGATTAAACTTGACCGGGACAGGAGCTCACATGGAGATTAAACATGACTGGGACAGGAGCTCACATGGAGATTAAACATGATTGGAGTCGGAGCTCACCTGGGGTTTAAACATAACTGTGACAGGAGCTCACATGTAGATTAAACATGACTGGTGTTGGCCTCATATGGGGATTAAACATGACATCGTCAGGAGTTTACATAGAGATTAAATATGACTGAGGCAGGAGCTCACTTGGAGATTAAACATGACTGGGGAAGGAGCTCACATGGAGATTAAACATGACTGGGACAGGAGTCACATGGAGATTAAACATGACTGGGATAGGAGCTCACATGGAGATTAAACATGACTGGTTTAGGAGTTCACATGAAGATTAAACTTGACTGGGACAGGAGCTCACATGAAGATTAAACATTACTGTGGTAGGAGCTCACATAGAGATTAAACATGACTGGGTTAGGAGGCCACAAGGTGATTAAACATGACTGTGACGGGAGTTCACATGGAGATTAAACATGACTGGGATAGGAGCTCTCTTGGAGATTAAACTTGACCGGGACAGGAGCTCACATAGAGATTAAACATGACTGGGGTAGGAGCTCACATGAAGATTAAACATGACTGGGACACGAGTCCACATGGAGATTAAACATGACTGGGGTAGGAGGCCACAAGGTGATTAAACATGACTGAGACAGGAGCTCACATTGAGATTAAACATGACTGGGACAGGAGCTCACATGGAGATTAAACATGACTGGGACAGGAGCTCACATGGAGATTAAACATGACTGAGACAGGAGCTCACATTGAGATTAAACATGACTGGGACAGGAGCTCACCTGGAGATTAAACATGACTGGGACAGGAGCTTACATAGAGATTAAACATGACTGGGAAAGGAGCTCACGTAGAGATTTAACATGATTGGAGTAGGAGCTCACCTGGGGTTTAAACATAACTGAGACAGGAGCTCACATGTAGATTAAACATGACTGGTGTTGGCCTCATATGGGGATTAAACATGACATCGTCAGGAGCTTACATAGAGAATAAATATGACTGAGGCAGGAGCTCACATGGAGATTAAACATGACTGGGACCGGCGCTCAAATGGAGATTAAACATGACTGGGACAGGCGCTCACATGGAGATTAAACATGCCTGGGACAGGAGCTCACATGGAGATTAAACATGACTGGGACAGGAGCTCTCCTGGAGATGAAACATGACTGGGGTAGGAGCTCACATGGGGATTAAACATAACTGAGACAGGAGCTCACATGTAGATTAAACATGACTGGTGTTGGCCTCATATGGGGATTAAACATGACATCGTC
The DNA here is from genome assembly GCF_037043375.1 of Chiloscyllium plagiosum. Taxonomy (NCBI): domain Eukaryota; kingdom Metazoa; phylum Chordata; class Chondrichthyes; order Orectolobiformes; family Hemiscylliidae; genus Chiloscyllium; species Chiloscyllium plagiosum. The sequence continues at coordinate 145,562,868 of NW_028270141.1, read as the reverse complement.
AGGAGCTTACATAGAGAATAAATATGACTGAGGCAGGAGCTCACATGGAGATTAAACATGACTGGGACCGGCGCTCAAATGGAGATTAAACATGACTGGGACAGGCGCTCACATGGAGATTAAACATGCCTGGGACAGGAGCTCACATGGAGATTAAACATGACTGGGATAGGAGCTCACATGGAGATTAAACATGACTGGGATAGGAGCTCACATGGGGATTAAACATGACTGGGGTAGGAGCTCACATAGAGATTAAACATGCCTGGGGTAGGAGGCCACAAGGTGATTAAATATGATTGGGACAGGAGCTCACATTGAGATTAAACATGACTGGGGTAGGAGCACACATGGAGATTAAACATGACTGGGGTAGGAGGCCACAAGGTGATTAAACATGACTGTGACGGGAGTTCACATGGAGATTAAACATGACTGGGACAGGAGCTCACATGGAGATTAAACATGACTGGGACAGGAGCACACATGGGGATTAAACATGACTGCGACAGGAGCTGACATGGAGATTAAACATGACAGGGGTATGAGCTCACATGGAGATTAAACATGACTGGGACAGGAGCACACAGAAGTTTAAACATGACCGGGACAGGAGTCCACATGGAGAGTAAACATGACTGGGGTAGGAGGTCACATGGAGATTTTACATGACAGGGACAGGAGTTCACATGGAGATTAAACATGACTGAGACAGGAGCTCACATAGAGATTAAACATGACTGTAATGGGAGTTCACATGGAGATTAAACATGACCGGGACAGGAGCTCACACAGAGATTAAACATGACTGGGGTAGGAGCACACAGAAGTTTAAACATGACCGGGACAGGAGTCCACATGGAGAGTAAACATGACTGGAGTAGGAGGTCACATGGAGATTATACATGACAGGGACAGGAGTTCACATGGAGATTAAACATGACTGAGACAGGAGCTCACATGGAGATTAAACATGACTGTGATGGGAGTTCACATGGAGATTAAACATGACTGGTAGAGGAGCTCACATAGAGATTAAACATGACTGGTGTAGGAGCTAACATGGAGATTAAACATGACCGGGACAGGAGCTCACATAGAGATTAAACATGACTGGGACGGGAGCTCACATAGAGATTAAACATGACCGGGTCAGGAGCTCACATGGAGATTAAACATGACTGGGACAGGAGCTCACATGGAGATTAAACATGACTGGGACAGGAGCTCACATAGAGATTAAACATGACTGGGACAGGAGCTTACATAGAGATTAAACATGACTGGGACAGGAGCTCACATAGAGATTTAACATGATTGGAGTCGGAGCTCACCTGGGGTTTAAACATAACTGAGACAGGAGCTCACATGTAGATTAAACATGACTGGTGTTGGCCTCATATGGGGATTAAACATGACATCGTCAGGAGCTTACATAGAGAATAAATATGACTGAGGCAGGAGCTCACATGGAGATTAAACATGACTGGGGCAGGAGCTCACATGGAGATTAAACATGACTGGGGTAGGATGCCACAAGGTGATTAAACATGACTGCGACAGGAGTTCACATGGAGATTAAACATGACTGGGGTAGGTGCACACATGGGGATTAAACATGACTGCGACAGGAGTTCACATGGAGATTAAACTTGACCGGGACAGGAGCTCACATGGAGATTAAACATGACTGGGACAGGAGCACAACATGGTGATTAAACATGACTGGGAAAGGAGCTCACATAGAGATTAAACATGACTGGGAAAGGAGCTCACATGCAGAGTTAACATGACTGGGACGGGAGCTCACATGGAGATTAAACATGACTGTGACAGGAGCTCACATGTAGATTAAACATGACTGGGGTTGGAGCACACATGAAGTTTAAACATGACTGGGACAGGAGTCCACATGGGGAGTAAACATGACTGGGGTAGGAGGTCACATGGCGATTATACATGACTGGGACAGGAGTTCACATGGAGATTAAACATGACTGAGACAGGAGCTCACATAGAGATTAAACATGACTGGGACAGGAACTCACATGGAGAGTAAACATGACTGGGACGGAGGCTCACATGGAGATTAAACTTGACCGGGACAGGAGCTCACATAGAGATTAAACATGACTGGGACGGGAGCTCACAGAGAGATTTAACATGACTGGGAAAGGAGCTCACATAGAGATTTAACATGATTGGAGTAGGAGCTCACCTGGGGTTTAAACATGACTGAGACAGGAGCTCACATGTAGATTAAACATGACTGGTGTTGGCCTCATATGGGGATTAAACATGACATCGTCAGGAGCTTACATAGAGAATAAATATGACTGAGGCAGGAGCTCACATGGAGATTAAACATGACAGGGACAGGTGCTCACATGGAGATTAAACATGACTGGGACAGGAGCTCACATGGAGATTAAACATGACTGGGACAGGAGCTCACATAGAGATTAAACATGTCTGGGGTAGGAGCACACATGAAGATTAAACTTGACTGGTACAGGAGTCCACATGGAGATTAAACATTACTGGGGTAGGAGCTCACATAGAGATTAAACATGACTGGGGTAGGAGGCCACAAGATGATTAAACATGACTGGGACAGGAGCACAACATGGAGATTAAACATGACTGGGACGGGAGCTCACATGGAGATTAAACTTGACCGGGACAGGAGCTCACATAGAGATTAAACTTGACCGGGACAGGAGCTCACATAGAGATTAAACTTGACCGGGACAGGAGCTCACATAGAGATTAAACATAACTGAGACAGTAGCTCACATGGAGATTAAACATGACTGGGACAGGAGCTCATATGGAGTTTAAACATTGGACGCGTAGATTGGCTCCAGTGAGCTGCTGTCATGTATGTACATCTCTGTTTCCCTATGTTGATCTCAGCCTCTTCATTTATGTCCAATGCAGGAATGCTGCTTTCTTTTTTGTTTCTCTCTGTCAAGTGAGTGCAAGAGAAATTGTATGGGCTTCTTTATTCAGGAAGTCTCTGCAAGTAACGATGCTCATTGCTATTGCATTTAGGGTGTCCTTTTTCAAAATATTGACAACTTCTTTTCTCAGCTTGGAGTGCTGTAGTTATGCCTTTTTGGCTAACAACCAACGCCCCTTACTCAGCAGTGAGTGGTTGAAGAGAAAAGTGATTCTGTGGCAGCCAATGGGTCTCACTGCTTTCTTTATATGTCTTCGTATGTCAGAGGTAGCTTCTTGCAGATATATATGGCGAATGTCATAAAGTTTTGGAAGATTGCTTGTGAGCGTTGAACATCACTTGATCAAAAGAAGGTGACTGATAGAGCATCTGTGACGTAGAGAAACAAAGGCATTTGACTGGAAAAGGAGTAAATGAAACTTGACACATGAAGGCATATTGGGGGCAAATGATCAAAAACTTGGTGAATGATGGAGCTTTAAGGAGCAGAATTAGACCATTCAACTCCATTAGTTTATTCCAACATTTGATCATGGTTATAGAGCCATAGGGACGTACAGCACAGACACAGACCCTTCGGCCCAACTCCTCCATGCCAACCAGATGTCCTAACCTAATCTAGTCCCATTTGTCAGCACTTGGCCCATATCTCTGTCAACCCTTCCTGTTCATATACCCATTCGGATGTCTCTTTAGGGTGGCATGATGGAGCAATGGTTAGCACTGTTGCCTCACAGCGGTAGGAACCTGGGTTTAATTCCAACCTTTGGTGACTGCCTGTGTGGAGTTTGCACATTGTCGCTGTATCTGTGTGTGGGTTTCCTCCAGGTGCTCCTGTTTGCTCCCACAATCCAAAGATGTGCAGGTTAGGTGGATCAGCCATGCTAAATTGCCCATAGTTTTCAGGGATGTGTAGGTGAGGTCCATTAGTCAGGGGCAAACGTAGAGCAACAGGGTCTGGGTGGGTTACTCTTCGGAGGTTTGGTGTGAAATTGCTGGGCCAAAGGGCCTGATGCTACGCTGTAAGGATTCTACATTAAATGTTGTAATTGTACCAACCTCCACCATTTCCTCTGGCAACTCATTCCATACAAGCACCACCCTCTGTGTGAAAATGTTGCTCCTTAGGTCTCATTTATATCTTTCCCCTCTTACCCTCAACCTATGCCCTCTAGTTCTGGACTCGCCCACCCCAGGGAAAAGACCTTTACCCTATCCATGCCCCTCATAACATGTGCCTCCAACAGGCCAGGGGAAACAGCCCCAGTCTGTTCAGCTTCTCCCTATAGCTCAAATCCTCTGACCCTGGCAACATCCTTGTAAATCTTTTCTGAACCCTTTCAAGTTTCACCACATCCTCCCAATAGGAGGGAGACCAGAATTGCGCGAGATATTCCAAAAGTGGCCTAAACGATGATATGTTTCTCAACCCCATTCTCCTGCTTTCTCCCTGTAACCCTCCATCTCCTTGACCATCAAGAACCCATCTGCCAAAATACACTCAGCAACTCGGCCTCCAAAGCCTTCCACAGTGTCTTAACGGAAGAGAAATGGAGAGGCAGGATTAGGAGGAAATTCCAGAGCGGAGGACCTCAACTGCTGAAATTGGAGAAGGGAGGTTATAAGGCATTAGGAGGTGGGGGTGGGTTATAGGGTTTGAGGAGGTGGGGGTGGCTTATCAGGTTTGAGGAGGTGGGGGTGGGTTATAGGATTTGAGGAGGTGGTGGTGGGTTATAGAGCTTGAAGAGGTGGGTGTGGGTTATCAGGTTTGAGGAGGTGGGGGTGGATTATAGGGATTGAGGAGGTGGGGCTGGGTTATAGGAATTGAGGAGGTGGAGGTTGGATATAGAGTTTGAGGAGGTGGGGGTGGGTTATAGGGACTGAGGAGGTGGGGGTTGGTTATAGAGCTTGAGGAGGTGGGGGTGAGTTATCAGGTTTGAGGAGGTGGGGGTGGGTTATAGAGCTTGAGGAGGTGGGGTGGGTTATACGGTTTGAGGAGGTGGGGGTGGGTTATAGGGCTTCAGGAGTTGGGGTGGGTTATAGGACTTGAGGAGTTGGGGGTGGGTTATAGGGATTGAGGAGGTGGGGGTGGGTTATGGAGCTTGAGGAGGTGGGGGTGGGTTATAGGGTTTGAGGAGATGGGGGTGGGTTATAGAGTTTGAGGAGGTGGGGGTGGGTTATGGAGCTTGAGGAGGTAGGGTGGGTTATCGGGATTGAGGAGGTGGGGGTGGGTTATAGGGATTGAGGAGGTGGGGGTGAGGTATGGAGTTTGAGGAGGTGGGGATGGGTTATGGAGCTTGAGGAGGTGGGTGTGAGTTATAGGGATTGAGGAGATGGAGTGGGTTATCAGGTTTGAGGAGGTGGGGATGGGTTATGGAGCTTGAGGAGGTGGGGGTGGATTATAGGGATTGAGGAGGTGGGGTGGGTTATCAGGTTTGAGGAGATGGGGGTGGGTTATAGGGATTGAGGAGGTGGGGGTGGGTTATAGGGATTGAGGAGGTGGGGCTGGGTTATAGGGATTGAGGAGGTGGGAGTGGGTTATAGAAGTTGAGGAGGTGGGTGTGGGTTATAGGGTTTGAGGAGGTGAAGGTGGGTTATAGAGCTTGAGGAGGTGGGGGTGGATTATAGGGTTTGAGAGGGTGGGGGTGGGTTATAGTGTTTGAGGAGGTGGGAGTGGGTTATAGAAGTTGAGGAGTTGGGGGGGTTATAGAGCGTGAGGAGGTGGGGGTGGATTATAGAGTTTGAGGAGGTGGGGGTGGGTTATAGAGCTTGAGGAGGTGGGGGTGGGTTATAGGGTTTAGCAGGTTGGGGTGGGTTATAGGGATTGAGGAGGTGGGTGTGGGTTATAGGGATTGAGGAGGTGGGGGTGGGTTATAGGGTTTGAGGAGGTGGGGGTGGATTATAGGGTTTGAGGAGGTGGGGGTGGGTTATAGGGCTTGAGGAGGTGGGGGTGGGTTATAGGGATTAAGGAGGTGGGGGTGGGTTATAGAGCTTGAGGAGGTGGGGGTGGGTTATAGGGATTAAGGAGGTGGGGGTGGGTTATAGGGCTTGAGGAGGTGGGGGTGGGTTATAGGGATTAAGGAGGTGGGGGTGGGTTATAGGGATTAAGGAGGTGGGGGTGGGTTATAGGGTTTGAGGAGGTGGGGGTGGATTATAGGGTTTGAGGAGGTGGGGGTGGGTTATAGGGTTTGAGGAGGTGGTGTGGATTATAGGGTTTGAGCAGGTCGGGCTGGGTTATAGGGATTAAGGAGGTGGGGGTGGGTTATAGAGCTTGAGGAGGTGGGGGTGGGTTATAGGGATTAAGGAGGTGGGGGTGGGTTATAGGGCTTGAGGAGGTGGGGGTGGGTTATAGGGATTAAGGAGGTGGGGGTGGGTTATAGGGCTTGAGGAGGTGGGGGTGGGTTATAGGGATTAAGGAGGTGGGGGTGGGTTATAGAGCTTGAGGAGGTGTGGATAGTTTATAGGGTTTGAGAGGTTGGGGTGGGTTATAGGGTTTGAGGAAGTGGGGCTGGGTTATAGGGCTTGAGGAGGTGGGGGTGGGTTATAGGGATTGAGGAGGTGGGAGTGGGTTATAGGGCTTGAGGAGGTGGGGGTGAGTTATAGGAACTGAGGAGGTGGGGGTGGGTTATAGGGCTTGAGGAGGTGGGGGTGGGTTATAGGGTTTGAGGAGGTCGGGCTGGGTTATAGGGATTAAGGAGGTGGGGGTGGGTTATAGAGCTTGAGGAGGTGGGGGTGGGTTATAGGGTTTGAGGAGGTCGGGCTGGGTTATAGGGATTAAGGAGGTGGGGGTGGGTTATAGAGCTTGAGGAGGTGTGGATAGTTTATAGGGTTTGAGAGGTTGGGGTGGGTTATAGAGTTTGAGGAAGTGGGGCTGGGTTATAGGGCTTGAGGAGGTGGGGGTGGGTTATAGGGATTGAGGAGGTGGGAGTGGGTTATAGGGCTTGAGGAGGTGGGGGTGAGTTATAGGGACTGAGGAGGTGGGGGTGGGTTATAGGGCTTGAGGAGGTGGGGGTGGGTTATAGGGATTGAGGAGGTGGGGGTGGGTTATAGGGCTTGAGGAGGTGGGGGTGGGTTATAGGGCTTGAGGAGGTGGGGGTGGGTTATAGGCTTGATGAGATTCTAGAGATCGGGAGACGTATTTGAATTCATGGGTTTTAAACACATTGATTTTAAATGTGACATGTTGGGCTCTAATATGAGTTTGAGGAAGAAGCGAAGTTGGGTGGAGTAGTGAGCATTTGTGATGTTTTGCCGTCCTGGGACCCAATGTGGGTGGTACGGTGGCTCAGTGGTTAGCACTGCTGCCTCACAGTGTCAGGGACCCAGGTTCGATTCCAGCCTCGGGTGACTGTCTGTGTGGAGTTTGCACGTTCTCCCCGTGTCTGCGTGGGTTTCCTCCGGGTGCTCCGGTTTCCTCCCACAGTCCAAAGACGTGCAGGCCAGGTGAATTGGCCATGCTAAACTGCCCGTAGTGTTCAGGGATGTGTAGGTTAGGTGCATTAATCGGGGTAAATGTAGAGTAAAAGGGTCTGGGTGAGTTACTCTTCCGTAGGTGAGTGTGGAATGTTGGGCTGAATGGCCTGACTTCACACCGTAGGGATTCTACTCTATGAGTGTGGATCTTGAGTGTCAGAAATCAATCTCCAGTGCAAGAGAGTGACGAAACATGAATCAATGATGAACTGTCTGGGTTATGAGTGGCTCACATATCAGGGAGGTTCTGAGAGCATTGATTGTGGTCACATCAACAAATTGAAGACAGAGGTGAAAGGGCTGGGTGAGCAGGGGAAAGGGATGCTAGCCGGGAGGTGAGAGATGGTTTCTCGGACTAAGTCAGGTTGAACAAATTACCAGAAACATCTTTCCCGTTTGGGAAACAGCTGCTTTACATTAGATGCTTTCCGTTAACAAGCAGTCACATCAGAGTTAACACAGTGCAGCCTGAGATACATGCATTGTATTCACAGCTTGAGTGGCACAGTGCCAACATTTGAATTTAAGCTTCATTCTGCTATTAAGCTTCCAGCAGCTGTTGCTCACCAGCTCTGCGCTTAATCTCCAACCTGAAATTTATCAACATTTCACTCCGTAACAATTAAATTCAATATTGTTGACCCTTATTTGTTAGCACCTCATGATATCTGGCAGAGATGAGTCTTCAAGTTCCTTTTCCCAAATGGTTTTCTTCTTCACCGTCCTGACAGGTTAAAATGTGCTCATCCCTTCCAAAAGAATGTTCCAGAATGCTTCCTAACCAATGGTCAATGATTTGATTTGATTTATTGCACCTGAGTACAGTGAAAAGTTTTGTTTTGTGAGCAGTACAGGCAGATCACGGAAAACAGGGACATACAGGCGTTAGGGTGCTCAGACACACAAGGTCACGGCTACACAGGAGGAGCACAAAGCAAGACCAACATTATTTGAAGTTAGAAAGTCCATTCAACAGTCTACTAACAGCAGGGAAGAAGCTGTTCTTGAACCTGTTGATGGATGTGTTCAGGCTTCTGCATCCTCTGCCTGACAGAAGAGGTTGTAGGAGATCATTACCGGGGTGGGAGGGGTCTTTGTTGATGTTGGCAGCCTTGCCACGGCAACAAGAGGTGCGAATGGACTCCGTGGATGGACGATCGGCCTCCATGATGGTCTGGGCCGTGGGAATAGGGGATACGACATGGCTTGGCCACTGCAAGTTTCACTAAACAAAGCTGTGATCAATGAGGAAGTTGATTAGTGATATTGGCGTTGGTTAAATGTTGACCAGGAGACCCAGGCACATTTCCCTGCACGTTTCAGAAACAGAGCTGTGGAAGATTTCTTATTCGCCTGAGAGAACAGGCGGGCACCCTTTTCATGCCTACTCTGAATGAATCCTTTCTGAAAGGCCTTCTCTGAGTGAAAGCTCGCTCTTTCAGTATCAAGTGAGCTTTTAGGCAGTGCTCACGTTGACCCTTTAACCTGCATCAACTTTGATTTGGGGTGGTGGTGTAGCTAATGTTTAGTACCAGTTGGACAATACCCAGTAAATGCATTGCTAGATTTAATTCAACACTAACTGATGTCATTATAATATCAAAGACAGGTTTAACAATACAGCAGCGCACTTTCAGAAACAGGTCCAGGTGTGACCAGCTCAAATCCATGAGTTTTGTAATTGCAATGACAGACGGACAATAACAATTAAACTTTTATAAAGTTCTACCCTGAGCTGACATTTGCTTAACACAAGCAGACAGATAGAAAAAAATTAAAAAGATCAAAGGGATGTGTACGTCAGTGAAGAGCAGCAACTTAAACAATGAGTTGAGTGTTATATTAGCTAGTCGCTGGATGAGTAAGATCTTTTTGATTGATATTTCAGACACTGAGCTAATACCACACACATACACATGCTCATGCACACATACACAAACACACGCACACAATAATTAAACCACAACATCACAAGGATGGATTTACATAAGAAGGAAGCAACTTGCATTTATTTATCACCTTTCTGACCTCAGCCTGTTTAGGAAGCATGTTAGAGCCAATGAGGTACTTTCTGAATTGTCGTCACTGTAGTGTTTCTCAGTGTTGGTTACACTGGTGCCAGGACAAAATGGAAACTTTTATCTCATTCCTCACCCAGGAGTAGAATGGAGGGAAAGAGAGAGAGCGCACCAATATAAACTCCCTTTTTTCACAATTGCAAAAAAAATCTTTTCATTTTCATCCAAGTTAACAAACAAAATTAACTAATTGCGACATCAGAAATATTCCTGAAAGAAAGCACTTGCATTTATTTTGCACCTTTCACCACCTCAGCAATAATTCCTTTCAGAATCTACATTAGAGTGGTGCTGGAAAAGCACAGCAGGTCAGGCCGCATCCAAGGAGCAGGAAAGTCGACGTTTCGGGCAAAAGCCCTCCATTTTCCTGCTCCTCGGATGCTGCCTGACCTGCTATGCTTTTCCAGCGCCACTCTGATCTAGATTCTGATTTCCAGCTTTGACAAAAGGTCAGTTAGACCCGAAACGTCAGCTCTTTTCTCTCCTTACAGATGCTGCCAGACCTGCTGAGATTTTCCAGCATTTTCTCTTTTGCTTTCTGATTTACAGCATCTGCAGTCCTCACTTTTGCCGAGATAATTCCCTTCACCCCTCAAGAATGATATTGCACCCCTTCCCATTTATTTCGCCATCCCCTCGGCTCCCAGCCTCATTCCTGATGAAGGGCTTTTGCCCGAAATGTTGATCCGCCTGCTCCTTGGATGCTGTCTGACCTGCTGTGCTTTTCCAGCGCCACACACTCTCGACACTGCACCTTTGAAGTCTACCTGAGAATATTTTAGCCAAACTCTGCATCCTTTTACACTGCAGCTGTCTCTCAACTGCACTGAAACATCAGACAATAAATTGTGCACCACTTACAGGTGCTTATTTATCTTTGTAATGTACCCCTTCATGGGAGGTGCAGAGTAGCTTTTTATTTGCTATTTCTACCATATATAACTGATAAGGTAAAAATGAGACAACGTTCCTAGGGACTGAAGATGCTACATGGACAGCATAAACAATACATTCGCACGCAGCATAAAGTGCATAATGTAAAACATGCGAGTTACAGTGTAATGGAAGATTGATAAATAATAGACATCTTTCCAGCAGCAATTCAAAGACGTGCGAAGAATTTCAAATGGGCAAGAGTCTGATCATACCGTGCTAAGGAGCCTGATGGCTTGGGGAAGAAACTGCTGCACAGTCTGGCTGTGAGAGACCCTATGCTCCAGCATCTTCTGCCAGATGGCAGGAGGGAGAAGGGTTTGAGTGAGGGGTGTGTGGGGTCGTCCACAATGCTCTTAGCCTTTTGGATGCAGCGTGTGATGTAAATGTCGGTAATGGAGGGGAGAGAGACCTCGATGATCATCCCACCTGTCCGGAATATCCATTGTAGGGTCTTATGATCCGAGACGGTGCAATTCCCAAATGAACCAGGCAGTGATGCAGCAGCTCAGAGTACACTCTCAATGAAGCCTCTGTAGAGGGTGGTGAGGATGGCGGGGTGGGGCGGGGTGGGGGGATGGGGAGCGGTGGTGAGGTGGGAGGTGGGCTTTCCTGTGCAGGAAGTAGAGGTGCTACTGGGCTTTCCTGGTTATGGAGCTGGCGTTGAGGGTCAAGATTAGAGTGGTGCTGGAAAAGCACAGCAGGTCAGGCAGCATCTGAGGAGCAGGAAAATCGACGTTTCAGGCCAAAGCCTTTCATCAGCTGGTGTTGAGGGTCCAGGTGAGATTCTCCTCCAGGTGTACTCGAAGAGAGCATTGCTGGCTGAGGCAGATGTTGTTTCATGGTTGGTTTGGAGAAGGTGGTTGTGAACTGCCTTCCTGAACCACTGCAGTCCATGAGATATAGACATGTGGCATAAGGAGTCCTTGCAGTACCAGAGTCAATGGGTATCAGGGGCAAACTGTCTGCTGGTTGGAGTGCCTGTGGGTCCAAGTCTCTTATATAATTATTTACTCCATATTTACTCCAGGAGCTGTAAGTCAGTTTACTCTGATGAATTCCATTGAATTTTCTGAGAAGGTAAAAGTGGATCAGTGACAGCGTGGAGTTTTAAACTATTCTTTCATGGGACATGGGCATCTCTGGCTGGGCCAGTATTTACTGCCTATCCCTAGTTGCCCTTGAGAAGGTGATGGTGAGCTGCCTCCTGATGAAGTGGGTGGACTGGAGTGGACAAAGTGAAAAATCACACAACACCAGGTTATAGGAGAAAGTGAGGACTGCAGATGCTGGAGATCAGAGCTGAAAATGTGTTGCTGGAAAAGCACAGCAGGTCAGGCAGCATCCAAGGAGCAGGAGAATCAACGTTTCGGGCATGAGCCCTTCTTCAGGAATGGAGGAATTTTCAACACCAGGTTATAGTCCAACTGATACAATTCACCTGTTGTGGATTGACCCATTAGGGAGGGAATTCCAGGATTTTGACAATGCAGTCCATTGTTTTGTGTTAGCAAAGCTTTTGACAACATTACACAGATCAGATTGGCTCAATAGTGCATGGGATGCAAGTGACCAGGAAGCAACAGATAAAATTGATGGGTCAACACAGAGAATGCTGGAGGAACTCAGCAAGTCCGACAGCATTGGTGCAGAGAGAAACAGAGTTAACATTTCGAGTGTGGGGGCCTGTCATAATGGACTTGAAGCATTATTTTTGCTTATCTCTCTACAGACGTTGCTAGACATGTGGAGATTGTTTTTTCCAGTGATTTCCAGCATCTGCAGTATTTTGCCTTAAAACCAGGGAGTCTAGGTGCTAAGGTAGAGTTTCACAGGACTCAGTTATATGTCTTTTATGGTGTATAAATATTCATGATTTTGATTTCAAAGTAGGGGCATTGTAATGAGTTTTGCAAATGATTCGAAAATTGGCCACGTGTTTGAAGGTGAAAGGGTAAGCTATAGACTGCAGAGGGCATTAATAAACTGGGTGATGGGCAAAGAAACAACAAGTGAAGCTCAACCCAGAGCAGTTCAGGGTGACAGGGTCTGTGACCGTCCCTGTTGCTCAGTGATGGTGGGGGGGTGGGGGAGACCAGGCCTGTGTGCGGCAGAGACCAAGTGGACACATCCGGGAATTTGGTTCCAAGTGGGAATTCAGTGCAGGTCTTGGGTGGGTGGGGGAGGTTGGTGGGGGAGGAGGTGTTTTAAAGAATGTTTACTGCAAGAAGTAAAGTTTCCACAACAACAGAGAGGGTAAAATGCACAGATTGAGGGTCCCGGGTCCAGAGGATAAATAATGAGAATTGAGAGGCTTTCTGTCAGTGACAGAGTGATATTTCACATCACAACATGACGCCATCACACTGAAAGCCATTTGCTGAGTACAATTGGGCAGCAGCCCTAGTCTCACTGTTTAATTTTATTTTTATATTATTTGCTATTTTCTTCCTCTTGTTTTCATTTGTTATGACTCTTAACGTCCTTTAACTCTTTCAGAGAACTCTTCCTCCGCCTTTGTTGTGAGCCACGACCTATTTTCCCACAGAATCCCTACAGTGTGGAAACAGGCCTTTCGGTCCAACAAGTCCGCACTGACCCTCCAAAGAGTTATCCACCCAGACCCATTCCCCTCTACTCTACTCTACATTTAGCCCTGACTAATCCCTGAACACTATGGGCAATTTAGCCTGGCCAATCCACCCAGAGCAAACGCACACAGACATGGGGAGAATGTACAAACTCCACAATGGCAGTCATCCGAGGCGGGAATCGAACCCAGATCCCTGGTGCTGTGAGGCAGCAGTGCTAACCACCGCACCACCATGCCACCCTCTTTAATGCTTTCTTAAAATCTTCAACAACACTCAAGAAGCTCGACACCATCCAGGACAAAGCAGCCTACATGATATGCACTGCATCCATAAGCATCCACTCCCTCCACCACCGATGCTCATTGGCAGCAGTGTGTCCTATCTACAAGATCCACTGCAGTAATTCACCAAAAGTCCTCAGACAGCACCTTCCAAACTGACGACTACTTCCAACTAGAAGGACAAGTACAGCAGATACATGGGAACACCACCGCACTGCTGCTACTGAGCGTTGGTGGTGGAGGGAGTAGATGTTTGTGGATGTAGTGCCCATCAAGCGGGCTGCTTTGGCCTGGATGGTGTTGAGCTTCCTGAGTGTTGTTGGGGCTGCACGCATCCAGGGTAAGTGGGGAGTATCCCATCACACTCCTGACTTGTGTCTTGGAGATGCTGGACAGGCTTCGGGGAGTCAGGAGTTGAATTACTCGCTGCAGAATTCCCAGCTTCTGACCTGCTCTTGTAGTCACTGTATTTATGTGGCAGGTCCAGTTGAGTTTCTGATCAATGGTGAACCCCCCCTCCCCCTGCCCAGGATGTTGCTAGTGGGGATTCAGTGGTGGGAATACCATTAAATATCAAGGGGTGATGATTAGATTGTCTCTTTTTGGAGATGGTCATAGCCAGTCACCTGTGATCATCGGTACCATATCTTGAAAGTCTGTGCCAGGTATTCTTGGAGCTGGCATGATGCCAGTATCCTTAGAACATAGAACATAGAACATAGAACAATACAGCACAGAACAGGCCCTTCGGCCCACGATGTTGTGCCGAACATTTGTCCTAGCTTAAGCACCTATCCATGTACCTATCCAATTGCCGCTTAAAGGTCACCAATGATTCTGACTCTACCACTCCCACAGGCAGCGCATTCCATGCCCCCACCACTCTCTGGGTAAAGAACCCACCCCTGACATCTCCCCTATACCTTCCACCCTTCACCTTAAATTTATGTCCCCTTGTAACATTCTGTTGCACCCGGGGAAAAAGTTTCTGACTGTCTACTCTATCTATTCCTCTGATCATCTTATAAACCTCTATCAAGTCACCCCACATCCTTCGCCGTTCCAACGAGAAAAGGTCTAGCACTCTCAACCTATCCTCGTACGACCTATTCTCCATTCCAGGAAACATCCTGGTAAATCTTCTCTGCACCCTCTCCAAAGCTTCCACATCTTTCCTAAAGTGAGGCGACCAGAACTGCACACAGTACTCCAAATGTGGCCTAACCAAAGTCCTGTACAGCTGTAACATCACTTCACGACTCTTGAATTCAATCCCTCTGCTAATGAACACTAATACACCATTGGCCTTCTTACAAGCTCTATCCACTTGAGTGGCAACTTTCAAAGCTCTATGAACATAGACCCCAAGATCCCTCTGTTCCTCCACCTCACTAAGAAAAGGAATTCCTTGTGGAATTTCATGTTCCTGCTGTATTTCAGGAGTCTCACAAGGAGTGGGCCAAAAGGGTTATTGTCTGTGACCAAGGCTGATGACTGTGTGACCTCAGCCCGGGGCTCAGGGGATGCCCAGATACAATGCAACCCTCTCTTCACCCAGGGCGAGGGTAGAGCTTGCTATTGGCCCTCCTGAAGACAAGATTCCATTGCCTGGTTTGGTCTGAGGACGACTATGCAGTATCCTCCGAGCAGAGTGTCTAGCATAATCCCAGCATGCTGTGCTCTGGAGTAGGCAAAGGTGGGGGGAGGGGGTGGAGGCATCATGGCAGGCTGGACGTGTGGGCGTCTTCTGAGGAGGAACATCACCGTCACCATGATAGAGTTCAGCAATGTCACACTCTAATAGTTAGACAGGACGTCGATGCCACCTGGTTGCAGTAGAGGAGAGTTGGGTGCAGGTCTTTGGTGCAGGGCAGTAACTTGTTTCTGTTGCAAGTGACAAATGATTTCTATTCACTTTTGGTGTTGCAGAATAAAGGAGAACATTTGGAAGTGTATGAAGGGACCCCTGGAAGATGCTGGGTGACATTGAGCATTGGGGAAAGCGATTTGGACAGAGGGCTAAGATGGCAGGTGGCTCGAACAGGGTTGGAACATGCGGTGGTGTGTGCGAGGAAGCCTCAGCTGTACCAGCTATAGGTCACTAGAGATTGGCTTTGTTTCTGCTCTACCACTACGCAGCAACTCCAGAAGGCAAACACATGCACAACCATCTTGGCGTGGGGATGGTTAGGGAGTGTATGGTGGTATCAAAGCTGGAAATGTGTTGCTGGAAAAGCGCAGCAGGTCAGGCAGCATCCAGGGAACAGGAGAATCGACGTTTCGGGCATAAGCCCTTCTTCAGGAAGTATCAAAGATGGCAAACTCTGACACCCTGGCCAGCGCTATCACCTATGGGCAACACTATGGCTCAGTGGTTAGCACTGCTGCCTCTCAGCCCCAGGGACCTGGGTTCGATTCCAGCCTTGGGTGACTGTCTGTGTGGAGTTTGCACATTCTCCCCGTGTCAACATGGGTTTCCTCTGGGTGCTCAGGTTTCCTCCCACAGTCCAAAGATGTGCAGGTTAGGTGGACTGGACATGCTAAACTGCCCATAGTGTCCAGGGACATGCAGGTTAGGTGGGTTAGCCATGGGAAATGCAAGGTTACGGGATACTCTTCAGAGGGCCAGTGCAAACGTCATGGGCTGAAGGGCCTCTATCTGCACTGTAGGGATTCTGTGGTGAATGGGAGAATTTTATGCGGTGAGGTTAGGATGCCATGCAGGAACATCTGTACAGAGGACACACAAAGGGAAATCCTCCATGAAACTTTGTGGCGATTTCTGGTAAAATTCAGCCCCTGCCCTGAACTCACGGCCAGACTGTTACCCTTCTCCCTTGACACTGGGCACCCTGCTCTTGTAATTTCCACCTTCATCCTCTTGATCACCTTCCTTCCTTGATTTGCCTCTGACCTATCAATGTGGCCCTTCAGGATTGTTTCCAAATGTTGGTTGGTTTGGCCCCTGGATTATTGTGTCTGAAAGTCTGTGCCACTGGCTGACCAGCCTGTGGTTACCGAGTTTGACCTCCCCTCTGTGTTTGTCCAAAAGGTGCTCCTTTGTAACTCTCCCGTCACTGCCATTAAACCGGTTGGTGGAAGGAGCACGGAAATCTTCATAATCCTCAAATGGGGAGAATGTGCAAACTCCACACAGGAATCGAACCCAGGACCCTGGTGCTGTGAGGCAGCAGTGCTAATCACAGAGCCACTTTGTGCGCTTACCCGGTACCACTCGTGCCTCTCCTTCTCCTGTCACATCAGCAATCACCTCCTCTGTGGCGTGGATAGAATTAGCCTTCACAAAGTCTTCCTCCTGGATCTGGCTCAGCCGCACTCACCCTTTTCACCAGCTTTTTGTCATTGCGTTCTGAAAGGGGTTTTTTTTCCCGTCTTCTTTTCTGTCAGTTGCTAATCAGACTCGGTCTCTGCACATTGTCCATCTTTGTTTGGATCTCATCAGTGCTTTCAATGATACAGCCTGGGCCCAAGGCTATATTGTGAGTCTTGAAATTGCTGCCTGTCTCCTTTTCCTGTTCCTGGTGAATCTGTGGATCTCTCATCGTCTAGGGAACTCCAGTCTTGGCTTCCCTTCCAATTCTCCTCATGGAGGCAAGTCTGTACTCTGCGCCTCTTTGAAGACCTCCCAGGTAACTACTGCATGGCCTGCTATTTATCCTGGGTTCAATCCACCAGTGCCAGTTCTCCTTACAACCCACAGAAAGTAGCCCCCTACTCACTATGTTTGCTCTGTAGTGATTGTACCCTGTCCATTTCCATAGCTTGATGCTGCAGTGTACTTCAGGACATCTGATAGACAGCCACTTTATGAGAATTCCCCTCTGCCTGGGCTGAACTGCTTTGACAGATTTCACTTGTACAAACACCGCCCTGACAGGAATAAGAAGCAAATGTGTGGCCTATACATCTGGGAAGGGCCGTGCCAAAAAAAAAGAGTTGCAGCGACTAATTGTAAAACAAAGCAGCCTCTCGGAGAATACGAGCTGAAGAGGAACCAAAGCAAGGCACTGCAGCTTCAGAAAATCTAGAAAATCTAGAAATTTAAAATTTCGAGTGGACCCAACAGTGTGGACTCAAGTGGGCCCAACGGTATGGACTCGAGTGGGCCCAACGGTGTGGACTCGAGTGGGCCCAACGGTGCGGATAAGACTGGACCCAATGGTGTGGACTGGAGTGGGCCCAACAGTGCGGACTCGAGTGGGCCCAGGGGTGTGGAACCGAGTGGGCCCAATGGTGTGGACTCGAGTGGGCCCAGCGGTGTGGACTCGAGTGGGGCCAACAGTGTGGACTCGAGTGGGCCCAACAGTGTGGACTCGAGTGGGCCCAACGGTGTGGACTCGAGTGGGCCCAACAGTGCGGGTTAGACTGGACCCAACGGTGCAGACTGGAGTGGGCCCAACAGTGCAGACTGGAGTGGGCCCAACAGTGCAGAGTGGACTGGACCCAACGGTGTGGACTCGAGTGGGGCAAAGAGTGCAGACTGGAGTGGGCCCAAAGGTGCGGACTGGAGTGGGCCCAACGGTGCAGACTGGAGTGGGCCTAACGGGGCGGACTGGAGTGGGCCCAACAGTGCAGACTGGAGTGGGCCCAACGGTGAAGACTGGAGTGGGCCCAATGGTGCAGACTGGAGTGGGCCCAACGGTGCAGACTGGAGTGGGCCTAACGGGGCGGACTGGAGTGGGCCCAATGATGCAGATTGGAGTGGGCCCAACGGTGCAGACTGGAGTGGGCCTAACGGGGCGGACAGGAGTGGGCCCAATGATGCAGACTGGAGTGGGCCCAACGGTGCAGACTGGAGTGGGCCCAATGGTGCAGACTGGAGTGGGCCCAACAGTGCAGACTGGAGTGGGCCCAATGGTGCAGACTGGAGTGGGCCTAACGGGGCGGACTGGAGTGGGCCCAATAATGCAGACTGGAGTGGGCCCAACGGTGCAGACTGGAGTGGGCCTAACGGGGCGGACTGGAGTGGGCCCAATGATGCAGACTGGAGTGGACCCAACGGTGCAGACTGGAGTGGGCCCAATGGTGCAGACTGGAGTGGGCCCAACAGTGCAGACTGGAGTGAGCCTAACGGGGCGGACTGGAGTGGGCCCAATGATGCAGACTGGAGTGGGACCAGCGGTGCAGACTGGAATGGGCCCAAAGATGCAGAATGGAGTGGGCCCAACAGTGTGGACTGGAGTGGGCCCAACGGTGCGGACTGGATTGGGCACAACGGTGCGGACTGCAGTGGGCCCAACGGTGCAGATTGGAGTGGGCCCAACGATGCGGACTGGAGAGGGCCCAACGGTGCAGACTGGAGTGGGCCCAATGGTGCAGACTGGAGTGGGCCCAACAGTGCAGACTGGAGTGGGCCTAATGGTGCAGACTGGAGTGGGCCCAACGGTGCAGACTGGAGTGGGACTAACGGGGCGGACTGGAGTGGGCCCAATGATGCAGACTGGAGTGTGCCCAACGGTGCAGACTGGAGTGGGCCTAACGGGGCGGACTGGAGTGGGCCCAATGATGCAGACTGGAGTGGGCCCAACGGTGCAGACTGGAGTGGGCCTAACGGGGCGGACTGGAGTGGGCCCAACGATGCGGACTGGAGAGGGCCCAACGGTGCAGACTGGAGTGGGCCCAACGGTGAAGACTGGAGTGGGCCCAATGGTGCAGACTGGAGTGGGCCCAACGGTGCAGACTGGAGTGGGCCTAACGGGGCGGACTGGAGTGGGCCCAATGATGCAGACTGGAGTGGGCCCAACGGTGCAGACTGGAGTGGGCCCAATGGTGCAGACTGGAGTGGGCCCAACAGTGCAGACTGGAGTGGGCCCAATGGTGCAGACTGGAGTGGGCCCAACGGTGCAGACTGGAGTGGGCCTAACGAGGCGGACTGGAGTGGGCCCAATAATGCAGACTGGAGTGGGCCCAACGGTGCAGACTGGAGTGGGCCTAACGGGGCGGACTGGAGTGGGCCCAATGATGCAGACTGGAGTGGACCCAACGGTGCAGACTGGAGTGGGCCCAATGGTGCAGACTGGAGTGGGCCCAACAGTGCAGACTGGAGTGAGCCTAACGGGGCGGACTGGAGTGGGCCCAATGATGCAGACTGGAGTGGGACCAACGGTGCAGACTGGAATGGGCCCAAAGATGCAGAATGGAGTGGGCCCAACAGTGTGGACTGGAGTGGGCCCAACGGTGCGGACTGGATTGGGCACAACGGTGCGGACTGCAGTGGGCCCAACGGTGCAGATTGGAGTGGGCCCAACGATGCGGACTGGAGAGGGCCCAACGGTGCAGACTGGAGTGGGCCCAATGGTGCAGACTGGAGTGGGCCCAACAGTGCAGACTGGAATGGGCCTAATGGTGCAGACTGGAGTGGGCCCAACGGTGCAGACTGGAGTGGGCCTAACGGGGCGGACTGGAGTGGGCCCAATGATGCAGACTGGAGTGTGCCCAACGGTGCAGACTGGAGTGGGCCTAACGGGGCGGACTGGAGTGGGCCCAATGATGCAGACTGGAGTGGGCCCAACGGTGCAGACTGGAGTGGGCCTAACGGGGCGGACTGGAGTGGGCCCAACGATGCGGACTGGAGAGGGCCCAACGGTGCAGACTGGAGTGGACCCAACGGTGCAGACTGGAGTGGGCCCAATGGTGCAGACTGGAGTGAGCCCAACAGTGCAGACTGGTGTGGGCCTAACGGGGCGGACTGGAGTGGGCCCAATGATGCAGACTGGAGTGGGACCAACGGTGCAGACTGGAATGGGCCCAAAGGTGCAGAATGGAGTGGGCCCAACAGTGAGGACTGGAGTGGGCCCAACAGTGCGGACTGGATTGGGCCCGATGGTGCAGACTGGAGTGGGCCCAACGGTGCAGATTGGAGTGGGCCCAACGATGCGGACTGGAGAGGGCCCAACGGTGCAGACTGGAGTGGGCCCAACAGTGCAGGCTGGAGTGGGCCCAACGGTGCAGGCTGGAGTGGGCCCAACGTTGCAGACTGGAGTGGTCGCAACGGAGCAGAATGGAGTGGGCCCAACGGTGCAGACTGGAGTGGGCCCAACAGTGCAGACTGGAGTGAGCCCAACAGTACAGAATGGAGTGGGCCAAATGGTGCAGACAGGAGTGGGCCAAACAGTGCAGACTGGAGTGGGCCCAATGATGCAGACTGGAGTGGGCCCAACGGTGCAGGCTGGAGTGGGCCCAATGGTGCATGCTGGAGTGGGCCCAATGGTGCAGACTGGAGTGGGCCCAACAGTGCAGATGGGAGTGGGCCCAAAAGTGCAGACTGGAGTGGGCCCAATGGTGCAGACTGGAGTTGGCCAAATGGTGCAGACTGGAGTGGGCCCAATGGTGCAGGCTGGAGTGGGCCCAACGGTGCAGACTGGAGTGGGCCCAACTGTGCAGACTGGAATGGGCTCAACAGTGCAGACTGGAGTGGTCCAAACAGTGCAGTCAGGAGTGGGCCCAACAGTGCGGACTTGGGTCGGCCAGACAGTGCAGACTGGATTGGCCCAAATGTGCAGGCTGGAGTGGGCCCAACGGTGCAGAATGGAGTGGGCCCAACAGTGCAGAATGGAATGGGCTCAACAGTGTAGACTGGAGTGGGCCCAATGGTGCAGACTGGAGTGCGCCCAACGGTGCAGAATGGAGTGGGCCCAACAGTGCAGACGGGAGAGGGCTCAACAGTGCAGACTGGAGTGGGTTCAACAGTGCAGACAGGAGTGGGCCCAACGGTGTGGACTGGAGTGGGCCCAACAGTGCAGACTGGAGTGGGTCCAACAGTACAGACGGGAGTGGGCCCCACAGTGTGGACTGGAGTGGACCCAACAGTGCAGACTGGAGTAGGCCCAACAGTATGGGCTGGAGTGGTCCAAACAGTGCAGACTGGAGTGGGCCCAATGGTGCAGGCTAGATTGGGCCCAACGGGGCAGACTGGAGTGGGCTCAACGGTGTGAAGTGGAGTGGGCCTAACCGTGCAGATTGGAGTGGATTCAACAGTGTGGACTGGAGTGGGCCGAACGGTGCAGACAGGAGTCGATTCAACAGTGTGGACTGGAGTGGGCCCAACGGTGCAGACTGGAGTGGGTTCAACAGTGTGGACTGGAGTGGGCCAAACAGTGCAGACTGGAGTCGGCCCAATGGTGCAGACTGGAGTGGGGCCAACAGTGCAGACTGGAGTGGGCCCAACGGTGCGGACTGGAGAGGACCCAACAGTGCAGACTGGAGTGGGCTCAACAGTGAGGACTGGAGTGGGCCCAATGGTGCAGACTGGAGTGGGCCCAACAGTACAGACTGGAGTGGGCCCAACGGTGCAGATGGGAGTCGGCCCAACAGTGCAGACTGGAGTGGGCCCAACGGTGCAGATGGGAGTCGCCCAACAGTGCAGACTGGAGTGGGCCCAACAGTGAAGACTGGAGTGGGTTCAACAGTGTGGACTGGAGTAGGCCCAACGGTGCAGACTGGAGTGGGTCAACAGTGTGGACTGGAGTGGGCTCAACAGTGCAGACTGGAGAGAACCCAACAGTGCAGAATGGAGTGGTCCAAACAGTGTAGACTGGAGTGGGCCCAACAGTGCGGACCTGAGTGGGCCCAACGGTGTGGACTGGAGTGGGCCCAACGGTGCAGACTGGTGTGAGCCCATCAGTGCGGACTGGAGTGGGCCCAACAGTGCGGACTGAAGTGGGCCCAACGGTGCGGACTGTAGTGGTCCAACAGTGCGGACTGGAGTGAGCCCAACGCTGCAGACCGGAGTGGGCCAAACGGTGTTGACTGGAGTTGGCTCAACGGTGCAGACAGGAGTGGGCCCAATGGTGCAGACTGGAGTGGGCACAATGGTGCAGACTGGAGTGGGCTCAACAGTGTGGACTGGAGTAGGCCCAATGAAGCAGACTGGAGTGGGTTCAAAAGTGCAGACTAGATTGGGCTCAACAGTGCAGACTGGAGTGGGCCTGACAGTGTGGACTGGAGTGGGCCCAATGGTGCAGAGTGGAGTGGTCCAAACAGTGCAGACTGGAGTGGGCCCAACGGTGTAGACTGGAGTGGTCCAAACAGTGCAGACGGTAGTGGGCTCAACAGTGCAGACTGGAGTGGGCCCCACAGTGTGGACTGGAGTGGGCTCAACAGTGTGGACTGGAGTGGACCCAACAGTGCAGACTGGAGTGGGCCCAATGGTGCAGGCGAGAGTGGGCTCACGGTGCAGACTGGAGTGGGCTCTTCGGTGTGAACTGGAGTGGGCCCAACAGTGCAGACTGGAGTGGGTTCAACAGTGTGGACTGGAGTGGGCCCAACGGTGCAGACTGGAGTGGGTCAACAGTATGGACTGGAGTGGGCTCAACAGTGTGGACTGGAGAGAACCCAACAGTGCAGACTGGAGTAGGCCCGACAGTATGGACTGGAGTGGTCCAAAGAGTGCAGACTGGAGTGGTCCAAACAGTGTAGACTGGAGTGGGCCCAACAGTGAGGACTGGCGTGGGCTCAACAATGTGGAGTGGAGAGGGCCCAACAGTGCAGACTGGATTGGGTTCAACAGTGTGGACTGGAGTTGGCCCAACAGTGCAGACTGGAGTCAGCCCAAAAGTGTGGACTGGAGTGGGCCCAACAGTGCAGACCGGAGTGGTCCAAACAGTGTAGACTGGAGTGGGCCCAACAGTGCGGACTGGCGTGGGCTCAACAATGTGGACTGGAGTGGGCCCAACGGTGCAGACTGAAGTGAGTCCAACGGTGCAGAATGGAGTGGGCACAACAGTGTGGACTGGAGTGGACCCAACAGTGCAGACTGGAGTAGGCCCAACAGTACGGGCTGGAGTGGTCCAAACAGTGCAGACTGGAATGGGGCCAACAGTGCGGACTGAATTGGGCCAAACAGTGCAGACTGGAGTGGGCCCAATGGTGCAGGCTAGAGTGGGCCCAATGGTGCAGACTGGAGTGGGCCCAATGGTGCAAGCTAGTGTGGGCCCAACGGTGCAGACTGGAGTGGGCTCAACGGTGAGAACTGGAGTGGGCCCAACAGTGCAGACTGGAGTGGGTTCAACAGTGTAGACTGGAGTGGGCCCAACAGTGCAGACTGGATGAGCCCAACAGTGTAGACTGGAGTGGGCCCAAAAGTGCAGACTGGAGTGGTCCAAACAGTGTCGAAAGGAGTGGGCACAACAGTGTGGACTGGAGTGGGCCAAACAGTGCAGATGGGAGTGGGCCCAATGGTGCAGGCTGGAGAGGGCCCAACGGTGCAGACTGCAGTGGGCTCAACGGTGAGAACTGGAGTGGGCCCAACAGTGCAGACTGGAGTGGGTTCAACAGTATGGATTGGAGTGGGCCCAACAGTGCAGACTGGCGTGGGCTCAACAATGTGGACTGGAGTGGTTCAAACAGTGCAGACTGGAGAGGGCCCAACTATGCAGACTGGAGTGGTCCAAACAGTGCAGACTGGAGTGGGCCCAACAGTGCGGACTCAAGTGGGCCCAACAGTGTAGACTGGAGTGGGCCCAACAGTGCGGACCGGAGTCGGCCAGACAGTGCAGACTGGAGTGGGCCCAACAGTGCAGACTGGAGTGGGCCCAACAGCGTAGACTGGAGTGGGCCCAACTGTGCGGACTGCAGTGGGCCAAACAGTGTAGACTGGAGTGGGCCCAACAGTGCCGACTGCAGTGGGCCAAAGAGTGCAGGTTGGAGTGGGCCCAACGGTGCAGAATGGAGTGGGCCCAACGGTGCAGAATGATAAGGGCTCAAGAGTGTAGACTGGAGTGGGCCCAATGGTACGGACTGGAGTGGGCCCAATGGTACGGACTGGAGTGAGCCCAATGGTGCAGACTGTAGAGGGTTCAACAGTGCAGACAGGAGTGGGCCCAACGGTGTGGACTTGAGTGGGCCCAACAGTGCAGACTGGAGTGGGCCCAACAGTGCGGACTCAAGTGGGCCCAACAGTGTAGTCTGGAATGTGTCCAACAGTGCGGACTGGAGCGGGCCAAACAGTGCAGACTGGAGTGGGCCCATTGGTGCAGGTTGGAGTGGGCCAAACGGTGCAGAATGGAGTGGGCCCAACGGTGCAGACTGGAGTGGGCTCAACGGTACGGACAGTTGGGCCCACTCCAGTCTGCACCATTGGGCCCACTCCAGTCGTCAACAGTGTGGACTGAAGTTGTCCCAACAGTGCAGACTGGAGTGGGCCCAACAGTGCGGACTGAAGTGGGCCAAACAGTGCAGACTGGAGTGGGCCCAATTGTGCGGGCTGGAGTGGGCCCAACGGTGCAGACTGGCGTGGGCTCAACAGTGTGGACTGGAGTGGGCCCAACGGTGCGGACTGCAGTGGGCCAAACAGTGTAGACTGGAGTGGGCCCAACAGTGCCGACTGCAGTGGGCAAAACAGTGCAGACTGGAGTGGGCCCAATGGTGCAGGCTGGAGTGGGCCCAACGGTGCAGACTGGAGTGGGCTCAACAGTGTGGACTGAAGTTGGCCCAACAGTGCAGAATGGAGTGGGCCCATTGGTGCCGTCTGGAGTGTGCCCAACAGTGCGGACTGGAGTGGGCCCAACAGTGTAGACTGGAGTAGGCCCAACAGTGCGGACTGGAACGGGCCAAACAGTGCAGACGGGAGTGGGCCCAACGGTGCAGTCTGGAGTGGGACCAACAGTGCGGACTGGAGTGGGCCCAACAGTGTAGACTGGAGTAGGCCCAACAGTGTGGACTGAAGTTGGCCCAACAGTGCAGACAGGAGTGGGCCCATTGGTGCAGTCTGGAGTGGGTCCAACAGTGCGGACTGGAGCGGGCCAAACAGTGCAGACTGGAGTGGTCCCAATTGTGCGGGCGGGAGTGGGCTCAACAGTGTGGACTGGAGTGGGCCCAACGGTGCAGACAGGAGTGGGTTCAACAGTGCAGATTGGAGTGGGCCCAACAGTGTAGACTGGAGTGTGCACAACACTGCAGACTGGAGTGGGCCCAATGGTGCAGACTGGAGTGGGCCCAACGGTGCGGACTGGAGTGGGCTCAACAGTGCAGACTGGAGTGGGCCCAATGTTGCAGGCTGGAGTGGGCTCAACAGAGTGGACTGAAGTGGGCCCAACAGTGCAGACTGGAGTGGGCTCAATGGTGTGAACTGGAGTGAGCCCAACGGTGCAGACTGGAGTGGGTTCAACAGTGCAGACTGGAGTGGGCCCAACAGTGCAGACTGGAGTGGGCACAACACTGCAGACTAAACTGGGCCCAATGGTGCAGACTGGAGTGGGCCCAACAGTGCGGACTGGAGTGGGCCCAACAGTGCGGACTGGAGTGGGCCCAACGGTGTGGACTGGATTGGGCTCAACAGTGCAGACTGGAGTGGGCTGAACAGTGCAGACTGGAGTGGGCCCAACAGTGCAGTCTGGAGTGGGCCCAACAGTGCGGACTGGAGTGGGCCCAACAGTGTAGACTGCAGTAGGCCCAACAGTGTGGACTGAAGTTGGCCCAACAGTGCAGACTGGAGTGGGCCCATTGGTGCAGTCTGGAGTGGGTCCAACAGTGCGGACTGGAGCGGGCCAAACAGTGCAGACTGGAGTGGGCCCAATTGTGCGGGCGGGAGTGGGCTCAACAGTGTGGACTGGAGTGGGCCCAACGGTGCAGACTGGAGTGGGTTCAACAGTGCAGAGTGGAGTGGGCCCAACAGTGTAGACTGGAGTGGGCCCAACTGTGCGGACTGCAGTGGGCCAAACAGTGTAGACTGGAGTGGGCCCAACAGTGCCGACTGCAGTGGGCCAAACAGTGCAGACTGGACTGGGCCCAATGGTGCAGGCTGGAGTGGGTCCAACGGTGCAGACTGGAGTGGGCTCAACAGTGCGGACTGGAGTGGGCCCAACGGTCCAGGCTGGAGTGGGTTCAACAGTGCAGACTGGAGTGGGCCAAACAGTGCAGACTGGAGTGGGCCCGAGGGTGCAGACAGGAGTGGGCCTTACAGTGTGGACTGGAGTTGGCCCAACGGTGCGGACTCGAGTGGGCCCAAAGGTGCAGACTGGAGAGAGCCCAATGGTGCAGACTGGAGTGGACCCAACAGTGCAGACTGGAGTGGGCCAAACAGTGCAGACTGGAGTGGGCTCAACGGTGAGTGCTGGAGTGGGCCCAACGGTGCAGACTGGAGTGCGCCCAACGGTGTAGAATGGAGTGGGCCCAACGGAGCGGAATGGAGTGGGCCTATCAGTGCGGACTGGAGTGAGCCCAACGGTGCAGACGGAAGTCGGCCCAACAGTGCAGACTGGAGTGGGCCCAACAGTGCAGACTGGAGTGGTCCAAACAGTGTAGACTGGAGTGGGCCCAACAGTACAGACTAGAGTGGTCCAAACAGTGTAGACTGGAGTGGGCCCAACAGTGCGGACTGGAGAGGGCCAAGCAGTGCAGACTGGAGTGGGCCCAATGGTGCAGGCTGGAGTTGGCCCAACGGTGCTGACTGGAGTGGGACAACGGTGCAGACTGGAGTGGGCCCAACGGTGCAGACTGGAGTGGGTTCAACATTGCAGACAGTCGTGGGACAAATGGTGCAGACTGGAGTGGGACCAACAATGCAGACTGGATTGGGCCCAACAGTGCAGACTGCAGTGGGCCTGACAGTGTCGACTGGAGTGCGCCCAACGGTGCAGAATTGAGTGGGCCCAATGATGCAGACTCGAGTGAGCCCAACAGTGCGAACTGGAGTGGGCCTGACAGTGTGGACTGGAGTAGGCCCAACGGTGTGGACTGGAGTGGGCCCAATGGTGGAGACTTGAGTGGGCCTGACAGTGTGGACTGGAGTGGTCCCAAAAGTGTGGACTGGAGTGCGCCCAACAGTGCAGACTGGAGTGGGCCCAACAGTGCAGACTGGAGTGGGCCCAACAGTGCAGACTGGAGATGGCCCAACGGTGCAGACTGGAATGCGCCTAACAGTGAGGACTGGAGTGGACCCAACAGTGCAGACTGGAGTGGGCCCAACGGTGCAGACGGGAGTCGGCCCAACAGTGCGGACTGGAGTGGGCACAACAGTGCGGACTGGAGTGGGCCCAACGGTGCAGACTGGAGTGGGCCCAACAGTGCGGACTGGAGTGGGCCCAACAGTGCAGACTGGAGTGGGCGCAACGGTGCAGACTGGAGTGGGCCCAACAGTGCGGACTGGAGTGGGCCCAACAGTGCAGACTGGAGTGGGCGCAATGGTGTGGTCTGGTGTAGTCCCAACAGTGCGGACTGGAGTGGACCCAATGGTCAGACTGGAGTGTGCCCAATGGTGCAGACAGGAGTGGGCCCAACAGTGCACACTGGAGTGGGCTCAACAGTGTGGACTGGAATAGGCACAACAGTGCGGACTGGAGTGGGCCCAACAGTGCGGACTGGAGTGAGCCCAACGGTGCAGACGGAATTCGGCCCAACAGTGCAGACTGGAGTGGGCCCAACAGTGCAGACTGGAGTGGGCCCAACAGTGTGGACTGGATTGGGCCAAACAGTGCAGACTGGAGTGGGTCCAATGTAGCAGACTGGAGTGGGCCCAACAGTGCAGACTGGAGTGGGCTCAACAGTGTGGACTGGAGTGGACCCAATAGTGCAGACTGGAGTGGGCCCGACAGTGTGAACTGGAGTGGGCCCAACGGTGCAGACCGGAGTGTGCCCAACAGTGTAGACTGCAGTGGGCCCAACGGTGCAGACTGGAGTGGGCCCAACAGTGCGGACTGGAGTGGGCCCAACAGTGCAGACTGGAGTGGGTCCAATGTTGCAGACTGGAGTGGGCCCAACAGTGCAGATTGGAGTGGGCTCAACAGTGTGGACTCGAATGGGCCCAACAGTGCAGACTGGAGTGGGCCCGACAGTGTGAACTGGAGTGGGCCCAACGGTGCAGACTGGAGTGTGCCCAACAGTGCAGACTGCAGTGGGCCCAACGGTGCAGACTGGAGTGGGCCCAACAGTGCAGACTGCAGTGGGCCCAACGGTGCAGACTGGAGTGTGCCCAACAGTGCAGACTGCAGTGGGCCCAACGGTGCAGACTGGAGTGTGCCCAACAGTGCAGACTGCAGTGGGCCCAACGGTGCAGACTGGAGTAGGCCCAATCGTGCAGACTGGAGTCGGCCCAATGGTGCAGGCTGGATTGGGCCCAACGTTGCAGACTGGAGTGTGCCCAACAGTGTAGACTGCAGTGGGCCCAACGGTGCAGACTGGAGTGGGCCCAACAGTGCGGACTGGAGTGGGCCCAACAGTGCAGACTGGAGTGGGTCCAATGTTGCAGACTGGAGTGGGCCCAACAGTGCAGATTGGAGTGGGCTCAACAGTGTGGACTCGAATGGGCCCAACAGTGCAGACTGGAGTGGGCCCGACAGTGTGAACTGGAGTGGGCCCAACGGTGCAGACTGGAGTGTGCCCAACAGTGCAGACTGCAGTGGGCCCAACGGTGCAGACTGGAGTGGGCCCAACAGTGCAGACTGCAGTGGGCCCAACGGTGCAGACTGGAGTGTGCCCAACAGTGCAGACTGCAGTGGGCCCAACGGTGCAGACTGGAGTGTGCCCAACAGTGCAGACTGCAGTGGGCCCAACGGTGCAGACTGGAGTAGGCCCAATCGTGCAGACTGGAGTCGGCCCAATGGTGCAGGCTGGATTGGGCCCAACGTTGCAGACTGGAGTGGGCCCAACAGTGCGGACCTGAGTGGGCCCAACGGTGTGGACTGGAGTGGGCCCAACGGTGCAGACTGGTGTGAGCCCATCAGTGCGGACTGGAGTGGGCCAAACAGTGCGGACTGGAGTGGGCCCAACAGTGCAGACTATAGTGGTCCAAACAGTGTAGACTGGAGTGGGCCCAACAGTGCGGACTGGAGAGGGCCAAGCAGTGCAGACTGGAGAGGGCCCAATGGTGCAGGCTGGAGTTGGCCCAACGGTGCTGACTGGAGTGGGACAACGGTGCAAACTGGAGTGGGCCCAACGGTGCAGACTGGAGTGGGTTCAACATTGCAGACAGTCGTGGGACAAATGGTGCAGACTGGAGTGGGACAAACAATGCAGACTGGATTGGGCCCAACAGGGCAGACTGCAGTGGGCCTGACAGTGTGGACTGGAGTGCGCCCAACGGTGCAGAATTGAGTGGGCCCAATGATGCAGACTCGAGTGAGCCCAACAGTGCGAACTGGAGTGGGCCTGACAGTGTGGACTGGAGTGGGCCCAACGGTGTGGACTGGAGTGGGCCCAACGGTGGAGACTTGAGTGGGCCTGACAGTGTGGACTGGAGTGGTCCCAAAAGTGTGGACTGGAGTGCGCCCAACAGTGCAGACTGGAGTGGGCCCAACAGTGCAGACTGGAGTGGGCCCAACAGTGCAGACTGGAGATGGCCCAACGGTGCATACTGGAGTGGGCCCAACAGTGCAGACTGGAGTGCGCCTAACAGTGAGGACTGGAGTGGGCACAACAGTGCGGACTGGAGTGGGCCCAACGGTGCAGACTGGAGTGGGCCCAACAGTGCGGACTGGAGTGGGCCCAACAGTGCAGACTGGAGTGGGCGCAACGGTGCAGACTGGAGTGGGCCCAACAGTGCGGACTGGAGTGAGCACAACAGTGCAGACTGGAGTGGGCCCAACAGTGCGGACTGGTGTGGGCCCAACAGTGCAGACTGGAGTGGGCTCAACAGTGTGGACTGGAGTGGGCCCAACAGTGCAGACTGGAGTGGGCCCGACAGTGTGAACTGGAGTGGGCCCAACGGTGCAGACTGGAGTGTGCCCAACGGTGCAGACTGGAGTAGGCCCAATCGTGCAGACTGGAGTCGGCCCAATGGTGCAGGCTGGAGTGGGCCCAACTTTGCAGACTGGAGTGGGCCCAACAGTGCGGACCTGAGTGGGCCCAACGGTGTGGACTGGAGTGGGCCCAACGGTGCAGACTGGTGTGAGCCCATCAGTGCGGACTGGAGTGGGCCCAACATTGCGGACTGGAGTGGGCCCAACAGTGCAGACTAGAGTGGTCCAAACAGTGTAGACTGGAGTCGGCCCAACAGTGCGGACTGGAGAGGGCCATGCAGTGCAGACTGGAGTGGGCCCAATGGTGCAGGCTGGAGTTGGCCCAACGGTGCAGACTGGAGTGGGCCCAACGGTGCAGACTGGAGTGGGTTCAACATTGCAGACAGTCGTGGGACAAATGGTGCAGTCTGGAGTGGGACCAACAATGCAGACTGGATTGGGCCCAGCAGTGCAGACTGCAGTGGGCCTGACAGTGTGGACTGGAGTGCGCCCAACGTTGCAGAATGGAGTGGGCCCAATGATGCAGACTCGAGTGAGCCCAACAGTGCGAACTGGAGTGGGCCTGACAGTGTGGCCTGGAGTGGGCCCAACGGTGTGGACTGGAGTGGGCCCAACGGTGGAGACTTGAGTGGGCCTGACAGTGTGGACTGGAGTGGTCCCAAAAGTGTGGACTGGAGTGCGCCCAACAGTGCAGACTGGAGTGGGCCCAACAGTGCAGACTGGAGTGGGCCCAACAGTGCAGACTGGAGATGGCCCAACAGTGCAGACTGGAGTGGGCCCAACAGTGCAGACTGGAGTGCGCCTAACAGTGAGGACTGGAGTGGACCCAACAGTGCAGACTGGAGTGGGCCCAACGGTGCAGACAGGAGTCGGCCCAACAGTGCGGACTGGAGTGGGCACAACAGTGCGGACTGGAGATGGCCCAACAGTGCAGACTGGAGTGGGCCCAACGGTGCGGACTGGAGTGGGCCCAACAGTGCGGACTGAAGTGGGCCCAACAGTGCAGACTGGAGTGGGCGCAACTGTGCAGACTGGAGTGGGCCCAACAGTGCGGACTGGAGTGGGCCCAACATTGCAGACTGGAGTGGGCGCAATGGTGTGGTCTGGTGTAGTCCCAACAGTGCGGACAGGAGTGGACCCAATGGTCAGACTGGAGTGTGCCCAATGGTGCAGACAGGAGTGGGCCCAACAGTGCACACTGGAGTGGGCTCAACAGTGTGGACTGGAGTGGGCCCAACAGTGCAGACTGGAGTGAGCACAACAGTGCAGACTGGAGTGGGCCCAACAGTGCGGACTGGTGTGGGCCCAACAGTGCAGACTGGAGTGGGCCCAACAGTGCGGACTGGAGTGAGCCCAACGGTGCAGACGGAATTCGGCCCAACAGTGCAGACTGGAGTGGGCCCAACAGTGCAGACTGGAGTGGGCCCAACAGTGTGGACTGGAGTGGGCCAAACAGTGCAGACTGGAGTGGGTCCAATGTTGCAGACTGGAGTGGGCCCAACAGTGCAGACTGGAGTGGGCTCAACAGTGTGGACTGGAGTGGGCCCAACAGTGCAGACTGGAGTGGGCCCGACAGTGTGAACTGGAGTGGGCCCAACGGTGCAGACTGGAGTGTGCCCAACAGTGCAGACTGCAGTGGGCCCAACAGTGCAGACTGCAGTGGGCCCAACGGTGCAGACTGGAGTAGGCCCAATCGTGCAGACTGGAGTCGGCCCAATGGTGCAGGCTGGAGTGGGCCCAACGTTGCAGACTGGAGTGGGCCCAACAGTGCGGACCTGAGTGGGCCCAACTGTGTGGACTGGAGTCGGCCCAACGGTGCAGACTGGTGTGAGCCCATCAGTGCGGACTGGAGTGGGCCCAACAGTGCGGACTGGAGTGGGCCCAACGGTGCGGACTGTAGTGGGCCCAACAGTGCGGACTGGAGTGAGCCCAACGCTGCAGACCGGAGTGGGCCAAACGGTGTTGACTGGAGTTGGCCCAACGGTGCAGACTGGAGTGGGCCCAATGGTGCAGACTGGAGTGTGCCCAATGGTGCAGACTGGAGTGGGCTCAACAGTGTGGACTGGAGTAGGCCCAACGAAGCAGACTGGAGTGGGTTCAAAAGTGCAGACAGGAGTGTGCCCAACAGTGCAAACTGAAATGAGCCCAACAGTGCAGACTGGAGTGGGCTCAACAGTGCAGACTAGATTGGGCTCAACAGTGCAGACTGGAGTGGGCCTGACAGTGTGGACTGGAGTGGGCCCAACGGTGCAGACTGGAGTGTGCCCAACAGTGCAGACTGCAGTGGGCCCAACAGTGCAGACTGCAGTGGGCCCAACGGTGCAGACTGGAGTAGGCCCAATCGTGCAGACTGGAGTCGGCCCAATGGTGCAGGCTGGAGTGGGCCCAACGTTGCAGACTGGAGTGGGCCCAACAGTGCGGACCTGAGTGGGCCCAACTGTGTGGACTGGAGTCGGCCCAACGGTGCAGACTGGTGTGAGCCCATCAGTGCGGACTGGAGTGGGCCCAACAGTGCGGACTGGAGTGGGCCCAACGGTGCGGACTGTAGTGGGCCCAACAGTGCGGACTGGAGTGAGCCCAACGCTGCAGACCGGAGTGGGCCAAACGGTGTTGACTGGAGTTGGCCCAACGGTGCAGACTGGAGTGGGCCCAATGGTGCAGACTGGAGTGTGCCCAATGGTGCAGACTGGAGTGGGCTCAACAGTGTGGACTGGAGTAGGCCCAACGAAGCAGACTGGAGTGGGTTCAAAAGTGCAGACAGGAGTGTGCCCAACAGTGCAAACTGAAATGAGCCCAACAGTGCAGACTGGAGTGGGCTCAACAGTGCAGACTAGATTGGGCTCAACAGTGCAGACTGGAGTGGGCCTGACAGTGTGGACTGGAGTGGGCCCAAAGGTGTAGACTGGAGTGGTCCAAACAGTGCAGACGGTAGTGGGCTCAACAGTGCAGACTGGAGTGGGCCCCACAGTGTGGACTGGAGTGGGCTCAACAGTGTGGACTGGAGTGGACCCAACAGTGCAGACTGGAGTAGGCCCAACAGTATGGACTGGAGTGGTCCAAAGAGTGCAGACTGGAATGGGGCCAACAGTGTGGACTGGAGTGGGCCAAACAGTGCAGACTGGAGTGGGCCCAATGGTGCAGGCGAGAGTGGGCTCACGGTGCAGACTGGAGTGGGCTCTTCGGTGTGAACTGGAGTGGGCCCAACAGTGCAGACTGGAGTGGGTTCAACAGTGTGGACTGGAGTGGGCCCAACGGTGCAGACTGGAGTGGGTCAACAGTATGGACTGGAGTGGGCTCAACAGTGTGGACTGGAGAGAACCCAACAGTGCAGACTGGAGTAGGCCCGACAGTATGGACTGGAGTGGTCCAAAGAGTGCAGACTGGAGTGGTCCAAACAGTGTAGACTGGAGTGGGCCCAACAGTGAGGACTGGCGTGGGCTCAACAATGTGGAGTGGAGAGGGCCCAACAGTGCAGACTGGAGTGGGTTCAACAGTGTGGACTGGAGTTGGCCCAACAGTGCAGACTGGAGTCGGCCCAACAGTGTGGACTGGAGTGGGCCCAATAGTGCAGACCGGAGTGGTCCAAACAGTGTAGACTGGAGTGGGCCCAACAGTGCGGACTGGCGTGGGCTCAACAATGTGGACTGGAGTGGGCCCAACGGTGCAGACTGGAGTGAGTCCAACGGTGCAGAATGGAGTGGGCACAACAGTGTGGACTGGAGTGGACCCAACAGTGCAGACTGGAGTAGGCCCAACAGTACGGGCTGGAGTGGTCCAAACAGTGCAGACTGGAATGGGGCCAACAGTGCGGACTGAATTGGGCCAAACAGTGCAGGCTGGAGTGGGCCCAATGGTGCAGGCTAGAGTGGGCCCAACGGTGCAGACTGGAGTGGGCCCAATGGTGCAGGCTAGTGTGGGCCCAACGGTGCAGACTGGAGTGGGCTCAACGGTGAGAACTGGAATGGGCCCAACAGTGAAGACTGGAGTGGGTTCAACAGTGTAGACTGGAGTGGGCCCAACAGTGCAGACTGGATGGGCCCAACAGTGTAGACTGGAGTGGGCCCAAAAGTGCAGACTGGAGTGGTCCAAACAGTGTCGACAGGAGTGGGCACAACAGTGTGGACTGGAGTGGGCCAAACAGTGCAGACGGGAGTGGGCCCAATGGTGCAGGCTGGAGAGGGCCCAACAGTGCAGACTGGCGTGGGCTCAACAATGTGGACTGGAGTGGTCCAAACAGTGCAGACTGGAGAGGGCCCAACTATGCAGACTGGAGTGGTCCAAACAGTGCAGACTGGAGTGGGCCCAACAGTGCGGACCGGAGTCGGCCAGACAGTGCAGACTGGAGTGGGCCCAACAGTGCGGACTCAAGTGGGCCCAACAGTGTAGACTGGAGTGGGCCCAACTGTGCGGACTGCAGTGGGCCAAACAGTGTAGACTGGAGTGGGCCCAACAGTGCCGACTGCAGTGGGCCAAAGAGTGCAGGTTGGAGTGGGCCCAACGGTGCAGAATGGAGTGGGCCCAACGGTGCAGAATGATAAGGGCTCAATAGTGTAGACTGGAGTGGGCCCAACGGTACGGACTGGAGTGGGCCCAATGGTACGGACTGGAGTGAGCCCAACGGTGCAGACTGCAGTGGGTTCAACAGTGCAGACAGGAGTGGGCCCAACGGTGTGGACTTGAGTGGGCCCAACAGTGCAGACTGGAGTGGGCCCAACAGTGCGGACTCAAGTGGGCCCAAAAGTGTAGACTGGAGTGGGCCCAACTGTGCGGACTGCAGTGGGCCAAACAGTGTAGACTGGAGTGGGCCCAACAGTGCCGACTGCAGTGGGCCAAACAGTGCAGACTGGAGTGGGCCCAATGGTGCAGGCTGGAGTGGGCCCAACGGTGCTGACTGGAATGGGCTCAACAGTGTGGACTGAAGTTGGCCCAACAGTGCAGACTGGAGTGGGCCCAACAGTGCAGTCTGGAGTGTGCCCAACAGTGCGGACTGGAGCGGGCCAAACAGTGCAGACTGGAGTGGGCCCATTGGTGCAGGTTGGAGTGGGCCCAACGGTGCAGAATGGAGTGGGCCCAACGGTGCAGACTGGAGTGGGCTCAACGGTACGGACAGTTGGGCCCACTCCAGTCTGCACCATTGGGCCCACTCCAGTCGTCAACAGTGTGGACTGAAGTTGTCCCAACAGTGCGGACTGGAGTGGGCCCAACAGTGCGGACTGAAGTGGGCCAAACAGTGCAGACTGGATTGGGCCCAATTGTGCAGG
The DNA here is from genome assembly GCF_037043375.1 of Chiloscyllium plagiosum. NCBI lineage: Eukaryota > Metazoa > Chordata > Chondrichthyes > Orectolobiformes > Hemiscylliidae > Chiloscyllium > Chiloscyllium plagiosum. Next base: position 145,527,592 of record NW_028270141.1, on the reverse strand, counting down.
CTGGAGTGGGCCCAACGGTGCAGACGGGCGTGGGCACAACAGTGTGGACTGGAGTGGGCCCAACGGTGCGGACTGCAGTGGGCCAAACAGTGTAGACTGGAGTGGGCCCAACAGTGCCGACTGCAGTGGGCAAAACAGTGCAGACTGGAGTGGGCCCAATGGTGCAGGCTGGAGTGGGCCCAACGGTGCAGACTGGAGTGGGCTCAACAGTGTGGACTGAAGTTGGCCCAGCAGTGCGGACTGGAGTGGGCCCAATGGTGTGGACTGGAGTATGCCCAACAGTGCGGACTGGAGTGGACCCAACGGTGCAGACAGGAGTGGGCACAATGGTGCGGACTGCAGTGGGCCCAACAGTGCAGACTGGAGTGGCTCAGCAGTGCAGACTGGAGTGGGCCCGACAGTGTGCACTGGAGTGCGCCCAACCGTGCAGACTTGAGTGGGCCCAGGAGTGCAGACTGGAATGGGCCGAATGGTTCAGACTGGAGTGAGCCCAGCAGTGCAGACTGGAGTGGGCTCAACAGTGTGGACTGAAGTTGGCCCAGCAGTGCGGACTGGAGTGGGCCCAATGGTGTGGACTGGAGTATGCCCAACAGTGCGGACTGGAGTGGACCCAACGGTGCAGACAGGAGTGGGCACAATGGTGCGGACTGCAGTGGGCCCAACAGTGCAGACTGGAGTGGCTCAGCAGTGCAGACTGGAGTGGGCCCGACAGTGTGCACTGGAGTGCGCCCAACCGTGCAGACTTGAGTGGGCCCAGGAGTGCAGACTGGAATGGGCCGAATGGTTCAGACTGGAGTGAGCCCAGCAGTGCAGACTGGAGTGGGCTCAACAGTGTGGACTGGAGTGGGCCCAACGATGCAGACTGGAGTGTGTTCAACAGTGCAGACTGGAGTGGGCCCAACAGTGTAGACTGGAGTAGGCCCAACAGTGCGGACTGGAGTGGGCCAAACAGTGCAGACGGGAGTGGGCCCAACGGTGCAGTCTGGAGTGGGACCAACAGTGCGGACTGGAGTGGGCCCAACAGTGTAGACTGGAGTAGGCCCAACAGTGTGACTGAAGTTGGCCCAACAGTGCAGACTGGAGTGGGCCCATTGGTGCAGTCTGGAATGGGTCCAACAGTGCGGACTGGAGCGGGCCAAACAGTGCAGACTGGAGTGGGCCCAATTGTGCGGGCGGGAGTGGGCTCAACAGTGTGGACTGGAGTGGGCCCAACGGTGCAGACTGGAGTGGGTTCAACAGTGCAGATTGGAGTGGGCCCAACAGTGTAGACTGGAGTGTGCACAACACTGCAGACTGGAGTGGGCCCAATGGTGCAGACTGGAGTGGGCCCAACGGTGCGGACTGGAGAGGGCTCAACAGTGCAGACTGGAGTGGGCCCAATGTTGCAGGCTGGAGTGGGCTCAACAGAGTGGACTGAAGTGGGCCCAACAGTGCAGACTGGAGTGGGCTCAATGGTGTGGACTGGAGTGAGCCCAACGGTGCAGACTGGAGTAGGTTCAACAGTGCAGACAGGAGTGGGCCCAACGGTGTGGACTTGAGTGGGCCCAACGGTGCGGACTGGAGTGGGCCCAACAGTGCAGACTGGAGTGGGCCCAACAGTGCGGACTCGAGTGGGCCCAACAGTGTAGACTGGAGTGGGCCCAACTGTGCGGACTGCAGTGGGCCAAACAGTGTAGACTGGAGTGGGCCCAACAGTGCCGACTGCAGTGGGCCAAACAGTGCCGACTGGAGTGGGCCCAACGGTGCAGACTGGAGTGGGCTCAACAGTGTGGACTGGAGTGGGCCCAACGGTGCAGGCTGGAGTGGGTTCAACAGTGCAGACTGGAGTGGGCCCAACAGTGCAGATTGGAGTGGGGTCAACAGTGTGGACTGTAGTGGGACCAACGGTACAGGCTGGAGTGGGCCCAGCAGTGCAGACTGGATTGGGCTCAACAGTGCAGACTGGAGTGGGCTCAACAGTGCAGACTGAAGTGGGCCCAACAGTGCAATCTGGAGTGGGCCCAACAGTGCGGACTGGAGTGGGCCCAACAGTGTAGACTGCAGTAGGCCCAACAGTGTGGACTGAAGTTGGCCCAACAGTGCAGACTGGAGTGGGCCCATTGGTGCAGTCTGGAGTGGGTCCAACAGTGCGGACTGGAGCGGGCCAAACAGTGCAGACTGGAGTGGGCCCAATTGTGCGGGCGGGAGTGGGCTCAACAGTGTGGACTGGAGTGGGCCCAACGGTGCAGACTGGAGTGGGTTCAGCAGTGCAGAGTGGAGTGGGCCCAACTGTGCGGACTGCAGTGGGCCAAACAGTGCAGACTGGAGTGGGCCCAACAGTGCAGACTGGAGTGGACCCAACAGTGCAGACTGGAGTGGGCCAAACAGTGCAGACTGGAGTGGGCTCAACGGTGAGTGCTGGATGGGGCCCAACGGTGCAGACTGGAGTGGGCCCAACGGTGCAGAATGGAGTGGGCCCAACGGAGCGGAATGGAGTGGGCCTATCAGTGCGGACTGGAGTGAGCCCAACGGTGCAGATGGAAGTCGGCCCAACAGTGCAGACTGGAGTGGGCCCAACAGTGCAGACTGGAGTGGTCCAAACAGTGTAGACTGGTGTGGGCCCAACAGTACGGACTGGAGTGGGCCCAACAGTGCAGACGAGAGTGGTCCAAACACTGTAGACTGGAGTCGGCCCAACAGTGCGGACTGGAGAGGGCCAAGCAGTGCAGACTGGAGTGGGCCCAATGGTGCAGGCTGGAGTTGGCCCAACGGTGCTGACTGGAGTGGGACAACGGTGCAGACTGGAGTGGGCCCAACGGTGCAGACTGGAGTGGGTTCAACATTGCAGACAGTCGTGGGACAAATGGTGCAGACTGGAGTGGGACTAACAATGCAGACTGGATTGGGCCCAACAGTGCAGACTGCAGTGGGCCTGACAGTGTGGACTGGAGTGCGCCCGATGGTGCAGAATGGAGTGGGCCCAATGATGCAGACTTGAGTGAGCCCAACAGTGTGAACTGGAGTGGGCCTGACAGTGTGGACTGGAGTGGGCCCAACGGTGTGGACTGGAGTGGGCCCAATGGTGGAGACTTAAGTGGGCCTGACAGTGTGGACTGGAGTGGTCCCAAAAGTGTGGACTGGAGTGCGCCCAACAGTGCAGACTGGAGTGGGCCCAACAGTGCAGACTGGAGATGGCCCAATGGTGCAGACTGGAGTGGGCCCAACAGTGCAGACTGGAGTGCGCCTAACAGTGAGGACTGGAGTGGACCCAACAGTGCAGACTGGAGTGGGCCCAACGGTGCAGACGGGAGTCGGCCCAACAGTGCGGACTGGAGTGGGCACAACAGTGCGGACTGGAGTGGGCCCAACGGTGCAGACTGGAGTGGGCACAACAGTGCGGACTGGAGTGGGCCCAACAGTGCAGACTGGAGTGGGCGCAACGGTGCAGACTGGATTGGGCCCAACAGTGCGGACTGGAGTGGGCCCAACAGTGCAGACTGGAGTGGGCGCAATGGTGTGGTCTGGTGTAGTCCCAACAGTGCGGACTGGAGTGGACCCAATGGTCAGACTGGAGTGTGCCCAATGGTGCAGACAGGAGTGGGCCCAACAGTGCACACTGGAGTGGGCTCAACAGTGTGGACTGGAGTGAGCCCAACAGTGCAGACTGGAGTGAGCACAACAGTGCAGACTGGAGTGGGCACAACAGTGCGGACTGGTGTGGGCCCAACAGTGCGGACTGGAGTGGGCCCAACAGTGCGGACTGGAGTGAGCCCAACGGTGCAGACGGAATTCGGCCCAACAGTGCAGACTGGAGTGGGCCCAACAGTGCAGACTGGAGTGGGCCCAACAGTGTGGACTGGAGTGGGCCAAACAGTGCAGACTGGAGTGGGCCCAATGTTGCAGACTGGAGTGGGCCCAACAGTGCAGACTGGAGTGGGCTCAACAGTGTGGACTGGAGTGGGCCCAACAGTGCAGACTGGAGTGGGCCCGACAGTGTGAACTGGAGTGGGCCCAACGGTGCAGACTGGAGTGTGCCCAACAGTGCAGACTGCAGTGGGCCCAACGGTGCAGACTGGAGTAGGCCCAATCGTGCAGACTGGAGTCGGCCCAATGGTGCAGGCTGGAGTGGGCCCAACGTTGCAGACTGGTGTGGGCCAAACAGTGTGGACTGGAGTGGGCTCAATGGTGCAGACTGGAGTGGGCCCAACGGTGCGGACTGGAGTGGGCCCAACAGTGCAGACTGGAGTGGGCTCAACAGTGCAGACTGGAGTGGGCCCGACAGTGTGGACTGGAGTGCGCCCAACCGTGCAGACTGGAGTGGGCCCAGTAGTGCAGACTGGAATGGGCCGAATGGTGCAAACTGGAGTGAGCCCAGCAGTGCAGACTGGAGTGGGCTCAACAGTGTGGACTGGAGTGGGCCCAACGGTGCAGACTGGAGTGGGTTCAACAGTGCAGACTGGAGTGGGCCCAACAGTGAGGACTGGAGTTTGCCCAATGGTGCGGACTGCAGTGGGCCCAACAGTGCAGACTGGAGTGGGCCCAACAATGCTGACGGGAGTCGGCCTAACATGGCAGACTGGAGTGGTCCCAAAAGTGCAGACGGGAGTCGGCCCAACAGTGCAGACTGGAGTGGGCCCAGCAGTGCAGACTGGAGTGGGCCCAATGGTGTGGACTGGAGTATGCCCAACAGTGCGGACTGGAGTGGACCCAACGGTGCAGACAGGAGTGGGCACAATGGTGCGGACTGCAGTGGGCCCAACAGTGCAGACTGGAGTGGCTCAGCAGTGCAGACTGGAGTGGGCCCGACAGTGTGCACTGGAGTGCGCCCAACCGTGCAGACTTGAGTGGGCCCAGGAGTGCAGACTGGAATGGGCCGAATGGTTCAGACTGGAGTGAGCCCAGCAGTGCAGACTGGAGTGGGCTCAACAGTGTGGACTGGAGTGGGCCCAACGATGCAGACTGGAGTGTGTTCAACAGTGCAGACTGGAGTGGGCCCAACAGTGAGGACTGGAGTTTGCCCAATGGTGCGGACTGGAGTGGGCCCAACAGTGCAGACTGGAGTGGGCCCAACAATGCTGACGGGAGTCGGCCTAACATTGCAGACTGGAGTGGTCCCAAAAGTGCAGACGGGAGTCGGCCCAACAGTGAAGAATGGAGTGGGCCCAACCGTGCGGACTGGAGTGGGCCCAATGGTGTGGACTGGAGTATGCCCAACAGTGCGGACTGGAGTGGGCCCAATGGTGCAGACTGGAGTATGCCCAACAGTGCGGACAGGAGTGGACCCAACGGTGCAGACTGGAGTGGACCCAACGGTGCAGACTGGAGTGGGCCCAACGGTGCAGACTGGAGTCGGCCCAATGGTGCAGACTGATGTGGGCCCAACAGTGCGGACTGATGTGGGCCCAACAGTGCGGACTCGAGTGGGCCCAACAGTGCAGACTGGAGTGGGCCCAATGTTGCAGACTGGAGTGGGCCCAGCAGTGCAGACTGGAGTGGGCCCAACAGTGCGGATTCGAGTGGGCCCAACAGTGCAGACTGGAGAGGTCTTAACGGTGTGGACTGGAGTGGGCTCAACAGTGCAGACTGGAGTGGGCCCTATGGTTCCGACTGGAGTGGGCCCAACAGTGCGGACTGGAGTCGGCCCAACAGTGTAGACTGGAGTGCGCCCAACGGTGCAGACTGTCGTGGGCCCAACAGTGCGGACTGGAGTGGGCCCAACGGTGCAGACTGGAGTGGGCCCCCAGTGCAGAATGGAGTCGGCCCAACAATGCAGACTGGAGGGGTTCAACAGTGCAGACTGGATTGGGCCCAACGGTGCAGACTGGAGTGGGTTCAACATTGCAGACAGTCGTGGGACAAATGGTGCAGACTGGAGTGGGCTCAACAGTGTCAACTGGACTGGGCCCAACAGTGCAGACTGGAGTGGGCCTGACAGCGTGGACTGGAGTGCGCCCAACGGTGCAGAATGGAGTGGGCCCAATGATGCAGACTGGAGTGAGCCCAAGAGTGCGAACTGGAGTGGGCCTGACAGTGTGGACTGGAGTGAGCCTGACAGTGTGGACTGGAGTGGGCCCAACGGTGTGGACTGGAGTGGGCCCAACGGTGGAGACTTGAGTGGGCCTGACAGTGTGGACTGGAGTGGTCCCAAAAGTGTGGACTGGAGTGCGCCCAACAGTGCAGACTGGAGTGGGCCCAAGTGCAGACTGGAGTAGGCCCAACAGTGCAGACTGGAGTGGGCCCAACGGTGCAGACTGGAGTGGGCCCAACAGTGCAGACTGGAGTGCGCCTAACAGTGAGGACTGGAGTGGACCCAACAGTGCAGACTGGAGTGGGCCCAACGGGGCAGACGGGAGTCGGCCCAACAGTGCAGACTGAAGTGGGCCCAACAGTGCGGACTGGAGTGAGCCCAACGGTGCAGACTGGAGTGGGCCCAACAGTGCGGACTGGAGTGGGCCCGACAGTGCAGACTGGAGTGGGCGCAATGGTGTGGTCTGGTGTAGTCCCAACAGTGCGGACTGGAGTGGACCCAATGGTCAGACGGAGTGTGCCCAATGGTGCAGACAGGAGTGGGCCCAACAGTGCAGACTGGAGTCCGCCCAACGGTGCAGACTCGAGTGGGCCCAAAGGTGCTGACTGGAGTGGGCCCAATGGCGTAGACTGGAGTGGGCCCAAAAGTGCACACTGGAGTGGGCTCAACAGTGTGGACTGGAGTGGGCCCAACAGTGCAGACTGGAGTGAGCACAGCAGTGCAGACTGGAGTGGGCCCAACAGTGCTCACTGGTGTGGGCCCAATGGTGCGGACTGGAGTGGGCCCAACAGTGCGGACTGGAGTGGGCCCAACAATGCAGACTGGAGTGGGCCCAACAGTGTGGACTGGAGTGGGCCAAACAGTGCAGACTGGAGTGGGCCCAATGTTGCAGACTGGAGTGGGCCCAACAGTGCAGACTGGAGTGGGCTCAACAGTGTGGACTGGAGTGGGCCCAACAGTGCAGACTGGAGTGGGCCCGACAGTGTGAACTGGAGTGGGCCCAACGGTGCAGACTGGAGTAGGCCCAATCGTGCAGACTGCAGTCGGCCCAATGGTGCAGGCTGGAGTGGGCCCAACGTTGCAGATTGGAGTGGGCCAAACAGTGCAGACTGGACTCGGCCCAATGGTGCAGGCTGGAGTGGGCCCAATGGTTCAGACTGGAGTGGGCCCAACGGTGCGGACTGGAGTGGGCCCAACGGTGCGGACTGGAGTGGGCCCAACAGTGCAGACTGGAGTGGGCTCAACAGTGCAGACTTGAGTGGGCCCAGTAGTGCAGACTGGAATGGGCCGAATGGTTCAGACTGGAGTGAGCCCAGCAGTGCAGACTGGAGTGGGCTCAACAGTGTGGACTGGAGTGGGCCCAACGGTGCAGACTGGAGTGGGTTCAACATTGCAGACTGGAGTGGGCCCAACAGTGAGGACTGGAGTTTGCCCAATGGTGCGGACTGGAGTGGGCCCAACAGTGCAGACTGGAGTGGGCCCAACAATGCTGACGGGAGTCGGCCTAACATTGCAGACTGGAGTGAGCCCAGCAGTGCAGACTGGAGTGGGCTCAACAGTGTGGACTGGTGTGGGCCCAACAGTGCGGACTGGAGTGGGCCCAACAGTGCAGACTGGAGTGGGCCCAATGTTGCAGACTGGAGTGGGCCCAGCAGTGCAGACTGGAGTGGGCCCAACAGTGCGGATTCGAGTGGGCCCAACAGTGCAGACTGGAGTGGTCTTAACGGCGTGGACTGGAGTGGGCTCAACAGTGCAGACTGGAGTGGGCCCAATGTTGCAGACTGGAGTGGGCCCAACTGTGCGGACTGGAGTCGGCCCAACAGTGTAGACTGGAGTGCGCCCAACGGTGCAGACTGGAGTGGGCCCAACAGTGCCGAATGGAGTCGGCCCAACAATGCAGACTGGATGTGTTCAACAGTGCAGACTGGAGTGGGCCCAACAGTGCAGACTGGAGTAGGCCCGACAGTGTGGACTGGAGTGCGCCAAACGGTGCGGACTCGAGTGGGCCCAAAGGTGCAGACTGGAGTAGGCCCAATGGTGCAGACTGGAGTGGGCCCAACAGTGCAGACTGGAGTGGGCCAAACAGTGCAGACTGGAGTCGGCCCAATGGTGCAGACTGGAGTGGGCTAAACAATGTGGACTGGAGTGGGCCCAATGGTGCAGACTGGAGTGGGCCAAACAGTGCAGACTGGAGTCGGCCCAATGGTGCAGACTGGAGTGGGCTAAACAATGTGGACTGGAGTGGGCCCAATGGTGCGGACTGGAGTGGGCCCAACAGTGCAGACTGGAGTGGGCTCAACAGTGCAGACTGGAGTGGGCCCGACAGTATGGACTGGAGTGCGCCCAAACGTGCAGACTTGAGTGGGCCCAGTAGTGCAGACTGGAATGGGCCGAATGGTGCAGACTGGAGTGAGCCCAGCATTGCAGACTGGAGTGGGCTAAACAGTGTGAACTGGAGTGGGCCCAATGGTGCAGACTGGAGTGGGTTTAACAGTGTGTACTGGAGTGGGCCCAACAGTGAGGACTGGAGTTTGCCCAATGGTGCGGACTGCAGTGGGCCCAACAGTGCAGACTGGAGTGGGCCCAACAATGCTGACGGGAGTCGGCCTAACATTACAGACTGGAGTGGTCCCAAAAATGCAGACGGGAGTCGGCCCAAAAGTGCAGACGGGAGTCGGCCCAACAGTGCAGACTGGAGTGGGCCCAACAGTGCGGACTGGAGTGGGCCCAATGGTGTGGACTGGAGTATGCCCAACAATGCAGACTGGAGTGGGCTCAACGGTGCAGACTGGAGTCGGCCCAATGGTGCGGACTGGAGTGGGCCCAACAGTGCAGACTGGAGTGGGCTCAACAGTGCAGACTGGAGTGGGCCCGACAGTGTGCACTGGAGTGCGCCCAACCGTGCAGACTTGAGTGGGCCCAGTAGTGCAGACTGGAATGGGCCGAATGGTGCAGACTGGAGTGGGCCCAACAGTGCAGACTGGAGTGGGCTCAACAGTGCAGACTGGAGTGGGCCCGACAGTGTGGACTGGAGTGCGCCCAACAGTGCAGACTGGAGTGGGCCCAACGGTGCGGACTGGAGGGGGCACAACGGTGCAGACAGGAGTCGGCCCAATGGTGCAGACTGGAGTGGACCCAACAGTGCAGACTGGAGTGGGCTCAACAGTCCAGACTGGAGTGGGCCCGACAGTGTGGACTGGAGTGGACCCAACGGTGCAGACTGGAGTGGAGCGAACGGTGCGGACTGGTGTGGGCCCAACGGTGCAGACTGGAGTCGGCCCAATGGTGCAGACTGGAGTGGGCTAAACAATGTGGATGGAGTGGGCCCAATGGTGCAGACTGGAGTGGGCCCAACGGTGCGGACTGGAGTGGGCCCAACAGTGCAGACTTGAGTGGGCCCAGTAGAGCAGACTGGAATGGGCTGAATGGTGCAGACTGGAGTGGGCCCAACAGTGCAGACTGGCGTGGGCTCAACAGTGCAGACTTGAGTGGGCCCGACAGTGTGGACTGGAGTGCGCCCAACAGTGCGGACTGGAGTGGTCCCAACAGTGCAGACTGGAGTGGGCTCAACAGTGCAGACTGGAGTGGGCCCGACAGTGTGGACTGGAGTATGCCCAACAGTGCGGACTGGAGTGGGCCGAACGGTGCGGACTGGAGTGGGCCCAACAGTGCAGACTGGAGTGGACCGAACGGTGCGGACTGGTGTGGGCCCAACGGTGCAGACTGGAGTCGGCCCAATGGTGCAGACTGAGTGGGCCCAACAGTGCAGACTGGAGTGGGCCCAACAGTGTAGACTGGAGTGGGCCCAACTGTGCGGACTGCAGTGGGCCAAACAGTGTAGACTGGAGTGGGCCCAACAGTGCCGACTGCAGTGGGCCAAACAGTGCAGACTGGAGTGGGCCCAATGGTGCAGGCTGGAGTGGGCCCAACGGTGCTGACTGGAATGGGCTCAACAGTGTGGACTGAAGTTGGCCCAACAGTGCAGACTGGAGTGGGCCCAACAGTGCAGTCTGGAGTGTGCCCAACAGTGCGGACTGGAGCGGGCCAAACAGTGCAGACTGGAGTGGGCCCATTGGTGCAGGTTGGAGTGGGCCCAACGGTGCAGAATGGAGTGGGCCCAACTGTGCAGACTGGAGTGGGCTCAACGGTACGGACAGTTGGGCCCACTCCAGTCTGCACCATTGGGCCCACTCCAGTCGTCAACAGTGTGGACTGAAGTTGTCCCAACAGTGCGGACTGGAGTGGGCCCAACAGTGCGGACTGAAGTGGGCCAAACAGAGCAGACTGGAGTGGGCCCAATTGTGCGGGCTGGAGTGGGCCCAACGGTGCAGACTGGCGTGGGCACAACAGTGTGGACTGGAGTGGGCCCAACGGTGCGGACTGCAGTGGGCCAAACAGTGTAGACTGGAGTGGGCCCAACAGTGCCGACTGCAGTGGGCAAAACAGTGCAGACTGGAGTGGGCCCAATGGTGCAGGCTGGAGTGGGCCCAACGGTGCAGACTGGATGGGCTCAACAGTGTGGACTGAAGTTGGCCCAACAGTGCAGACTGGAGTGGGCCCATTGGTGCCGTCTGGAGTGTGCCCAACAGTGCGGACTGGAGTGGGCCCAACAGTGTAGACTGGAGTAGGCCCAACAGTGCGGACTGGAGTGGGCCAAACAGTGCAGACGGGAGTGGGCCCAACGGTGCAGTCTGGAGTGGGACCAACAGTGCGGACTGGAGTGGGCCCAACAGTGTAGACTGGAGTAGGCCCAACAGTGCGACTGAAGTTGGCCCAACAGTGCAGACTGGAGTGGGCCCATTGGTGCCGTCTGGAGTGTGCCCAACAGTGCGGACTGGAGTGGGCCCAACAGTGTAGACTGGAGTAGGCCCAACAGTGCGGACTGGAGTGGGCCAAACAGTGCAGACGGGAGTGGGCCCAACGGTGCAGTCTGGAGTGGGACCAACAGTGCGGACTGGAGTGGGCCCAACAGTGTAGACTGGAGTAGGCCCAACAGTGCGACTGAAGTGGGCCCAACTGTGCAGACTGGAGTGGGCTCAACGGTACGGACAGTTGGGCCCACTCCAGTCTGCACCATTGGGCCCACTCCAGTCGTCAACAGTGTGGACTGAAGTTGTCCCAACAGTGCGGACTGGAGTGGGCCCAACAGTGCGGACTGAAGTGGGCCAAACAGAGCAGACTGGAGTGGGCCCAATTGTGCGGGCTGGAATGGGCCCAACGGTGCAGACTGGCGTGGGCACAACAGTGTGGACTGGAGTGGGCCCAACGGTGCGGACTGCAGTGGGCCAAACAGTGTAGACTGGAGTGGGCCCAACAGTGCCGACTGCAGTGGGCAAAACAGTGCAGACTGGAGTGGGCCCAATGGTGCAGGCTGGAGTGGGCCCAACGGTGCAGACTGGAGTGGGCTCAACAGTGTGGACTGAAGTTGGCCCAACAGTGCAGACTGGAGAGGGCCCATTGGTGCCGTCTGGAGTGTGCCCAACAGTGCGGACTGGAGTGGGCCCAACAGTGTAGACTGGAGTAGGCCCAACAGTGCGAACTAGAGTGGGCCAAACAGTGCAGACGGGAGTGGGCCCAACGGTGCAGTTTGGAGTGGGACCAACAGTGCGGACTGGAGTGGGCCCAACAGTGTAGACTGGAGTAGGCCCAACAGTGCGTCTGAAGTTGGCCCAACAGTGCAGACTGGAGTGGGCCCATTGGTGCAGTCTGGAATGGGTCCAACAGTGCGGACTGGAGCGGGCCAAACAGTGCAGACTGGAGTGGGCCCAATTGTGCGGGCGGGAGTGGGCTCAACAGTGTGGACTGGAGTGGGCCCAACGGTGCAGACTGGAGTGGGTTCAACAGTGCAGATTGGAGTGCGCCCAACAGTGTAGACTGGAGTGTGCACAACACTGCAGACTGGAGTGGGCCCAATGGTGCAGACTGGAGTGGGCCCAACGGTGCGGACTGGAGTGGGCCCAACGGTGCGGACTGGAGTGGGCTCAACAGTGCAGACTGGAGTGGGCCCAATGTTGCAGGCTGGAGTGGGCTCAACAGAGTGGACTGAAGTGGGCCCAACAGTGCAGACTGGAGTGGGCCCAATGTTGCAGGCTGGAGTGGGCTCAACAGAGTGGACTGAAGTGGGCCCAACAGTGCAGACTGGAGTGGGCTCAATGGTGTGGACTGGAGTGAGCCCAACGGTGCAGACTGGAGTGGGTTCAACAGTGCAGACAGGAGTGGGCCCAACGGTGTGGACTTGAGTGGGCCCAACAGTGCAGACTGGAGTGGGCCCAACAGTGCAGACTGGAGTGGGCCCAACAGTGCGGACTCGAGTGGGCCCAACAGTGTAGACTGGAGTGGGTTCAACAGTGCAGAGTGGAGTGGGCCCAACAGTGTAGACTGGAGTGGGCCCAACTGTGCGGACTGCAGTGGGCCAAACAGTGCAGACTGGAGTGGGCCCAACAGTGCAGACTGGAGTGGACCCAACAGTGCAGACTGGAGTGGGCCAAACAGTGCAGACTGGAGTGGGCTCAACGGTGAGTGCTGGATGGGGCCCAACGGTGCAGACTGGAGTGGGCCCAATGGTGCAGAATGGAGTGGGCCCAACGGAGCGGAATGGAGTGGGCCTATCAGTGCGGACTGGAGTGAGCCCAACGGTGCAGACGGAAGTCGGCCCAACAGTGCAGACTGGAGTGGGCCCAACAGTGCAGACTGGAGTGGTCCAAACAGTGTAGACTGGAGTGGGCCCAACAGTACGGACTGGAGTGGGCCCAACAGTGCGGACTGGAGTGGGCCCAACGGTGCAGACTGGAGTGGGTTCAACAGTGCAGAGTGGAGTGGGCCCAACAGTGTAGACTGGAGTGGGCCCAACTGTGCGGACTGCAGTGGGCCAAACAGTGCAGACTGGAGTGGGCCCAACAGTGCAGACTGGAGTGGACCCAACAGTGCAGACTGGAGTGGGCCAAACAGTGCAGACTGGAGTGGGCTCAACGGTGAGTGCTGGATGGGGCCCAACGGTGCAGACTGGAGTGGGCCCAATGGTGCAGAATGGAGTGGGCCCAACGGAGCGGAATGGAGTGGGCCTATCAGTGCGGACTGGAGTGAGCCCAACGGTGCAGACGGAAGTCGGCCCAACAGTGCAGACTGGAGTGGGCCCAACAGTGCAGACTGGAGTGGTCCAAACAGTGTAGACTGGAGTGGGCCCAACAGTACGGACTGGAGTGGGCCCAACAGTGCAGACTGGAGTGGTCCAAACAGTGTAGACTGGAGTGGGCCCAACAGTACGGACTGGAGTGGTCCCAACAGTGCAGACTGGAGTGGGCTCAACAGTGCAGACTGGAGTGGGCCCGACAGTGTGGACTGGAGTGGAGTATGCCCAACAGTGCGGACTGGAGTGGGCCGAACGGTGCGGACTGGAGTGGGCCCAACAGTGCAGACTGGAGTGGACCGAACGGTGCGGACTGGTGTGGGCCCAACGGTGCAGACTGGAGTCGGCCCAATGGTGCAGACTGAGTGGGCCCAACAGTGCAGACTGGAGTGGGCTCAACAGTGCAGACTGGAGTGGGCCCGACACTGTGGACTGGAGTGCGCCCAACCGTGCAGACTTGAGTGGGCCCAGTAGTGCAGACTGGAATGGGCCGAATGGTGCAGACTGGAGTGGGCTCAACAGTGTAGACTGGAGTGGGCCCAACGGTGAGACTGGAGTGGGTTCAACAGTGCAGACTGGAGTGGGCCCAACAGTGAGGACTGAAGGTTGCCCAATGGTGCGGACTGGAGTGGGCCCAACAGTGCAGACTGGAGTGGGCCCAACAATGCTGACGGGAGTCGGCCTAACATTGCAGACTGGAGTGAGCCCAGCAGTGCAGTGTGGACTGGAGTATGCCCAACAGTGCGGACTGGATTGGGCCGAACGGTGCGGACTGGAGTGAGCCCAGCAGTGCAGACTGGAGTGGGCTCAACAGTGTGAACTGGAGTGGGCCCAATGGTGCAGACTGGAGTGGGTTTAACAGTGCGTACTGGAGTGGGCCCAACAGTGAGGACTGGAGTTTGCCCAATGGTGCGGACTGCAGTGGGCCCAACAGTGCAGACTGGAGTGGGCCCAACAATGCTGACGGGAGTCGGCCTAACATTACAGACTGGAGTGGTCCCAAAAGTGCAGACGGGAGTCGGCCCAACAGTGCAGACTGGAGTGGGCCCAACAGTGCGGACTGGAGTGGGCCCAATGGTGTGGACTGGAGTATGCCCAACAATGCAGACTGGAGTGGGCCCAACGGTGCAGACTGGAGTCGGCCCAATGGTGCAGACTGGAGTGGGCCCAACAGTGCAGTCTGGAGTGGGCTCAACAGTGCAGACTGGAGTGGGCCCGACAGTGTGCACTGGAGTGCGCCCAACCGTGCAGACTTGAGTGGGCCCAGTAGTGCAGACTGGAATGGGCCAAATGGTGCAGACTGGAGTGGGCCCAACAGTGCAGACTGGAGTGGGCTCAACAGTGCAGACTGGAGTGGGCCCGACAGTGTGGACTGGAGTGCGCCCAACAGTGCGGACTGGAGTGGTCCCAACGGTGCAGACTGGAGTGGGCCCAACGGTGCGGACTGGAGGGGGCACAACGGTGCAGACTGGAGTCGGCCCAATGGTGCAGACTGGAGTGGGCCCGACAGTGTGGACTGGAGTATGCCCAACAGTGCGGACTGGAGTGGACCCAACGGTGCTGACTGGAGTGGAGCGAACGGTGCGGACTGGTGTGGGCCCAACGGTGCAGACTGGAGTCGGCCCAATGGTGCAGACTGGAGTGGGCCCAACAGTGCAGACTGGAGTGGGCTCAACAGTGCAGACTGGAGTGGGCCCGACACTGTGGACTGGAGAGCGCCCAACCGTGCAGACTTGAGTGGGCCCAACAGTGCAGACTGGAGTGGGCTCAACAGTGCAGACTGGAGTGGTCCCGACACTGTGGACTGAAGTGCGCGCAACCGTGCAGACTTGAGTGGGCCCAGTAGAGCAGACTGGAATGGGCCGAATGGTGCAGACTGGAGTGGGCCCAACAGTGCAGACTGGCGTGGGCTCAACAGTGCAGACTGGAGTGGGCCCGACAGTGTGGACTGGAGTGCGCCCAACAGTGCGGACTGGAGTGGTCCCAACAGTGCAGACTGGAGTGGGCTCAACAGTGCAGACTGGAGTGGGCCCGACAGTGTGGACTGGAGTATGCCCAACAGTGCGGACTGGAGTGGGCCGAACGGTGCGGACTGGAGTGGGCCCAACAGTGCAGACTGGAGTGGACCGAACGGTGCGGACTGGTGTGGGCCCAACGGTGCAGACTGGAGTCGGCCCAATGGTGCAGACTGAGTGGGCCCGACAGTGCAGACTGGAGTGGGCTCAACAGTGCAGACTGGAGTGGGCCCGACACTGTGGACTGGAGTGCGCCCAACCGTGCAGACTTGAGTGGGCCCAGTAGTGCAGACTGGAATGGGCCGAATGGTGCAGACTGGAGTGAGCCCAGCAGTGCAGACTGGAGTGGGCTCAACAGTGTAAACTGGAGTGGGTCCAAGGGTGAGACTGGAGTGGGTTCAACAGTGCAGACTGGAGTGGGCCCAACAGTGAGGACTGAAGTTTGCCCAATGGTGCGGACTGGAGTGGGCCCAACAGTGCAGACTGGAGTGGGCCCAACAATGCTGACGGGAGTCGGCCTAACATTGCAGACTGGAGTGGTCCCAAAAGTGCAGACGGGAGTCGGCCCAACAATGCAGACTGGAGTGTGCCCAACAGTGCGGACTGGAGTGGGCCCAATGGTGTGGACTGGAGTATGCCCAACAGAGTGGACTGGAGTGGACCCAACGGTGCAGACTGGAGTGGGCCCAACGGTGCAGACTGGAGTGGGCCCAATGGTGCAGACTGGAGTCGGCCCAATGGTGCAGACTGGTGTGGGCCCAACAGTGCGGACTCGAGTGGGCCCAACAGTGCAGACTGGAGTGGGCCCAATGTTGCAGACTGGAGTGGGCCCAGCAGTGCAGACTGGAGTGGGCCCAACAGTGCGGATTCGAGTGGGCCCAACAGTGCAGACTGGAGTGGTCTTAACGGTGTGGACTGGAGTGGGCTCAACAGTGCAGACTGGAGTGGGCCCAATGGTTCAGACTGGAGTGGACCCAACAGTGCGGACTGGAGTCTGCCCAACAGTGTAGACTGGAGTGGGCCCAACAGTGCGGATTCGAGTGGGCCCAACAGTGCAGACTGGAGTGGTCTTAACGGTGTGGACTGGAGTGGGCTCAACAGTGCAGACTGGAGTGGGCCCAATGGTTCAGACTGGAGTGGACCCAACAGTGCGGACTGGAGTCGGCCCAACAGTGTAGACTGGAGTGCGCCCAATGGTGCCGACTGGAGTGGGCCCAACAGTGCGGACTGGAGTGGGCCCAACGGTGCAGACTGGAGTGAGCCCAACAGTGCGGAATGGAGTCGGCCCAACAATGCAGACTGGAGGGGTTCAACAGTGCAGACTGGAGTGGGCCCAACAGTGCAGACTGGAGTGGGCCCGACAGTGTGGACTGGAGTGCGCCAAACGGTGCGGACTCGAGTGGGCCCAAAGGTGCAGACTGGAGTAGGCCCAATGGTGCAGACTGGAGTGGGCCCAAAAGTGCAGACTGGAGTGGGCCAAACAGTGCAGACTGGAGTGGGCTCAACAGTGTGGACTGGAGTGAGCACAACAGTGCAGAATGGAGTGGGCCCAACAGTGCGGAATGGAGTGGGCCTATCAGTGCGGACTGGAGTGAGCCCAACGGTGCAGACGGAAGTGGCCCAACAGTGCAGACTGGAGTGGGCCCAACAGTGCAGTCTAGAGTGGTCCAAGCTGTGTAGACTGGAGTGTGCCCAACAGTGCAGGCTGGAGTTGGCCCAATGGTGCAGGCTGGAGTGGGTCCAACGATGCTGACTGGAGTGGGCCCAACGGTGCAGACTGGAGTGGGTTCAACATTGCAGACAGTCGTGGGCCAAATGGTGCAGACTCAAGTGGGACCAACAATGCAGACTGGATTGGGCCCAACAGTGCAGACTGCAGTGGGCCTGACAGTATGGACTGGAGTGCACCCAACGGTGCAGAATGGAGTGGGCCCAATGATGCAGACTGGAGTGATCCCAACAGTGCGAACTGGAGTGGGCCTGACAGTATGGACTGGAGTGGGCCCAACGGTGTGGACTGGAGTGGGCCCAACGATGCGGACTGGAGTGGGCACAACAGTGCGGACTGGAGTGGACCCAACAGTGCGGACTGGAGTGGGCCCAACTGTGCAAACTGGAGTGGGCCCAACAGTGCGGACTGGAGTGGGCCCAATGGTCTGGTCTGGTGTAGTCCCAACAGTGCGGACTGAAGTGGACCCAATGGTCAGACTGGAGTGGGCCCAATGGTGCAGACAGGAGTGGGCCCAACAGTGCAGACTGGAGTCCGCCCAACGGTGCGGACTCGAGTGGGCCCAATGGTGCTGACTGGAGTGGGCCCAATGGTGCAGACTGGAGTGGGCCCAATGGTGCAGACTGGAGTGGGCCCAACAGTGCAGACTCGAGTGGGCCCAACAGTGCAGACTGGAGTGGGCCCAATGTTGCAGACTGGAGTGGGCCCAACAGTGCGGATTCGAGTGGGCCCAACAGTGCAGACTGGAGTGGTCTTAACGGCGTGGACTGGAGTGGGCTCAACAGTGCAGACTGGAGTGGGCCCAATGGTTCAGACTGGAGTGGGCCCAACAGTGCGGAATGGAGTCGGCCCAACAGTGCAGACTGGAGTGGGCCCAACGGTGCAGACTGGAGTAGGCCCGACAGTGTAGACTGGAGTGCGCCAAACGGTGCGGACTCGAGAGGGCCCAATGGTGCAGACTGGAGTGGGCCCAACAGTGCAGACTGGAGTGGGCCAAACAGTGCAGGCTGGAGTGGGCCCAAAGGTACAGACTGGAGTGGGCTAAACAATGTGGACTGGAGTGCGCCCAATGGTGCGGACTGGAGTGGGCCCAACGGTGCGGACTGGAGTGGGCCCTACAGTGCAGACTGGAGTGGGCTCAACAGTGCAGACTGGAGTGGGCCCGACAGTGTGGACTGGAGTGCGCTCAACCGTGCAGACTTGAGTGGGCCCAGTAGTGCAGACTGGAATGGGCCGAATGGTGCAGACTGGAGTGAGCCCAGCAGTGCAGACTGGAGTGGGCTCAAGAGTGTGAACTGGAGTGGGCACAACAGTGCGGACTGGAGTGGACCCAACAGTGCGGACTGGAGTGGGCCCAACTGTGCAGACTGGAGTGGGCCCAACAGTGCGGACTGGAGTGGGCCCACTGGTGTGGTCTGGTGTAGTCCCAACAGTGCGGACTGGAGTGGACCCAATGGTCAGACTGGAGTGGGCCCAATGGTGCAGACAGGAGTGGGCCCAACAGTGCAGACTGGAGTCCGCCCAACGGTGCGGACTCGAGTGGGCCCAATGGTGCTGACTGGAGTGGGCCCAATGGTGCAGACTGGAGTGGGCCCAATGGTGCAGACTGGAGTGGGCCCAATGGTGCAGACTGGAGTGGGCCCAACAGTGCAGACTCGAGTGGGCCCAACAGTGCAGACTGGAGTGGGCCCAATGTTACAGACTGGAGTGGGCCCAACAGTGCGGATTCGAGTGGGCCCAACAGTGCAGACTGGAGTGGTCTTAACGGCGTGGACTGCAGTGGGCTCAACAGTGCAGACTGGAGTGGGCCCAATGGTTCAGACTGGAGTGGGCCCAACAGTGCGGACTGGAGTCGGCCCAACAGTGTAGACTGGAGTGCGCCCAACGGTGCAGACTGGAGTGGGCCCAACGGTGCAGACTGGAGTAAGCCCGACAGTGTAGACTGGAGTGCGCCAAACGGTGCGGACTCGAGAGGGCCCAATGGTGCAGACTGGAGTGGGCCCAACAGTGCAGACTGGAGTGGGCCAAACAGTGCAGACTGGAGTCGGCCCAATGTTGCAGGCTGGAGTGGGCCCAAAGGTACAGACTGGAGTGGGCTAAACAATGTGGACTGGAGTGCGCCCAATGGTGCGGACTGGAGTGGGCCCAACGGTGCGGACTGGAGTGGGCCCTACAGTGCAGACTGGAGTGGGCTCAACAGTGCAGACTGGAGTGGGCCCGACAGTGTGGACTGGAGTGCGCTCAACCGTGCAGACTTGAGTGGGCCCAGTAGTGCAGACTGGAATGGGCCGAATGGTGCAGACTGTAGTGAGCCCCGCAGTGCAGACTGGAGTGGGCTCAAGAGTGTGAACTGGAGTGGGCCCAATGGTGCAGACTGGAGTGGGTTTAACAGTGCGTACTGGAGTGGGCCCAACAGTGAGGACTGGAGTTTGCCCAATGGTGCGGACTGGAGTGGGCCCAACAGTGCAGACTGGAGTGGGCCCAACAATGCTGACGGGAGTCGGCCTAACATTACAGACTGGAGTGGTACCAAAAGTGCAGACGGGAGTCGGCCCAACAGTGCAGACTGGAGTGGGCCCAACAGTGCGGACTGGAGTGGGCCCAATGGTGTGGACTGGAGTATGCCCAACAGTGCGGACTGGAGTGGACCCAACGGTGCAGACTGGAGTGGGCCCAACGGTGTAGACTGGAGTCGGCCCAATGCTGCAGACTGGTGTGGGCCCAACAGTGCAGACTCGAGTGGGCCGAACAGTGCAGACTGGAGTGGGCCCAACAGTGCAGTCTGGAGTGGGCCAAGAAGTGCAGACTGGAGTGGGCCCAACAGTGCGGATTCGAGTGGGCCCAACAGTGCTGACTGGAGTGGTCTTAACGGTGTGGACTGGAGTGGGCTAAACAGTGCAGACTGGAGTGGGCCCAATGGTTCAGACTGGAGTGGGCCCAACAGTGCGGACTGGAGTCGGCCCAACAGTGTAGACTGGAGTGCGCCCAACGGTGCCAACTGGAGTGGGCCCAACGGTGCGGACTGGAGTGGGCACAACGGTGCAGACTGGAGTCGGCCCAATGCTGCAGACTGGTGTGGGCCCAACATTGCAGACTCGAGTGGGCCGAACAGTGCAGACTGGAGTGGGCCCAATGTTGCAGACTGGAGTGGGCCAAGAAGTGCAGACTGGAGTGGGCCCAACAGTGCGGATTCGAGTGGGCCCAACAGGGCAGACTGGAGTGGTCTTAACGGCGTGGACTGGAGTGGGCTAAACAATGTGGACTGGAGTGGGCCCAATGGTGCAGACTGGAGTGGGCCCAACGGTGCGGACTGGAGTGGGCCCAACAGTGCAGACTGGAGTGGGCTCAACAGTGCAGACTGGAGTGGGCCCGACAGTGTGGACTGGAGTGCGCTCAACCGTGCAGACTTGAGTGGGCCCAGTAGTGCAGACTGGAATGGGCCTAATGGTGCAGACTGGAGTGAGCCCAACAGTGCAGACTGGAGTGGGCCAAACAGTGCAGACTGGAGTGGGCTCAACAGTGTGGACTGGAGTGAGCACAACAGTGCAGAATGGAGTGGGCCCAACAGTGCGGAATGGAGTGGGCCTATCATTGCGGAATGGAGTGCGCCTATCATTGCAGACTGGAGTGAGCCCAACGGTGCAGACGGAAGTGGCCTAACAGTGCAGACTGGAGTGGGCGCAACAGTGCAGACTAGAGTGGTCCAAGCTGTGTAGACTGGAGTGGGCCCAACAGTGCAGACTGGAGTGGGCCAAACAGTGCAGACTGGAGTTGGCCCAATGGTGCAGGCTGGAGTGGGTCCAACGATGCTGACTGGAGTGGGCCCAACGGTGCAGACTGGAGTGGGTTCAACATTGCAGACAGTCGTGGGCCAAATGATGCAGACTGGAGTGGGACCAACAATGCAGACTGGATTGGGCCCAACAGTGCAGACTGCTGTGGGCCTGACAGTGTGGACTGGAGTGCACCCAACGGTGCAGAATGGAGTGGGCCCAATGATGCAGACTGGAGTGATCCCAACAGTGCGAACTGGAGTGGGCCTGACAGTATGGACTGGAGTGGGCCCAACGGTGTGGACTGGAGTGGGCCCAACGGTGTGGACTGGAGTGGGCCCAACGATGCAGACTGGAGTGGGCACAACAGTGCGGACTGGAGTGGACCCAACAGTGCGGACTGGAGTGGGCCCAACGGTGCAGACTGGAGTGGGCCCAACAGTGCGAACTGGAGTGGGCCCAATGGTGTGGTCTGGTGTTGTCCCAACAGTGCGGACTGGAGTGGACCCAATGGTCAGACTGGAGTGGGCCCAATGGTGCAGACTGGAGTGGGCCCAACAGTGCAGACTGGAGTCCGCCCAACGGTGCGGACTCGAGTGGGCCCAAAGGTGCTGACTGGAGTGGGCCCAATGGTGCAGACTGGAATGGGCCCAAAGGTGCAGACTGGAGTGGGCCCAACAGTGCGGACTCGAGTGGGCCCAACAGTGCA
Organism: Chiloscyllium plagiosum; assembly: GCF_037043375.1. Classification (NCBI taxonomy): domain Eukaryota; kingdom Metazoa; phylum Chordata; class Chondrichthyes; order Orectolobiformes; family Hemiscylliidae; genus Chiloscyllium; species Chiloscyllium plagiosum. The sequence goes on along the minus strand of NW_028270141.1, from coordinate 145,506,233 downwards.
GACTGGAGTGGGCCCAATGTTGCAGACTGGAGTGGGCCCAGCAGTGCAGACTGGAGTGGGCCTAACAGTGCGGATTCGAGTGGGCCCAACAGTGCAGACTGGAGTGGTCTTAACGGCGTGGACTGGAGTGGGCTCAACAGTGCAGACTGGAGTCGGCCCAATGTTGCAGACTGGAGTGGGCCCAACAGTGCGGACTGGAGTCGGCCCAACAGTGTAGACTGGAGTGCGCCCAACGGTGCAGACTGGAGTGGGCCCAACGGTGCAGACTGGAGTGGGCCCAACAGTGCGGAATGGAGTCGGCCCAACAATGCAGACTGGAGGGGTTCAACAGTGCAGACTGGAGTGGGCCCAACAGTGCAGACTGGAGTAGGCCCGACAGTGTGGACTAGAGTGCGCCAAACGGTGCGGACTCGAGTGGGCCCAAAGGTGCAGACTGGAGTAGGCCCAATGGTGCAGACTGGAGTGGGCCCAACAGTGCAGACTGGAGTGGGCTAAACAGTGCAGACTGGAGTGGGCCAAACAGTGCAGACTGGAGTCGGCCCAATGGTGCAGGCTGGAGTGGGCCCAAAGGTGCAGACTGGAGTGGGCTAAACAATGTGGACTGGAGTGGGCCCAACGGTGCGGACTAGAGTGGGCCCAACAGTGCAGACTGGAGTGGGCTCAACAGTGCAGACTGGAGTTGGGCCCGACAGTGTGGACTGGAGTGCGCTCAACCGTGCAGACTTGAGTGGGCCCAGTAGTGCAGACTGGAATGGGCCTAATGGTGCAGACTGGAGTGAGCCCAGCAGAGCAGACTGGAGTGGGCTCAAGAGTGTGAACTGGAGTGGGCCCAATGGTGCAGACTGGAGTGGGTTTAACAGTGCGTACTGGAGTGGGCCCAACAGTGAGGACTGGAGTTTGCCCAATGGTGCGGACTGGAGTGGGCCCAACAGTGCAGACTGGAGTGGGCCCAACAATGCTGACGGGAGTCGGCCTAACATTACAGACTGGAGTGGTCCCAAAAGTGCAGACGGGAGTCGGCCCAACATTGCAGACTGGAGTGGGCCCAACAGTGCGGACTGGAGTGGGCCCAATGGTGTGGACTGGAGTATGCCCAACAGTGCGGACTGGAGTGGACCTTACAGTGCGGACTGGAGTGGACCCAACAGTGCAGACTGGAGTGGGCCCAACCGTGCAGACTGGAGTCGGCCCAATGGTGCAGACTGGAGTGGGCCCAAAAGTGCAGACTGGAGTGGGCTCAACAGTGCAGACTGGAGTGGGCCCGACAGTGTGGACTGGAGTGCGCCCAACAGTGCGGACTGGACTGATCCCAACAGTGCAGACTGGAGTGGGCTCAACAGTGCAGACTGGAGTGGGCCCAACAGTGTGGACTGGCGTATGCCCAAGAGTGCGGTCTGGAGTGGACCCAATGGTGCAGACTGGAGTGGGCCGAACGGTACGGACTGGAGTGGTCCCAACGGTGCAGACTGGAGTCGGCCCAATGGTGCAGACTGGAGTGGGCCCAACAGTGCAGACTGGAGTGGGCTCAACAGTGCAGACTGGAGTGGGCCCAACAGTGTGGACTGGAGTGGGCCCAACGATGCAGACTGGAGTGGGCCCAACAGTGCGGAATGGAGTGGGCCCAACGATGCAGACTGGAGTGGGCCCAACAGTGCGGAATGGAGTCGGCCCAACAATGCAGACTGGAGGGGTTCAACAGTGCAGACTGGAGTGGGCCCAACAGTGTGGACTGGAGTGGGCCCAACGATGCAGACTGGAGTGGGCCCAACAGTGCGGAATGGAGTCGGCCCAACAATGCAGACTGGAGGGGTTCAACAGTGCAGACTGGAGTGGGCCCAACAGTGCAGACTGGAGTGGGCCCGACAGTCTGGACTGGAGTGCGCCAAACGGTGCGGACTCGAGTGGGCCCAAAGGTGCAGACTGGAGTAGGCCCAATGGTGCAGACTGGAGTGGGCCCAACAGTGCACACTGGAGTGGGCCAAACAGTGCAGACTGGAGTGGGCTCAACAATGTGGACTGGAGTGAGCACAACAGTGCAGAATGGAGTGGGCCCAACAGTGCGGAATGGAGTGAGCCCAACAGTGCGGAATGGAGTGGGCCTATCAGTGCGGACTGGAGTGAGCCCAACGGTGCAGACTGGAGTGGGCTTCACAGTGTGGACTGGAGTGGGCCCAATGGTGCAGACTGGAGTGGGCCCAACAGTGCTGACTGGAGTGGGCCAAATGGTGCAGACGGGAGTGGGCACAACATTGCAGACTGGAGTGGGCTCACCAGTGCAGACTGGAGTGGGCCCGACAGTGTGAACTGGAGTGGGCCCAACGGTGCAGACTGGAGTGTGCCCAACAGTGCAGACTGCAGTGGGCCCAACGGCGCAGACTGGAGTAGGCCCAACGGTGCAGACTGGAGTCGGCCCAATGGTGCAGGCTGGAGTGGGCCCAACGTTGCAGACTGGAGTGGGCCAAACAGTGCAGACTGGACTCGGCCAAATGGTGCAGGCTGGAGTGGGCCCAAAGGTGAGTGGAGTGGGCTAAACAGTGTGGACTAGAGTGGGCCCAATGGTGCAGACTGGAGTGGGCCCAACGGTGACTGGAGTGGGCTAAACAGTGTGGACTAGAGTGGGCCCAATGGTGCAGACTGGAGTGGGCCCAACGGTGCGGACTGGAGTGGGCCCAACAGTGCAGACTGGAGTGGGCTCAACAGTGCGGACTGGAGTGGGCCCGACAGTGTGGACTGGAGTGCGACCAACCGTGCAGACTTGAGTGGGCCCAGTGGTGCAGACTGGAATGGGCCCAATGGTGCAGACTGGAGTGGGCCCAACAGTGCAGACTGGAGTGGGCTCAACAGTGTGGACTGGAGAGGGCCCAACAGTGCAGACTGGAGTGGGTTCAACAGTGCAGACTGGAGTGGACCCAATTGTGCGGACTGGTGCGGGCCCAACAGTGCAGACTGGAGTGGGCCCTACAGTGCAGACTGGAGTGGGCCCAACCGTGCAGACTGGAGTGGGCATAATGGTGCAGATTGGAGTGAGCCCAACAGTGCGGATTGGATTTGGCTCAACAGTGTGGACTGGAGTGGGCCCAATGGTGCAGACTGGAGTGGGTTCAACAGCGCAGACTGGAGTGGGCCCAACAGTGCAGACTGGAGTGTGCCCAACAGTGCGGATTGGATTTGGCTCAACAGTGTGGACTGGAGTGGGCCCAATGGTGCAGACTGGAGTGGGTTCAACAGTGCAGATTGGAGTGGGCCCAACAGTGTGGACTGGCGTGGGCCCAACGGCGCAGACTGCAGTGGGTTCAACAGTGCAGACTGGAGTGGGCCCAACAGTGCAGACTGGAGTGCGCCCAACAGTGAGGACTGGAGTGGACACAACGGTGCAGACTGGAGTGGGCCCAATGGTGCAGACTGGAGTGGGCCCAACAGTGCGGACTAGAGTGGGCCCAATGGTGTGGCCTGGTGTAGTCCCAACAGTGTGGACTGGAGTGGACCCAATGGTCAGACTGGAGTGGGCCCAATTGTGCAGACAGGAGTGGGCCCAACAGTGCAGACTGGAGTGGGCCCAACGGTGCTACTGGAGTCAGCCCAACGGTGAGGACTGGAGTGGACACAACGGTGCAGACTGGAGTGGGCCCAATGGTGCAGACTGGAGTGGGCCCAATGGTGCAGACTGGAGTGGGTTCAACAGCGCAGACTGGAGTGGGCCCAACAGTGCAGACTGGAGTGTGCCCAACAGTGCGGATTGGATTTGGCTCAACAGTGTGGACTGGAGTGGGCCCAATGGTGCAGACTGGAGTGGGTTCAACAGTGCAGATTGGAGTGGGCCCAACAGTGTGGACTGGCGTGGGCCCAACGGTGCAGACTGCAGTGGGTTCAACAGTGCAGACTGGAGTGGGCCCAACAGTGCAGACTGGAGTGCGCCCAACAGTGAGGACTGGAGTGGACACAACGGTGCAGACTGGAGTGGGCCCAATGGTGCAGACTGGAGTCGGCCCAACGGTGCAGACTGGAGTGGGCCCAACAGTGCGGACGAGAGTGGGCCCAATGGTGTGGCCTGGTGTAGTCCCAACAGTGTGGACTGGAGTGGACCCAATGGTCAGACTGGAGTGGGCCCAATTGTGCAGACAGGAGTGGGCCCAACAGTGCAGACTGGAGTGGGCCCAACGGTGCTACTGGAGTCAGCCCAACGGTGCGGACTGGAGTGGGCCCAACAGTGCGGACTGGAGAGAGCCCAACTGTGTAGACTGGAGTGGGCCCAACAGTGCGGACTCGAGTGGGCCCAATGGTGCGGACTGGAGTGGGCCCAACAGTGCGGACTGGAGTGAGCCCAACAGGGCGGACTGGAGTGGGCCAAACACTGCAGACTGGAGTGGGCCCAATGGTGCAGACTGGAGTCGGCCCAACGGTGCAGACTGGAGTGGGCCTGACAGTGTGAACTGGAGTGGGCCCAACGGTGTAGAATGGAGTGTGCCCAATAGTGCAGACTGGAGTCGGCCCAATGGTGCAGACTGGAGTGGGCCCAACAGTGCAGACTGGACTGGGCTCAACAGTGTGCACTGGAGTGGGCCCAACAGTGCAGACTGGAGTCGGCCCAATGGTGCAGACTGGAGTGGGCCCAACAGTGCAGACTGGAGTGGGCTCAACAGTGTGGACTTGAGTGGGCCCAATGGTGCAGACTGGAGTGGGCCCAACAGTGCAGGCTGGACTGGGCTCAACAGTGTGGACTGGAGTGGGCCCAACAGTGCAGACTGGAGTGGTCCCAACAGTGCAGAGTGGAGTGGGCACAACAGTGCAGACTGGAGTGGGCCCAACGGTGCGGACTGGAGTGGGCCCAACAGTGCGGACTGGAGTGAGCCCAACGGTGCAGACGGAAGTCGGCCCAACACTGCAGACTGGAGTGGGCTGAACATTACAGACTGGAGTGGGTCCAACAGTGCAGACTGGAGTGGGCCCAACAGTGCAGACTGGAGTGGGCCTGACAGTGCGGACTGGAGAGGGCCAAACAGTGCAGACTGGAGTGGGCCCAACAGTGCGGACTGGAGTGGGCCAAGCAGTGCAGACTGGAGAGGGCCCAATGGTGCAGGCTGGAGTTGGCCCAACGGTGCAGACTGGAGTGGGCTCAACAGTGCAGACTGGAGTGGGCCCGACAGTGTGGACTGGAGTGCGCTCAACCGTGCAGACTTGAGTGGGCCCAGTAGTGCAGACTGGAATGGGCCTAATGGTGCAGACTGGAGTGAGCCCAACAGTGCAGACTGGAGTGGGCCAAACAGTGCAGACTGGAGTGGGCTCAACAGTGTGGACTGGAGTGAGCACAACAGTGCAGAATGGAGTGGGCCCAACAGTGCGGAATGGAGTGGGCCTATCATTGCGGAATGGAGTGCGCCTATCATTGCAGACTGGAGTGAGCCCAACGGTGCAGACGGAAGTGGCCCAACAGTGCAGACTGGAGTGGGCCCAACAGTGCAGACTAGAGTGGTCCAAGCTGTGTAGACTGGAGTGGGCCCAACAGTGCAGACTGGAGTGGGCCAAACAGTGCAGACTGGAGTTGGCCCAATGGTGCAGGCTGGAGTGGGTCCAACGATGCTGACTGGAGTGGGCCCAACGGTGCAGACTGGAGTGGGTTCAACATTGCAGACAGTCGTGGGCCAAATGATGCAGACTGGAGTGGGACCAACAATGCAGACTGGATTGGGCCCAACAGTGCAGACTGCTGTGGGCCTGACAGTGTGGACTGGAGTGCACCCAACGGTGCAGAATGGAGTGGGCCCAATGATGCAGACTGGAGTGATCCCAACAGTGCGAACTGGAGTGGGCCTGACAGTATGGACTGGAGTGGGCCCAACGGTGTGGACTGGAGTGGGCCCAACGGTGTGGACTGGAGTGGGCCCAACGATGCAGACTGGAGTGGGCACAACAGTGCGGACTGGAGTGGACCCAACAGTGCGGACTGGAGTGGGCCCAACTGTGCAGACTGGAGTGGGCCCAACAGTGCGAACTGGAGTGGGCCCAATGGTGTGGTCTGGTGTTGTCCCAACAGTGCGGACTGGAGTGGACCCAATGGTCAGACTGGAGTGGGCACAATGGTGCAGACTGGAGTGGGCCCAACAGTGCAGACTGGAGTCCGCCCAACGGTGCGGACTCGAGTGGGCCCAAAGGTGCTGACTGGAGTGGGCCCAATGGTGCAGACTGGAATGGGCCCAAAGGTGCAGACTGGAGTGGGCCCAACAGTGCGGACTCGAGTGGGCCCAACAGTGCAGACTGGAGTGGGCCCAATGTTGCAGACTGGAGTGGGCCCAGCAGTGCAGACTGGAGTGGGCCCAACAGTGCGGATTCGAGTGGGCCCAACAGTGCAGACTGGAGTGGTCTTAACGGCGTGGACTGGAGTGGGCTCAACAGTGCAGACTGGAGTCGGCCCAATGTTGCAGACTGGAGTGGGCCCAACAGTGCGGACTGGAGTCGGCCCAACAGTGTAGACTGGAGTGCGCCCAACGGTGCAGACTGGACTGGGCCCAACGGTGCAGACTGGAGTGGGCCCAACAGTGCGGAATGGAGTCGGCCCAACAATGCAGACTGGAGGGGTTCAACAGTGCAGACTGGAGTGGGCCCAACAGTGCAGACTGGAGTAGGCCCGACAGTGTGGACTAGAGTGCGCCAAACGGTGCGGACTCGAGTGGGCCCAAAGGTGCAGACTGGAGTAGGCCCAATGGTGCAGACTGGAGTGGGCCCAACAGTGCAGACTGGAGTGGGCTAAACAGTGCAGACTGGAGTGGGCCAAACAGTGCAGACTGGAGTCGGCCCAATGGTGCAGGCTGGAGTGGGCCCAAAGGTGCAGACTGGAGTGGGCTAAACAATGTGGACTGGAGTGGGCCCAACGGTGCGGACTGGAGTGGGCCCAACAGTGCAGACTGGAGTGGGCTCAACAGTGCAGACTGGAGTTGGGCCCGACAGTGTGGACTGGAGTGCGCTCAACCGTGCAGACTTGAGTGGGCCCAGTAGTGCAGACTGGAATGGGCCTAATGGTGCAGACTGGAGTGAGCCCAGCAGAGCAGACTGGAGTGGGCTCAAGAGTGTGAACTGGAGTGGGCCCAATGGTGCAGACTGGAGTGGGTTTAACAGTGCGTACTGGAGTGGGCCCAACAGTGAGGACTGGAGTTTGCCCAATGGTGCGGACTGGAGTGGGCCCAACAGTGCAGACTGGAGTGGGCCCAACAATGCTGACGGGAGTCGGCCTAACATTACAGACTGGAGTGGTCCCAAAAGTGCAGACGGGAGTCGGCCCAACATTGCAGACTGGAGTGGGCCCAACAGTGCGGACTGGAGTGGGCCCAATGGTGTGGACTGGAGTATGCCCAACAGTGCGGACTGGAGTGGACCTTACAGTGCGGACTGGAGTGGACCCAACAGTGCAGACTGGAGTGGGCCCAACCGTGCAGACTGGAGTCGGCCCAATGGTGCAGACTGGAGTGGGCCCAACAGTGCAGACTGGAGTGGGCTCAACAGTGCAGACTGGAGTGGGCCCGACAGTGTGGACTGGAGTGCGCCCAACAGTGCGGACTGGACTGATCCCAACAGTGCAGACTGGAGTGGGCTCAACAGTGCAGACTGGAGTGGGTCCAACAGTGTGGACTGGCGTATGCCCAAGAGTGCGGTCTGGAGTGGACCCAATGGTGCAGACTGGAGTGGGCCGAACGGTACGGACTGGAGTGGTCCCAACGGTGCAGACTGGAGTCGGCCCAATGGTGCAGACTGGAGTGGGCCCAACAGTGCAGACTGGAGTGGGCTCAACAGTGCAGACTGGAGTGGGCCCAACAGTGTGGACTGGAGTGGGCCCAACGATGCAGACTGGAGTGGGCCCTACAGTGCAGAATGGAGTCGGCCCAACAATGCAGACTGGAGGGGTTCAACAGTGCAGACTGGAGTGGGCCCAACAGTGCAGACTGGAGTGGGCCCGACAGTCTGGACTGGAGTGCGCCAAACGGTGCGGACTCGAGTGGGCCCAAAGGTGCAGACTGGAGTAGGCCCAATGGTGCAGACTGGAGTGGGCCCAACAGTGCACACTGGAGTGGGCCAAACAGTGCAGACTGGAGTGGGCTCAACAATGTGGACTGGAGTGAGCACAACAGTGCAGAATGGAGTGGGCCCAACAGTGCGGAATGGAGTGAGCCCAACAGTGCGGAATGGAGTGGGCCTATCAGTGCGGACTGGAGTGAGCCCAACGGTGCAGACTGGAGTGGGCTTCACAGTGTGGACTGGAGTGGGCCCAATGGTGCAGACTGGAGTGGGCCCAACAGTGCTGACTGGAGTGGGCCAAATGGTGCAGACGGGAGTGGGCACAACATTGCAGACTGGAGTGGGCTCACCAGTGCAGACTGGAGTGGGCCCGACAGTGTGAACTGGAGTGGGCCCAACGGTGCAGACTGGAGTGTGCCCAACAGTGCAGACTGCAGTGGGCCCAACGGCGCAGACTGGAGTAGGCCCAACGGTGCAGACTGGAGTCGGCCCAATGGTGCAGGCTGGAGTGGGCCCAACGTTGCAGACTGGAGTGGGCCAAACAGTGCAGACTGGACTCGGCCAAATGGTGCAGGCTGGAGTGGGCCCAAAGGTGAGTGGAGTGGGCTAAACAGTGTGGACTAGAGTGGGCCCAATGGTGCAGACTGGAGTGGGCCCAACGGTGACTGGAGTGGGCTAAACAGTGTGGACTAGAGTGGGCCCAATGGTGCAGACTGGAGTGGGCCCAACGGTGCGGACTGGAGTGGGCCCAACAGTGCAGACTGGAGTGGGCTCAACAGTGCGGACTGGAGTGGGCCCGACAGTGTGGACTGGAGTGCGACCAACCGTGCAGACTTGAGTGGGCCCAGTGGTGCAGACTGGAATGGGCCCAATGGTGCAGACTGGAGTGGGCCCAACAGTGCAGACTGGAGTGGGCTCAACAGTGTGGACTGGAGAGGGCCCAATGGTGCAGACTGGAGTGGGCCCAACGGTGACTGGAGTGGGCTAAACAGTGTGGACTAGAGTGGGCCCAATGGTGCAGACTGGAGTGGGCCCAACGGTGACTGGAGTGGGCTAAACAGTGTGGACTAGAGTGGGCCCAAAGGTGCAGACTGGAGTGGGCCCAACAGTGCGGACTCGAGTGGGCCCAACAGTGCAGACTGGAGTGGGCCCAATGTTGCAGACTGGAGTGGGCCCAGCAGTGCAGACTGGAGTGGGCCCAACAGTGCGGATTCGAGTGGGCCCAACAGTGCAGACTGGAGTGGTCTTAACGGCGTGGACTGGAGTGGGCTCAACAGTGCAGACTGGAGTCGGCCCAATGTTGCAGACTGGAGTGGGCCCAACAGTGCGGACTGGAGTCGGCCCAACAGTGTAGACTGGAGTGCGCCCAACGGTGCAGACTGGACTGGGCCCAACGGTGCAGACTGGAGTGGGCCCAACAGTGCGGAATGGAGTCGGCCCAACAATGCAGACTGGAGGGGTTCAACAGTGCAGACTGGAGTGGGCCCAACAGTGCAGACTGGAGTAGGCCCGACAGTGTGGACTAGAGTGCGCCAAACGGTGCGGACTCGAGTGGGCCCAAAGGTGCAGACTGGAGTAGGCCCAATGGTGCAGACTGGAGTGGGCCCAACAGTGCAGACTGGAGTGGGCTAAACAGTGCAGACTGGAGTGGGCCAAACAGTGCAGACTGGAGTCGGCCCAATGGTGCAGGCTGGAGTGGGCCCAAAGGTGCAGACTGGAGTGGGCTAAACAATGTGGACTGGAGTGGGCCCAACGGTGCGGACTGGAGTGGGCCCAACAGTGCAGACTGGAGTGGGCTCAACAGTGCAGACTGGAGTTGGGCCCGACAGTGTGGACTGGAGTGCGCTCAACCGTGCAGACTTGAGTGGGCCCAGTAGTGCAGACTGGAATGGGCCTAATGGTGCAGACTGGAGTGAGCCCAGCAGAGCAGACTGGAGTGGGCTCAAGAGTGTGAACTGGAGTGGGCCCAATGGTGCAGACTGGAGTGGGTTTAACAGTGCGTACTGGAGTGGGCCCAACAGTGAGGACTGGAGTTTGCCCAATGGTGCGGACTGGAGTGGGCCCAACAGTGCAGACTGGAGTGGGCCCAACAATGCTGACGGGAGTCGGCCTAACATTACAGACTGGAGTGGTCCCAAAAGTGCAGACGGGAGTCGGCCCAACATTGCAGACTGGAGTGGGCCCAACAGTGCGGACTGGAGTGGGCCCAATGGTGTGGACTGGAGTATGCCCAACAGTGCGGACTGGAGTGGACCTTACAGTGCGGACTGGAGTGGACCCAACAGTGCAGACTGGAGTGGGCCCAACCGTGCAGACTGGAGTCGGCCCAATGGTGCAGACTGGAGTGGGCCCAACAGTGCAGACTGGAGTGGGCTCAACAGTGCAGACTGGAGTGGGCCCGACAGTGTGGACTGGAGTGCGCCCAACAGTGCGGACTGGACTGATCCCAACAGTGCAGACTGGAGTGGGCTCAACAGTGCAGACTGGAGTGGGTCCAACAGTGTGGACTGGCGTATGCCCAAGAGTGCGGTCTGGAGTGGACCCAATGGTGCAGACTGGAGTGGGCCGAACGGTACGGACTGGAGTGGTCCCAACGGTGCAGACTGGAGTCGGCCCAATGGTGCAGACTGGAGTGGGCCCAACAGTGCAGACTGGAGTGGGCTCAACAGTGCAGACTGGAGTGGGCCCAACAGTGTGGACTGGAGTGGGCCCAACGATGCAGACTGGAGTGGGCCCTACAGTGCAGAATGGAGTCGGCCCAACAATGCAGACTGGAGGGGTTCAACAGTGCAGACTGGAGTGGGCCCAACAGTGCAGACTGGAGTGGGCCCGACAGTCTGGACTGGAGTGCGCCAAACGGTGCGGACTCGAGTGGGCCCAAAGGTGCAGACTGGAGTAGGCCCAATGGTGCAGACTGGAGTGGGCCCAACAGTGCACACTGGAGTGGGCCAAACAGTGCAGACTGGAGTGGGCTCAACAATGTGGACTGGAGTGAGCACAACAGTGCAGAATGGAGTGGGCCCAACAGTGCGGAATGGAGTGAGCCCAACAGTGCGGAATGGAGTGGGCCTATCAGTGCGGACTGGAGTGAGCCCAACGGTGCAGACTGGAGTGGGCTTCACAGTGTGGACTGGAGTGGGCCCAATGGTGCAGACTGGAGTGGGCCCAACAGTGCTGACTGGAGTGGGCCAAATGGTGCAGACGGGAGTGGGCACAACATTGCAGACTGGAGTGGGCTCACCAGTGCAGACTGGAGTGGGCCCGACAGTGTGAACTGGAGTGGGCCCAACGGTGCAGACTGGAGTGTGCCCAACAGTGCAGACTGCAGTGGGCCCAACGGCGCAGACTGGAGTAGGCCCAACGGTGCAGACTGGAGTCGGCCCAATGGTGCAGGCTGGAGTGGGCCCAACGTTGCAGACTGGAGTGGGCCAAACAGTGCAGACTGGACTCGGCCAAATGGTGCAGGCTGGAGTGGGCCCAAAGGTGAGTGGAGTGGGCTAAACAGTGTGGACTAGAGTGGGCCCAATGGTGCAGACTGGAGTGGGCCCAACGGTGACTGGAGTGGGCTAAACAGTGTGGACTAGAGTGGGCCCAATGGTGCAGACTGGAGTGGGCCCAACGGTGCGGACTGGAGTGGGCCCAACAGTGCAGACTGGAGTGGGCTCAACAGTGCGGACTGGAGTGGGCCCGACAGTGTGGACTGGAGTGCGACCAACCGTGCAGACTTGAGTGGGCCCAGTGGTGCAGACTGGAATGGGCCCAATGGTGCAGACTGGAGTGGGCCCAACAGTGCAGACTGGAGTGGGCTCAACAGTGTGGACTGGAGAGGGCCCAACAGTGCAGACTGGAGTGGGTTCAACAGTGCAGACTGGAGTGGACCCAATTGTGCGGACTGGTGCGGGCCCAACAGTGCAGACTGGAGTGGGCCCTACAGTGCAGACTGGAGTGGGCCCAACCGTGCAGACTGGAGTGGGCATAATGGTGCAGATTGGAGTGAGCCCAACAGTGCGGATTGGATTTGGCTCAACAGTGTGGACTGGAGTGGGCCCAATGGTGCAGACTGGAGTGGGTTCAACAGCGCAGACTGGAGTGGGCCCAACAGTGCAGACTGGAGTGTGCCCAACAGTGCGGATTGGATTTGGCTCAACAGTGTGGACTGGAGTGGGCCCAATGGTGCAGACTGGAGTGGGTTCAACAGTGCAGATTGGAGTGGGCCCAACAGTGTGGACTGGCGTGGGCCCAACGGTGCAGACTGCAGTGGGTTCAACAGTGCAGACTGGAGTGGGCCCAACAGTGCAGACTGGAGTGCGCCCAACAGTGAGGACTGGAGTGGACACAACGGTGCAGACTGGAGTGGGCCCAATGGTGCAGACTGGAGTCGGCCCAACGGTGCAGACTGGAGTGGGCCCAACAGTGCGGACTAGAGTGGGCCCAATGGTGTGGCCTGGTGTAGTCCCAACAGTGTGGACTGGAGTGGACCCAATGGTCAGACTGGAGTGGGCCCAATTGTGCAGACAGGAGTGGGCCCAACAGTGCAGACTGGAGTGGGCCCAACGGTGCTACTGGAGTCAGCCCAACGGTGCGGACTGGAGTGGGCCCAACAGTGCGGACTGGAGAGAGCCCAACTGTGTAGACTGGAGTGGGCCCAACAGTGCGGACTCGAGTGGGCCCAATGGTGCGGACTGGAGTGGGCCCAACAGTGCGGACTGGAGTGAGCCCAACAGGGCGGACTGGAGTGGGCCAAACACTGCAGACTGGAGTGGGCCCAATGGTGCAGACTGGAGTCGGCCCAACGGTGCAGACTGGAGTGGGCCTGACAGTGTGAACTGGAGTGGGCCCAACGGTGTAGAATGGAGTGTGCCCAATAGTGCAGACTGGAGTCGGCCCAATGGTGCAGACTGGAGTGGGCCCAACAGTGCAGACTGGACTGGGCTCAACAGTGTGCACTGGAGTGGGCCCAACAGTGCAGACTGGAGTCGGCCCAATGGTGCAGACTGGAGTGGGCCCAACAGTGCAGACTGGAGTGGGCTCAACAGTGTGGACTTGAGTGGGCCCAATGGTGCAGACTGGAGTGGGCCCAACAGTGCAGGCTGGACTGGGCTCAACAGTGTGGACTGGAGTGGGCCCAACAGTGCAGACTGGAGTGGTCCCAACAGTGCAGAGTGGAGTGGGCCCAACAGTGCAGACTGGAGTGGGCCCAACGGTGCGGACTGGAGTGGGCCCAACAGTGCGGACTGGAGTGAGCCCAACGGTGCAGACGGAAGTCGGCCCAACACTGCAGACTGGAGTGGGCTGAACATTACAGACTGGAGTGGGTCCAACAGTGCAGACTGGAGTGGGCCCAACAGTGCAGACTGGAGTGGGCCTGACAGTGCGGACTGGAGAGGGCCAAACAGTGCAGACTGGAGTGGGCCCAACAGTGCGGACTGGAGTGGGCCAAGCAGTGCAGACTGGAGAGGGCCCAATGGTGCAGGCTGGAGTTGGCCCAACGGTGCAGACTGGAGTGGGCTCAACAGTGCAGACTGGAGTGGGCCCGACAGTGTGGACTGGAGTGCGCTCAACCGTGCAGACTTGAGTGGGCCCAGTAGTGCAGACTGGAATGGGCCTAATGGTGCAGACTGGAGTGAGCCCAACAGTGCAGACTGGAGTGGGCCAAACAGTGCAGACTGGAGTGGGCTCAACAGTGTGGACTGGAGTGAGCACAACAGTGCAGAATGGAGTGGGCCCAACAGTGCGGAATGGAGTGGGCCTATCATTGCGGAATGGAGTGCGCCTATCATTGCAGACTGGAGTGAGCCCAACGGTGCAGACGGAAGTGGCCTAACAGTGCAGACTGGAGTGGGCCCAACAGTGCAGACTAGAGTGGTCCAAGCTGTGTAGACTGGAGTGGGCCCAACAGTGCAGACTGGAGTGGGCCAAACAGTGCAGACTGGAGTTGGCCCAATGGTGCAGGCTGGAGTGGGTCCAACGATGCTGACTGGAGTGGGCCCAACGGTGCAGACTGGAGTGGGTTCAACATTGCAGACAGTCGTGGGCCAAATGATGCAGACTGGAGTGGGACCAACAATGCAGACTGGATTGGGCCCAACAGTGCAGACTGCTGTGGGCCTGACAGTGTGGACTGGAGTGCACCCAACGGTGCAGAATGGAGTGGGCCCAATGATGCAGACTGGAGTGATCCCAACAGTGCGAACTGGAGTGGGCCTGACAGTATGGACTGGAGTGGGCCCAACGGTGTGGACTGGAGTGGGCCCAACGGTGTGGACTGGAGTGGGCCCAACGATGCAGACTGGAGTGGGCACAACAGTGCGGACTGGAGTGGACCCAACAGTGCGGACTGGAGTGGGCCCAACTGTGCAGACTGGAGTGGGCCCAACAGTGCGAACTGGAGTGGGCCCAATGGTGTGGTCTGGTGTTGTCCCAACAGTGCGGACTGGAGTGGACCCAATGGTCAGACTGGAGTGGGCCCAATGGTGCAGACTGGAGTGGGCCCAACAGTGCAGACTGGAGTCCGCCCAACGGTGCGGACTCGAGTGGGCCCAAAGGTGCTGACTGGAGTGGGCCCAATGGTGCAGACTGGAATGGGCCCAAAGGTGCAGACTGGAGTGGGCCCAACAGTGCGGACTCGAGTGGGCCCAACAGTGCAGACTGGAGTGGGCCCAATGTTGCAGACTGGAGTGGGCCCAGCAGTGCAGACTGGAGTGGGCCCAACAGTGCAGACTGGAGTGGGCCCAATGTTGCAGACTGGAGTGGGCCTAACAGTGCGGATTCGAGTGGGCCCAACAGTGCAGACTGGAGTGGTCTTAACGGCGTGGACTGGAGTGGGCTCAACAGTGCAGACTGGAGTCGGCCCAATGTTGCAGACTGGAGTGGGCCCAACAGTGCGGACTGGAGTCGGCCCAACAGTGTAGACTGGAGTGCGCCCAACGGTGCAGACTGGAGTGGGCCCAACGGTGCAGACTGGAGTGGGCCCAACAGTGCGGAATGGAGTCGGCCCAACAATGCAGACTGGAGGGGTTCAACAGTGCAGACTGGAGTGGGCCCAACAGTGCAGACTGGAGTAGGCCCGACAGTGTGGACTAGAGTGCGCCAAACGGTGCGGACTCGAGTGGGCCCAAAGGTGCAGACTGGAGTAGGCCCAATGGTGCAGACTGGAGTGGGCCCAACAGTGCAGACTGGAGTGGGCTAAACAGTGCAGACTGGAGTGGGCCAAACAGTGCAGACTGGAGTCGGCCCAATGGTGCAGGCTGGAGTGGGCCCAAAGGTGCAGACTGGAGTGGGCTAAACAATGTGGACTGGAGTGGGCCCAACGGTGCGGACTGGAGTGGGCCCAACAGTGCAGACTGGAGTGGGCTCAACAGTGCAGACTGGAGTTGGGCCCGACAGTGTGGACTGGAGTGCGCTCAACCGTGCAGACTTGAGTGGGCCCAGTAGTGCAGACTGGAATGGGCCTAATGGTGCAGACTGGAGTGAGCCCAGCAGAGCAGACTGGAGTGGGCTCAAGAGTGTGAACTGGAGTGGGCCCAATGGTGCAGACTGGAGTGGGTTTAACAGTGCGTACTGGAGTGGGCCCAACAGTGAGGACTGGAGTTTGCCCAATGGTGCGGACTGGAGTGGGCCCAACAGTGCAGACTGGAGTGGGCCCAACAATGCTGACGGGAGTCGGCCTAACATTACAGACTGGAGTGGTCCCAAAAGTGCAGACGGGAGTCGGCCCAACATTGCAGACTGGAGTGGGCCCAACAGTGCGGACTGGAGTGGGCCCAATGGTGTGGACTGGAGTATGCCCAACAGTGCGGACTGGAGTGGACCTTACAGTGCGGACTGGAGTGGACCCAACAGTGCAGACTGGAGTGGGCCCAACCGTGCAGACTGGAGTCGGCCCAATGGTGCAGACTGGAGTGGGCCCAACAGTGCAGACTGGAGTGGGCTCAACAGTGCAGACTGGAGTGGGCCCGACAGTGTG
Source organism: Chiloscyllium plagiosum (assembly GCF_037043375.1). NCBI lineage: Eukaryota > Metazoa > Chordata > Chondrichthyes > Orectolobiformes > Hemiscylliidae > Chiloscyllium > Chiloscyllium plagiosum. The sequence continues at coordinate 145,490,263 of NW_028270141.1, read as the reverse complement.
GACTGGAGTGCGCCCAACAGTGCGGACTGGACTGATCCCAACAGTGCAGACTGGAGTGGGCTCAACAGTGCAGACTGGAGTGGGCCCAACAGTGTGGACTGGCGTATGCCCAAGAGTGCGGTCTGGAGTGGACCCAATGGTGCAGACTGGAGTGGGCCGAACGGTACGGACTGGAGTGGTCCCAACGGTGCAGACTGGAGTCGGCCCAATGGTGCAGACTGGAGTGGGCCCAACAGTGCAGACTGGAGTGGGCTCAACAGTGCAGACTGGAGTGGGCCCAACAGTGTGGACTGGAGTGGGCCCAACGATGCAGACTGGAGTGGGCCCAACAGTGCGGAATGGAGTGGGCCCAACGATGCAGACTGGAGTGGGCCCAACAGTGCGGAATGGAGTCGGCCCAACAATGCAGACTGGAGGGGTTCAACAGTGCAGACTGGAGTGGGCCCAACAGTGTGGACTGGAGTGGGCCCAACGATGCAGACTGGAGTGGGCCCAACAGTGCGGAATGGAGTCGGCCCAACAATGCAGACTGGAGGGGTTCAACAGTGCAGACTGGAGTGGGCCCAACAGTGCAGACTGGAGTGGGCCCGACAGTCTGGACTGGAGTGCGCCAAACGGTGCGGACTCGAGTGGGCCCAAAGGTGCAGACTGGAGTAGGCCCAATGGTGCAGACTGGAGTGGGCCCAACAGTGCACACTGGAGTGGGCCAAACAGTGCAGACTGGAGTGGGCTCAACAATGTGGACTGGAGTGAGCACAACAGTGCAGAATGGAGTGGGCCCAACAGTGCGGAATGGAGTGAGCCCAACAGTGCGGAATGGAGTGGGCCTATCAGTGCGGACTGGAGTGAGCCCAACGGTGCAGACTGGAGTGGGCTTCACAGTGTGGACTGGAGTGGGCCCAATGGTGCAGACTGGAGTGGGCCCAACAGTGCTGACTGGAGTGGGCCAAATGGTGCAGACGGGAGTGGGCACAACATTGCAGACTGGAGTGGGCTCACCAGTGCAGACTGGAGTGGGCCCGACAGTGTGAACTGGAGTGGGCCCAACGGTGCAGACTGGAGTGTGCCCAACAGTGCAGACTGCAGTGGGCCCAACGGCGCAGACTGGAGTAGGCCCAACGGTGCAGACTGGAGTCGGCCCAATGGTGCAGGCTGGAGTGGGCCCAACGTTGCAGACTGGAGTGGGCCAAACAGTGCAGACTGGACTCGGCCAAATGGTGCAGGCTGGAGTGGGCCCAAAGGTGAGTGGAGTGGGCTAAACAGTGTGGACTAGAGTGGGCCCAATGGTGCAGACTGGAGTGGGCCCAACGGTGACTGGAGTGGGCTAAACAGTGTGGACTAGAGTGGGCCCAATGGTGCAGACTGGAGTGGGCCCAACGGTGCGGACTGGAGTGGGCCCAACAGTGCAGACTGGAGTGGGCTCAACAGTGCGGACTGGAGTGGGCCCGACAGTGTGGACTGGAGTGCGACCAACCGTGCAGACTTGAGTGGGCCCAGTGGTGCAGACTGGAATGGGCCCAATGGTGCAGACTGGAGTGGGCCCAACAGTGCAGACTGGAGTGGGCTCAACAGTGTGGACTGGAGAGGGCCCAACAGTGCAGACTGGAGTGGGTTCAACAGTGCAGACTGGAGTGGACCCAATTGTGCGGACTGGTGCGGGCCCAACAGTGCAGACTGGAGTGGGCCCTACAGTGCAGACTGGAGTGGGCCCAACCGTGCAGACTGGAGTGGGCATAATGGTGCAGATTGGAGTGAGCCCAACAGTGCGGATTGGATTTGGCTCAACAGTGTGGACTGGAGTGGGCCCAATGGTGCAGACTGGAGTGGGTTCAACAGCGCAGACTGGAGTGGGCCCAACAGTGCAGACTGGAGTGTGCCCAACAGTGCGGATTGGATTTGGCTCAACAGTGTGGACTGGAGTGGGCCCAATGGTGCAGACTGGAGTGGGTTCAACAGTGCAGATTGGAGTGGGCCCAACAGTGTGGACTGGCGTGGGCCCAACGGCGCAGACTGCAGTGGGTTCAACAGTGCAGACTGGAGTGGGCCCAACAGTGCAGACTGGAGTGCGCCCAACAGTGAGGACTGGAGTGGACACAACGGTGCAGACTGGAGTGGGCCCAATGGTGCAGACTGGAGTGGGCCCAACAGTGCGGACTAGAGTGGGCCCAATGGTGTGGCCTGGTGTAGTCCCAACAGTGTGGACTGGAGTGGACCCAATGGTCAGACTGGAGTGGGCCCAATTGTGCAGACAGGAGTGGGCCCAACAGTGCAGACTGGAGTGGGCCCAACGGTGCTACTGGAGTCAGCCCAACGGTGCGGACTGGAGTGGGCCCAACAGTGCGGACTGGAGAGAGCCCAACTGTGTAGACTGGAGTGGGCCCAACAGTGCGGACTCGAGTGGGCCCAATGGTGCGGACTGGAGTGGGCCCAACAGTGCGGACTGGAGTGAGCCCAACAGGGCGGACTGGAGTGGGCCAAACACTGCAGACTTGAGTGGGCCCAATGGTGCAGACTGGAGTCGGCCCAACGGTGCAGACTGGAGTGGGCCTGACAGTGTGAACTGGAGTGGGCCCAACGGTGTAGAATGGAGTGTGCCCAATAGTGCAGACTGGAGTCGGCCCAATGGTGCAGACTGGAGTGGGCCCAACAGTGCAGACTGGACTGGGCTCAACAGTGTGCACTGGAGTGGGCCCAACAGTGCAGACTGGAGTCGGCCCAATGGTGCAGACTGGAGTGGGCCCAACAGTGCAGACTGGAGTGGGCTCAACAGTGTGGACTTGAGTGGGCCCAATGGTGCAGACTGGAGTGGGCCCAACAGTGCAGGCTGGACTGGGCTCAACAGTGTGGACTGGAGTGGGCCCAACAGTGCAGACTGGAGTGGTCCCAACAGTGCAGAGTGGAGTGGGCACAACAGTGCAGACTGGAGTGGGCCCAACGGTGCGGACTGGAGTGGGCCCAACAGTGCGGACTGGAGTGAGCCCAACGGTGCAGACGGAAGTCGGCCCAACACTGCAGACTGGAGTGGGCTGAACATTACAGACTGGAGTGGGTCCAACAGTGCAGACTGGAGTGGGCCCAACAGTGCAGACTGGAGTGGGCCTGACAGTGCGGACTGGAGAGGGCCAAACAGTGCAGACTGGAGTGGGCCCAACAGTGCGGACTGGAGTGGGCCAAACAGTGCAGACTGGAGTGGGCCCAATGGTGCAGATTGGAATGGGCCCAACAGTGCAGACTGGAGTGGGCTCAACAGTGCAGACTGGAGAGGGCCCAACAATGCAGACTGGAGTGGGCTCAACAGTGTGGACTGGAGTGGGCTCAACAGTGCAGACTGGAGAGGGCCCAACAATGCAGACTGGAGTGGGCTCAACAGTGTGGACTGGATTGGGCTCAACAGTGCAGACTGGAGAGGGCCCATCAATGCAGACTGGAGTGGGCTCAACAATGCAGACTGGAGTGGGCTCAACAGTGTGGACTGGATTGGGCTCAACAGTGCAGACTGGAGAGGGCCCATCAATGCAGACTGGAGTGGGCTCAACAATGCAGACTGGAGTGGGCTCAACAGTGTGGACTGGATTGGGCTCAACAGTGCAGACTGGAGTGGGCTCAACAGTGCAGACTGGAGAGGGCCCAACAATGCAGACTGGAGTGGGCTCAACAGTGTGGACTGGATTGGGCCCAACAGTGCAGACTGGAGTGGGCTCAACAGTGCAGACTGGAGAGGGCCCAACAATGCAGACTGGAGTGGGCCCAACAGTGCAGACTGGAGTGGGCTCAACAGTGCAGACTGGAGAGGGCCCAACAATGCAGACTGGAGTGGGCTCAACAGTGTGGACTGGATTGGGCTCAACAGTGCAGACTGGAGTGGGCTCAACAGTGCGGACTGGAGTGGGCCCGACAGTGTGGACTGGAGTGCGCCCAACCTTGCAGACTTGAGTGGGCCCAGTGGTGCAGACTGGAATGGGCTCAACGGTGCAGACTGGAGTGCGCACAACAGTGCAGACTGGAGTGGGCTCAACAGTGTGGACGGGAGTGGGCCCAACGGTGCAGACTGGAGTGGGTTCAACAGTGCAGACTGTAGTGGGCCCAACAGTGCAGACGGGAGTCGGCCCAACAGTGCAGACTGGAGTGGGGCCTATGGTGTGGACTGGAGTATGCCCAACAGTGCGGACTGGAGTGGACCCAATGTTGCAGATTGGAGTGGGCCCAACAGTGCGGACTGGAGTGGGGCCAATGGTGTGGACTGGAGTATGCCCAACAGTGCGGACTGGAGTGGACCCAACGATGCAGACTGGAGTGGGCCCAACAGTGCGGACTCGAGTGGGCCCAACAGTGCAGACTGGAGTGGGCCCAATGTTGCAGACTGGAGTGGGCCCAACGGTGCAGACTGGAGTGGGCCCAACGGTGCAGACTGGAGTGGGCTCAACAGAGCAGACTGGTGTGGGCCCAATGGTTCAGACTGGAGTGGGCCCGACAGTGTGGACTGGAGTGGGCCCAACAGTGAAGACGGGAGTCGGCCCAACAATGCAGACTGGAGTGGGCCCAATGGTTCAGACTGGAGTGGTCCCAACGGTGTTGACTGGAGGGGGCCCAATGGTGCAGAATGGAGTGGGCCCAACGGTGCAGAATGGAGTGGGACCAACAGTGTGAACTGGAGTGGGCCCAACGGTGCAGACTGGAGTGTGCCCAACAGTGCAGACTGGAGTGGGCGCAACAGTGTGGACTGTCGTGGGCTCAACAGTGCAGACTGGAGTGGGCCCAAGGGTTCAGACTGGAGTGGGCTCAATGATGCAGACTGGAGTGGGCCCAACGGTGCGGACTGCAGTGGGCCCAACAGTGCAGACTGGAGTGGGCTCAACACTGTGGACTGGAGTGGGCTCAACAGTGCAGACTGGAGTGGGCTCAAGAGTGCAGACTGGAGTGGGCTCAACAATGCAGACTGGAGTGGGCTCAACAGTGTGGACTGGAGTGGGCTCAATGATGCAGACTGGAGTGGGCCCAACGGTGCGGACTGCAGTGGGCCCAACAGTGGAGACTAGAGTGGGCTCAACACTGTGGACTGGAGTGGGCTCAACAGTGCAGACTGGAGTGGGCTCAAGAGTGCAGACTGGAGTGGGCTCAACAATGCAGACTGGAGTGGGCCCGACAGTGTGGACTGGAGTGCGCCCAACCTTGCAGACTTGAGTGGGCCCAGTTGTGCAGACTGGAGTGCGCCCAACAGTGCAGACTGGAGTGGGCTCAACAGTGTGGACGGGAGTGGGCCCAATGGTGCAGACTGGAGTGGGTTCAACAGTGCAGACTGGAGTGGGCCCAACAGTGAGGACTGGATTGGGCCCAATGGTGCAGACTGGAGTGGGCCCAACAGTGCAGACGGGAGTCGGCCCAACAGTGCAGACTGGAGTGGGCCAAACAGTGCGGACTGGAGTGGGCCCAATGGTGTGGACTGGAGTGAGCCCAACAGTGCGGACTGGAAAGGACCCAATGTTGCAGATTGGAGTGGGCCCAACAGTGCAGACTGGAGTGGGCCCAACGGTGCAGACTGGAGTGGGCCCAACGGTGCAGACTGGAGTGCGCCCAACAGTGCGGACTCGAGTGCGCCCAACAGTGCAGACTGGAGTTGGCCCAACAGTGCAGACTGGAGTGGGCCCAACAGTGCAGACTGGAGTGGGCCCAACAGTGCAGACTGGAGTGGGCCCAACGGTGCAGACTGGAGTGGGCCCAACGGTGCAGACTGGAGTGGGCCCAACAGTGCAGACTGGAGTGGGCCCAACGGTGCAGACTGGAGTGTGCCCAACGGTGAAGATGGGAATGGGCCCAACAGTGTGGACTGGTGTCCGTCCAATGGTGCAGACTGGTGTGAGCCCAACAGTGCAGACTGGAGTGGGCCCAATGGTCTGGACTGGAGTGGGCCCAATGGTGCAGACTGGAGTGGGTCCAACGGTGTGGACTGGAGTGGGCCCAACAGTGTGGACTGGAGTGGGCCCAATGGTGCAGGCTGGAGTGGGCCCAACAGTGCAGACTGGAGTGGGCCCAACAGTGCAGACTGGAGTTGGCCCAACAGTGCAGACTGGAGTGGGCCCAACAGTGCAGACTGGAGTGGGCCCAGTGGTGCAGACTGGAATGGGCCCAACGGTGCAGACTGGAGTGCACCCAACAGTGCAGACTGGAGTGGGCTCAACAGTGTGGACGGGAGTGGGCCCAACGGTGCAGACGGGAGTCGGCCCAACAGCGCAGACTGGAGTGGGGCCAATGGTGAGGACTGGAGTATGCCCAACAGTGCAGACTGGAGTGGACCCAATGTTGCAGATTGGAGTGGGCCCAACAGTGCGGACTGGAGTGGGCCCAACAGTGCAGACTGGAGTGGGGCCAATGGTGTGGACTGGAGTATGCCCAACAGTGAGGACTGGAGTGGACCCAATGTTGCAGATTGGAGTGGGCCCAACAGTGCAGACTGGAGTGGGCCCAACGATGCAGACTGGAGTGGGCCCAACAGTGCGGATTCGAGTGGGCCCAACAGTGCAGACTGGAGTGGGCCCAATGGTGCAGACTGGAGTAAGCCCAACAGTGCGGACTCGAGTGGGCCCAACAGTGCGGACTGGAGTGGGCCCAATGGTGCTGACTGGAGTGGGCCCAACCTTGCAGACTTGAGTGGGCCCAGTGGTGCAGACTGGAATGGGCCCAACGGTGCAGACTGGAGTGCGCCCAACAGTGCAGACTGGAGTGGGCTCAACACTGTGGACTGGAGTGGGCTCAACAGTGCAGACTGGAGTGGGCTCAAGAGTGCAGACTGGAGTGGGCTCAACAATGCAGACTGGAGTGGGCCCGACAGTGTGGACTGGAGTGCGCCCAACCTTGCAGACTTGAGTGGGCCCAGTGGTGCATACTGGAGTGCGCCCAACAGTGCAGAATGGAGTTGGCCCAACAGTGCAGATTGGAGTGGGCCCAACAGTGCAGACTGGAGTGGGCCCAACGGTGCAGACTGGAGTGGGCCCAACAGTGCAGACTGGAGTGGGCCCAACGGTGCAGACTGGAGTGGGCCCAACGGTGCAGACTGAAGTGTGCCCAACGGTGAAGATGGGAATGGGCCCAACAGTGTGGACTGGTGTCCGTCCAATGGTGCAGACTGGTGTGAGCCCAACAGTGCAGCCTGGAGTGGGCCCAATGGTCTGGACTGGAGTGGGCCCAATGGTGCAGACTGGAGTGGGTCCAACGGTGTGGACTGGAGTGGGCCCAACAGTGTGGACTGGAGTGGGCCCAATGGTGCAGACTGGAGTGGGCCCAACAGTGCAGACTGGAGTGGGCCCAACAGTGCAGACTGGAGTGGGCCCGACAGTGTGGACTGGAGTGGGCCCAATGGTGCGGATTGGAGTGGGCCCAACCTTGCAGACTTGAGTGGGCCCAGTGGTGCAGACTGGAATGGGCCCAACAGTGCAGACTGGAGTGGGCTCAACAGTGCAGACTGGAGTGGGGCCAATGGTGAGGACTGGAGTATGCCCAACAGTGCAGACTGGAGTGGACCCAATGTTGCAGATTGGAGTGGGCCCAACAGTGCGGACTGGAGTGGGCCCAACAGTGCAGACTGGAGTGGGGCCAATGGTGTGGACTGGAGTATGCCCAACAGTGAGGACTGGAGTGGACCCAATGTTGCAGATTGGAGTGGGCCCAACAGTGCAGACTGGAGTGGGCCCAACGATGCAGACTGGAGTGGGCCCAACAGTGCGGACTCGAGTGGGCCCAACAGTGCAGACTGGAGTGGGCCCAATGGTGCAGACTGGAGTAAGCCCACAGTGCGGACTCGAGTGGGCCCAACAGTGCAGACTGGAGTGGGCCCAATGGTGCTGACTGGAGTGGGCCCAACCTTGCAGACTTGAGTGGGCCCAGTGGTGCAGACTGGAATGGGCCCAACGGTGCAGACTGGAGTGCGCCCAACAGTGCAGACTGGAGTGGGCTCAACACTGTGGACTGGATTGGGCTCAACAGTGCAGACTGGAGTGGGCTCAAGAGTGCAGACTGGAGTGGGCTCAACAATGCAGACTGGAGTGGGCCCGACAGTGTGGACTGGAGTGCACCCAACCTTGCAGACTTGAGTGGGCCCAGTGGTGTAGACTGTTGTGCGCCCAACAGTGCAGACTGGAGTGGGCTCAACAGTGTGGACGGGAGTGGGCCCAACGGTGCAGACTGGACTCGGTTCAACAGTGCAGACTGGAGTGGGCCCAACAGTGAGGACTGGAGTTGGCCCAACAGTGCAGATGGGAGTCGGCCCAACAGTGCAGACTGTAGTGGGCCAAACAGTGTGGACTGGAGTGGGCCCAATGGTGCGGATTGGAGTGGGCCCAACAGTGCAGACTGGAGTGGGCCCAACAGTGTGGACTGGAGTGGGCCCAACGGTGCAGACTGGAGTGGGCCCAACAGTGCAGACGGGAGTCGGCCCAACGGTGCAGACTGGAGAGGGCCCAATGATGTGTACTGGAGTTGTCCCAACAGTGCAGAGTGGAGAGGGCCCAATGATGTGTACTGGAGTTGTCCCAACAGTGCAGAGTGGAGGTAGCTGTGCTAACCACCGAGCCACCCTGGAGGCTCCTGCTAGAGTGTCTGCCATGTTGATTTGCCCTTGGCTGGGCAAATTATTCCCTCAACACATTGACCACCTGATCCTGACTGGGAGGCTTCCATCAACTGTGATAATAGGTAAGCTTTATTGTGTGTGGATTTATCCAATTCGCCTGAAATGACCTCGTTTTTAAGATATCAGGCCAATGAATTAAGATCCCAATAATATCTTTTAAATAAATGACGAGAGGGGCCGTTTGTCTTTGTAAGAAATGGAATGTTTAAATCGTTTGACTGCCGTTCTGTGATAAATGAATGCTGTCATTCCTTGGTCAGTTCAATCACTTTTATCCTTTATTCCCCGTTCAGTTGTAACATAACTGAATGTGTTCACATCTCATTGGATGTGACAGCTAAGCTGCCTGGGAATGAAGATCAAAAATACACCCTCCAACTCTCGTCTGGCTGGAGCATCTGTCTCTGGGCTGTGTGGATGTCAGAGGGAACAGCTGAGGCAGGAGGAGGGGACGGTATTCGGAGGGTGTGGTACTATGACACATTGGCCTGAAAAGGTTGTCCACTCTCACAAGGTGCTCCCCCTGAATCTCTCAGAATTGAAAGGCTGTGCAGTGCTACAAACAGGGGTACCAGGAAACTCTGCGTGAATTTAATATTTTTTTGCCGTGCCTGTTAGCAATTTTAATTCAGCAGGGTGGCTCAGTGGTTAGCATTGCTGCCTCACACCTTCAGGGACCCAGGTTCAATTCCAACCTCGGGCGACTGTCTGTGTGGAGTTTGCACATTCTCCCCGTGTCTGCGTGGGTTTCCTCTGGGTGCTCCGGTTTCCTCCCACAGTCCAAAAGTGTGCAGGTCAGGTGAATTGGCCACGCTAAATCGCCCGTAGTGTTAGGTGCATTCGTCAGAGGGAGATGGGTCTGGGTGTGTTACTCTTCGGAGGGTCGGTGTAAACTGGTTGGGCCAAAGGGCCTGTTTCCGCACTGTAAGGAGGGCGTTATTAGAGTAGAACCAATTTGTAAGGCTGGGGGCACAGGAGGGGTTAGCAGGAGAAGGCCTCCAAGACATGACCCTCGTTTGGAGAGACAGCATGGTCACAATGGGAGGAATGGCCTGCTTCTGCATTGGAACACATCTGCTTCTGGTTGTGTGAAGTTGTGGAGAGTTTGATAACGGCAATGTAGAGTTCTTTCCACTCACAAGAGGGTCGGTAATACCCTGAGGATCACTTCATGTTTTTTTTTATTTTATAGAAGCCCTACAGTGTGGAAATAGGCCCTTCGGCCCAACAGGTCCACACTGACCCTCCAAAGAGTAACCCACTCAGACCCGTTCCCTTATTACTCTACATTTACCCCTGACTAATGCAACTAACCTACACATCCCTGAACACTACGGGCAATTTCCCATGGCCAATTCACCTGACCTACAAATCTTTGGACTGTGGGAGGAAACCGGAGCACCCGGAGGAAACCCATGAGGACACGGGGAGAATGTGCAAATTCCACACAGAGAGTCGACCGAGTTTTGGAGAGTAGGAAATGAAATAGCAGCTATCAGTGCATTAAACTCGCCTCGTCCCCAGGTTAGAAAAAGGTGTTCGTGTCAGCAATACATCAACAGCAAGAACTTGTCTTTAAACAGCAGCTTTAAGTAAAGGTACTTCACAGGATCATTTTAAGATAAATGTGATACAGAGCCTCATGTGGTCAGGTGACCAAAAAGCTTTGTCAAGTAGGGACAACTTTAAATGGTGTCTTAAAGAAGGAAGATTAGATAGAATCAAGCCTATCAAGTCCACACTGACCCTCGAAAGAGCACCTCACCGAATCCCTCTTACCCTGCATTTCCCATGGCTAGCCCATCTTCTCTACACACTATGGGCGCTTTACCATGGCCAATCCACCAAACCTACACACCTTCGGACTGTGGGAGGAAACCAGAGCAAAGCCCACACAGACACGGGGAGAGTGTGCAAACTCCACAAAGACAGAAACCCAAGACTGGTGCTGTGAGGTACCAGTGCTAAACACTGAGCCACCATGCCACCCAGTAGGCGGGTGGTCATATGGAGGGAATTTCATGCTAAAGGCCTTAGCAACTGGGAGGCTACCGAAGGCAGAGAGATTAGAATCGAGGTGTTCAGGAGCCCAATAACAGAGGATCACAGCTATTGAGGTGGAGGAGATGTGTGGAGCTAAAGGGATTTTCACAGATAGGTACAAAGAGGTAGGGTAAAGGGTTAATTATACCTTTTTGGAGTTAACTTCTGAGCATAAATAAAAGGAGCTATTATATAGTTGATATCTGCATCTGACAGGGTTAATTGAATACAGAAAGCACAACCCACTGAGATGGTTTTCATGGTAGGTGATGAGATTTGTTGGTATCAGGTTGTTTTTCCTGAAGAAGGGCTTATGCCCGAAACGTCGATTCTCCTGCTCCTTGAATGCTGCCTGACCTGCTGCGCTTTTCCAGCAACACATTTTTCAGCTCTGATCTCCAGCGTCTGCAGTCCTCACTTTCTCCTATCAGGTTGGTTTTGTTTGATTTCATTTACAGGATGTGGGTATTGCTGGCTCAGTCAGCCACACTGCTGCAGGGCGGGAGGCCACACCATGTAACTATGGCAATTTCCTCCCCTAAAGGGCATTGGTAAATCAGATAGAATTTTTACCCCAACGCTTTAATAGTCATCATTAGACTCTTAACTCCAAATAATTGTTTTAATATTGATTTCAAATTCTACCACATGCAATCGACACTGTGTCCACTAATCACTATCTCGCCATTCTGCTACTGTCCCCACCCACCCCACCTTTTTTATCTGTATCCCCTGCTACCCAACAACTAGTCCTGAAGAAGGGTTAATACCCAAAACGCAGACTTCTCCATCTCCTGACGCTGCCTGGCTTGCTGTGTTCCTCCAGCCTCCTGTTTGTCTATTTTGGATTCCGGCATCTGCAGTTTTATTTTGTCTCTAACCCTCCCTGTAGCAGTCAGGGAGCAGAGATCTATAACTTTCCATGTTTTGGAGAGTAGGAAATGGAACAGCAGCTACGAGTGCATCGAACTCATCCTGTGATTACCCTATCGGGTTCTGTTACAATTTCATGAGATTCCCCTCATTCTTCTACACTCGACAGAATTAAAATCCTACCAGATCCCATCTCTCTACATAAGTCAGTCATGACAGCGACTTGACTGACTTGACTGACGGCGACTTTTATAAGTGCGCCATCAAGAGCATTCTGTCTGGATGTATCACTACCTGGTATGGCAACTGTACCATTCAAGATCGGAGATGGTAACAGAGAGTGGTGAATTCGGCCCGGACAATCACAAAGGCCAACCTCCCATCTATAGAATCCATCTACCAGGCCCGCTGTCAAGGAAAGGCCGCCAGCATTCTCAAAGATCCATCCCAGCCTGGGAATGTTTTTCTACAGCCTCTACCATCGGGGAGAAGGTACAGAAGCCTGAACACGCACCAGCCGGATTTGAAAAAGTTTCTACCCTACTGTTGTTAGAATACTGAATGGACTCAGAAACTCTTAACATTCGCCTGTACCTGTGTTTTTGTTTTTGCTGCTGTTTACCTATTATTTACTATCCATGCTACTTAACTCTGTGATCTGCCTGTATTGCTCGCAAGACAAAGCTTTTCCCTGTGCCTCGGTACGTGTGACAATAAATTCAATTCGATTCAATTCAGTCCTGACATCAGTCTTTGTTGCACTCCCTCCATAACCTGAACATCTTTCCCCGGTTATGGAGACCCAAACTGCACACAATACTGCAGGAGTAGCCTCACCAAGGTCCTGTACAACTGCAGAAAGACATCCCTGCTCCTGCACTTGAAATCTCTCACTCTGAAAGCCAACAAAGCATTTGCCTTCTTTACCCCCTGCTGCACCGATATACTTGCTTCCAAGTGACTGGTGTCCCAGATCTCCCCCTTTCCAAATCGATCTCTGATAATCTTCCTTCTTGTTTTTTGCTGCCAGCAGGTAACCTCATTGTTAAGCTGCACTAACCTGCACCTGCCATGCACTGGCCCATTCACTCAGCCAGTTCAAATCACACTGCAACATCTCTGCACCCCCCTCACACAACATCCAGCCGGGTGCTGTCCGGAAACTTGGAGATATTGCGTTTAGCTTCCTTTTCTGAAACATTAATGCACTTTGTGAATAGCTGGAGTCTGAGGACTGATGCCGACGTTACCCCCCGTAATCACTACCTGCAGCTCAGAAAATGACCCATTTATTTCTACTCTTTGCTGTCTGTCTCCCAACCTAGAGATACTTGTTTGACGACAGGGTAATCAGTGATAGGCAGTAATGTGGGTTTGAGGTTGCTATCAGATTACCCGTCTGCTTATTGAATGGTAGAACAGGCTTGGGGGGCTGAGTAGAGTACTCCTGTGTCGAGAATGTGGTACTGGAAAAGCACAGCAGGTCAGGCAGCATCCGAGGAGCAGGAGAATCGACGCTTCGGGCAAAAGCCCTTCATCAGGAATGAGGCTGCTGTGCTTTTCTAGCACCACACTCTTGACTCTGATCTCCAGAGTCTGCCGACGTCACTTTCTCCTCGAGTACTCCTGCTCCTGGTAATGTTTGTATGATAATATATTTTAAACATATTGGGGATTTGCACTTCCGGTGGTTGGAGACATACCTGGCACACGGGAAGACACAGTCATGGTTGTTGGAGGTCAGTCATCTCAGCTCCAAGACATCTCTGTAGGGGTTCCTCAGGGTAGTGTCCTGGGCCCAAACCATCTTCAGCTGCTTCATCAATGACCTGCCCTCCATCGTAAGGTGAGAAGTGGGGATGTTTGCTGATGATTGTGCAATGTTCAGCACCATTCGCGATTCCTGAGATACTGAAGCAGTTCACGTTCAAATGCAAAAAGATCAGGACAACATCCAGGCTTGGGCTGACAAATGGCAAGTAAAGTTTGCAATACATTAATGCCAGGATATTATCATCTCCAATAAGAGACGATCTAACCATTGCTCCTTGACATTCAGAGGTCATACCATCACCAAATCCCCCACGACCAACATTCTGTGTGCTACCATTGACCAGAAACTGAACCAGGGAAACAAGACTAGGGGGCACAGTTGTAAAGTGAGAGGAGAGAGACTTTAAAATATCATGAGGGGCAAATTATTTTACACAGAGGGTGGTTTGCGTGTGAAATGAACTTCCTTAGGAAATGGTGGATGCGGGTATAATTACAAAGTTTAAAAGATATTTGGATAGATACATGAATCAGAAATGTTTGGAGCACTGTGGGCAGCACGGTGGCACAGTGGTTAGCACTGCTGCCTCACAGCGCTAGAGACCCGGGTTCAATTCCCGCCTCAGGCGACTGACTGTGTGGAGTTTGCACGTTCTCCCCGTGTCTGTGTGGGTTTCCTCCGGGTGCTCCGGTTTCCTCCCACAGTCCAAAGATGTGCAGGTCAGGTGAATTGGCCATGTTAAATTGCCCGTAGTGTTAGGTAAGGGGTAAATGTAGGGGTATGGGTGGGTTGCGCTTCGGCGGGTCGGTGTGGACTTGTTGGGCCGAAGGGCCTGTTTCCATACTGTAAGTAATCTAATCATAATGGGCCAGGTGGCACTATGTTTAAGTTGGGAAAATGTTCAGCATGGACTGGTTAGACCAAAGCATCTGTTTCCATGCTGTATGACTCTACATAAATACAATGGTTACAAGAGTAGGTCAGAGGCTAGGAATAAATCGGTGAATAACTCACATCCTGATGACATTCAATGTTTGCAAAAGATGGGAAAAATGGCAAAGGAAAGGGGCAACTTTTTCACGCAGAGAGTGGTACGTGTATGGAATGAGCTGCCAGAGGATGTGGTGGAGGCTGGTACAATCGCAACATTTAAGAGGCATTTGGATGGGTATATGAATAGGAAGGGTTTGGAGGGATATGGGCCGGATTTCAGGCCGGATGGCAGGTGGGACTAGATTGAGTTGGAATATCTGGTCGGCATGGACAGGTTGGACCGAAGGGTCTGTTTCTGTACTGTACATCTCTATGACTCTATGGGAAAGGAAATTGGCACAGGATATCTACATCATTTTACTTGAAAAATATACTTTATTCATAAAATAATTTGATGGTCTGTACAGTTGGTCATGCCATACATATGTAAACATTTGCATTCAGAGATCAGAATTTATAATTTGTATGTACAGGTCTGTACGTTTATCAATCATATGTCCATATATTTAGCGGAGGCGTCAGAGGAGCCCAAATGACTGCGTGGGCCCCCTGTTCTTCTTAGGCAGGCAGATGTTACACGGTGGTCTTTCCCCACCGCGCCTTGGCGGCAGCTGCCCCAAGCTTCAGCGCGTCCCTCAATACGTAGTCCTGGACTTTGGAATGTGCCAGTCTGCAACACTCAGTCGGGGTCAACTTCTTCAGCTGGAAGATCAACAGGTTTCGGACCACCCAGAGAGCGTCCTTCACCGAGTTGATGATCCTCCAAGCACAGTTGATGGTTTTCTCGGTGTGCATCCCGGGGAACAGACCGTAGCGCACGGAGCCCCGCATCACTGCGCTGCTCGGGACGAACCTCGACAAACACCACTGCATTCCTCTCCAGACTTCTTCTGCATAGGCACATTCCAGAAGGAGGTGTGTGACAGTCTCGTCCCCCCTGCAGCCGCTTTGAGGGCAGCGTGCGGTGCGGGAGAGAGTCCGGGCGTGCATAAAGGATCTCACAGGCAGAGCCCTTCTCACCACCAGCCAAGCCATGTCTTGGTGCTTGTTGGAAAGTTCTGGCGATGAGGCATTCTGCCAAATGGCTTTGACAGTCTGCTCAGGGAACCGCTCGATAGGATCCGCCCTCTCCTTTTCCCGAAGGCTCTCAGGGACACTGCGTGCTGACCACTTCCTAATGGACTTGTGGTCAAAGGTGTTTTTCTTCATAAACGTCTCCACGAAGGACAGGTGATATGGAACGGTCCAACTACTCGGAGTGTTCCGCGGCAGTGAGGCCAGGCCCATCCCTCGCAACACCGGGGACAGGTAGAATCTCAGTACGCAGTGACACTTGGTGTTTGCGTACCGGGGATCCATGCACAGCTTGATGCAGCCACACACAAAGGTGGCCATCAGGGTGAGGGTGGCATTGGGTGTACTTTCTCCCCTGTTGCCCAGTTCTTTGTACAGCGAGTCCCTTCGGACCCGGTCCATTTTTGATCTCCATATAAACTGGAGGATGGCCCGGGTGACTGCAGCGGCACAGGTTCTGGGAATAGGCCAGACCTGTGCCACGTATAACAGCAATGACAGTGCCTCACACCTGATGACCAGGTTTTTTTCCCGCAATGGAGAGTGACCGTAGCTTCCATCTGCCCAGTTTCTGCCTCACTTTGCTGATACGCTCCTCCCAAGACTTGGCGCACGCCCCAGCCCCCCCGAACCAAATACCCAGCACCTTCAGGTGGTCAGTCCTGACGGTGAAGGGGGTCGAGGATTGGTCGGCCCAGTTCCTGAAGAGCATGGCCTCGCTCTTGCCTCGGTTTACTTTGGCCCCCAAGGCCCATTCGAACTGGTCACATATGCACATGAGTCTGCGCACGGACAGCGGATCCGAGCAGAAAACGGCGACATCATCCATGTACAGGGAGGCCTTAACCTGCAGGCCCCCGCTGCCAGGAATAGTCACCCCTCTCAGGCTCGTATCCTTCCTGATGGACTCGGCAAATGGTTCTATGCAGCACACAAACAAGGCAGGAGAGAGAGGGCAGCCCTGCCTGACTCCAGATCTGACTGGGAAGCTATCTGATTCCCACCCATTGATTGAGACGGCACTGACAATGTTGGTGTAGAGCAGTCTGATCCAATTGCAGATTCCCTCCCCAAGCCCATTTTGGAGAGATCATCTCTCATATACCTGTGTGATATCCTGTCAAAGGCTTTCTCCTGGTCCAGGCTGATCAGGCAGGTGTCCAACCCTCTGTCCTGCACGTAGACGATCGTATCCCTGAGGAGTGCGAGACTCTCAGCAATCTTCCTGCCTGGTACAGCACAGGTTTGGTCAGGGTGAATCACCGACCCCAGAGTAAACCTGACCCGGTTGGCGATGACCTTTGACAGAATTTTGTAATCCGCATTCGATAGTGAGATTGGTCTCCAATTTCTGATTTCCTCCCTCTCCCACTTTCGCTTGTAGATGAGGGTGACGATGCCTTTCCTCATGGATTCACTCATGGTACCTGCCCGAAGCATACTGACATACACCTCCAGCAGGTCCTGGCCAATCAAGTCCCACAGAGCGGAATAGAGCTCGACCGGTAAGACGTCGCTTCCGGGAGTTTTATTCTTTTCGAAGGACTCGAGGGCCTTGGTCAGCTCGTCCAGAGATAGAGGCTGGTCCAGTGTCGCCTGTGTTCTGTCACCTAAGACCTCCGTGATAGAGGACAGGAACAACTGGGAGGCCGCACTGTTGGTTGGCTTTGTGTCATACAGACTGGCATAAAAGGATTTGCTGATCCTCATGGCATAGGATATCTACATGAGGAATCAGTCTGGGTGGAGCTAAGAAGCAACCAGGATCAGAAAACCTTTGTCGGAGTAGCCTATGGTATTGCTTATTCTCCAATTAGGTAAAAACAATGACTGCAGATGCTGGAAACCAGATTATGGATCAGTGGTGCTGGAAGAGCACAGCAGGTCAGGCAGCATCCGAGGAGCAGGAAAATCGACGTTTCGGGCAAAAGCCCTTCATCAGGAATAAAGGCAGTGAGTCTGAAGCGTGGAGAGATAAGCTAGAGGAGGGTGGGGGTGGGGAGAAAGTAGCATAGAGTACAATGGGTGAGTGGGGGAGGGAATGAAGGTGATAGGTCAGGGAGGAGGGTGGAGTGGATAGGTGGAAACAAAGATAATCAGGTAGGACAAGTCATGGGGACAGTGCTGAGGAGGAAGTTTGGAATGAGGGTGAGGTGGGGGAAGGGGAAATGAGGAAACTGTTGAAGTCCACATTGATGCCCTGGGGTTGAAGTGTTCCGAGGCGGAAGATGAGGCGTTCTTCCTCCAGGCGTCTGGTGGCGAGGGAGCAGCGGTGAAGGAGGCCGAGGACCTCCATGTCCTCGGCGGAGTGGGAGGTGGAGTTGAAATGTTGGGCCACAGGGCGGTGTGGTTGATTGGTGCGGGTGTCTCGGAGATGTTCCCTAAAGCGCTCTGATAGGAGGCGCCCAGTCTCCCCAATGTAGAGGAGACCGCATCGGGAGCAACGGATACAATAAATGATATTAGTGGATGTGCAGGTAAAACTTTGATGAATGTGGAAGGCTCCTTTAGGGCCTTGGAGGGAGGTGAGGGAGGAGGTGTGGGCGCAGGTTTTGCAATTCCTGCAGTGGCAGGGGAAAGTGCCAGGATGGGAGGGTGGGTTGTAGGGGGGCGTGGTCCTGACCAGGTAGTCACGGAGGGAACGGTCTTTGCGGAAGGCGGAAAGGGGTGGGAGGGAAATATATCCCTGGTGGTGGGGTCTTTTTGGAGGTGGCGGAAATGTCGGCGGATGATTTGGTTTATGCGAAGGTTGGTAGGGTGGAAGGTGAGCACCGGGGCGTTCTGTCCTTGTTACGGTTGGAGGGGTGGGGTCTGAGGGCGGAGGTGCGGGATGTGGACGAGATGTATTGGAGGGCATCTTTAACCACGTGGGAAGGAAAATTGCGGTCTCTAAAGAAGGAGGCCATCTGGTGTGTTCTGTGGTGGAACTGGTCCTCCTGGGAGCAGATCCGGCTGAGGCGGAGGAATTGGGAATACGGGATGGCATTTTTGCATGAGGTAGGGTGGGAAGAGGTGTAATCCAGGTAGCTGTGGGAGTCGGTGGGTTTGTAAAAAATGTCAGTGTCAAGTCGGTCGTCATTAATGGAGATGGAGAGGTCCAGGAAGGGGAGGGAGGTGTCAGAGATGGTCCAGGTAAATTTAAGGTCAGGGTGGAATGTGTTGGTGAAGTTGATGAATTGCTCAACCTCCTCGCGGGAGCACGAGGTGGCGCCAATGCAGTCATCAATGTAGCGGAGGAAGAGGTGGGGAGTGGTGCCGGTATAATTACGGAAGATCGACTGATCTACGTAGCCAACAAAGAGACAGGCATAGCTGGGGCCCAGACATGTGCCCATGGCTACCCCTTTGGTCTGGAGGAAGTGGGAGGATTTGAAGGAGAAATTGTTAAGGGTGAGGACCAGTTCGGCCAAACGAATGAGAGTGTCGGTGGAAGGGTACTGTTGGGGACGTCGGGAGAGGAAGAAATGGAGGGCTTGGAGGCCCTGGTCATGGCGGATGGAGGTGTAGAGGGATTGGATATCCATGGTGAAGATGAGGCGTTGGGGGCCGGGGAAACGGAAGTCTTAGAGGAGGTGGAGGGCGTGGATGGTGTCTCGA
Source organism: Chiloscyllium plagiosum (assembly GCF_037043375.1). NCBI lineage: Eukaryota > Metazoa > Chordata > Chondrichthyes > Orectolobiformes > Hemiscylliidae > Chiloscyllium > Chiloscyllium plagiosum. The sequence goes on along the minus strand of NW_028270141.1, from coordinate 145,471,286 downwards.
ACGTATGTGGGGAGTTCCTGGACTAGGGGGGATAGGACAGTGTTAAGGTAGGTAGAGATGAGTTCAGTGGGGCAGGAGCATGTCATGGTGAGGCAGAGAATGGCATGAAACCAATTATTATTGATGCATGTAACAAGGGTGCTACAGTAATCAAAGCAATGTTATTCTACAAGCAGACCGTGCAAATCGCATTAGCAATAACTCTGCGGTGGATGAATATCGAGATTGCATGCAAATTACTTTTTTGACCAGTGAGTTAAGATTAGATTAGATTACATTACATTACATTACATTACAGTGTGGAAACAGACCCTTCGGCCCAACAAGGGCACACCGACCCGCCAAAGCGCAACCCACCCTTACCCCTACATTTACCCCTTACCTAACACTACGGGCAATTTAACATGGCCAATTCACCTGACCTGCACATCTTTGGACTGTGGGAGGAAACCGGAGCACCCGGAGGAAACCCACGCACTAACTCAGAGGCAGAATATCCTACAGTGGGTCCTGTTTAAAGAAAGGGTTATTAATAATTGTGATATGAAAGATCTTTCGGAAGAAATTAATCATAACAGGATTCCTTATTGAGATAAAAAGTGAATTTGTCCAGGACAAAACTGGTGTTCTAACTTTAAACAAAAGAAACGACAGAGGAATGAGGTGGTCAGTAACTTCATTGTAGTTGGTATGAGGTGGTCAGTAACTTACGATGATCAGCTAAGGATCCTGGGATTGTATTCATTAGAGTTTAGTCGATTGAGGGGAGAGATAATAGAAACTTACAAAGTAATTCATGGCTTAGAAAGGATGGACACTGGGAAATTGTTTCCGTCAGGCAGGGATACTGGGACCCATGGACACAGCCTTAGAATTAGAGGGGGTCAATTTAGAACGGAAATGAGGAGAGATTTCTTCAGCCAGAGAGTGGTGGGCCTGTGGAATTCAATGCAACGGAGTGCGGTGGAGGCCGGGACATTAAATGTCTTCAAGGCAGAGATTGATAAATTTCACAAGGAATTAAGGGATACGGGGAGAGTGTGGTTAAGTGGCGTTGAAATGCCCATCAGTCTTGATTGAATGGTGGGGTGGACTTGATGGGCCAAATGGCCTTATGTCCACTCCTATTTCTTCTGGTCTTATGGTCTTATTAAAAGGATAGACAAGGCTGAATTTTCAAGGAAACAATGCATGTATTGCAGCACATATAAATTCCTTTCAGGCAAAAAAAACCACAACAGGAAATGTTGATCAACTATGAGTTACAAAGAAATTCGGGACGGTACTGGTTCCAAAGAGGAATCCAAATTAAGTTGCTAGAAGAAGTAGCAAGCCTGAGGGCTGAGAGACATTTAAAAATCAGTTAAATAAGACCAAGAACTTGATTAGGGGGGGGAATTAAAGTCTGGGAGTAACCTTGTAAGGAACATAAAAACAGACTGTAAAAGCTTTTTTCTGTAAAAAGGAAAAGGTTTGTTAAAAATAATGTAGGCCACTTGCAGTCTGAAATGGTAAAATCGATAACAGAGATCACGGTAAAACAATTAAACAACTGCTCCTTTTCTGTAATCAGACAAAGAGTGCGCAAAAAAAACTTCTGAGAAATGCTGAGGAAGTAAGGGTCTTTTGGGAAGGAAGAATTAAAGGAAATTAGTATCGGTCAATAAATGTAGCACTTGAGAAACGAATGGGACTGAAATCTGTTCAATCCCCAGGGCCTGAGAATCTGCATTAACGCAGGTTACTAAAAGAAGTGACAGTGGAAATAATGGGAGTTTTTTTTGTTATTCCAAAAATCTGTAGATTCTGGAACAGTCCCAGCAGACTGGACATTGGCAAATGTGATCTCATTGTTTAAACACAGAGGGAAAGAGAAAGGTGGGAATTGCAGACTGATTAGCCTGACATAAGTAGTAGGGAAAAAGCTGGAGCTTTTTATGAAGGCCATAACAGTATACTTCGAAAATGCCGATGGAATGACACAGGATCGGCGCGGGTTTATGAAAAGGAAATCACATCAGACAAACCCAGTGGAGAATTTCTGAGAACCTAACTAGCCGAATAGATGTGGGACATACCAGTGGATGTGGTAGACCTGAATTTTCAGATGTAGTCCCACATGAGAGGCTGTTGTGAAAAGTTAGCCAAATGGTGGTTCCATTCAGGCATGGCCCATGAAAATTGGTTCGCACACAGGAAGCAGAAGGCAAGGATAAACAGGTCTTTTTCAAAGTGGGGACAAGTGGGGAAGCCACATGATTCCAGCAATCCAGGAAAAATCTCACTTGTTTGGGTGAGGGAATCAAATGTAACATTTTCCAATGCTTGCTGGCAAAATCCAAACTATAGGGGGGGAAGTGAGGAGGATAAAGAAAGCTTCAGGGTGATTTAGACAAGCCAAGTGGGCAATCCAATGCACAGCAACCAAATAGAATAGAAAAAGGCACAGTGTAGCTTTTAGGGGTCATGTACACTCACTGAGTACAGGGAAAAGTTTAAACATCGCCAATTACAGCACGGACTTAGATACCAAAGTATGTTGGCACAGCTTCCTTTATTGCAATATTTTAGGCAGTAGAGAAATAAAATGCCCAGCATTACAGAAAAGCATTCGGACCACACTGGCACCTAGCTTCCAGTCATGTACCAAGCCACTCATCATGTCGAGAGGCCGCCATGCTAATGCTGGGAGGCCCCCACAGGAGAAGGCTGCTGTGCCAGGCTGGGAGGTCACCACACCAACGCTGGGAGGCCCCCACAGGAGAAGGCTGAAGTGCCAGGCTTGGAGGTCACCACACCAATGCTGGGAGGCCCCCACAGGAGAAGGCTGAAGTGCCAGGCTGGGAGGTCACCACACCAATGCTGGGAGGCCCCCACAGGAGAAGGCTGCTGTGCCAGGCCGGAGGTCACCACACCAACGCTGGGAGGCCCCCACAGGAGAAGGCTGCTGTGCCAGGCCGGAGGTCACCACACCAACGCTGGGAGGCCCCCACAGGAGAAGGCTGCTGTGCCAGGCTGGGAGGTCACCACACCAACGCTGGGAGGCCCCCACAGGAGAAGGCTGCTGTGCCAGGCTGGGAGGTCACCACGCCAACGCTGGGAGGCACCTACAGGAGGAGGCCACTCTGTCAGGTCTGGAAGCTGCTGAACCAGACTGGGAGGTTGCCATGCCAATGCTGGGAGTTGTTTGCAGGGGGAGGCTGCTATGCCAGGCCTGGAGGTCACTGTGCCAGGCCTGGAGTTTGCCAAGTAACACTGGGGAGTTACCTACAGAAGGAGGCCGCTATACCCGGTCAAAAGATTGCCATGCCAACACTGGGAATTGCCTACAAGAGCAAGCTGCTGTACCAGGCCGGGAGATTGCTGTGCCAACATTGAGAGTTGCCTACAGGAGGAGGCGGCTGTGCCAGACATGGAGGCCGCTATGCCAGGCAGGGAGGTTGCTATGCCAACAGTGGGAGTTGCCGACAGTAGGGGACCACTGCGCTAGGCTGCAAAGTCGCCAGACCAACACTGGGTGGCTGCAGCACCAATGAAATGTGTGAAGTTTCCTACTTTGGTCAGAAGTAAACAGAATATCAGGTTATTGTTTAAATGGCTCGAGATGGATAAATATTGATGTACAAAGGGATCTGTGTATCCTTTTGCACTCGTCATTGAAAGTAAAATGCGCAAATGCAGCAGACTGTTAGGACGGCACTAGCAAAGTGAGAGAGTTTGAGATGTGGAATGAGGAAAGGCCTTGGTGAGACCAGACTTGGAGTACTCTGGGACGTTTTGATCACTTTACCAAAATAAAACCATACTTGCCACAGAAAGAGTGCAGCGAAGGTTCACTGGACTGATTCCTTGGGTGGCATGAATGTCCTACGTGGGGAGATTGGATTGTTTGAACCTTTACTCATTGGAGTTGAGAAGAATGAGGGAGAATCTCATCGGAATGCATCAAATTCCAGCAGGATTGGATAGACTGGAAGGAAGGATGGCTTTCCTTCTAGTTGGGAAAGGTTCAGAACAAGACGTTCTGGTCGGGGCGAAGGAGGGGAGTCAAATGAAGAGAAATTCCTTCACCCAGAAACTGCTGAGTCAGTGGAATTCTCTACCGCAGAAAATTGTTGAAGCCAAAATGTTATGTTTTCCAGTAGGGGGTAGATATTGCCCTTTTGCCTAAAGAGGCCAAGGGAAAAAGGGAGGAGGGTGGGATTAGGGTACTGAGCTGAATGATCAGCCATCATCATATTAAATGTTGGAGCAGGCTCAAGGGGTCGAATGGCCTACTCCTGCTCCTACACGCAGAGATTGAACTAGACTAACCCCAGAAACACAGCGGCTACCAGAGCAGGGTTCGAGGCTCGGAATTCCTCAGTCAGTCACTTCCTGGCTCTCCGAATCTCCAAGGCACAAGGTGACGGAATGCTAAATAAGGATAGAAAGAACTGCGGATGCTGTCAATCAGAAACAAAAGCAGAAGCTGCTATAAAAGCTCAGCAGGTCTCGCGGCGTCTGTGCAGAGAAAGCAGAATTAACATCTTGGGCCTGGTGACCCTTCCTCAGAACGAGGAGAAACTGTCACCAGACCCGAAATGTGAACTCTGATTTCTCTTCACAGATGCCACCAGACTTGCCGAGCTTTTCCAGCAATGTCTGTGACGGAATACTCCCCACTTGCCCTGGATGGGTGCAGCTCCAACAACAATGAAGAAGCTTGACGCCATCCAAGACAAAGCAACTTGCTGCTTGGCCCCACGTCCACCTTCAACATTTAACCCCTTCGCCATCAACACATGGCAGCAGCAGTGGAGAGTGTGGTGCTGGAAAAGCACAGCAGGTCAGGCAGCGTGTGGGGAGCAGGAAAATCAATGTTTCGGACTGAAGCCCTTCATCCATAGCAGCAGCAGTCTGTACTAACTGCATGACGCATTTCAAGAATTTGGCCAACTCCTTAGACAACACCTTCCAAGCTCACGATCCCTACCATCCAGAAGAACAAAGACAGCAGATACATGGGAATACCATCACCATCCCCCTCCAAGCCACTCACCATCCTGACTTGGAAATATATCGCCGTTCCTTCAAGTGTCGCTGGGTCGAAATCCTGGAATTCCCTCCCTAAGGGCATTGTGGGTCTACCCACAGCAGGTGGACTGCAGTGGTTCAAGAAGGCAGCTCACCCCCACCTTCTGAAGGGGGAAACTAAGGATGAGCAATAAATGTTGGACCAGCCAGCATTGTCCATAGTTTCTAAAAAAAAAATAATTCAACAGAGAGGTGGCCTCAATGGTATTTCTTCGGAAGCTCATCTCAGGTTCAACTGAGACACCAACTGAGACATCAAACAGGATGGTTTAATCTTACCTGATAGGAAGAGTAATGGAATCAGTTATTGGGGAATTCTGAGACTTTTGTCCTCCCCATATTTAACCGGAGCTCATTTCTGCTCATGCAACTCTGGACAATCAAGCTCATAATTTAATAACAGTGGAGGATGTGAGGGAGGATGCGATGAAGTAGGTCTGGTTGCTGTAAATGTGATAATAAGGCTGTGGTCTCAGATTGTAGCACTGCATGGAGATGAGGACTAGAAGGTGGGAGGCTGGGGGGAGGTGGGGGAGAAAGGATAAATCCGTGGGAGATACCTGAGGTGATGGTGTGAGAACAAGAAGTCATGTTAGTGATAGGGACAAGGACAGCCAGGGGGACCTCAGAGATTATGAGTTCCCTGATTGGAGCTGTTACTCTGGGCCAATCGGGAAGCTCTGGCTGATGCATATAAATAGGAGCCGGGGTCACACGACCCCAGGATACAGTCCAACAGGTTTATTTGAAAACACAAGCTTTCGGAGCCCTGCTTCTTTGTCAGCAGCGCTCTGAAAGCCGGTGATTTCAAATAAACTCGTTGGATTATTTCCTAGTGTCATGTGACTTCTGACTTTGTCCACCCCAGTCCAACAGCAGTACCTCCACATCTTAAACAGGAGTGTCTGTTCACTGTGAGAGCTGGCTCTGAGGGAGCTGGATCAGTGTCTAGGGCTCTCTACCTGCATATAAAGAGTGACTTGGTGACAGGATACCAGCCTCTGTGAAGTTATGTCACCATTGTAGTGATTCACTGCCGAGAGTTCAATTAATGAGAATGGAACTGAAAGAATGTCCACAGTCCAAAATGGGACTGAAGAGAGTCCAAAGCTGTTATTACAAGGTGCAATTGAGATGAATAACACAACAGAAGTGCGATAAACCCTGGATGAAGAGAGGAATGAAAGGTCATGACGTTAAGGTTGGACAGAAAGTGAGCTTGAGGATGATGAGATCAGCCATGATGTTATTGAATGCCAGGGCAGACTCAATGGACTGAATAGTCTATTCCTGCTCCTATACTTTATGAAGAATACTACCAGGAGGCTGGATTGAAGTGTGTCCAATTTCCGAAAACCGCAGCGTGAGAGATAGAACTGGAGTCTAACCTTTCATTATAACCTGTGCCAGGGTGGGCACCCTCAATTCTTTCCGATTCCAGATGCGAGACCCCAAAATACTGACCCTTGAGGAGGAGTGAAGTGGGTGTCCATCTTTACTCAATCCCTCCCTCGCTTGGTTGCACCAAACCTAACTTACAAGGGACCCTTCCACTCATGGATACCTCCACACATCCCAAATGTCCCAATGTTTCAAAATTGAATGGAATTAAATTTATTGTCAGGTGTACCGAGGCACAGTGAAAAGCTTTGTCTTGCGAGCAATACAGACAGATCACAGAGTTAGGTAACATAGATAGTAAATCATAGGGAAACAGCGACAAAAACAAAAACACAGGTACAGGCGAATTTTAAGAGTTTGTGAGTCCATTCAGTATTCGAACAACAGTAGGGTAGAAGCTGTTTCGAAACTGGCTGGTGGATGTGTTCAGGCTTCTGTACCTTCTCCCCGATGGTAGAGGTTGTCGAAAAATATTGCCAGGGTGAGATAGGTCTTTGAGAAGTCAATTTAACCAGGGTAGATTGACCTGGTTAAAGAAAGAATGTGTTTATTGGTTACTAAAACACAAGGAGCGGTAATAAAAGGGAATGCAAGTGCTCAGATTGGAAATGAGAGATGAATCCATGAGTTTGGTCTCTCTGTGAAAAATTGTGACCATTAAGATGGGCAATTCCAGTAGCGATGTCTTTGGTAGTTTTTTGGAGATTTCTGGTTCTGCTGTTAGCTGCAAGCACTCTGAGATGTTTTGTTCAGTGACTTTATTACACAGAGGGTATTGAACAGTAATTCTCAGTTATGCCCCTTCATAGCTCTCTTTACAACAGTGCAACCTGAACCACAAGCCAACACAATAGCATGCCAACACTATAGCACACAGAGACCAGGGGATGCCATTTCGTCTTCATTCCATTACTTGTGTATTACTGGAAGGGTAAAGGAAAAACAAGTCTTTCCACCAAAACTGACTATCTTTCAATATGTATCATGTCGACAGTCTGGGACGCAATCCACGGGAGATCACAGGGTTAGGAATGGCATCTCTCCTTTTGAAGTGTTGCTGACTGAAGTTCCCTTGACACCCCTCAGTTGTAACATTCCATGATTCATCTCAGGACTCAGAGAGATTACACTACCTGAAAACACATCATCATCCATCTTTTGGCTTTTATGCCTTTCTTTGAAAACATAATATAAGCTGAACTTAAAAGTTCTATATGTAGAGTCAAACAGTCATACAGCACGGAAACAGATCCTTCGGTCCAACTCATCTGTCGACCAGCTATCCTAACCCAATCTCGTCCCATTTGCCAGCACTTGGCCCATATCCTTGTAAACCCTTCTTATTCATATACCCATCCAGATGCCTTTTAAGTGGTGTAATTCTATCAGCCTCTACCATTTTCACTGGGAGCTCATTCCATATGCGCACTACCCTCTATGTGAAAAAGTTGCCCCTTAGGTCCCTTTGAACTCTTTCCCGTCTCACCATAAACCTATGCCCTCTAGTTCTGGACTCCCCCACTCCAGGGAAAAGACCTCAGCTATTCACCATGCGCCTCATGATTCGTCATTGTCTACAGGTTTAGTACCAGAGGACTGGAGGATTGCAAATGTTGTGCCCTTGTTCAAGAAGGGAGGTAGAGATGACCCAGGTAATTGGAGACCAGTGAGCCTTACATCTGTTGTTGGAAAGTTTTGGAAAGGATTATAAGAGATAGGATTTATAATCGTCTAGTAAGCAATAATTTGATTGGAAATAGTCAGCATGGCTTCGTCAAGGGCAGGTCGTGTGTGACAAACCTCATTGAGTTTTTTGAGAAGGTGACCAAGCATGTAGATGAGGGTAGGGCCATTGACGTGGTATACATAGACATCAGTAAAGCCTTTGATAAGGTTCCACATGGTAGGCTGTTGGAGAAAATGCATAGGCATGGGATTGAGGGTGATTTAGCAGTTTGGATTAGAAACTGGCTTTCTGAAAAAAGGCAGTGAGTGGTGGTTGATGGAAAATATTCAGCCTGGAGTCCGGTTACTAGTGGTGTGCCACAAGCATCTGTTTTGGGACCACTGCTGTTTGTCATTTTTATAAACAACTTGGACACAGGCATAGGTGGATGGGTTAGTAAATTTGCAGACGACACTAAAGTTGGTGGAGTAGTGGACAGTGTGGAAGAATGTTACAGGTTGCAGGGGACTTAGATAAACTGCAGAATTGGGCTGAGAGGTGGCAAATGGAGTTCAATGCAGCTAAATGTGAGGTCATGCACTTTGGGAAGAATAACAGGAAGGCAGAGTACTAGGTCAATGGAAAGATTCTTGGTAGAGGGATCTTGGAGTTCATGTACATAGATCCCTGAAAGTTGCCACCCAGGTGGATAGTGCTGTTTAGAAGGCATGCGGTGTGTTAGGTTTCATTCGCAGAGGGATTGAGTTCCGGAGCCGTGATGTCATGCTGCAACTGTACAAAATTCTAGTGCAGCCGCACTTGGAATATTGTGGACGGTTCTGGTCTCCCCATTACAGGGAGGATGTGGAAGCATTTGAAAAGGTGCAGAAGAGATTTACCAGGATGTTGCCTGGTCTGGAGGGAAGGTCTTATGAGGAAAGGCTGAGATACTTGGGTCTGTTCTAATTGGAGAGAAGAAGGCTAAGAGGTAATTTAATCGAGGTATACAAGATGATCAGAGGATTAGATAGGGTGGACAGTGAGAGTCTTTTTCCTAGGATGATGATGTCAGCTTGTACGAGGGGACATAGCTGCAAATTGAGGGGTGATAGATTTAAGATAGATGTCAGAGGCAGGTTCTTCACTCAGAGTGGTAAGGGTGTGGAATGCCCTACCTGCCAATGTAGTTAACTCAGCCACATCAGGGAGATTTAAACAATCCTTGGATAAGCACATGGATGATGATGGGATAGTGTAGGGGGATGAGCTTAGATTAGTTCACAGGTCGGCACAACATCGAGGGCTGAAGGACCTGTTCTGTGCTGTTTCGTTCTATGTTCTATGATTTTATAAACGTCTCTAAGGTTACCCCTCAGCCTGTAAATAATTCAGGATATATCCATTTTCCTCACACTATATACACTTAGATAGTTTTATTTTCAGAGACACGTTCTAACCAGACGTCTTTGAACTCGGCAGCTGCTGTTTCAGTTTTCTCCAATGTATTGTGAATTTCCAATCAATGCCTTCCATCTGAATGTAATTAATCCCTCAGTCGACACAACATTGACAGAAACTAAACTTCAGTCTGGACCAATGGGCTGAATGATTTATTTCCATGCTGCTCATTTTAAGTGACTCGATGTCACCCTTTAACCTGCCTCCAGCTCAAGTTATGCTTGCATATGCCTTTTCCCCAAATCAACATATTCAGAGATGTTGTTACACATCTCTAGCATAGGAGGGATTTGAACCGGGCCAGGTGGCCCAGAGATACGGAAACTACCACAGTATCACAAGAGCCCCAGTGACTCTATGTCCACTTACAGAAGGAAGGGTTTGTTTGCTTTCTGATTGGTCAGGGAAGGTGGTTGACCATGCTGATGGAAATGTCAAGTAACCAATGTCAGGAGCTGAGACATGGGGCAGGAACTCACAAGATGAAACATCCAGGAACATGACATAGCAGAATCGGCAGCACACCCCCATGAAACGTGACCAATTTCCCACCACCACTGAGTTTCTAATCAAAGCCAAGTGACTGCGAGTCTGGGGGCAGCTAATCAGAGGATGTGAATTGCAAATTTCCTTTGTTACCAGGGCATTGTCTGGGCTGGGGTGATCCAACAATGCTAGGAGACTAAACAGGCTGGGATTGTTTTTCATAGAGCAAGGAAGACAGGGGGAAGGATATTGTCATGTGTACAACGTTTAGAAGGGCAGTGACAAGGTAGATGGGCAATACCATTTCCCTGTTGTGGAGGGGTCAGTGATCATGGGCACAGTTTTTGAGTTAGAAGCACGAGGTTTCAAAGAGAGTTGAGGAAATAATCACCACCCAGAGGATTGTGGGTACCTGGAATCCAGTACCTGAAAGAGTGATAGAGAGGCAAGAACCCTCAAGGCATTTAAGTTAAAAATCACACAATGGGTTTATTTGGAGTACTTTCAGTTAGCGGCTTGACAAAGGAGCAGGGCTCCGAAAGCTAGTGCTTCCAAATAAACTTGTTGGACTATAACCTGGTGTTGTGTGATTTTTAACTTTGTCCAACACCAGCACCTCCACATCAAAGCATTTAATAACTATTTAGATGAGCACTTGAAACAGCATATCTTACAAAGCTAAGGGCCAAGTGCTGGAAAATGGAATTAAAATAAATGGACGTTTGTTGAGAGGCACAGACATGATGGGCCGAAGGGCCTCTGTCAGTGCTGTTAAAACTCTATGACTACAAAGATCCTTTATCTGGGACACATCCCCTCAGTTTAATGTGTTTGGGGATGGGTTTGGAACTTGCCACAGATGCTCTAGTTTCCTTTGACTGTACACGTTCCAAAGGTTTTGAGAAGGAAACACCGAGATAGACTAATTGGTAAAATATTTGACCTCTCATTTCTATAGCGAGGTCAGGCCATCCCAAAATGCAGGCAATGAAAGTCTTTTGTTTTAAGGGTGGTCACTGCTGTAGAAAAGGTGGCAGCTGAAATTGAGCTGAACAAGTCCTCCAGACACAGCAGTCTGGCAGTGACCTGTGTTATTAAGAATAGTATCTGCTTTAGTGTTGTTGAGGGACACATAATACTTAGAATGTGAAGGACACCTTCTCTGGTATTTTTCTGATCTCTTGCTCCACCATTTGATCTAAGTGAGGTTATCTCTCAATCCTGTACTGGACCATTTGTTTCGATTGCATGACCAAGACTCTGGTGAAAGATCTCATGCTTTTATACCAATACCTATTTTTTTTATCTTTCTACTGGTCTATGAAATAATGCTTAACTTTTTAACTCTCATTTAGAGTCATAGAGATTTACAGCACGGAAACAGACCCTTCGGTCCAACTCGTCCATGCTGACCAGATATCCTAACCTAATCTAATCCCATTCACCAGCACTTGGCCCATAACTCTCTAAACCCTTCCTATTCATATACCCATCCAGATACCTTTTAAATGTTGTAATTGTACCAGCCCCCACCACTTCCTCTGGCGGCTAAATCCATGCATGCACCTCACGCGGTGTGAAAAAGTTGCCCCTTAGGTCCGTTTTACATCTTTCCCCTCTCATCCAAAACCTATGCCCTCTAGTTGGGGACTACCCCCCACCTTACTTCCTTACAGTTAATTTCTTTCTTGTTCGCAGGTGCCTAGGTATATAAGATGGTGTCATGTGTGACGATATTATGCACTTTTCACTGTGTGCTCCGGTTTCCTCCCAAGGATGGGCAGTTAGGATGAATTGGCCATGCTAAATTACCCATAGTGTTCAGGGATGTGCAGGTTAATGTGGATTGGCCATGTTAAATTATCCGTAGTGTTCAGGATGAGTAGGTTAGGGTGGATGGCCATGCTAAATTACCCATTGTGTTCAGGGTTGTGTGGGCTAGGTGGATTAGCCATGGGGAAATGCGGAGTCACAGGGATGGGGGGGCGGGGGGGGGGTGAGTCTGGGTGGGATGTTCTTCGGAGAGTCCGTGTGGACTCGTTGGGCTGAATGGCCTGTTCCCACATTGTAAGGATGCTATTGAAAAAGCAATTCACCAACATCACCCCAATTGAATGATCTCCTTGTTGCGCCATTGCAGTTTGTGGGATCTTGCTGTGCCATACTTCCTACATTCCAAAGGGGACCACACTTCAAAAAGCACTCGACTGATTGCGGGGAGATCCTGATGCTGTGAAGGTTGCTTTATGAAAGAACGTCTTCCTTTCTCTCTGCCCTTGCTGCCTGTGGGAAATGGTACTTTGCGGTGATCATACCAGACCAAGTTTGAGGGATCGAGTGGCTCACTCGGTTTTTTTTTCAGGGTGCCCCCACGCTGTACGAACACAGGCAGCCCCGCACGCTGGGTCTTTCACACCCACTCAATGCCCACACCCAAGCGTGAGACAAAAGATGCACAAAGGTTGGGAGAGGACAGCGCTGATCCTCCATACTCAGCTCTGACTGTGTCACACAGATGCACATCAAAGCTCTGGTTTGATACTAATCTGTATAATTACTGGCTGTGATCAGAAGGTAAAGAAAAAAAGACAGCTTTGATCAGCTGAAGGACGGAGATGAGAGATGTTAAGAAGATTACCCTTTTACCAGGGCTGGGAATCTCAAAATAAAGGATGAGCTGATTCTTGGTGAGTTATCCCTATTGGGAGAACGTCCCGAACTGACCTTGATTTGTTTCATTTTGGGTCAGGGTAGAGCAATTCAGACCCCGTACTCTATCACAAAGATTAATATATGCTTGTGTGGTTCCATTTAAACACTTGCACGTTTAGTTGATATAGTAGATACAGAGAAGCTATTTCTCTTAGAGTAAGAACCTAAAATTGAAAGTGTAATCTTAAAGTTAGAGCTGGGCACTGTGTGAATATGGGGTGATGACGGTATGGTGATATCAGAGGGCTAACAATCCAAAACCTCAGGCCAATCTTCTGGAGGATGAGGGTTCAAATCTCACTGTGTCTAATTTTTTTTTTAAAAAAAGACTTGAGATAAAGAGAGCTGGCCTAATGGTGATCATGTAACAAACTTTGATGTTTGCAAAAACCCACCAGGTCTTGGAAGGAAGGAACACTGTCATCCTTTCAGGCACTTCTTCACACAGGGAGCTGTGGGAATCTGGAGCACTCTCCTCCGAAGGACTGCACATGACCCAAATGTACCACTCTGCGCTGGGGCCTCTACTGGCGAAGTTATCAACTGACTGTAAAATGGAGTTGGTACACCTGCCCTAAAATAAAATAATTGCAGGCCGTTCCACACCCCTAATACTCTCTGAGTAAAGAAACCATCCCTGATATCTGTCCTAAATCTAAAACCCCTCAATTTAAAGCTATGTACCCTGATGTTTGCCATCACCATCCGAGGAAAAAGGCTCTCCCTGTCCACCCCTATCTAACCCTCTGATTATCTTCTATGTCTCGATTAAGTCACCTCTCAACCTTCTTCTCTCCATTGAAAACAGCCTCAGTTCCCTCAGACTTTCCTCGTAAGACCTTCCCTCCATACCAGGCAACATCTTAGTAAGTCTCCTCTGAACCCTTTCCAAAGCTTCCACATCCTGCCTATGATGCGGTGACTGGAACTACGTGCAATGCTCCAGGTGCTGCCTTACCAGCGTCTTGTACAGCTAAGGCATGACCTTGTGGCTCCAAAACTCAGTCCCCCGACTAATAAATGCAACACACCATATGCCTTCTTAACAAACCTGTCAAATGGTCTGTTAGCATTCCCTGGCAACTTTCAGGGATTTGCACCTGGACACTGGGATCACTCTGGTCATCTACACTTACCATGACCCAGTACTCTGCATTCCTGTTATGTTTCCTGAAATGAACTATCTCACACTTTTCCACATTAAACTCCATTTGCCACTTCTCAGCCCTGCTCTGCATCTTATTCAAATCCCTCTGTAACCCACAACATCCTTTGACACTATCCACAACTCTGCCTACCTTAGTGTCATCTGCAAATTTACTAACCCATCCTTCTACACCCACCTCCAGATCATTTATAAAAATGACAAACAGCAGTGGCCCCAAAACAGATCCTTATCGATCTGTTACTAGTAACTGAACTCCAGGATGAACATTTCTCATCAACCACCGCCCTCTGTCTTTTTTCAGCTAGCCAATGTTTGATCCAAACCGCTAAATCACCTTCAATCCTGAAACTCTGTATTTTGTGCAACAGCCTACTGTGTGGAACCTCATCAAACACCTTACTGCAGTCCATATACACCACATCGACTGCCTTACCTTCATCAACCTGTTTTTTCACCTTTTCAAAGAACTCAATAAGGTTAGTGAGGCACAACCTACCCTTCACAAAACCGTGTTGACTATCCCAAATCAAATTATTCCTTTCCAGATGATTATAAATCCTATCTCTTATGACCTTTTCCTACATCTTACTCATAACTGGCCTATGATTACCAGGGTTGTTCCGACTCCCCTTCTTAAACAAGATTGCTATCCTCCAATCTTCTGGCACTACCCCTGTCGACAATGATGACATAAAGATCAAAGCCAAAGGCTCTGCAATCTCCTCCCTGGCTTCCCAGAGAATCCGAGGATAAATCCCATCCGGCCCAGGACTCTCATCTATTTTCAGATCTTCCAAAATTGCTAAATCCTGCTCTTTGTCAACCTCAATCCCATCTAATCTTGTAGCCTGTATCTCCATGTTCTCACTAACATTGCCCTTTTCCAATGTGATTACTGATGAAAAGTATTCATTAAGCGCTTCCTCCTGTCCTCAGATTCCACACTCAACTTTCCATTTCTTTCTTTGATTGGCCCTAATCTTACTCTAGTTGTTCTTTTATTCCATATGTATCTATAAAAGGCCTTAGGGTTTTCCTTGATCCTATCCACCAACTAATTCTCATGTTCCCTCCTGGCTCTTCTTAGCCCTCTCTTTCAGCCAACTTATAACTTTCAAGCCCCCTAACTGAGCCTTCACAGCTCATCCTCACATAAGCCTTCCTCTTCCTCATGTCAAGAGCTTCAACTTCTTTAGTAAACCATGGCTCCTTCTCTCGACAACTACCCCCCTGCCTAATAGGTATATACTTATCAAGATCCTGCAGTAGCTGTTCCCTTGAATAAGCTCCACATTTCAAGAGTGTCCATCCCCTGCAGTTTTTTTCCCCATCCTACGCATCCAAAATCTTGCCTAATCACATCATAATTGCCTTTCCCCCAGTTACACCTCTTTCCCTACAGTATACACCTAACCCTGCACATTGCTAATCTTCCCATGTATCTATCCATATTCCAGTCCAAAATTCTTTTAAATGTTGTAATTGTACCTGTCTCTGTCACTTCCTCCTGTTCATTCCACATACGATCTACCTTCTGTGTGGGAAAGGTGTCCCTCAGGTCCCTTTTAAACCTTTCCCCTCTCACCTTAAACCTATGCCATCTAGTTTTAAACTCACCTTTGCAATTCACCTAACCTATGCCCCTCACGATTTTATAAACCTCTATAATGTTACCCCTCAACCTCCTACGCTCCAGTGAATAAAGTCCCATCTATTCAACCTCTCCTTATAACTCAAACCTTCTAGTCCCCATAACATCCTTGAAAATACTTTCTGAACCCTCTCCAATTTAGTAACATCCTTTTTCTTACGGGATGACTAGAACAATACACAGTCCTCCAAAAGTAGTCTCACCAATGTTCTATACTGCGACATGATGTCCCAACTCCAACGTAATGGTTTCTTTTTTATTTATTCCTTTTGTGGGGTGTGGGCATCGTTGCCTGGGGCAGAATTTATTGCCCGTCCCTAGTTGCCCCTTGAGAAGGTGATGGTGAGCTGCCTTCTTGAACCGCTGCAGTCCATGTGCTGTAGGTAGACCCACAGTGCCCTTAGGGAGGGAATTCCAGGATTTTGACCCAGTGGTAGTGAAGGAATGCGCGATATATTTCCAAGTCTGGATGGTGACTGGCTTGGAGGGGAACCTGGAGGTGGTGGTGTTCCTATGTATCTGCTGCCTTTGTCCTTCAAGATGGAAGTGGACGTGGTTTTGGAAGGTGCTGTCTGAGGATCTTTGGTGAATTTCTGGAGGGCATCGTGTAGGTAGTACACACTGCTGCTCCTGAGCATCGATGGTGGAGGGATTGGCTGTTTGTGGGTGTAGTGCCAATCAAGCGGGCTGCTTTGCATTGGATGGTGTCTAGCTTCTTGAGTGTGATTGGGGCTGCATCCATCCAGACAAGTGGGGAGTACTCCATCACAGTCCTGACTCGGGCCTTGTTGATGGTGGATAGACATTGGTGTGTCAGGAGGTGAGTTACTCGCCACAGTATTCCTAGCCTCTGACCTGCTCTTGTAGCCACTGTGCTTATACAGTGAGTCCAGTGAGTGTCTTGTCACTGATAACTCTCACAATATTGATATTGGGGGATTCAGTGGTGGTAACACCATTGAATGTCAAAGGCAGTGGTTAGATTGACTCTTGTTATTGATGATCATTATCTAGCATTTAGGTGGTGCGAATGTTACTTACCACTTGCCAGCCCAAGCCTCGATATTGTCCAGATCTTGTTGTATTTGAACATGGAGTTCTTCAGTAACTGAGGAGTCGCGAATGGTGCTGAACATTGTGCAATCATTGGCGAACATCTCCAATTCTGACCTTTTGATGGAGGGAAGATCATTGATGAAGCAGCTGACGATGGTTGGGCCTGAGGAACGTCTGTAGAGATGTCCTGGAGCTGTAATGACTGACCCCCAACAACCACCACCATCTTCCTATGTGTCAGGTATGACTCCAGCCACTGGAGAGTTTGCCCTGATAGCCATTGACTCTGGTTTTGTGAGGGCTCCTTGATGCTTCACTCAGCCGAATGCAGCCGTGATGTTAAGGGCCGTCACTCTCCCCTCCCCTCTGGAATTCAGCTCTGTTGTCCAAGTTTGAACCAAGGCTGTAATGAGGACAGGAGCTGAGTGGCGCTGGGGGAAACCAAACTGGGCGTCACTGAGCAGGTTATTGCTGAGCAGGTGCTGCTTGATAGCTCTGTTGGTGACACCTTCCATCACTTGACTGATGACGGAGAGTAGACTGATGGGGTGGTAATTGGCCAGGTTGAATTTGTCCTGCTTTTTATGCACAGGATATATCTGGGCAATTATCCACATTGTCGGGTAGATGCCAATGTTGTAAATGTACTGGAACAGTTTGGCTCGGGGAGTGGCAAGTTCTGGAGCACAAGTCTTCAGTACTATTACCGAAATGTTGTCAGGGCCCATAGCCTTTGCAGTATCCAGTGTCTCCAACTGTTTTTTGATATCACATGGAGTGATGCTGAATATGCTGACGACTGGTAGGGGAGAGGCTGGGGACCACGAGAGGAGGCTGAGCAACAAAGGCAAGCATGTCGAATGCGTTCTTAACCACCCTGTCCATCGATCACAAATAAGCTGGAGCAAAGATTTGAGGCCACTTGGAGGGTGGTTAAATAACTCCACAGAGGCCAGTATCCCATCACAAAGTCCCTCTTTATTTACATCTGGAGAGTCCTTGACACTGCTCTGGCTCCCTCAGAGCCAGCTCTCAGAGTGAACAGAACCTCTGACACTCCTGTTTATACCTGTCAGCCAGGGCTCTGGTACAGACCAGATGAACAGCCCCAATCAGGGAACTCATATTCTATGTGGTCCACCTGATTAACTGTATTGCAATCTCTACGGGGGAGGGGAATGGATTTTGCAGCTGGCGATTGATCAGCTCAAACACCTTGCTGCTCCTACGGCCAATCAGTACAGGCGCAATGTGATGAATGGCCTCTGTTTGTGCTGTAACCATTCTGTGATTCTCCGTACCTGTTTTTATCAATATTGAACAGCAAGGCTTTCATCTGGGAGATCCCAGAGCGTTTGTCCACTTCCCCTCCACGTATGGTGGTGGTGCACCATTCTGTCTGGTGTAAGATGCTTTCGGAGGCTGCTTTATGGACTCCTCTGTCGATTAATACACCAAATAGAAAGAGAAATCCAATGTTGAAGCCATCACCTGATCTCTCACTTCTTTAGACATGCAAACGGAATATTCCCTCAATGGATTAAAGAGTCAAAGAAAGAGAAAAAAGCCATCATCCTGTCCCATCATTTGTTTCCCTAAAGTTATACAGGAACTCTGTGACATGGGGTGGGTGATCTCCCTACTGTAGGAGAAAGTGAGGTCTGCAGATGCTGGAGATCAGAGCTGAAAATGTGTTGCTGGAAAAGCGCAGCAGGTCAGGCAGCATCCAAGGAACAGGAGAATCAACATTTCGGGCATGAGCCTTTCTTCAGGAATGAGGAAAGTGTGTCCAGCAGGCTAAGATAAAAGGTAGGGAGGAGGGACTTGGGGGAGGGGCGTTGGAAATGCGATAGGTGGAAAGAGGTCAGGGTGAGGGTGATAGACCAGAGTGGGGGTGGGGGCGGAGAGGTCAGGAAGAAGATTGCAGGTTAGGAAGGCGGCGCTGAGTTTGAGGGATTTGACTGAGACAAGGTGGGGGGAGGGGAAATGAGGAAACTGGAGAAATCTAAGTTCATCCCTTGTGGTTGGAGGGTTCCTAGGCGGAAGATCTCCCTACTGTAGGTAGGGTGTTGTTAAACTTGAAAGGGTTCAAAAACGATTTACAAGGATGTTGCCAGGATTGGAGAGTTTGAGCTTTAGGGAGAGGCTGAATAAGCTTTTTCACCTGGAGCATTGGAGGTTGAGGGGGGACCTTGTAGAGGTTTATAAATCATGAGGGGCATGGATAAGGTGAATAGCCCAGGACTTTTTCCTAGGATAGGGGAGTCCAGAACTAGGTTTAAGGTGAGACTGGAAAGATTTAAAAGAGATCAAAGGGGCAACTTTTTCACATAGAGGGTGGTGTGTGTATGGAATGAGCTGCCAGAGGAAGTGTTAGAGGCTGGTACAATAACAACATTTAAAAAGCACATTGATGGGTATATGAACAGGAAGGGTTTACAGGGAGAAAGGCCAAATACTGGCAACTGGGACTAGATTAATTTAGGATATGTAGTCGGCATGGACGAGTTGGACCAAAGGGTCTGTTTCCGTGCTGTACATCTCTATAACGATGACTCTGTGACTTGGCGGCAGTTTTTTTCCCACAGGATGGGAAAGGGGAGTAAAAATAACTGTTAATTGGTGCAAGTTTCAGTGTCGATATGGGCAAGGTCAAGTGAAGGAGAGGGGGTGACCTGCGAGAGATGTTTAAAATTAACACTGAAATATGACCCGCTGAGCAAAAATGAATAAACTATCAGGTAAATACTTATGCTGCAGTGGCTGCCATTTCAGGAGATATTTCATAGCCCCTGACAAAACTATATTCCTGTGAGGAAGAAAGAGTCCAGGAGAATGGAGCATCATCCGTAGCTAATTAAAGGAGTTGCGAATGATATCAAATGAAATTAAATATGTGCAAAGCTATGATGTGTATGGTCTGCCAGATTATAGAGTCATACAGCACCGAAACAGACCCTTTTGCCCAACTACTCAATGCTTGACCAGATATTCAAAATTGAACTAGACCCATTTGCCAGCATTTGGCCCATATCCCTCTAAACCCTCTCTATGATATACCTATCCAGATACGTAATTGTACCAGCCTCCACCACTTCGTCTGGCAGCTCATTCCATACACCCCCCCCCCCCCCCCGCATGAAAAGATTGTCCCTCAGGTCCCTTTTCGAACTTTCCCCACTCACTTTAAACCTACGCCTTCTAGTTTTTGACCCCCCCCCCTACCCTTGGGAAAAGATTTTGACTATTCACCCTATCCATGCCCCTCATGATTTGATAAACCCCTGAACTGTTTTGCAGCTTTATTTTCTCCATAATATTTTCTTATTTTGTCCAGAGAAGTTGAAGAGTCAGCTACCAATTTGACCCCCGGTCAAATATTAGATATTATCAATGTGATCCCTTTCTGTATTGATTGTTATGGACCAAAACAAACCCCCTCAAAATGGGTTAGGGAGATAGCTTACAGCTGAACATTTTCTTAGTTTAAAGTCAAATGTGAGGTGTTGCGTTCTGGATGCAATTTGATCAATCCAACTACTAAATTTGAAGCAAAGCAGACTTTATCCATAATTATCATTAAAGTGAAACAAAAGAAAGAAGAAATTGGAATAACTTAACACTTCAGGAAAAATTAACAGAATAGTAGATTATTTAACTACCAGGCTCCAGATTGGTTTCACAGGTCAGTGCGACATCCAGGGCCGAAGGGCCTGTACTGCACTGCAATGTTCTATGTTCTATATAAACAGTAACTGTTCCAATATAGTAGTATCCCATAATCACACCCTTGGCAAAGACAAATTCAGCAAAATAGAGTGTTGCACTTGTAGTCCTCCAGTCTAGAGGGAACCGAGAGAGAGAGAAGCAGAGAGAGATGTACTGCAGCTTCCAAGCCCAGCTTCAGGATCCCAGCAGTTGCTCTGGAATCAAACAAAAAAATCCTGGTTCTGTGGGAGCTTGATCCCACCCTTTCAGGCTGCTTGTACTGTTCCAACTTTAAAAAATAACGCAAGACCTCACAAACTGTTTACTTTATTGGATTCAAATAGACCATTCTTCCCTCTTTAATAAAACATCTCTTCAAAAAAAAAGACCAAAATACACTTCCAAAGGCCACAGTATTGTGTTAAGATGACCCACTTTGCGTTGGTCTGCATTATGGCCAGACCCAAGGTGGGGTGTCCCAAGTTAGGATGGTCCCAGATAGGAAACTCCAAACTGTTAAGTTCCTGAGGAGGAATAAACTGTCTCCTCTCCTTCGTTCATCCATTCATCTGATCCCTGGGCAGGTCACAACAAAGGTACATCTGAAAAGGATCCTTCCCTTTGTGGATACCTATTCCCCAGATTGAAATTAACTTCTGTTTTGTAAAGGATTAAGTTGAAAAAGTTTTCCAGAGCTAAACAAAAAAAGACTGAGTTTATTAATTAGCAAAGAAGGAATAATATAATATGCATACAGATAGATTTGGAATAAGAAGATAGTCTGAAATTGTTCCAGGTCCTCTCAGTGGGTCAGCTATAGCGGAATGTTGATTTTGCTGACAACATTCCGAGCGAGAGATCCCTCTCGTCTTGTTTCCTTCTGACTGTTTTTCTGGTGAGTTGCTTTCCAACACTCAGAGCGAGAGTCTCCTTTCACCTGAAGTGCAGGGGTGACAGTTCTTTACGCCTTCCAGCACACTAGCATGTGAACCAAGGCTGGTAACTATGAACCCTGGTTCACTTGTGCACCTTCTTCCATGAGTGCAACCTCTCCCACTGGGACACACAGACCAGGCTCACAGTCAGTATCCAATCCCTTTTCTTCTACACTCTCAGAAGGGCAAAGCACAAAACGTTGTTTATAAGAAGTGGCTTTCTGAAGGGGAGGCAAGTTAGTGATGCCGGCCCCCTTGTAATCTTTTCCAATTACAGCTTTCTGTCTTTATTTACAAATTTCCCTGTCCCTCTACAGGTAAGATGTTCCATGGGTCCCACAGTTATTATCATGTAGCACTGAACTTATATCTGCAAACCTTTTGATCTGCAGCAGTCATCTATTTGAAAAAAGATAGTAAATTTTGAAATTAAAAGTTAAAAAGATGTAGGCATAGTTGTACTTTGGGATTTTGATCCCCCAGTTGCCCATTGAGCAGGTGGGGGGTGAGCTGCCTTCTTGAACCACTGCAGTCCACCTGCTGTGGGTCGACGAGTGTGGTGTTGGAAAAGCACAACAGGTCAGGCAGCATCTGAGGAGCAGGAAAATCGACATTTCATTAGCCCTGATTCACTCCTGATGAATGGCTTATGCCCGAAACGTCAATCCTCCTGCTTCTGGGATGCTGCCTGACCGGCTGAGCTTTTCCAGCACCACACTCTTTGACTCTTATCTCCAGCATCTGCAGTCCTCACTTTCTCCCACCTGCTGTGGGTTGACCCTCCTTAGGGAGGGAATTCCAGGATTTGGACACGGTGACAGTGAAGGTACAGCGATGTATTTCCACATCGGGATGGTGAGTAACTTGGAGGGGAATGTGAGAGTAGTGGTGTTCCCAGGTATCAGACTCCCTTGTCTTTCCAGATTGAAGCTTCAAGATTAAAGTCAGGGCTGTCATTATTTTTAACTGGAGTCATCTCATATTGAAAAGTTTTACTGTCCATTTGCTAACAAGCTGCTGAGATGGAACATGGCAGCTTGGAACAATATCGTTTGCAGAGAATTCCTGTGGTTGCTGCATTAAAGACAAATGTAAACTTTAGCTCTGTGTTTTTTTTTCAGATTTAATTTCCCTTGCTTTATTTTGCTTAGACCAATACAGTAACAGAGGGATTTGGTTACTCGATTAGTGATACAGAAAGCCTGAGCTCAAATCCCCACCGTGGGCATGTGAACATTTGAATCCGCTTCTGTGAAATAAATTCAGGAAACTAAAGAATGGAATCAGTAAAAGTGAGCATGAGACTGTCAGTTTGTTTTTTGGAGAAGGGAGCTAATTCAGTCCATAAGGTCCTTCCCTCACCTTCCTGACAGGAGCTTCTGCCAAGGTTAGATACTTCTTCATGAAAACCCATTTCGGGGAACTTGTGTCCCTATGTTGTGACAGACACCCACACACACATACACACACACGCACACACACACACATACATACACATACAACACACACATACACAGGCACACACACACACACACACACACATACAGACACAGACACACACACACGGGCACACACGCACACAGGCACACACATACATACACATACAACACACACATACACAGGCACACACACACACACACATACAGACACACACACGGGCACACACATACAGACACACACACACACACATACAGACACAGACACACACACATGTACACACACATACACACAGGCACACAGACAGACAGATACATACACACATAAACACACAATACACACAGGCACATACACATATATACACACACAGACACAGACACAGACACATGCATGCGCATGCGCGCACGTGCACACACACACACACAGGCAGAGACACACACACAGGCAGAGACACACAAGCACAGACAGACACACACACACACACACAGACACGCATACACACACACAGGCACAGACACACACACACACATAACATACAGGGATGCACACAGCACACAGGCACACACAGAGGCACACATACACACACAGGCACAGGCACACACATACACACAGGCACAGGCACACACACACAGGCACAGGCACACATACACACACAGGCACAGGCACACACACACACACACACACAGGCACAGACAGACACACACAGGCACACACACAGAGGCACAGACAGACACACAGACACAGACACACATACACACACAGGCACAGACACATACACACATACACACAGGCACAGACACACACACACAGAGGCACAGACACACATACACACACAGGCACAGGCACAGACAGGCACAGACAAACATACACATACACACAGAGGCACAGACACACACACAGGCACAGACACACATACACACACAGGCACAGGCACACACACACAGGCACAGGCACACACACATACACACACAGGCACACACACACACATATACACACAGGCACAGGCACACACACACACATACACACACAGGCACAGGCACACACACACAGAGGCACAGACACACACACACAGGCACAGACACACGCACACAGAGGCGCGCGCACACACACACATGCACACACACAGGCACAGGCACACACACACACACAGGCACAGATAGACACACAGGCACAGACAGACACACACACAGACACACATACACACAGAGGCACAGACACACACACAGAGGCACACACACACACACACACACAGGCACAGGCACACACACATACACACACAGGCACACACACACATATACACACAGGCACAGACACAGAGGTGCACACATACACACACACAGACACAGATACACACACACAGGCACAGATACACACACACAGTCACAGACAGACACACACACAGGCACAGACACACATACACACACAGGCACAGACACACACACACACACATAACACACATACACACAGGCACAGACACACACACACAGGCACAGGCACACACAGGCACAGGCACACACACACAGAGGCACAGACACACACACAGAAGCACAGACACACAGGCACAGGCACACACACAGGCACGCACACACACACATACACATACAGGGACGCACACAGGCACACACACAGGCACAGACACGTACAGACAAACGCACATGCGCGCACACAGGCACAGATGCATGCATACACACAGACACACAATACACACAGGCATAGACACACACACACACGCACATACACACACACACACTTGCACACACACACACAGACCCACATACACAGATTCACACACAGACCCATATCTTGAATGACGCTTTGTGACAGTGTGAAGGATGTTGAGTCCCATTAAGGTGCCTGTGGTTCAATGACTAGTAGAATCCTTTTGTTTAACCATAGAAACTCTGTGGAATAGGCCAAAGACTGAAAAGAGGCGAGCTGAGTGAGTGTGAGACCGAGAGAGCTGTGAGAGACTGTGATGTGCATGAAGAAAGGTAAGGTGGGGACCTGGGGGAGACTGCGATTGCAGTGTGGCGTGAGACTGACTCTGCCTGGAAGGATGGTGGAAGCAAAGGCAAATAGGTACGTAAACGGAAATGGAAAAAGGGAGATTGGAGGATGGACATGGTATAGGGGCTTGGAGATAGATCAGAATAGGCACACCTGACTTACTGCAGCATGACAAAAATGAATGGTTATCAACCTGGGACAAAGTATTCTACAGCAGTAACAATGGAGTGGGGGGGGGGGGGGGGGGGGGGGGGGGGGAAAGATGAGGTGAATTGCTGATCCTCTGTGCCAGCCCAGAGGACAGTTAGGAGTCAACCATTTTGCTGCTGTCCTGGAGTCAGACCAGACACAACTGCCAGACTTTCTTCCCTAAACAGCAAACTAGAGAGGGCTTTCCAACTACCCAGTAGATTCATAGTTAAAAGTAACACAACACCAGGTTATAGGAGAAAGTGAAGTCTGCAGATGCTGGAGATCAGAGCTGAAAATGTGTTGCTGGAAAAGCGCAGCAGGTCAGGCAGCATCCAAGGAACAGGAGAATCGACGTTTCGGGCATAAGCCCTTCTTCAGGTTATAGTCCAACAGGTTTATTTGGAAGCATTAGCTTTCAGAGCGCCATTCCTTCGTCAGGTAGCTAGTGGGGCAGGATTATAGGAAACAGAATTTATAGTAAAAGAACAACATGTCATACAACTGATGTGATTAATTGAACAAACCTGGATTGCTATTAAGTCTTTAATCACTAGAATGGGGATGCAGGTTTTGATTAATATGTAAATCCTGGAACGTTTTCAAATCAATTCTGAGATAACTTAAGATTTTATTAAAAAGAGGAGACATCTCAGCTCAGACAATGCATTAAAGGTATGAGGTTAGAGTCTGTCTGTATCCCAGTCAGACTGGTTCTATTTCCAAATTGGGAATTTATAAAATGTCACATGGACTGACTGCCTACAGATTGTGTGCATTTTGAACAAAATAGAATGGATCTGCAAATAGAATTCTGCAAATACAATTCACCCCATAGACATGTGTGTGCGCGTGCGTGTGTTTGTGTATTTGTGTGTGAACAAAGATCAAAGAGAACAAAGAAAAATTACAGTCCAGGAACAGGCCCTCCAGCCCTCCAAGCTTGTGCCAATCCAAAGCCACTGTCAAAAATCTATTGCCCAATTCCTAAGCCTCTGTATCCCTCTGCTCCCCACCTACTCATGCATCTGTCCAGATGCACCTTAAATGAATCTACCGTGCCTGCCTCTACCACCTCCGCTGGCAACACGTTCCAGGCACCTAC
This sequence comes from Chiloscyllium plagiosum, assembly GCF_037043375.1. Taxonomy (NCBI): domain Eukaryota; kingdom Metazoa; phylum Chordata; class Chondrichthyes; order Orectolobiformes; family Hemiscylliidae; genus Chiloscyllium; species Chiloscyllium plagiosum. The sequence goes on along the minus strand of NW_028270141.1, from coordinate 145,445,231 downwards.
CACCCTCTGTGTAAAGTACTTTCCGCGTGCATCCCCTTAAACTTTTCCCCCCTCATCTTGAACACGTGACCTCTCATGATTGAATCCCTCACCCTGGGAAAAAGCTTATCTCTGTCCATCCTGTCTGTACCCTTCTTGATTCGGAGATGCCGGTGTTGGACTGGGGTGTACAAAGTTAAAAATCACACAACACCAGGGTATAGTCCAACAGGTTTAATTGGAAGCACACTAGCTTTCGGAGCGACGCTCCTTCATCAGGTGATTGTGGAGGGCTCGATCGTAACACAGAATTTATAAATCTACTCACCTCTCTTCATAGCTAGCACCTTCCATACCAGGCAACATAGAACATAGAACGTAGAACAATACAGTGCAGAACAGACCCTTCAGCCCTCGATGTTGCGCCGACCTGTGAACTATTCTCAATCCATCCCCTGACACTATCTCATCATCATCCATGTGCTTATCTAAGGATTGTTTAAATCTCTCTAATGTGATTGAGTTGACTACATTAGCAGGTAGGGCATTCCACCCCCTTACCACTCTCTGTGTAAAGAACCCGCCTCTGACATCTGTCTTAAATCTATCACCCCTCAATTTCTGGTTATGCCCCCTCGTACATACTGACGTCATCATCCTAGGAAAAAGACTTTCACTGTCTCCCCTATCTAATCCTCTGATCATCTTGTATGTCTCCACCAAATCCCCTCTTAGCCTTCAAATTTCCAATGAGAACAGGTTCAAGTCTCTCAGCCTTTCCCCATGAGACCTTCCCTCCCGACCAGGCAACATCCTGGTAAATGTCCTCTGCATCTTTTCCAATGCTTCCACACCCTTCCCGAAATATGGGGACCAGAACTATACCCCATATTCCAAGTGTGGCCGCACCAGCGTTTTGTATAGTTGCAGCATGATATTGCGGTTCCGGAACTCAATCCCTCTACGAATGAAACCTAACACACCGTATGCCTTCTTAACAGCACTATCCTGCTGGGTGGAAACTTTCATTTTCATAAACCTTTTCTGCACCCTCTCCAAAGTGTTCACATCTTTTTGTAATGTGGCAACCAGAACTGTACACAGCATTCTAAATGCGGCCGAACCAATTTTAACATGACTTGCCCGCTTAGACTCAATACCCTGTCCGATGAAGGCAAGCAGACCATATGCCTTCTTGACCACTCTATCCACCTGTGCAGCCACCTTCAGGGTACAATGGACCTGATCTCCCAGATCTCTCTGCTCATCAACTTTTCCCAAGGCTCTTCCGTTTATACTATGGTTGCTCTAGAATTAAACTTCCCAAAATGCATCACCTCACATTTACCTGGATTGAACTCCATCTGCCACTTCTCCAACCAACTGTCCAGTTTATCTATATTCTCCTGTGTTCTTTGACAGTCCCCTATACTTTCTGCTACTCCACCAATCTTCGGTGTCATCTGCAAACTGTGAGTGTATGTGTGTGTGCGTATGTGAGTATGTGAATGTGTGTGTGTGTGAGCATGTGAGTGTGTGTATGCGTGTGTGTGTGTGTGTGAGTATGTGAGTATGTGTGTGTGTGTGTGTGAGCATGTGAGTATGTGAGTGTGTGTATGTGTGTGTGTGTGTGTGTGTGAGTATGTGAGTGTGTGTGTGTGTGTATTTGTGTGAGTATGTGAGTGTGTGTATGCGTGTGTGTGTGTGTATGTGTGTGTGTGTGTATTTGTGTGAGGATTTTGTTCATTCTTTTAATCCACTGATAAAACCTTAAGTTATCTCAGGACTGTGACTTGACAGAAATTCTGGGATTTACATATCAATCAATTGAAACCTGCATCTCAATTCTAAGTGATTAAATACTTAGCAGCAATCAATTTGTTAAATACATTGCATCAGCTGTATGACACTTTGATCTTTTCCTATAAATTCTGTGTCTTATGATCCTGCCCCACTAGCTACCTGATGAAGGAACAGTGCTCCGAAAGCTAGTGCTTCCAAGTAAAGCTGTTGGACTATAACCTGGTGTGGTGTGATTTTTAACTCTGTATACCTCAGTCCATCACTGGCACCTCCACATCAGTAGACTCATGAGATTGGCCCATCCAATAGAATTTAAATCCTCTGGCTGTTTGTAGTGGAATTTGAACTCCTACTGCCAAAGCCATGTTCCAGGCCTGTGGGTGACAAAGTCAGGTCCAGGATCCTATGTTACTCTCTCCATGTTGGCCAAGTGCTAATGGTAGAGAATCCCTGCTAAAGAGACATCCTTGTCATTAATATCACGATATAAATCAGCGCCATTGGTAGACAGGGTGGTGACGAAGGCATTTGGTATGCTTACTTTCATTGGTCAGAGCATGGAGCACAGGAGTGGGGATATCATGTTGTCACACCTGTACAAGACATTGGTTAGGTCACATGTGGAGAACAGCCAGCAATTCTGGTCCTCCTGCTGTAGGAAGGGCGTCATTAAATAGGGAAAGGGTGCAAAAGAGGTTTACCAGGACGTTACCCAGGCTGGAGGGTTCGGGTATAAGGACAGGCTGGATAGACTGGGACGTTTTGTTCTCTGGAGGCGGAGGGGTGACCTTATAGAGGTTCATAAAATCATGAGGGGCATGGATAGGGTGAACAACCGAGGCCTTTGCTCCAGGAGATGGGAGTCCAAAACTAAAGGGCATAGGTTTAGGATGAGGGGGGAAAGATTCGAAAAGGACCTGAGGGGCAACCGTTTCACACAGAGGGTGGGGAGTGTATGGAATGAGCTGCCAGAGGAAGTAATGGAGGCTGGTGCAATGACAGCATTTAAAAAGCATGTGGACAGGTACATGGGCAGGAAAGGTTTAGAGGGATATGGGCCAAACGCGGGCAAGTAGGACATTTTCCCACCTGTCTTAGATCAGCTGGGGGAGTTCCTTTTCTTTAATTCATTCACAGGGTGAAGAGGTCACTGGGCAGCCCCGCAATTACTGCCCATCCCCATTTGTTAAGAGTCAACCACGTTGCTGTGGGGTCTGGTGTCACATGTAGGCCAGACCAGGAAAGGATGGCAGATTCTTTCCCCTAAAGGCCATGAGTGAACCAGAGGAGTTTTTCTAACGATTGACAATGGGCTCTTAATTCCAGATGTTATTTCTGAATTCAAGTTCCACCATCTGCCATGGCAAGATTCAAACCCATGCCCCTAGAACATTATCTTAGTTAACAGTCTCCTCGGCCATCAGCTGCCATGTAAATGTCCCAAGTTCCTCATCAGCAGGTTGTCTCATGGGGATGCATCAGAGAAGGCTAGGCTTGTTGTGTAGCATCCTAAAGTAAAGGAATTCCACCAGCTCATCCAAGACGGGTGGGCAAAGAGCCAGACGGGACGATATTTCCGCCTGAATGCAGAGAGTGGTTAGGATCAGGAACGGGGCAGTGACAGGTTCAATACTGATTTCAGAAAGGGAAACGAAAACATAGGGCGAGGACCGAGACGAGGATTAATTGGAAAGCTCTCTTAAGGCACTGACGCTGACAGAATGGGCTATTCTTTGACTTCGGAGAGCTGGATGACAGCCACAGTTTGGAAATGCGTCAAGATGCCTTTTTTCACACTCAGTCACTTCCCCAAGTGAGGCCAATGAGAATCAGAGAGTCTTACAGCACCGAGCCCTCAGCCCAACACATCCATACTGATCAGGTCCTCACCTGACATGGTCATAGAGTCATAGAGATATGCACACAGAAACAGACCCTTCGGGCCAATGCGTCCATGCCAACCAGATATCCTAACTTAATCTAGTTGCATTGCCAGCACTTGGCCCATATCCCTGTAAACCCTTCCTATTCATATACCCATGCAGATACCTTTTAGATGTTGTAATTGTACCAGTCTCCATCACTTCCTCTGGCAGCTCATTCCATACACGCACCACCCTCTGCATGAAAGTGTTGCCCCTTGGGTCCCTTTTATATCTTTCCCCCTCTCACCCTAACCCCTAACCCTATACCCTCTAGTTCTGGACTCCCTCACCCTGGGGAAAAGACTTTCTCTTTTTATCCTATCCATGCCCCTTCTGGTCTTAAGGCTGGCTCCTCTGGTGGATCAGCCCAGCAATGGGGGGGGGGGGGGGGGGAGCGCACCATTTTAAAATGAGGGATCGCCTGATCAGGAGAGTGATGAGGGGAAAGCTGTTTGCCCCTGGTGGAGGCTTGGGAGAGTTTGGAACTCTGGGCACTGAGAGGCGGGGCCGATTGATCAAGGTGGCATGCGGAGTGGGGGGGGGCGGGGATGGGATGGGATTCCCGTCGGACAGGGGGAATGAAGGCCAAACAGTAGCGTGGAATCCCAAAGCCAAACGGATCAGCAGCGACCTCATTCAACGGCGGAGCAGGCCAGAGGGGCTGAATGGCCTACTGCTGCTCCTACTGGGTCAGCTCCAATCCAATATGTCCATTGGATTTTCAGCTCACGGGCAGGGGTGCACTGGGTAAGCAGGTATCAGGAGTCCAACCCCTGGCAGTGCCAATTGTAGAGTCCCCTACAGGAAGACATTGACAGATAGCACCTCAGAAGGGTGAATCAGGACCCCCACACTCCACCATTTTCCGATGAGATTTCCCGGTGCCCTTTTGACACACTGGATTTAGACACCCTGTGGCTGCTGTTCGCTTTTTCTATGGAGGGGACAGTTATTTGTTTTCACCTTCTTCGAGGCTGAGGACAGATCCTCTAGTGAGGAGGGTCGGGGGGGGGGGGGTTGGGTTGAAAGCGCACAGTCCGCGCCTTGCCTCATTAATTTCACCGGCGTCCTTGTCCTGGTGCTCTGATCGAAACTTTCAAGAAGGAAAGACATGCCCAGAGAGCCTGAAGCTGAGAAAACATCTCACCTGTGATTCAATGGTGTCTTATAGAGTCACACAGCACGGCAACAGAGCCTTCAGTCTGACCAGTCCATGCTGACCGTAACCCCATACTAAACTGGTCCCACCAGCTTGTGCTTGGCCCATATTCCTCCAAACAATTCTTATTCACGTACTTAATCAAACTTCTTTTAAAGTTGCAATTGTACCCACATCTTCCACTGTCTCCTTGATGTGTTATGTGTATGAGAGCGTGCACATGGGATGTCTATGTGTGTACGTATGCATCCTGTTGTGTACCACACTCATTGAGAGTAACAGGTCTGACTCACAGAAAGTTCTAAGGGAGAGACAGAGAGAGGGATAGAGCAGAGGGATTTTAGCATGTATGCGGGTGGACCCTTCGGAGCATTGATACACAGAGGGATCTTAGGGTGCAAGTCCATAGCCTCCTGAAAGTGGCAACAAAAGTGGATAAGGTGGTAAAGAAGGCAGATGGCATATTTGCCTTCATCAGCCAGGAGCATTAAGTATGGAAGTTGGCAAATCCAGCTGTACAAAACTTTAGTTAGGCCCCATTTGGAACATTGAATACAATCCTGGTCACCACACTATGGGAAGAATGTGGAGGCTTTGGAGAGGATACAGAAGAGGTTTACCAGGACATTAACTGGATTGGGAGTGTATTAGCTATCAAGAGAGGTTGGACAAACTTGGATTGTTTTCCCTCAAGTGTCAGAGGCTGAGGGACGAACTGATCGAAGTATATAAAATTATGAGATCAGGATACGGTGAATATTCAGAGTCTTTCTCCCAGAGTGAAAACGTCAAAAACTAGGGGAACACAAGTTTAAGGTGAGAAAGGGAGGAATTTAAAACAGATGTGCAAGGCAGGTTTTTTACACAGAGAGTGGAAGGTGCCTGGAACGCACTGCCAGGGGAGGTGGTAGAAGTGGAAATTTTAGCAACGTTTAAGAGACATTTAGACAAACACATGAATAGGCTGAGAATGGAGATGGACCATGTGCAGCAGATGGGATTAGTTTAGAATGGCATCATGGTCAGTGGACCAAAGGGCCTGTTCCTGTGCTATACTGTTCCATGTTCCATGAAATTCCAAAGCTGAATCCGGAGAAAACTGAGGTTGCACCAGCCAGGTGCAGAATGACAGAAGCTGTGGATTTGCCAAAGGGCTGCAACAGAAGAGTGCAGAGATCTCAGATAGTGCTGGGGCTGGAGAGTGCTGACAGAGAGAGGGGGAGGTGAGGTACAAGGCTGAGAACTGTCAATTGGAGGACTATGTCAGCCAGCAGAAAGGACCTGGATGTGGGCTCGGATACAGCAGCTGCACAGCTCAGATCAGCTGACATTTCTGGGTGGTGATGGGGGCGGGAGGCCTGCAGTGCCCTTGGCTGTATGTTCTTGAGGTGCAGATTGCAATGGGGCCTCTGCTCACCTCGAAATCCTTGTAGCTTCTGCTGGTCGGCACCTGCTTTACTCTGCTCTGAACTGACCACTTTCTAAAAAAATAGGGTTTCTCCCTGTATGAAGGCTTGCTTTTATAGGGAGTTCATCCTGTCTGTCATATGGTCATAGAATCATACAGGGTGGAAACTGACCCTTTGGCCCAATTAGTCCATGCCAACCATAATCTCAAACTAATCTAGTCTCATTTGCCAGCACTTGGCCCATATCCCTCTGAACCCTTCCTATTCATATACCCACCCAGATGCCTTTTAAATGCTGTAATTGTACCACCCTCCACCACTTCCTCTGGCAGTTCATTCCATACACGCACCACCCTCTATGTGAAAAAGACCTGAGGAAAAAACCTTTGCAATTCACCCTATCCACGCTCCTCCTGATTTTATAAACCTCTATAACGTCCCCCTCTCAGCCTCCAACGCTCTGGGGAAAAAAGTTTCACCCTATTCAGCCTCTCCCTAAAACTCATTTGCCCCGCAAATGTATCTTCACCCTGACGATAAAAAAAATCTGCCTTATTAAATCCTGACCCTTGTCATATTTTCGGGTCTATTTCTGACCATCTTCCTGCTTTTTGCACTGAGGGAGTGCCACACTGTCGGAGTTGGAGGAGGTGCCAAAGGGAGGGCTATTGAAATGATCCAGTGGCACTATTTTGTAGAAGATGGAGGGAGATCTCCTCGGTCTGTTGACCGCTATCTCCCTCACACCACATTCCCATCGGTAGATTGACCAAGCCGTCTTGCGCATGGGTGAGAGCTTGCGAAAGTCCGTGTGGGAGTTTTCAGAATAATTTGTTCCTTGCATACAGTTCTGGATGGCTCTCTGCTTTGGTTTCCTCACCTGTCTTGGCTGCTGAGGGGAGGGAGTGTCAATTCAGTCATTCTGTTTGGAGGGCAGGCCTCAGACTGACCCTGGCCTATCCCCACGTATCTCTCTCCTCAACAAAAGCCTCTTTGAAATGCACCTCTCTAACATCAGTGCTTTTCCTCTGTCCCCTTTCCCATCCCCACTGGGTGACTGGCTATTTCCGCTTCACTCATCGGGCCTTCTGATTATGCTCAATGGCCTCGCAAAGGCAGAAGTGGTTGCCGGGGAGTTGTGTGAGAGTGCACGGCGAGCCAGAGAGGAGGGCAGCTTCAAAAATCTCAAGGCCCTTTTGAAAGACACAATCTGATCCCAGAATGTATTTTCTCATTTGCTTATTGATGCCAAAACAGAAAGGGAGTCTGTATATTTTTACAACTGGCTACACTTCCTCCGTACACGTACACCGAAGCAGTTTATTTGCCTAGCTGCCTTTTGTTAAACTATTAACATCCAGACTTCCATTGAGTACACCCCCCCACCCCCCCACCCCAACCCCCGCCAACCTTGCCCTCCCGACAACTTCCACAGAACAGGCTTTGCATAATCAAACAAAATTTAACATCACAAGGCTACGCCAATTGCTCTCACTTCTGAGGACTTAGCTGCAGCCTGCTTCCGGACTTCAGAGGGTCAGCTGCGACTGACCACAAGCTCAGGAGTAGGCCATTCAGCCCAACCAGTCTACTCCATCGTTTAGTCAGAACCTGGCTGATCTGATACTCCTTAGATACCCTTATCGATTAATCACACACATCTCAGCCATCAACGACCCAGTCTCGACAGTGAAGAATCCCCCAGACTGGAGGCAGTGATGGGGAGAGGTGATTATTGAGACATTGAAAATAGGAGCAGCATCAGGCCATTCGGCCCTTCGAGCTTGCTCTTTCCTGGCTGACCGTGCAAACCCGTTCCCGCTTTCTCTCCATACCCCTTGATCCCTATAGCGTAAGGGCCACGTACAACTCCCTTTTGAATGCATCGAATGAACTGGCCCCAACAGCTTCCTGTGAGAGAGCATTCCACAACTTCATGAACCCTGGGCACTTTGGGTAATTTAACATGGCTGACCTACTTAACCTGCACATCATTGGATTTTTCTAGAATTCCCAACCAGTGGAAATGGTTTATCTTTGTCTACCTTGTCTTTTCCTGTTAATACCCTGAAGACGTCGATCAGATCATCTCTTAGTCTTCTGAAGACTTGAGAAGACAGGTCTGATTTGCATAATCTCTCCTTATTACTGAAGCCCTGAAGTCCAGGGATCATTCTTGTAAACCAATGTTGTACTCCCCCCCCCGAGATCAATATGACCTTCCTGAGATGCCCGGGCCTGTTCAGAGTGAGGTTTAACCAGGGGCTTGTACAATTGCAGCATAACTTCCGTGTCCTGTATTACTTTAGGTAGAGAGGCGAGCATTCCATTAGCTATGTCCCCTACCTTTTATTGGCATTATAAAGACCCATGTGCCTGAATCCTCAGGTCTCTTTGGAAATCCATTATCTTTTAACTCCACAACATGAAACATTCCTATGTTGATTCTTGTTTACTCATCATCTCCGCCTGTCTGGATGGATGGCTGAAGGAAGCAAATTAAATTATTCTTTTAAACAGGGTACTCTCCCATTCAAAACACAATTGCGCTGAAAACGCAGCACTGACCTTCACTGGCTTCAGAAATGAAGATTATGAGCTTTCCATTCTCCAGGCAGGTAGTGCCAGTTCAGAGAAAAGTGAGGACTGCAGATGCTGAAGATCAGAGTCAAGGAGTCTGGTGCTGGAAAAACACAGCCGGTCAAGTAGCATCCGAGGAACAGGAGAGTCAACGTTTCAGGTAAAAGCCCTTCAGAGGTATAAGGGGAGGGAGTTCCTGTCAGGCAGTGTTTCATTGGAAGCTGCCCAGTTGTTATTTCAGTACCTATTGCCAGAATAATAACAGATGAGCTGCACCCGCTACTCAAGGTGTCTTGAGTGGCATTGACCAGGGGGTCAGACAGATCTCCCAACTCACACGCCCATCCACTGCCAAGACAGCTGACTTCCTACATGGTGTCTTCACCCACTCCTGCCCCACTACACTGCTGTCTTCTCCACCTTCCTGCTGGATTTCTCACCCCACCTTTCTCCAGCCCAATCTTCCGCAAGCATCGGCTCATCCAAAGATCTTCATTCTCAACCACCCTCCCCCGCTTACCCTACCTCCCGTCCTAACTCCTACCTAGTCCTAGTCCCCCATGACCCCTGTGCTCACTGACTGAGGTTGGCTCCTGACTCAGCCAAGCCTGAATTTTAAAACTCACGTCCATGTTTCCCGATTCCGTGAATCTTCCGACAGGGATGAATCAGTGTTGAAGAGGCCCAGAGATTGCATCAGCAACCTGACGGGACTGGGGCCGCTGAAACTGACTGGTGGTGGTACCTACTTGACAAGGACATTCTGAACTGACTGGGACTTTTGAGTCCCTGTTCCACCCACCCTCTATCTGCCTGCTCTCCAAACCTCCAAGGTATCCGGCAGCACAGTGGCTCAGTGGTTATCCCTGCTGTCTCACAGCACCAAGGTCCTGGGTGCGATTCCACCCTCTGGTGGACTCTGCATGTTCTCCCTGTGTCTGCATGGTTTTTCTCCGGTTTCCTCCCACAGTTGAAAGATGTGCAGGTTAGAGTGGATTGGCCATACTAGATTGCCCAGAGTTATAGAGATGCACAGAAACAGACCCTTCAGTCCAACTTGCCCATGTCAACCAGATATCCCAACCCAAACTAATCCCACCTGCCAGCACCCACCCCACATCCATCCTATTCATAAACCCATCCAGATGTCTTTTAAGTGTTGTAATTGTACCAACCTCCACCACTTCTTCTGGCAGCTCATTCCATACATGTACCACCCTCTATGTGAAAAAGTTGCCCCTAAGGTCTCTTTTATATCTTTCCCCTCTCACCCTAAACCTATGCCCTCTACTTCTGGACTCTCCCACCCCAGGGAAAAGACTTTGTCTATTCACCCCTCATGCCCCTCATAATTTTATAAATTCCTATAAAGTCACCCCTCAGCCTCTGACGCTCCAGGGAAAACAGCAGCAGCCTATTCAACCTCTCCTTATAATGCAGACCCTCCAACCCTGGCAACACTTTTGTAAATCCTTTCTGAACCATTACAAGTTTTGATCAGGGATGTGCAGGCGAAGTGGGTTTGCCATAGGAAATGCAGGGTTACAGGGGAAGGGTGGAGGGGAGTCTGTATGGGATGCCCTTTGGAGGGTAGGTCTGGTCTCAATAGCCTGCTCACACTGTGTAGGGATTCTATCATAAGTGTGTTGGTGAATGGCAGGGTGGTTGACAGTGAAGGGGAAGGTGTTCGGTCACAGTAGGATATAACCGGATTGGTCAGATGGGCAGAAGACAGAAATTAACACTGATAAATGTGAGGTGATGGTCTTTGGAAGAAGGAAGAAGACAAGGGAGTATTCAATGGGTATCAGGGCACCAGGACGCTCAGAGGAATGGAATTGGGAGCGGGGTGGGGGGTGGATGGGTCCTGATTGAAGTGTATAAGATTATGAGGGGCATGTTCAGGGTGAACAGAAAGCAGCTGCTTCCTTTAGCCAAAGGGACAATAAGAAGAGGTCACAGTTTCAGGTGAAAGGCAGGAGGTTTCGAGGTGACTGAAGGAGATCTTGTTCTTTGCCCAGAGGGTGGTGGGGGTCTGCAATGCACAGCCTGGGAGGGTCATTGAAGTGGGAAACCTCATAACCTTTAAACCACATGAGATGGTCAAGCACTTTAACTTCACCAACTCATTCCACCCTGATCTTAACTTCACATGGACCATCTCTGACACCTCTCTCTCTTTCCTGGACATCTCCATCTCCATCAACGGTGACTGACTCAACACTGACATTTTCTACAAACCCACCGACTCCCACAGCTACCTGGATTACACCTCCTCCCACTCTGCCTCCTGTAAAAATGCCATCCCGTATTCCCAATTCCTCCGCCTCCGCCGTATCTGCTCCCAGGAGGACCAGTTCCACCACAGAACACACCAGATGGCCTCCTTCTTTAAAGACCGCAATTTCCCCTCCCATGTGGTTGATGATGCTCTCCAATGCACCTCATCCACATCCCGCACATCCACCCTCGAACCCCACCCCTCCAACCACAGCAAGGACAGAACCCCCCCCCAGTCCTTACCTTCCACCCCACCAACTGCCAGATACATCACATCATCTGCCGACATTTCCACCAACTAAAAATGGATCCCACCACCAGGGATATATTTCCCTCCCCTCCTGGCACCTTCCCCTGCCACCGCAGGAACTGTAAAACCTGCGCCCACACCTCCTCCCTCACCTCCATCCAAGGCCCTAAAGGAGCTTTTCACATCCATCCAAGTTTCACCTGCACATCCACCAATATCATTTATTGTATCCACTGCTCCCAATGCGGTCTCCTCTATATTGGGAAGACTGGATGCCTCCTAGCAGAGCGCTTTAGGGAACATCTCCGGGTCAATGCACCAACCAACCCCACCACTACGTGGCCAAACGTTTCAACTCCCCCTCCTACTCAGCCGAGGACATGGAGGTCCTGGGCCTCCTTCACCGCCACTCCCTCACCACCCGACCTCTGGAGGAAGAGCTCCTCATCTTCCACCTCGGAACACTTCAACCCCATTGCATCAATGTGGACTTCACCAGTTTCCTCATTTCCCCTCCCCCCACCTTATCCCAGTTCCAACCTTCCAGCTCAGCACTGTCCCCATGACCTGTCCCACCTGTCAATCTTCCTTCCCAACTATCCACTTCACCCTCCTCTCCGTCAGAGGCTGAGGGGGTGACCTTACAGAGGTTTATAAAATCATGAGGGGCATGGATAGGATAAATTGGCAAAGTCTTTTCCCTGGGGTCAGGGAGTCCAGAACTAGAGGGCATAGGTTTAGGGTGAGAGGGGAAAGATATAAAAGAGACCTACAGGGCAACTTTTTCACACAGAGGGTGGTATGTGTATGGAATGAGCTGCCAGAGGAAGTGGTGGAGGCTGGTACAATTGCAACATTTAAGAGGCATTTGGATGGGTATATGAATAGAAAGGGTTTGGAGGGATACGAGCTGGGTGCTGGCAGGTGGGACTAGATTGGGTTGGGATATGATTGGCATGGACAAGTTGGACCGAAGGGTCTGTTTCTGTGATGTACATTTCTATTAGTCTATTTAATTTTTTCCAGTAAAAGAAATTAACAAAACATGACTACTTGGTGGTGGGCGCTAGCCATGTCCAAACTCACCTGTTTAAACCCTGACCTGTTTGACAGGGGACCTTCTGAATAAGGACCATGGTTAGGTGACCACTCCAGATGCCTGGGATATTGCTCAATCCGATTCTGGATCTGATTATAGATTGGAGGTCGAAGGATTGGACAGGCACCATGAAAACTGGCCCCATCTGGTTCAATCTCAAAATCATCACCTTAAAATGAGAAAGAAAGAAAACTATTGTGCAACGTTTTACCGGTGGCCATTTTCTGATGATTTACAAAAGTATTGTGTGTGGTGTCATGGTTTCAGGATTCAGCAAGGCTGCTTCGAGGAGCCAAGTGGGCTTGTGGTCACAAGGATGGAACAGGACCTGCGCACATCTATCTGAAGGAGTCCAGTTTGGGGATGTATGGGGGCCGGTGGGGTTGAGGAGAGGGGGATGTGCAGAACCTAGAGGGAAGCTGATTGATGTCCTCAAACAAATCCAGAAAACGCCAGTAGATTAGACAATTAACACCAGTAGTTAACACTGCTGGCTATGTCTTCATATATATGTGTATATACACACACATACACTCACACGCACACACACTCACACACACACACTAACACAGATACACACACATACACACACACACTAACACAGATACACACATACATATACACACACAGACACTAACACAGATACACACACATATACACACACACACTAACACAGATACACACAGCCACATAGACACACACGCAAACATAGACACACATACAGAAACACACACACACTAACACAGATACACACAGCCACATAGACACACATAGACACACACACAGACATAGACACACATACAGAAACACACACACACACACAAACACAGAAACACACACACCAACACACAGAAATAGACACACATACAGAAACACGCACACACACTAACACAGATACACACACACCAACACACAGACATAGACACACACACAGAAACACACACACATAGACATAGACACACATACAGAAACACAGACACACACACTAACACAGACACACACACACACATACACACACACACGCTAACACAGATAAACACAGACACACATGGACACGCACACAGACATAGACACACGTACAGAAACACACGCACGCAAACACATAGACACACACACTAACACACGTACAGAAACCCACGCACGCAAACACATAGACACACACACTAACACAGACACACAAACACAGACACACACACACTAACACTGATACATACAGACACAGACACACATATACACACACACACAGAGACACATACAGAAATACACACACACTAACACAGACACACACATATGCACACACTAACACAGATACACATAGACACAGACACATAGACACACACACAGACATAGATACACATACAGAAACACACACACACTAACACCGACACATACACCGACACATACACACACGCACAGAGACACACATACACACACAGACACACACTAACAGAGACACACACGCACACAGATGCACATACACGTACACACAGACGCACAAACACACACACACTATCACAGACACACACAATCACACAGGCACACAAACACATAGACACACACACTAACACAGGCAGACACACACACGCACACAGACACACAAACACATACACACACACACTAACACAGACACACACAGACTCATACACACATACACTTACACACACAAACACACACACACTAACAGAGACACATTCAGACACACAAACATATCGACACACACACTAACATAGACACACAAACACATAGACACACACACATGCACACAGACACACATACATTTACACACAAACACACACACTCTAACAGAGACACACTCAGACACACAAACACATCGACACACACACTAACACAGACACACAAACACATAGACACACACATTAACACACACACACATGCACACAGACACACAAACACATGTACACACACACACACACATTAACACATACACACACACAGACACAGACAGATGCACACACATGGGTGCACACACACAAACACACTAACACAGACACACAGAGACAGACACACGCAGGCACACACACAGACATACACACACAAACATACACACACACAAACATATACGCACACAGACATGCACAGATACACACATACAGACATACATCCACACACAGACATACTTGCACAGACACATACACACATACAAACACACAGTCACACACGCAGAGACATACACACAGATGTACACACAGACGTGCACATACACACTCACACGCAGAAATACACGCCCAGACACAGACACACACGCACACTAACAGAGACACACAAACAGACACAGACAGACACACAGAGACACGCACACACATAGACACACACACACACGGGTACATACACACATACACTAACACAGACGCACACACAGACACACAGACACACTAACAGAGACACACAAACAGACAGACACACAGACAGAGACACGCACACACACAGATACATACACACGGGTACACACACACATATACACTAACACTAACAGACACACACATACACACACACACCCTCAGGAGCTGCCTTTCTGAACGGGATTGTGAAAGGCCCCTTTTTAAGCAGAGAGTCCTGGGATAAGCCCTCTCCACAGTCCTGCCCTCTGGTTAATCATTTCCACTGCTCTGATTGAGCTCTCACATCACGTTTCTTGGCAGCCGGCTTGATCATTAGTTTGGCTCTATTGACCGTATCACTGGGAGAAGTAATTAGGCACCAGTGTTGACAGAACTCATTACAGTAACAACCAACGCTTTCCCTATTAACGTCTTCCTTTACATTGGGAATTATATCAGGAAGTTCAAAGGGTTCAAATGCAGCGTGTCTGCCAGCATTGCTGAGTTCTAAAGCACCATATTGCTGGTCCTGTTTGCTGCTTACTCATAAGGATATGCGAACCCTGGTATAAAGGGCCGGGGATAGACCATTCAGCCCCTCTATCGCTGCTCTTCCATTCAATAAGAATGGCTGATGTAATTGGAGCCTTAACTCCTCTTGCCTGCCTGCCCCAGAAATCCTGGGCTCCATCAAAAGTCTGTCTAATTCAAACATGAATACAAATGAGCCACCCTCCATTGATCTCTTCAGTGGTCTCCAAAGTCAAATGACCCTCTGATGAAAGAAATATCGCCTCATCTCCACCTCAGATGGATGACTCATTATTCTAGAATGGGTAGTATCCACTTGGTATCCAACCTGACTGACCTGGCTATCTTACTTGTTGCACTAAAATCATGGCAATTATCGATTTCAGGAAGTGGACTGATGGGTACGTCCCTACCCACATCAACGGAGCTGAGCTGGGGCGGGGGGAGGGGGCGGTGAGCGTCACGTTCCTGGGATCACCAACAATCCATCCACGTCGATATGACGGTCAGGAGAGTACAGCAGTGCCTCTACATCCTCAGGAGGCTCAGGAAATCTAGCATGTCCGTAAGGACCCATAGCATTCTATCCGGATGCATCACGGCTTGGACAGCAACGGCTCTGCCCGGGACTGTAAGACAATGCAGAGAGTTGTGAACACAGCCCAGACCATCACACAAGCTAACCTCCCATCCACTGACTCCCTCTTACACTTCATGTGGCCACCAACATTGTCAAAGGCCCTTCCCACCCCAGTTATAATCTTTTCCATAAAGCAGAAGATACAAAAGCTTAAACGCATCTGCTAACTAAAATAACGTCTTCCCCGCTGTTATTCAACTTCAGTGTAGGTCATCTGACGAAGAGCTTACGCCCGAAACCTCAATTCTCCTGCTCCTCGGATGCTGCCTGACTGGCTGTGCTTGTCCACTCTGACTCTCCAGCATCCACAGTGCCCACTTTCTCCTCCTTCAGAATGGGTCTCTCAAGTTTCGAATCTAATGCTGATATTGCTTTCTGTACACCTCCTCTGCAGCTGTAACTGTGTATTCCTTTCTCTGTTCAATCACCCGATGATCTTTGTGTGGTATGATCTGCCTGTACTGCAGGTGAAACAAAACTTTTCACCGTCACCGAGGTACACGTGACAGTAATAAAACAAATCAAATCAAATCAAATTTTACTAAGCTCCAATGTATATGGGTCCAACCTGCTCAAGTTCTCTTCATAAACAAATCCTTCATTGTGTGCGTTAGCCCTAATAAACCTCTGAACCCATTCCAATGCAACTTATCGTGACAATGATCAGACCCCTGAAATTCTGGTTTGACGTCCCATTCCAATATTGTGTATTGTTTTGAAAGAAGACTGATATGACCAAAAGTGACTGTGGGTGTACATTATATGTCTGCTGGAGAGAGCAAGAGAGAGAGAGAGAGAGAGAGAAAGAGAGAGTGGGAAAAATTGAGGGAGAGTGAGAGAGAGCGAGTCAGAGCAACAGAGGGTGAGAGTGAGTGAGAGAGGGCAACAGAAAGTGAGAGAGAGTGAGAGAGAGAAAGAAAGAGTGAGAGAGTGAGAGAGAACGAGAGAGGGAGCAACAGAGAGTGAGAGTGAGTGAGAGAGGACAACAGAAAGTGAGAGAGAATGAAAGAGAGCAACAGAGAGAGTGAGAGAGCAGGCAACAGAGAGCAGGACAGAGTAAGAGAGAGGGCAACAGAGAACGCAAGAGTGCAACAGACCACGAGAAAGAGTGAGAGAGAGCAACAGAGAGAGAGAGAGAGAGAGAGAAAGAGAGAAGGCAACTGAGAACGGGAGTGAGTAACAGACAGCGAGAGAGAGAAGGCAAGAGAGAGCGAGAGAGTGTGAGAGCAAGCAACAGAAAGCAAGAGAGAGCAACAGAGAGTGTGAGAGAGAGCAACAGAGAGTGAGAGAGAGTAACAGAGAGTGAGAGAGAGCAACAGAGAGCGAAAGAGAGCAACAGAGAGTGAGAGAGAGAGCCACAGAGAGTGAGAGAGAGCAACAGAGAGTGAGAGAGAGCAACAGAGAGTGTGAGAGAGCAACAGAGAGCAACAGAGAGTGAGAGAGAACAACAGAGAGTGAAAGAGAGCAACAGAGAGTGAGAGAGAGCAACAGAGAGTGAGAGCAACAGAGAGCGAAAGAGAGCAACAGAGAGCAACAGAGAGTGAGAGAGAGAGCAACAGAGAGTGAGAGAGAGCAACAGAGAGCGAAAGAGAGCAACAGAGAGTGAGAGAGAGCAACAGAGAGTAACAGAGAGTGAGAGAGAGAGCAACAGAGAGTGAGAGAGCAACAGAGAGTGAGAGTGAGAGAGAGCAACAGAGAGTGAAAGAGAGCAACAGAGAGTGAGAGAGAGCAACAAAGAGTGAGAGAGAGAGCAACAGAGAGTGAGAGAGCAACAGAGAGTGAGAGAAAGTGAGAGAGAGTGACAGAGAGAGACAGAGCAACAGACAGTGAGAGAGAGCAACAGAGAGCGAGACAGAGAAGAACAGAGAGTGGGAGAGAGCAACAGAGAGTGAGAGAGAGTGACAGAGAGATGAGGAGATAGAGAGAGAGAAAGATGGAGAGAGACAGAGAGTCACAACTGGGAATCAAACAGTAGACCTTCAATGTGGGAGAGTCAAGTCAAAGCAGATTGGGCTATGATCTCTTGTGACTACAAAAACAATGGGGGACTGATAATTCCCTGCTCAATAGTAAACCACGAACTATGGATTATATCCCAAACTGCACTGATATTTTTTGGCTCTCCCCTTGAAGAATATACAAGGACAAAGTTTGAAAAAGCCTCTGGCAGAGTATGTTGGTGGGACTGAATGTGTACATGCCTGGGTTTGAGGATTAGCATGCTGTGAAGGGCACGGTGAAAGAATTACCTCCTAGCCAGCCCTGTGCTGCAGGTAAAGACGTTCTCTCACTCTGAGTATTAGAAAGCAACCAGGCAAAAAGAAGTGGGACAACATTTGGATTTTCTCTCACCCTGAAAACTGAAATTCAAACACAGTCTAACTGAATCAGAACTACAGACTCTCAGCCAATCTGCAAAGCTGAGGATCGTCAGACTGATTGTTCAAGTCTTAACATCAATGCTGCAAGTAACCTTCAGGGCAAACAAAGCAGCATTTAACTATCTGCTCCTGAGAACCAATTCAGAGACTGTTCTCTATTTCTGCTTTCTCTTTTAATTGTCATTTTTTTGGACTCATGTGCGCTGCGTTACTAATTCCTGTGTTCAGTAACTGATAGACTCACTCTTTTAATTTCCAGGAAACCTGGTTAAATTGGTTCTGATTTCAAACTTCACTTCCTATGAGCCTGGGAGAAAGGGGTTCGGTGAAAGAAGGAGAATCTTTTACCCCTCCCTCAGCAGGAGTTGCTACTTTGGATGATTCCGTCTGGCCCATGTAGTGTATTGAGGACAAGGTGCAATAAGTTGTGTCTTACCTTAAGTAAGGCCGTGGTTGTTGGAGGTCAGTTATCTCAGCTCCAGGACATCTCTGCAGGAGTTCCTCAGACTGAAGTCCTAGACCCCACCATCTTCAGCTGCTTCATCAACGACCTTCCCTCCATCATGAGGTCAGAGATAAGGATGATTGCAGAAAGTTCAGCACCAATCACAGCTCCTCAGATGCTGAAGCAGTCTGTGTCCAAATGTTGCAAGACCTGGGCAATATCCAATAGCAATGGCCAGTAACAGTCACACCACACAAGTACCAGGCAATGAACATCTCAAGCAAGAGAGAATCTATCCCACAACCCTTGACATTAATGACATTACCATCACTTAATCCAATGGTTATCAACATCCTGGAAGTCGCCATTTACCATCAACGGAACTAGACCAGCCACATAAATACAGAGGCTACACGAACAGGTCAGGAGATGGGAATTCTGACTAGTAACTCACCTCCTGACTCCTCAAAGCCTGTCCTCAAGGCACAAGTCAGGAGTGTGAGGGAATATTTCCTACTTGTCTGGATGACCGCTCTCAGCACCATCCTGCTCAAAGCAATCCCTTTGATTGGTATCACATCCCCCCTCCGTCACTGACACTCAGTCGCAGCAGTGTGTACCATTTACTAGGTGCACTGCAGGAACTCATCAAACCTCCATAAACAGAGCTTCCTAAACCCATGGCCTTTACTGGCGGGAAAGACAGGGGTAACAGAACACTACCACCTGCGAGTATCTCTCCAAGCCACTCACCATCATGTCTTAGAAATATATAATCATTCCTTCACTGTGGCTGGGTGAACATCCTGCAACTTTGTTGCTAATGGCACTACAGCTGGTTCAAGAAGGCAGCCCATCAGCACCTTTTCCAGGGCAATTAGGGACGGACAATAAATCAGCTAGTGATGCCCATCTCCATATATGAATTTAAAACAAGTGACCAAAATTGTACACAGTACTTTAAGAGTGCCCTGTACAGTTGTGACAAAACAAACCACTTTTAAACTCTCTACCCCTTGACATAAATACCAACTCCATTCCTTCCTGATTATTGTTACACTGCACGTCATTTGTTTTTTTTACAATTCATGTACAAGGATACCCAGATCCCTCTGCACTGCAGCATTCTGTAGTCTCTCTCTCTCTCTCTCTCTCTATGCGTAAGCCTCTTTGTGAGTTCCATTCTCGAAGCACCGATTGCAACGTGGGAATCAGTCTCAGTGATGAGGCGATCCAGCCTTTGTGAGATGTTGCAAGGTGTCTCTCCCCACCCAGGAACCACACACAGTTGGCCAAGTGTCACTATAATGGGAGCCCGGTCTGGAACTTTGCTCAGTTCCTCATTTCCCTACGGTTGGTAAGGTACTGAGATCAGTTAAACTCAGCGTTTACTCTGAGCCTGCCTTAAAATATCACATAACCCACCAGAATATTACCAAACAAAGTTGAGGAATTAGGGCAGGAGATTAAATGGGTGGCATGCTGCCTCACAGCGCCAGGGACCAGGGTTCGATTCCAGCCTTGGGCTGTGTGGAGTTTGCACATTCTCCCCGTGTCTGCGTGGGTTTCCTCCGGGTGCTCCGGTTTCCTCCCACAGTCCAAACATGGGCAGGTCAGGTGCATTGGCCAGGCTAAATTCTCCATAGTGTTAGGCACATTAGGAAATGGTTCAAGGTGGGTGACTTTTTGGGAGTCGGTGCGGCCTTGTTCGGCCGAAAGGACTGTTTCCACATTGTAGGGAACCTAAGCTAAGCTAAAAGTTTGTCAAACAACTTCTAAAGGGCCTGTTTTAAAAAAGTGAAAGCAAAGCAAGGGAAGGAATTCAGGAGATGGGTGTCAAAAAGCATCTCAGCTAAATGTGGAATGATTAAATTGAGGATGGTCAGAATTGGAAGCTCACAGGAATCCTGAAGAAGGGCTCATGCCTGAAACGTCGATTCTCCTCCTCCTTGGATGCTGCCTGACCTGCTGCGCTTTTCCAGTAACACACTTTCAGCTCCTCGTGATCTTGGCTGGAAGAGATTACAGAGACTGAGTGGGTTAAGACCTTGCAGGGATTTGAAAACGAGGATGAGAATTTTAGAATTAAAGCTTCCCTTGACGGAAAGCCAGTCTGGAAGTGGGTCAAGCAATATGATCATTTGTACTCAGTGGAGGTGTTAGGAAATGGCCCTGTGAGGTAGAGGTGGGAGTTGCCAAGTAACAATGGGGTAATGGTGACTGGGGTTTGATACGAGTTAGAACATGGACAGCAGTTAGAACATGACTTCAGGTTTGGGGAGATACAATGTGAGAGGTCGGCTGACAGTGCATTGTTTTGGCTGAGTCCAGAAGCTACAGCAGCAAGACTGAGGGCTTCAGCAGTAGATCAGCTGAAGTGAGGTGATGTTACAAAGATGGAGCTATGTGGTTTTACTGGTGGAACAAATATTCAGTTGCAAACTCATCTCAGGATCAACTATAACACCAAAAATGTGCATTATCCCACAGGAATAAAGGACTTGGATGCAGTTGGAGGCCATTCAGCCCTCTGAGAGGCTACCGATCAATAAGATCATGGCTGGTCCGGTTGTGGACTCAGCTCCACTTTCCAATCAGCTTCCAATGACCTTTAGCTCCCTTGTTTATTGAAGATCTATCTAACTTAGCTTTGGGTCAATTCAAAGACCCAGCCCCCACCGTGTTCAGAGAAAAGGAATTTCATACATTAAAAACACACAGTGAAAAACAAAATTCTATTCTGCCCAGTGTTAAGAGGGAGACCTTATAGAATCACACAGTTCAAGAGAGGGTTTTTAGCCCATCAAGTCTGGGCAACCTCTTATTCTCAAACTGTGTCCCCCTACTCCCAAACTCCACCACATGAGAGTACACACTCCCCATATCTGTGGACCCAAACCCCTTAGGATGCTATATGCTTCAATAGGATCAAGTCTCACTCTTCTGTACTCCAGGCCCCATCAGTTGGCAGGTGGAGGGACAGTGATGACAGGTGCCAAATGGGGATCGTGGTGGGGCATTCAAATTCAACAAACTTCTATCTGCTCCATGATGAATTGGAAGAAGTTTCTTTCAATGCAGTCTGGAAGTGGGTCAAGCAATGTACTCAGTGGAGGTGTCAGGAGATGTCCCCGTGAGGTAGAGGTGGGAGTTGCCATCGTGGACCATGACATTGTACTTTTCAATCTCATGACCAACTTCATCAACCTCAACCTTAACTTCACCATCATCACCACTCCAGTTTGGAAAAAAAGAATTCCTTGTTCCATTCCCAGGGCAAAGCTGCCAAGTCTCCGTCTGTCAACAAGCAGAATCTGTGGCACATTTTTTACAGTGAGCGTGTAAAAAGATGTAAGAGGCAAATTGTTTACAGAGGATGGTTCCCGTGTGGAATAATCTTCTTGAGGAAGTAGTGGATGTCGGTGCAATTACAATGTTTAAAAGACATTTGGCTAAGTACATGACTAGGAAAGGTTTTGAAGGATATAGGACAGGACAGGCAGGTGGGACTAGTATAGTTTGGGATTATGTTTGGCATGGACTGGTCAGACCGAAGGGTCTGTTTCCTTGCTGTATGACTCTATGACTATGACAACCAAAAATAGAAATTGCTGGAGAAACTCAGCAGGTCTGGCAGCATCTGTGGAGTGAGCAGCAGAATTAATTTTATTTGGTTCAGTTTGATTTATTATTTTCCCATGTACTGAGACACAGTGAAAGGTATTGTTTTGCATGCTATCCAGATAAACCATATGTTACATAAGTACATCATGTTAATAGACCAGAATGCAGTATAAAGTGTTACAGCTACAGAGAAAGACCTACTCTAATAGATGAGAAGTGCATTCAAAAGTATGTGAACAGCAGGGAAGAAGCTGTTCTTGAATCTGTTAGTCTATGTTTTCAAACTTTTCTGTCCAACAGAAGAGGGTGGAAGAGAGTATAACTGGGCTGGGAGGAGTCTCTGATTATATTGGCTGCTTTCCTGAGGCAGTGGGAAGTATAGATTGAGTTAATGGATGGGAGGCTGGTTGGTGCGATGGACTGGACTGTGTTCACAACTCTCTGTTATTTCTTGCAGCCTTGGGCAGGCCAGTTGCCATTCCAATTTGCTAATCCCTTATTCTTGCTCAGAACAGGTTCCGAAGGAAGGTCAACGGACCTGAAATGTTTGCTCAGTTTCTCTCTCCATGGATGGTTCCAGACCTGTTGTGTTTCCCTAGCACTGTCTGCTTTTATTTCAGATTGCCAGCGTTCGTGGTATTTAGCGTTCATTAACAGATTGTTGAGTGTTCATGTGACACAGATGGCACACTTGAGGAAGTCTAAGCTGCTGAATGGCAAGGATTGAATCTGACGGGTGTCGGTGCGATTGTTCAGCTGAGGCCTTCCCCACGCAAAGAAAGAAAAAACGAAAATCAGCCTGGGATTGTCTCCAGCGAACTCTGTTTAGCAGCTATTCATCCAGGCGGGGAGCAAGCCAATGGGACTGTTGATCTTGGAAGTGAGTACGCCAGTGTTGGGCTTTTGCGGATATTTACTTCATTGCATTTCCATAAATAAATAAATAATGGAAAAATAGGTTGCTCTAAATATTGCCCTTCAACCCATTACCTTTTTGAACCCTTTCAAGCGCTGCCGCTAATGTTTCGGCCAATTTAGCTGAGTCATGCAGATCAGAACAATCTCATGATTGATGGCTGTTCTGTACTGAACGAAGTGGTCTCAGATTGGTCAACGATAAGGGGCACTATAATAGCCTTGGCATGAGGGAGGAAGAAACCAGCCAGGGTTCTTGCTTTTGAGGCATATCCATTGGCTTTGTGCCCTCAAAGGAAGTCTAAACAGGGCTACATTTAGTAAGGCTGACTGCAATCTATCAGCAAGCTGCAGATGACCAGCCAGAAAAGAGATCCCGAGTGACTACGGAAGATTACTCACTGCTTTCCCGACTCTATTCCTAGATCATTGAACTGTGATTGTTTTCTGGCACCAATGGGAATTTGACAGTGAACAGAATGGAAAAGGTTCCAGTACAGATTCGTCTTAGAAGATCTGCGTTGGTATTTTTCTTCACAACTCACTGGTGTCCAAATCTCCTTCAGCTTCTTCATCCATGAGCTTTCCTCCATTATGTTCTTCAGATGCTCACTGCTCATTGTACAGGATTGAA
The DNA here is from genome assembly GCF_037043375.1 of Chiloscyllium plagiosum. Lineage (NCBI taxonomy): Eukaryota > Metazoa > Chordata > Chondrichthyes > Orectolobiformes > Hemiscylliidae > Chiloscyllium > Chiloscyllium plagiosum. Next base: position 145,421,238 of record NW_028270141.1, on the reverse strand, counting down.
TTCCTTTTGTAGCCCTTCAGGTAATGAGTCAGTTCATGCCCCCAAGTTCATGGTAAGGTCCTGGGGAGTGTTGCTGAACAAAGAGACCTTGGAGTGCAGGTTCACAGCTCCTTGAAAGTGGAGTCGCAAGTAGGTAGGATAGTGAAAAAGGTGTTAGGTATGCTTTCCTTTATTGGTCAGAGTATTGAGTTCAGGAGTTGAGAGGTCATGTTGCGGTTGTACACGACATTGGTTAGGCCACTGCTGGAATATTGCATGCAATTCTGGTCTCCTTCCTATCGGAAAGATGTTGTGAAACTTGAAAGGGTTCAGAAAAGATTTACAAGGATGTTGCCAGGGTTGGAGGATTTGAACTATGGGGAGAGGTTGAATAGGCTGAGGCTGTTTTCCCTGGAGCATCAGCGGCTGAGGGGTGACCTTATAGAGGTTTACAAAATTATGAGGGGCATGGATAGGGTAAATAGGCAAAGTCTTTTCCCTGGGGTGGGGGAGTCTAGAACTAGAGGACATAGGTTGAGGGTGAAAGGGGAAAGAGAGACCTAAGGGGCAACTTTTTCACACAGAGGGTGGGGCATGTATGGAATGAGCTGCCAGAGGAAGTGGTGGAGATTGATACAATTGCAACATAAAAAAGGCTTCTGGATGGGTACATGAATAGGAAGGGGTTGGGGGATATGGGTCAAATACTGGCAAATGGGACTGGATAAATTGGTATAGTTAATAAAATGAGATTGTTGTTAAGTCTTTCATTTTTTGGAATGGGTTACAGGTTTTGATTCATTAATATGTAAATCCCAGAACTTCTTTTAAGTCTATGGGGTGAATTTGCATTTGCAGAATTGTATTTGCAGATACATTGTATTTTGCTGAAAAAGCACACAGCCTGCAGACAGTCAGTCAATGCAGGCTGTCAATCCATATAATGTTTTGCAAATTCAACTTTGGAAATAGAACCAGTCTGACTCAAGATTGGGATACAGACGGACTCTGACCTCACACCTTTAATGCATTGTCTGAGCTGAGACGTCACCTCCTTTTTATAAAACCTTAAGTTATCTCGAGAATGTGACTTAAAAGAACAATTTGGAATGACACAGAAATTTCCTATATGGAACCACACTCTTCTACATCCTGTTAATCCCCTTCCTTACAGAGCACCAAGATATCTCTGTCTTCACAGAGTCTGTTTCAACAATACTTTGTGACATTTGAGTTTCCCACTTTATCCATTTGGAGGATATTATAACCTCTCCTTTAGCCCTTCTTGTGGTTACCTCAGCATCTGCACATGGTTACTGTCTTACCAAACATCTCTGGTCACCTGTCACATTTTTCATAGCTATCGCCATTTTGATTCCCTCACCCATGATGACATGTGCGTGAACCGACACTGCACTCTGCTAAATAATTTTCGGTCAATCTTATCTTGGGGTGTCCAAGACTGAGATCAATATTTTTAAGATTACGATCGAGGGTTCTGCAGGAATGTCTGTAAATTCATATGCTTGATGGCTTAGCGATATTCTCACAAGACTAACAAAGAACCAGACAATCTTCCAGGGGCCTGGTATTCAGAACCTGTCATTCAATAAATCTGGAATTCAGAGTCTAATAATGACTGTGAAACTATCGTCAATTATTGTGGAAAAAGCCATCCGGTTCACTAATGTCCTTTAGGGAAGGAAATTAATAGAATCCCCACAGTGTGGAAACAGGCCCTTCAGCCCAACACTGACCCTTCGAAGATTATCCCACCCAGACCTATTCCCCTACCCTATTAGGGTACATTTTCCCTGACTAATGCATCCAGCCTACACTTACCTGGACACCATGGGCAATTTAGCATGGCCAATTCACCTGACCTGGACATTTTTGGACTGTGGAAGGAAACCGGAGCACCCAGAGGAAACCCACACAGACACGGGGAGAATGTCTACACAGACAGTCACCCGAAGCTGGGATCAAACCCGGGACCCTGGCACTGTGAGGCAGCAGTGCTAACCACTGAGCCACAGTACTGCCCTATCCTTACCTTGTCCGATCTATACGTGACTCCAGGACCACAACTATCTTTTGATTGCCGTCTGGGACAATTAGAGATGGGCAACAAATCCAGCCCAGCCAGCGAGGCCCACATCCCATGGATGAATAAAAGAAAATGTTATTTGATGGTGGAGCAGTCCAGGATAAGGCACTGCAGTGGGTACTGCAGATGCTGGAGATTCGAGTTAAGATTAGAGTGGTGCTGGAAAAGCGCAGCAGGTCAGGCAGCATCCGAGGAGCAGGAATGAGACATACTCCATACTCCAACAATGGCCCTGTTAAGACATTGTAAATGTTCTGCAGCTTTAAGCCAAAGATTTGGTGTTTCTGTACATCAGACTCTTGCTGTGTTTTGATCCCATTTAAAATCTCACTATTTACCGCGTGGTTCCTTGCCCCTTTCTTTCCTCCTCAACATTTTCGAGTAGGGCCACATCTCCTTTGCCGTTTTCCCATTCTGTTGGCACGGCCGCGTCATTCAGCAGGCTTTCATAACCCAGCCCCGTGTCGTCCATCAATCTCCAGGCGGCTGAAGTGTTTGCCAACATGAGATCGAACCCGACTGGGATCTGAGCGCCTTAGAGGTCCAGACGTGGGAATGGAAGCAGTCAGAATGGAGGAGTGGGAATGGGAATGTTGCGAGAAGCAGGGAGGGGGTGGGGGTGGGGGTGGGAGAGAGAGGCAGGCAAAAGGAGAAATGAAAGAGAAGGAGGGGAACTGAGCATAGAAGGGGGTTGTTAAGAATGAGAAGAAAGAAAATAGGCAGCGAAAATTGGTGGGACGAGAAAAGCCATTCCTAAGTACATTTGGGAGTCACAGCAGCGAGATGTGTAAAAGTGTATAGGAACAGAGCCAGACTACATTTGAAATCCAACTCACATCAGCCTATCAGTGAACAAAAGGAACGATAGACTTTGTATTTGATATTTGATTTGTTATTATAACTGCAAGCCTGCTTATGGTGGTTAGCTAAGGAGGAGGATTTGGTGTATTCATTTATTTTTACTACTCTGTGATCAGTTTGCGGTTCTTTTCTTGAAAGCAATTTGCTTGTATACCTTAGATCGTCAGCATAAGGGCCAGTGACCAAGGCTGGCTCCTTTGACTGCTGCTCACTGGGTGAGTTGCCTGTGAATGATGACGATACCATTTCCACGAGGAGCCAGAGAGGGAGGCGAGAGAGGAGATCAGAGCAACCCAGCAATGGTCACTCCCTTTACACTTTCCAGATCTCAGAAGCAAATAGTGGATAAGCTAATGTGTGAACATGGAACAGGGAAAGACCATTCGGCCCTTCAAACCTACACTAACATCATGGCTAATCTGATCTCTCAACTCTACATTCTTGCATATCCCCAATAGTCTTCCCCCCCCTTGGTCATTAAGAATCTAGCTAGCTCTCCCAGAGGCCCCAGCAGCTTTGATGGGCCTCTCTTGTGCCGTATGGTTCTGTGACAGTAAAGCAGTCAACTCATCACTTCTGAGATGAACACACTGCCTTATGAGGGAAGGCTAGACAGGCAACCACCGTATCCTCTGAGTTTAGAGGAGGTGGAGGGGTCTTAACTGAAACAGGTCCTGGGTTAAAAGAATGTTTCCTATTGTGGAAGAGTCCAGAACTAGAGATCATAGTTTAAAAATAAGGAGGCACCTATTTAAGACAGAGATGAGGAGGCAGTTTTGCTCGCTCTGAGAGGTTGTGAGTCTTTGGAATTCCCTTCCTCAAAAGGCCGTGGACAAAGCCACTCAAACAAAGAGACATTTCATATTCAATGATGACCCCTTGACTTTTCTCCAGAGCTCGACAAAGTGTGGCCTTGGAAAAGGGGCAACAGGTCAGGACCTGATGAAGGATGAAGCCTGAAAGATTGCCTGATCTGCTGTGCTTCATCGAGCACCACACTTCATTGACTCTCACTTCTCCAGCATCTGCAGGCCTCACTTTCTCCTCGGTTTTCTCCAGATGTTATTGGCGGACAGGTTCTGGAGATTTTCCCGAAAATCCTGTTGACCAGCAGGCGAGTCCTGGAGGCTTGGTAACTCCAATGTGCATGGTCCAGTCAGTTCGGGGGGTGGGTGGGGGCCGGGGAGGAATGGTAGGGCAAAACAGTTTATGCATGTTGGAGAAGGAAGAGGAGATATTGGACAAGAAAGGAGCATTATAGACATGGCCTTTACGTTAAAGAGCACTGGGGTCAAAGGCTGGTTTGTGTTGACTGAATTTCACCAGGGTACTGCTCATTGTCCGTTTAGGCTTTTGTGTCTCTGGATCAGGATGATTGAGAGTCATACAGGGTGGAAACAGGCCCTTTAGCCCAACTCGTTCATGCTGACAAGCTTACCTAAACTGAACTAGTCCCGTTTGCTTGCACTTGGCCCATATCCCTCTAAACATTTTCCCATCCTGTTGCCTTTTAAATGTTATAATTCTACCCATCTCTACCACTTCCTCTGGCAGCAAATTCCATACAAGACCATCTTCTGTGTGAAAATGTTGCCCCTCAGATCTCTTTTAAATCTTTCCCTTCTCACTGTAAAAATACGCCCTCTAACTTTGGACTGCCCTATAATGGGAAAATACCTTGACTAAAAGACCTTATCTATGTCCTTCAGGATTTTATTTACTTTTATCAGGTCACCTCTCGGGGTCTCCAACGCTCCAGCCTCCCCAACCTCTCCTTATCAATAAAACCCTCCAGCCTCGGTAACAGCCCTCAGTAATTTTTTTTAACCCTTTCCCAATTTAATAACATCCTTCCTATTGCAGGGCAGCTAGAATTATATGCAATATTCCAAAGGTGGCCTTGTGAATGCCTTGTCCAGCCGTAACTCCTGTACTCAATGCGCTGACCAATAAGGGCGAGTGGGCCAAATGCCTTCCTCACCACCAAAGGATAATGAATTTGCTTTTCAAAAGATCTTTTCACAACATCACACAACACTGTACAGCCAGGAGCGTGCTCCTTTGGGAAGCATCCTCAATGTTGAAAAATTGGGAAAGAGTTTTTTGCATAGCAGCGCCGAACAAATTGCAGCTGAAATAAACGACAAGGTTATCTGCTTTAATGAGGCTTGCTGAGGAAAACGAATCGACCAGATTACTTGGAACAGTTGACCTTCCCTCCTATTGAAAAGCACCATGCACCATTGCATCTGTTGGAAATTTGGAACGGCGATCCCCTGATGCTTCAGAGCAGCTTCATATGGCCTCCACCTCCCCCTCTCACTCCTCCCAGTTCCCTGCTTCCCAAACATTTCCACCACATCTGAGACAGATTAAGGTCAGCATTGCTAGCTGCCAGTTTATGGGCATTTCCAGAAAATGTTGCTTAACTCTTCCCCACCAGTTGTGGAGCACGAACATTGGCTGAACGCCAGTGATCTCTCGCTCTCTTTCTGTTTCTCTTTCTTTCTATCTTTCTTTATCTCCTCTGCCTCCCACTTAGAAGCACAGAGTCATACAACACGGAAACAGACCCTTTGGTCCATCCAACCATGTTCCTAGACTAAACTCGCCTCACCTGCCTGTGTTTGGCCCATATCCCTCCAAACCTTTCCTATTCATGTACCTAACCAAATGCCTTTTAAATGTTGTAACTGTACCCGCATCTACCACTTCCTCTGGCAGTTCATTCCACGCACGAACCACCCTTTGTGTCTAAAATTTGCCCATGTCCTTTTTAAATCTTTCTCCTCTCACCTTTACAAATAGTTTTGAACTCCCCTACCCTGGAGAAAAGACTCTTGCTTATCTATGCCCCTGATAATTTTATAAACCTCAATAAGTTCATTTCTCAACCTCCTGAGCTACAGTGAAAAGAAAACTCCAGTCTTAGAATCCTGACAGCATGGAAACAGGCCCTTCAGCCTAACACTGACCCTCCAAAGAGTATCCCACCCAGACCCATTCGCCTACTCGATCGTCCTATATTTACTTGTGCTTAATGCACCTAACCTACACATCCCTGAAGACTATGGGGCAATTTCCCATGGCCAATCCACCCTAACCTGCATACCTTTAGACTCTGGGAGGAAACTAGAGCACCTGGAGGAAACCCACACAGGCACAGGAAGAATGTGCAAACTCCACACAGGCAGTCGCCCAAGGCTGGAGTTGAACCCAGGTCCCTGGCGCTGTGAGGGAGGAGTGCTAGCCACTGAGCCACTGTGCCACTATTTTTATATCTCAAGTCCTCCATTCCCAGCAACATCCTGGTAAATCTTTTCTGAACCCCTCTCCAGTTTAATAACATCCTCCCTATGGTAGGGCGACCAGAACTGGACACAGTAACTCCAGAAGAGACCTCAGTAACTCCTTTGCCTCCATACAGCACCGCAGTTCACTGCGTGGTAAACAATGTCAAGTCAGCTGATGAACACAGCAAGTCTGTTCGCCAGAGAGGGGGAGAGAGAGAGAGAGAGAGAGATAGAGAGAGAGAGAAGGGGAATTTAATGAAACAGTTCTGAATTTTGATTGCGTTCGACAGATCAGTAGAGAACGAATCTTCATGGTTTTGAAGGCCGGTCACCAAGGGAACATGATTTGAAGTTAACCGGTGAAAGAACCAGAGGCACTATGATTTTGAATGCATTGTCTGAAAGTGTGGTGGAAGCAGATCAATAATCACATTCAGAAAGGACTCGGAAGGTATTGGAAGGAGATATCTGCAGAGTTGGTGAGAAAGATGAAGGTGAGGGTTGGGATAGAAAGACTAATAGGATAATGCTCCTAAACAGCTAACACATATCAGATAGACAGAATGGACTCATTCTAAGCTCTGCAATATGAGCTGAATGCAAGGATACCACAGCCAGGCCTGAACCATTAAGTGCCCTTCTCACATATGGATCACCACATGTTCTTTTTTCTTGGTCACACTGAAACTTGGAGGCTCCTTACTGATGCCCTCCATAAACTGAACTTGATCCACATCTGGGCACATTGGGCTTGTTGTTCACACCCATCACCCCTGCACTCACTGATCTACACTGGGTACCTCCACGACGACCCTCCATTTTAAAATCCCTGTTTTCAAACCCTTCTGTGTCATTATCCCTCTGTGTTTCTGTAACCTCCTCTTACCCTCAAGGTTAAACTTGAAAGGGTTCAGAAAAGATTTACAGGATTGTAGGATTTGAGCTACAGGGAGAGTCCAAGTAGGCTTGGGCTGTTTTCCCTGGAGTGTTGGAGGCTGACGGGTGACCGTACAGAGGTTTATAGAACCATGAAGGGCATGGATAGCATAAATAGACAAGGTCTTTTCCCTGGGGTAGGTGAGCCCAAAACTAAACGGCAGAGGCACGAATGGCACGAATGGCCTCATTCAATTGTTGTCACGCTGTCGCACTTTAGAGAAACATGCCTGAAAGTCAGCAGCAAGACAGGGATGAGCAGAGGCAATCACATCACTCCATATTATCCCTTGGGGCAAGGTAATGTAGAGTGGGATGCACAGATCTGTACCAGAGCTCCAGAGAGGGGAAAGATTTGAAAAGGGCCTGAGGGGCAACTTTTTCATGCAGAGGGTGGTGTAGGCATGGAATGAGCTGCCAGAGGAAGTGGGCGAGACAATGGGACACACCCAGAGGATGCTGGGAGATCCACACGCAGAAATACAATCGTACACGATGGAGACATCTGTACTCCCTCCAGCTCTTTTGGAAGTATTTCAAATCCTTTCTCTTTCCGCACATCTCAAGATCTCTGAAAAGTTCGAGACATGGCCTGCGAGCACATGGAAATCAGTGGACAATGAGGTGTGAGAGCAATTACATTACCAGAGCTGTAAGGCCACAATGGCTTGTGTTGGACATGAGCTGAAGAAATGATACACTGAGGCAGAAATGGAGCAGGCCCAGAATGAACACAGTTAATCATTAAGCTCTTAAGAAAACATCAAGTTGTACGGGATGTTTATAATGGAAAGGATACAAATGGCCTGGTAGTAATGGGCCTCTATAAAGGAAACAAATTATTTTCTCATGAATTGCTTCAAGTGAACATGCTGATAGTCTGTTCGGATCCTGAGCTTTGGTACAGCTCTGTGACTCCCACTTTTCATCCCAAGGGATGAAATGGAGTGACGTGATTATCTCTGCTCATCCCTGGCTTGCTGCTGACTTTCAGGCATGTTTCTTTAAAGTGCGACAGCATGACAACAATTGAATGAGGCCATTCGTGCCATCATTATTGTGCCAGCTGTTTGTAAGCGGTGTTTTATTAGCCCTACACTCAACTCACTCTTTCCCTGTAATCTGAAAATCTGCCCTTTTCTAGAGTTGATATCATTCCCTTTAAGAAGAGATAATTAAGTCTGCCTCAACCATTGTTTCAGGCAAGGCATTCTGGATTATAACAACTCAGTCTCTTCCCTAATCATTGTTGGTTCCTGCATCCAGTTTCAGCCTTCCTAATTCCGACCTCTTCCCACAAAATACCATGGGATGTTCAAGGAAGAATTACGAGTTGACGCTGATATGTGAGAAGAGCAGCAGGTTATTTTACCACACTTTGGATGGATGCACAAAGTTCCCCTTGTTTCATGCACAGACGCTGACGAGCAGGGGTTCCTGCATTGTCATTGGGAATGGAAGTGTTGACTGAGTAATGAATGAGTATCTTCACATCATCACTCAAAACTCTTAGGAGACCAGCAGCAGCAATTACCAACAGATGGAGTCGCAAAACTAACACATCGTTTCTGTTTAATCAGAATTAACTGACCACATTGGTTTGGAAAACTAATCTGATTCAGCTTGAGAACATTTTTCACACATCATATTTGCATACGTTCCCTGAACATGGATAAGGCCAGTTGTTGCCTTGCCAACTCTCTCGGACTAACTCTCCTACGTTTGAACCTCCCATCTGCACCCTAGCACTTCCCAGACCAAGCCTCTCCCATCTTCCCTTCTTCTGTCTTCCTGTCCCCATGTTACTTCCTCCCTTCTGCGTCCTTCCGAGACCTTTCCCATTGCTTCACTGCAACTCTGGTTCCCAATCCTTCAATTTCATTGGCAACAATTTAATTCACCAATTCCCACCTTTTCCTTCCTCTGAAGCACTTCTACTCTCCTACCCCGCATCCATTCCCTCCATCCACTGATCCACAATTCACTCTGGAGCTCACCTATTTGCGAATCCACCAAAGCTTCCCATATATGGCCCCTCACTCACAGCCTCATTCTGCCCATGATAGACTACACCTGTCCTGTCCGAGTTCCACACCATTCCCTACCCTGCCCTTCCCTGAGATGGACAGCAACCAACACTGGGGGTGATTACAGACTGGGATCTAACCGAGGGGTTCAGATGGTTTATATGTAGAATAATGGATCTCTGGGAGTGATTACAGACTGGAATCTAATCGAGGGGTTCAGATGGTTTACATAGAGAATAATGGATACCTGGGAGTGATTACAGACTGGAATCTAATCGAGGGGTTCAGACGGTTAATATATAGAATAATGGATCCCTGGGAGAGATTACAGACTAGAGTCTAATCGAGGGGTTCAGATGGTTTATATATAGAATAATGGATCCCTGGGAGTGATTACAGACTGGAATCTAATCGAGAGGTTCAGATGGTTTATATGTAGAATAATGGATACCTGGGAGTGATTACAGACTGGAATCTAATCGAGGGGTTCAGATGGTTTATATATAGAATAATGGATCCCTGGGAGTGATTACAGACTGGAATCTAATCGAGGGGTTCAGAAGGTTTATATATAGAATAATGGATCCCTGGGAGTGATTACAGACTGGAATCTAATCGAGGGGTTCAGATGGTTTATATATAGAATAATGGATCCCTGGGAGTGATTACAGACTGGAATCTAATCGAGGGGTTCAGATGGTTTATATATAGAATAATGGATACCTGGGAGTGATTACAGACTGGAATCAAATCGAGGAGTTCAGATGGTTTATATGTAGAATAATGGATCCCTGGGAGTGATTACAGACTGGAATCAAATCGAGGAGTTCAGATAGGTTATATGTAGAATAATGGATATCTGGGAGTGATTACAAACTGCAGTCTAATCGAGGGGTTCAGATGGTTTATATACAGAATAATGGATCTCTCGGAGTGATTACAAACTGGAATCTAATCGAGGAGTTCAGATGGTTTATATATAGAATAATGGATCTCGGGGAGTGATTACAGACTGGAATCAAATCGAGGGGTTCAGATGGTTGATTTTTGGAATAATGGATACCTGCGAGTGATTACAGACTGGAATCTAATCGAGGGGTTCAGATGGTTTATATATAGAATAATGGATCTCTGGGAGTGATTACAGACTGGAATCTAATCGAGTGGTTCAGATGGTTTATATATAGAATAATGGATCTCTGGGAGTGATTACAGACTGGAATCTAATCGAGTGGTTCAGATGGTTTATATATAGAATAATGGATACCTGGGAGTGATTACAGACTGGAATCTAATCGAGGGGTTCAGATGGTTTATATATAGAATAATGGATCCCTGGGAGTGATTACAGATTGGAATCTAATCGAGGGGTTCAGATGTTTTTTTATATAGAATAATGGATCCCTGGGAGTGATTACAGATTGGAATCTAATCGAGGGGTTCAGATGGTTTATATATAGAATAATGGATCCCTGGGAGCGATTACAGACTGGAGTCTAATCGAGGGGTTCAGATGGTTTATGTATAGAATAATGGATCCCTGGGAGCGATTACAGACTGGAGTCTAATCAAGTGGTTCAGATGGTTTATATATAGAATAATGGATCCCTGGGAGTGATTACAGACTGGGATCTAATCGAGGGGTTCAGATGGTTTATATATAGAATAATGCATACCTGGGAGTGATTACAGACTGGAATCTAATCGAGGGGTTCAGATGGTTTATATATTGAATAATGGATCCCTGGGGGTGATTACAGACTGGAATCTAATCGAGGGATTCAGATGGTTTATATATAGAATAATGGATCCCTGGGAGGGATTACAGATTGGAGTCTAATCGAGGGGTTCAGATGGTTTATATATAGAATAATGGATCTCTGGGAGTGATTACAGATTGGAGTCTAATCGAGGGGTTCAGATGGTTTATATATAGAATAATGGATCTCTGGGAGTGATTACAGATTGGAGTTTAATCGAGGGGTTCAGATGGTTTATATATAGAATAATGGATCCCTGGGGGTGATTACAAACTGGAATCTAATCGAGGGGTTCAGATGGTTTATATATTGAATAATGGATCCCTGGGGGTGATTACAGACTGGAATCTAATCGAGGGATTCAGATGGTTTATATATAGAATAATGGATCCCTGGGAGGGATTACAGATTGGAGTCTAATCGAGGGGTTCAGATGGTTTATATATAGAATAATGGATCTCTGGGAGTGATTACAGATTGGAGTTTAATCGAGGGGTTCAGATGGTTTATGTCTGGAACACTGAGATTGCAATGTCACACATTGTGACTGGAGCATTGTCCCTTTGAGCCCTGACATGGAGTAGTAATACATTTTGCCTCTGAATGATTGTCTATGAAATTGCAGCTGAGTTGGCCCTGCACCCAGAAAACTGTTCACAAATATTTTCCTCGAGTGTTGCTGGAACACATAGCGCAATGCTATTCAGAGTAGAGGGTCAGAAAATAAAGGCATCCAAATGAATACCACGAATGGTGTAAATTATATTGAATTTGACGGAGGAAGTAATGTAAATGCAATACCATTACGATGAAGCAGAACAGCGAGTCTCATTTCTATAATAATTATTCTAATCCATTTTGTTTCAGTCCCATTGAGGGAATGGCTGGGGTTAAATGTCACCCCGAAGGATTCAATATCCAGTTTGTTGTGTGTAAGGATTGTTTTATTGTCTGGGCTGGGAGCCAAGGTTCTGTAGCAATTATAACACACCAAGCCCTCCAAGCAGAGACCCCAGATTGTGTTCCCATCACCCCTCCCCCCCACCTCCCCCCTCAGCCAGCCAGATGTTCAACTAGTTGTCACAGAAATTGTCTTCAGGGCAAAAGAAAATCCTTTACATAATCTGAACAGCAGGCAACAAGTTTCATGAAATATTGGAGCAATTTTGCCAATCTTGGTTTGGAGACTAAAGTAGACGAAGCCCTTCTGAAAGGCCCCAGACATGCTGTGCTCCCTTCTCTTCCTGGACAATGTTGCCTTCTCACTTTTTTGCCATAGCCCTCCCATGTTTTGTTTAAGATTGAGAAGCCCCAAGGTTTCAACAAAATCGCAAGAGTGGGACTCTACTGTGAGAGAAAGAACATGTTTCATTTGATCACCGATGTGGAATAGAACATAAGGATAGACCCATTCTAAATCCATTGTATTTTAAACATTGTACAGCAATGAATAGATAGTATATTTTATGCTTTCAAACGGGCTAATCTATGTTTCAGCTCGCTCATAGAAGGCCTTCAGTGTGCAAAGAGGCCTTTCAGCCCATCAAGTCTGTAGCAACCCACCCAGACAGCCCCCCCCATCCCCTCATTTCCCATGGCTAATCCACATAGCCTACACATCTCTGGATATTATACGACAGGCAGTCCGCCTAGCCTACACATCTTTGTAATACGGGAGGAAACCTGAGCACCCGGAGGGGACCAAGAAATATGTGCAGTTTCCACACAGATAGTCACCCGAGGCTGGGATTGAACCTCTCTGGCGCTGTGAGGCAGCAGTGCTAACCACTGAGCCACCCTCAACCTACCCCTACAGCTTTGTGTCTTTTCTTTAAGTCTGCGGCCAGGCCAAACCAATCATACATCGCTAGCATCAATCATAAATCGAAACATTCTCAAACACACAAGCGTTTAGCACTGTATCATTTCCTCCTTGTAAAACCAAAGACATTGTTTTTCAATTAGAAAATCCTAAATGACAAATCTGCGTATAAAGTCATTTCTTCGAGTGAATCCTGTCCATTCTCTCGAAGTACAACAATAGTCTGAGCCATGAAGGTCTCTAATAACCATCTCGAGATCTCGGAGTTTGAGGTTTCAAACTTTCATCATCAGGTGATGAGGCAGATGATCAACATTACGTTCACTCCTCAGGAAGGGAAGCACGTCTTTCTCATCGCTTTCCCCAATACACCCCTGTCTGCTTTCTGTCAGGCATCATGTGTTCCACTTTCCGTTGTTGTATAGCAGGGAAGCAATGTACCAGGCAAGCTCTCTACCTGCACTCATCCTGATTGAGATGATACAAGTTACTGTTCATGCCTTGTCCGTTGTAATAACAACAAAGAACAATGCAGCACAGGAACAGGCCCTTCGGCCCTCCAAGCCTGTGCTGCCACATTTTTCCCTTCCATACTTAAACTGCCTTCACTTACAGGATCCATACCCCTCCATTCCCTTCCTATTCTTGTATCCATCCAGGTGCCTCTTGAATGCTGCTGTAGCCTTTGCTTCCACCATCTCCTCTGGCAGCGCGTTTCAGCCACTCACCCCCCTTTGTGTGAAAAACCTGCCTCGCACATCTCCCCCCCCTCACACCTTGAACCTGTGTCCCCTAGTAATTGCCCTGGGAAAAAGCCTCACACTTTCCACTCCATCTCAGCCATTCACAATCGTGTAAGCTTCTATCAGGTCGCCCTGTCGACCTCCTGTGTTCCAGTGAAAACAAACCCCAGCCTATCCAACCTTTCTTCATTGTTAAAATCCCCCAGACCTGGCAACATCCTGGTAAACCCCTTCTGTACCCTCTCCAAAGCATCCACATCCCTCTGGTAGTGTGGTGACCAGAACTGTACATAGTATTCCAAGTGCGGCTGAATTGAAGTTATGTAAACCTGCATCATAACTTGCCTACCCTTACACTCAATGCCCCTTCCAATGAAGACAAGCATGTCATAGGCCTTTTTTACTACCTTATCCACCTGCGCTGCCACCTTCAGTGATCTGTGGACCTGCACACTCAGATCCCTCTGCAGATCAATACTCCTAAAGGATAATTTCCACTGTAGTTGACCTCCCAAAATGTATCACCTCATACCTGTATAGATTAAACTCCATCTGCCATCTTTCAGCCCATGCCTCCATTGATCTACATCTTGCTGTACCCTCTGACAATCCACCTTGGTATCTGCAACGCCACCAATTTTATTCAAAGGTAACCTGCCAATTCAAATTGTGTATTCCACCTGCATTAACAAAAATAGCAAGTGCTGGAGAGACTCAGCAGGTCCGGCAGCTTCGGTGAAGACAGAAAGCAGGGTTAATGTTTTGAATTTGGCATGGCTCTTCTCTGGAACTGAAGGGGGCTGGTGGTTTTAATGCTGTAAACAGAGCGAGGGCGAGGGAGCAAGTGGGACAGATTGTGTAGGCTACTTAGAGCAAATAAGGAAGGCAGTGGAAATAGTGTGGAGGTACTGGTGTTGGACTGGAGTGGACAACAAGACAGAAGTCACACGACACCAGGTTATAGTCCAATGGGTTTAGTTGAAATCACAAGCTTTTGGAGCGCTGCTCCTTCGTCAGGTGAAGTCACTTCATTATAAAGCGACAGCGCTACGAAAGCTCAAATAAACCTGTTGGACTATAACCTGGTGTCCTGTGACTTTTGACAGTGAAGTTTGTGGTAAAGGAGACGTGAGGATATGAAATAGGTGCTAAGGAAGGTGGAAGAAGGATATAATGGGTCCATTCTGCTGAAATCAAAGTCAAGAAAACACACACAGCAGGTGGGGTGGGAGGGTGGTGGGGGGGTGGAGGGGGGGGGGGGCCGGTGTAATGGAAGGAAATTGGAGGACAGGGGAAGTTGTGGAACTCAATATAGAGTCCGAGAGACTGTACATTGCCTAGGCACAAAACCTTTATGAGGTATGATTTTGCATTACATTGTCAATGTGTTCTCAAGTCTGATTTCGCTCTTGTTTGAAAAGTGATGACAGCTTAGGAATGGCCAGTGGCTGCCCTTATACTTCTCTGGCAGAGAGGGTGGAGAGTGGACAGGTGAGGAAATGCGTAGGGCAGCAGAGAAAGGTTAGAAACGGAGCACAGGGCCTAGGGAAGCTTCTGCAGCTTCTGTTCCAGCTGCAGATCACTAGGTGCACAAAAGACCAAGGATGGAGATTACAGCAACCAGACTGGTTATTGAGTATCCAGGGTCGAGGCCTGTTTGTAGGAGCTAGTTTGCTCAGAGCTGAATGGGGAGCTGCATTCCCTTCAGCCTTCTTATTTTCAATTTTGTGCAAATAGTCTGAGAGTAAACATACGAAAAGGCAGGACAGCTGGGCGGTGTGGAATGTTGAGGCATGTTGGGAGTGGGGGTGAAAGTTTGGAAGGGCAGTGGTGGCAGTCAATTTGATAGCCAATGTGGCAACAGACAATGCATCCCTCTGACCATAGGTGTGACTCCAGGATGGTATGTTGCCTCCCTGTCGGTGCCACAGTAGCTGAAAGGCATACTTTTAAAGGAGAGAGCAACCTGGAGGCCATGGTCTGTACTGGCAGCAGTGAGAAGGTGAGGTGAGGTGCTGAATGTAGGATTTACGGAGCAGGGCAAGAGGTTGAAAAGAAAGAGTACTAAGGCCAGGCTAAATGGCCCAAAGTGTTCAGGGATGTGTGGGTAAGGTGCATTAGTCAGGGGAAATGTAGGGTAATAGAGTAGGGGAATGGGTCCCTTTGCAGGGTCGGTGTGGACTTGTTGGGTTGAATGGTTGTTTCCACACTGTAGGGATTCTATGATAGCATCACAATCCTACCAGACTAGAGGGGTACTCCCTCATTAAAGACAGGGGACTGAGGGTTGTTTAACCTCATGATCAGCACCCCTCTGTAGGGATTAAGGATGAGAGGGAGAGTCCTTTCTTGGTAACCTCAGTCAGGTTCAGAATGTCAACCCATGCTGTTGTCTTCACTCAGCATTGCAAATCAACCTTCCAACCAACTGAGCTAACCGCACCCAAATAAGAAATAGCCAAGTGACAGGGAATCTACATATAGACTTTGCGTCTGTCTTCACAGACAAAGAAACAAGAAGCCTTAAGCAATTAATATCAGAGTGTCTAATGAGAGTGTGCAAATTAACCAAAATGTTTCAGTTTGAAAAGTGGTATTGGACTGAAAGTTTAAAAGTCCCCAAGATCCAACAAGTTTCACCCTGGACTGATGAAAGTGACAGTTATGCAGGTAATGGATGCAAAACTCTTCCCATTCCTCAAGAGCTTCTGCAGATCGGACAGTGGCAAATTAAACTGCAACGTTTAAACGAGAGAAGGGAACAACAGAAAAATACAGACCAACTAAAAACCAAAAGACCTGCGGATGCTGGAAATCAGAAAAGGGAAACAGAAATTGCTGGAAAAGCTCAGCAGGTCTGGCAGCATCTGTGGAGAGAAATCACAGTTAATGTTTCGGGTTCAGTGACCCTTCTTCAGAACTGGTGGTAGCGAGGAGAAAGTCAGTATTTATGCAAAAGATAGGGTGAGGTTGGGGGAGGGGGTAAGGAGGATGGAGATACAGTCCAAAGAGAGAGAAGAATAGTTGGATGGACAGCAGACTGGATAATGATTTGGCCAGCCTGGTGAATCGCTGTTAATGGGGGCCGTTAGTGGCTAACGATGGGTTGTGTGTAATAACAGGCCATGTGATAACCAAGATTGCAGCGCTGGAAAAGCACAGCAAGCCAGGCAGCAACCGAGGAGCAGGAGAATCGACGTTTCGGGCATAAGCTCTTCATCTAGATGAAGGGCATAAGCCTAGTTCCTGATGAAGGGCTTATGCCCAAAACATCAAGTCTCCTGCTCTTCGGATGCTGCCTGACCCGCTGCGCTTTTCCAGCGCCACACTCTTCAACTCTGATCTCCAGCATCTGCAGTGCTCACCTTCTCCATGTGGTAGCAGGGCCTGGTGTGTGGGGGTTGGGGTAAGGTCATGGGAGAAGCTCTAACCCGAAAGTTGTTCACTCGATATTGAGTCCATAAGACTGTGGAGTTCCCAAGCGGAAATACGGACCTGTTAGCCTGATGTCAAAAATTGGGAAAATAATGGAATTATTATTGGAAAACCAGAACATAAATTTCTGATTGCAGTCCACATGAATTTATGAAGTGTAAATCGTGTTTGACAAGCTTGACAATTTTCTTAGGATATACTGACAAACAGGGGTCTCAGTAGATGTAGCATATTTGAAATTTGAGAAGTTTCAATAAAGTTTTATATTGGACGCTAGAAAACAAACTTAAATTGTATGGAATTGAAGATACTTTATTGGCAGAGATTGCAAATTAATTGTTATGGACCAGGCCAGATCCTGTCAAAATATTTCAAGTAGGTAGCGTAGACCCTAATGTTTTCATTAAAAGGCAGATGTGAGGTGGATATTCCAGGAGTGAGGCAACAGGTCAAACCACACGGTTTTAAACAAAACAGAATTTATTTAAGCGCTACAGTTGAAACATAAACAAAAGAAAACAGAATTTAAAATAACTTAACTACTGGAAAACCCAACCGACTCTTATAACACCTTAACTAAGGAGCTATTCCAATTGCTGCAACATCCCATAAACACACCCCTTGGCAAAAGGTAAATTCAAACGCAGGACCTCATGGGCAGGAGGGATAATGTCCGAAGAGATTTCAGAGAGAAGGCCAGTCAGGAATCTTCTGCTGAAGCTTGGAACCTTTCTCGGGGCTGCCTGCTAAAATTAAACCAAACTAGAATAACTCTGAACTGGGAGAACTGGCTACTCCCCTCCTATTGTTAAACTAGACTCTCACCCAGACATTTCAGTACCTCTTCCTTTATGACCTCTCTTAAATAAAACAAGGACAAAATAGCCTTGTTAAAGTGACAGCATTATCACATAATTAACAGGCAGAAAGAGCAGAAAAGAGTGCAATGGATCAGACCGGTTGTTGGAATGATGACAGGTTGAGGAGTTTGTATTCCCTGGTGTTTAAAATACAGGAAGACGATCTCTTAAAAACGTAAAAGTTTCTTAAAATGATAAGGAAAGTAAGTGCATAGTTGATGTTTCCCCTGACGATGGTGTGGAGAAACAGGGCTCTCAGTCTCAAAATTAAAAAACAATTTATTCACAAAAGGAAGTGAGAAGGAACTTTTTAACTCAGACGCTGGTAAATCTTAAAAAATCTGGACCCTAGAGGGCTGTGGAAGCACAGTCATAAAACAAAATTCAAAACAGAGATTGATAGATTTCTAGTTAACAACGCCAACCAGACATATGGGGATAAAGTGGAAATACGATGTTGACAGAGAGTATCTAGAACATGGAACAGGCCCTTTGGCTCACCATGTCCATGCTGACCATGATGCCATTCTAAATAATGCCACTTGCCTGTACATGGTCCATAATCCTCTATTCCCTCCCTCTTCATGTGTTTGTCTAAATGTGTCTAAAACATTGCAAACATATCTGCTTCTATCATCTCCCATGGATTCTAGGCACCAACCACCCTCTTGTGTAAAAACCTTCCTTTAAACCTTCTCCTCCACCCTTAAACTTTTGCCTCCTAATATTTGACATTGCCACCCTGGGGAAAAAGATTTTTCCACCCTCGTGATTTTATATCCTTCTATCAGATCCCACCCCTCAGCATCTAATGCTTGAGCAGGAACAATCCAAGTTTGTCCAACCGCTTCTTGTAGCTAATACATTCCACTCGGGGCCACATCTGGGTAAACCCCTTCCACACCCTCTCCAAAGCCTGCACTTCCTTCCTGTAATGTGGCAGCAGCAACTGCGCATAATACTCCAAATGTGACCTGACTAGAGTTTTATACAGCTGCAACGTGACTTACCAACTCTTACACTCAATGCCCCAAACAATGAAGACATGCATACAGTAGGCCTTCTTTCTCACCTCATCCACTTGCTTTGCTATTCTGAGACGTGAGGTCATCACTTCCTCCAAAAACTGCAACCACATTTGTGAGACAAGACCTCCCCCTACACCAAGCCATGCTGACTATCCCTCATAAGCCCATTCTTTCCCAAATGTGAGTAAATCCTGTCCCCAAGAACCTTTTCCAACAATTCGCCTACTCCTGATGTAAGGCTATCCAATTTCCTAGATTATCCCTTCTTAAACAAAGGAACAACATTGGCTATTCTCCAGTCTTCAGGCACCTCGTTTGTGGCTACAGAGGATACAAATATCTCTGTCAAGGATGGGAGGTCGCAGAGAGAGCACTCAAGTGTTAGCTAAGCTCAGGTAAGGTGTCAAGGCTTTAGAAACCTCCTCCCATGCCTCTCTCAGTATCCTGGAAGAAATCCCATCAGGCCCTGGGAGGACTTATTGACCTTAATACTTTTCAAGAAACACAACACCTCCTCCTCCATAATATCGAGATGCCCTTGATTATCAACATTCCTCTCCCTCATCTTACCATCATCAATGTTCGCTCCTTGGTGAATGGCAAAGTAAGGTACTCATTAGGGACCTCCCTCTGACTCCATGGATACATTCTCTCCTTTACCCTTGAGAGCACCTACTCTTTCTCTCGATACCCTCTTGCTACCAATATCATATAAAATGCACTGGGATTCTCCTCAATCTGACTTGGGAAGGATTTTTTAAAAGCCGCGTTCAGTCCTCCTAATTCCTCGTTTAGATTCTTTCCTGCTTTCTTTGCATTCCCCAAGGGTCTTGGCTGATTTCAGTTTCCTAAACCGTACATGTGCTTTCTTTTCCTTTTTGATTTGTTTTTCAGTATCACTTGCCATCCGGGATTCTTGAATCTGGCCACCCTTCATCCTTACAGCAACGTGCTGGTCCAGAATCTGATCAGCTGCCTTTTAAAAGACGTTCCCATGTGGATTTACCCTCATTCAGCCGCCCCCAATATAATTTCTCCAGCTCCTCGTTAATACTGTTGTAATTAGAATTTGGCACTTCTCCTTATCTATAATTATCTTCAACCTTATGGAATTATGATCACTGTTCCCAAAATGGTCCCCCGCTGAAGTTTTGGTCACCTGGGCCGGCTCATTCCCCAATATAAAGTCTGGTACAGCCCCTTCCCCAGTTGGACAATCTCCATACTGTTTCAAGTAATCCTGCTGGATATATCTGATAAATTCTGCCTTATCTAAGTCCCTGGCAGTAAGCGAGTCCCAGGCAATATTGCAGAAAATAAATCACTGCCTACCACAACCCTGTTGTTTTTACACCTTTCCATGATCTGCTTACTTATATATTCCTCTATCTCCCGCTGGCTATTGGGAGGCCTATAGTATAACCCCATCATAGCGATTGCATCTTCCCTATTCCTGAGCTCTACCCATAGGCCTCTCTGGATGAACCCTCCCAAGATGTCCGCTCTCACTACAGCTGTGACATGCTCCTTAATCAGTAATGCAACTCCCCGACCCCTTTACATCCCTCCCTTTCCCACCTGAAACCCTGGAATGTTGAGCTACCCTTCCCTCAACCAGGTTTCTGTAATGACTACGTCATTGTAGTCTCATGTACTAATCCAGGCTCAGAGTTCATCTGCCTTGCCTGTTATATTCCTTGCATGAAAGTAAATACACTTCAGACTGTCAGTCCCTTTGTGTTCACTAACCTGGCAATAGCCTACCGTATTCCCAGCAGTGAGTCCACAACCAGAAGACACAGTTTAAAAATAAGGGGTAGGCCATTCAGAACAGAGTTGAGGAGAAATTTCTTCACACAGAGAGTGGTGGATATATGGAATGCTCTCCCCCAGAAGGTATTGGAAGCCAAGTCTCTGGATACTTTCAAGAAAGAGATGGATAGAGCTCTTAAAGATAGTGGAATCAAGGGCTATGGGGATAAAGCAGGAACAGGATACTGATTAAGGATGATCAGCCATGATTATAATGAATGGTGGTGCTGGCCCAAAAGGCCAAATGGCCTATTGGGGTGCACCTATTGTCTATTGTGACATTGATGTAGAAACCAGGCCTGACTCTGCTATGATTTAGAATGGGGGAGCAGGAGTTGAGGGGCTGAATAGCCTGATCCTGCTCCAACGTTCTTCTGCAAAAAGTCACAATCTTGGTTGGCGGCTCTCTGGTCAGGATTAACAAATGTCGATATGAATGGATTGCCTGGTGGAGGTTTGGTTCTCAGACTACCCTTAACCACCCGTTGAACTACTCAGGCCCACTGTTTGACTGTGGGCTGCATCACAAAGTCAGCTGACCGGTGAACTCTGTCACCAGGGACTCGATGAACTGACTGGAAAGTGGCCTGACTCCAGCATCTGTTAATCCCATTTTGTGAAGAACATAACCAGAAAGATCAATGACCAAACCAGTGGCAATGGAATTTTTAAATTTCTTTGATAGATTAGATTCCCTACAATGTGGAAACAGGCTATTTGTTCCCAACTACTCCACACAGACCCTCCGAAGAGTACTCCACCCAGGCCCATTCCTCCCTGACTAATGCACCTAACACCATGGGCAATTTAGCATGGCCAATCCACCCAAACCTGCACATCTTTGGATCGTGGGAGGAAACTGGAGCACCTGGAGGGAACCCATGCAGACACGGGGAGAATGTGCAAACCCACACAGACAGTCGCCCGAGGGTGGAATCGAACCTGGGACCCTGGTGCTGTGAGGCAGCAGTGCCAACCACTGAGCCACCATGCCATCCCAAACAGCCAGGACAAGCTCAATGGGCTGAACACCCTCCTTCTGACCCCACGTATTGGAGAGCTGCTACTTGATACAGCTGAGCTGTTGGCATGGCAACCCGTTGATGCTTTTAGTAGAGACAATGTTTTTCCTGAGAGCCTAGGAGGAGGCCATTTAACCCATCATACTAACTGGAGGGGGGGGTGGGGTGAGATGGTTACTCCCACACTGTTGAAAAAACTGTCAGCATTTCCAAATGGCCACAGATGTGATGGCAATTAAACATTGACTGGAGAATGCAGGGGAGTTAAATAAAGCATCTTTCTTGGCCTATTTACACACATTCCTGCCTCTCACCCTGGTGGCTGTTTCACATTAATCCTGCTCCACTGATGGAGACGTAAGTCACTTGTGTCAAATTCATCCGATGAGTTGCCGGGGAGTAACCCCACTGACTATTCTCCAGTTTCTGCTGCCAGTGGTGGAGGGGTGGGGGTGGGGGTGGGGTGGGGGGGGGGGGGAGGTGGGGGGGAGAGTATTTTCTTTTCAGGCTTTCCTCTTTCCCCCTCGGCTTGCTAAGGAAATGCAAATACATCATGTCAAGCCAATCCGATTTCATGACTAGAGCTGAACGGGGGGCCCTCAAATCAAAGTTCAGATCATTTGAAGCCGTTCCTGCAATTAGGTAAAAGGCAGATTGCTGTTCAATTCCTTTGCCACTTGTTAAAAACACATGGTTCCTGAGCCCCCTACCCGATATATCCAAAAGTGCACTCTTTCTACGGTAGAGTGCCACTTGCCCACTGACGCTTTGGTAAACAGCCAGTCTTCACACGCGTGTTGACTATGTATCATATCTTGGGAAATGGAGTCTCATGGTGAAACATCACAGATACATACACACGCGTGACCACACACACACATATGCTCACATGCAGATATACATCCACACAGACAGACAAGTGCACCTACATGTGTACAAAAACACATTTGAGCAGATTTTCATATATACATCTACATATAGTCACACAGAGACAATGCAGACACACACACACACAGACACACAGAGACACATGCGAACATGCTCACTCTCACACAGTTAAGCAAGGGCCTTCAAATATACACATACAGAGTCATAGATTTACATGAGTCCACATTCATACACACAAGAACACACACGGACACTACAGCCATACATGCAAGTACAGACACAGATACAACACAGGCAGGATCATGAAGACACAGGAATATACACATACGGATGCAGATACTCACATGACATGCAAATTCACACACGGGAATGAACATACAAACACACAAACACATACAAACTCAGACATGAGCATACAGACGCACAAATTCACGTGCACATACATACACACACGAGCATTAACGCATGCAAACATACAAATACACATACACAATTGTGAGCACACAGGCACACCAATAGACAGACACACATAAGCATGAATGCAGGGACACACGAATGCACATACAAGGGCGTGAACAGACAAAACTACAAATACACACATGCACACAAACATATATACACAGGCATGAACACAGACCAACACACACACAAGGGCATGAACAGAGAGAAACACACACACAAATACACACGAACACTCTCACATACACGCACTGACACAGACACAGATGGACACACACACACACACACGGACACACACATGGACACACACATGAACACACATGAACACACACACACGAACATACACTGAAATTCTCACATATATACACAGAACATAGAACAGTATGGCACAGTACAGGCCCTATAGCCCTTGATGTTGAGCTGACCTTTTATTCTACTCTAACACCAGACTAAACTCCATACCTTTCATTTTACTATCATCCAGGTGCCTATCCATCGGTTGCTCAAATGTCCCTAATGTGTCTGACTCTATTGTCACTGCTGGCAGTGCATTCCACACACCAAGAACTGTCTGTGTAAAGAACCAACTCCTAAACCTCCCCTGAACCTTCTCCCAATCACCTTAAAATTATGCCCCCTCGTGATAGACATTTCCACCCTGGGGAAAAGTCTCTGACTATCCACTCTATCTGTGCCTCTCATCATCTTGTACACCTCTCTCAAGTCACCTCTCATCCTTCTTCGTTCCAGTGAGAAAACCCGTACCTCCCTCAACCTTTCATCATAAGACATGCCCTCCAGTCCAGGCAGCATCCTGGTAAATCTCCTCTGCACCCTCTCCTAGGCTTCCACATCCTTCCTATAATGAGGCAACTAGAACTGAACACAATATTCCAAGTGTGGTATAACCAGGGCTGTATAGAGCTGCAGAATAATCTCACAGCTCTTAAATTGAATGCCCCTGCTAATGAAAGCCAACACACCATACACCTTCTCAACAACCTTATCAACTTGGGTTGCAAATTTGAGGGATCTATGGACGTGAACCCCAAGATTCCTTTGTTCCTCCACACTGCTAAGAATCCTGTATTCTGCATTCAAATTTGACCTTCCAAAATGAATGACTTCACATTTTTCTAAGATGAACTCCACCTGCTACTTATCAGCCCAGTTCGGCATCCTGTCAATGTCTCGTTGCAACCTACAACAGTCCTCCACACTAAGGGGTTTTCCTTAATCCTACCCACCAAGGCCTTTTCATGCTCCCCCTTCTAGCTCTCTTAAGTCCATTCTTCAGTTCCTTCCTGGCTACCTTGTTACATTCTAGAGCCCTGTCTGATCCTGGCTTCCTCAACCTTAAGTAAGCTTCCTTCTTCCTCCTGACTAGACGTTCCACGTCTCTTGTTATCCAATGTTCCTTCACCCTACCATCCCTTCCTTGCCTCAGTGGGACAAACTTATCCAGCACTTGTAACAAGTGCTTCCCTGAACAACCTACACATTTCTGTTGTGCATTGTCCTGAGAATAAATACTCCCATTTCATGCTCCACAGTTCCTGCCTAATAGCATTGTAACTCCCCCTGCCCAATTAAATACCTTCCCATACGGTCTGCTCCTATCCCTCTCCATGAGTGTAGTAAAGGTCAGGGAGTTGTGATCATTATCACTGAAATGCTCTCCCACCGAGAAATCTGACACCTGACCTGGTTCTTAGCCAAGCACCAAATCCAATATGACCTCCACTCTAGTCAGTCTATCGAGATATTGAGTCAGGAATCCTTCCTGGACACATCTGACAAAAGTTGCTCCATCCAAAGTATTTGCACTGGGAAGATGCGAACACACACACGGACACACACGGACGAACACACGGACACACACGCACAGACCCGGATGGACACACACAGACACACACGGACACACACGCACAGACTCGGATGGACATACATGAACACACATGCACAGACACGGATGGACACACACAGACACACACGGACAGACATGGATAGACACACATGAACACATAAACACACACATGGACACTCTCACATACGCAGATAGACACATACACACAGATAGACATGCACACACAGATGGATACACACACACACAAATACACAGGGACACTGTCTCACACACAGACACAGACAGACACACGCACACACACAGACACTGTCTCACACACAAACACAGACACACACACACACAGGCATGCACGTACACATACACTCACTCACTCTCGTACACACACACACATGCTCACAGCTGTCAGAGTAACAATGGAAGACTTCCTCCTAGCAAATTAATAAAAGCTGCTGATTTGCTTCCATGAATTCCTTGGCAGAATTCCGGAATATATGAATAGGCCGTCCTGAAAGCATCACTTGCCTGGAATTCCCTCTCCCACCCTGCGGATTTCTGTCATGCGGATTACTGCCCAGTAATCCAGCACTGGCAGCTCACCTTTGTGAGGTTAAAGACTCGCACTGCACAATCAGTGACAGGATAAAGAAAGTGCAACTTTCCTTTCGAGAGTTCTTCAAATTGACTGATGAAAATGAAGACTGAAAATGTAATAAAGCTGGGGAAAATGGAGAGAGATGGGGTTACAGGGAGGTGAAAGGTAGAGGGGAGAGCCAATGTGCAGTGATACAGATTACAGTGAAGGAGAGTTCGTGTGTTAAATGATCTGCAAATCGCGGTTATGTAAGATCAAAAGTAAGATCAAAAGGAAGAGATATAGGCTGTGAGTTTGAATTCCAGTTGTCTAAACTAATTTTTATTTCCTTCCAACAGGAAGTAAACCTTGACAGGAGGTGAAGGCCTGCAGGAGTATGCAGCAGGGAATGACTGGGATCATAGAAACTAGAACATGACAGCACAGGAACAGGCCTTCGGCCTACCATGTTGTGCCGAACATGATGTCCAATTAAACTAATCCCTTCTGCCTGCCCTTGGTCCATATCCCTCCATTCCTTGCATATTCATCTGCCCCTTAAATTCCCTTATTTTATTTACCTGCCTCCACCACCACCCCTGGCAATGCATTCCAGACTCCAATCACTCCCAGTATACAAATCTTGTCCCTCACATCACCTTTGAACTTTCTCCTGCTCACCTTAAATGCACGCCCCCCCTGTATTAGACACTTCAGCTCTGGGAAAAAGATTCGGACTGTGAATACTATCTGTGCATCTCATAATTTTATAGACTCCTATCAAGTCTCCCCTCAGCCTCCGCCACTCCAGAGAAAAGAACCTGAGTTATTCTAGCCTCTCCTTACAGCTCATAGAAAATTTTACATCGCAGTATAGGCCCTCGATGTTGCACCAACCTGTGACACCAATCTGAAGCCAATCTATCCTAAACTACTCCATTTTCATCCATATGTTCATCCAATGACCATTTAAATGCCCTTAAAGTTGGCGAGTCTACTACTGTTGCAGGCTGGGCGTTCCTGGATAAAGAACCTATGCCCCCTGGTGCTAGCCATCACCATCTAAGGAAATAGGGTCTCACTGTCCACCCTATCTAACCCTCTGATTATCTTATATGTCTCAATTAAGTCACCTCTCAACCTTCTTTTAATGAAAACAGCCTCAAGTCCCTCAGCCTTTCCTCATAAGACCTTCTCTCTATACCAGGCAACAACCTGCTAAATCTCCACTGCACCCTCCAATGCTTCCACATCCTTCCTATAATGCGGTGACCAGAACTGTACACAGTACTCCAAGTGCGGCTGCTCCAGAGTTTTGTACAGCTGCAGCATGACCTCGTGGCTCCAAAACAAAATCCCTCTACCAACAAAAGCGAATGTACCATACACCTTCTTAACAACGCTATTAACCTGGGTCGAGAGTGTGGTGCTGGAAAAGCACAGCAGGTCATGCAGCATCTGAGAAGCAGGAGAATCGACGTTTCAGGCATAAGCCCTTCATTCCTGATGAGTAGCTGTCTCCACTACCCTTCTTGAACAAGGAGATAACATTCACTATCCTCCAGTCTTCTGGCACTATTCCTGTAGGCAATGACAACGTAAAGATCAAAGGGAAAAGCTCAGCAATCTCCTTCCTGGCTTCCCAGAGAATTCTAGGATAAATTCCCATCCAGCCCAGAGGGTTTATCTATTTTCACACTTGCATACGCTCCAATCCAGGCAGCAACCTGGTAAACTTCTTCTGCACCCTCTCCAAAGCCTCCACACACCCCCATTAAGGTGGTGACCAGAACTGAACACCATTAAATGGATCGTCCTGACAACTGTGTTGGCTAACCGCAGGGGCTGAGGGTTGTCCTCCCCAAATCGCCAAGTGGTTTTTCGCAACGTAAACTGGGGAAGGCTTTTCTCTCTGACTGGAGGGTTGGCAACCAGAGCCTTAAAATAATTGGCAGAGGCAGAATGAAGACAGCTTTCCTTGCCAGGTAAGCTCTAGAGCACAGAGAATTCTGGAGAAACTCAGCAGGTCTGGCAAGACTGTGGAGAGAGAGAGAGAGAGAGAAAAACAGAGCACACATTTCAAGCTCAGTACAACTCTTCTGCAGGACAATAGTCCCAAAGAGTCATGCTAGACCCCAAACATTAATTTTGTTTGTCTCACTCCACGGACATTGATGAGTTTCTCCAGCATTCTCTGGTTTTGGTTCAGATTTCCAGCATCTGCAGCACTTTGTCTTTACCTGAAATGTTGCGCATTTGACAAATAGGCAACTTGATAAGATTTGAAAGACTGTGATATGGCATGGTGATGGGGTAAGGACAGGGTAGTGAATTTCATTGGACCGCTCTTTCTAACGAGCCAGAAGAGACAGAGTGGACTGAATGACCTTCTTCTTCTGACAGGGCCATCGCAAAAATGGCGTTTTCCACCCTTAAACTGGGAGGACAAAATCCAAAAATGTTTGTGAGTGAACAAGAAAAGTGATTTTACTGGTCTTTCGCTGAGTTGTTTAGATTAGATTCCCTAAAGTGTGGAAACAGGCCCTTCGGCCCAACCAGCCCACACCGACCCTCCAAAGAGTAACCCACCCAGACCCGTTTCCCTCTGACTAATGAACCTAACACTATGGGCAATTTGGCATGGCCAATTCACCTGACCTGAATATCTTTGGACTGTGGGAGGAAACCCGAGGAAAGCCACGCAGACACTGGGAGAATGTGCAAACTCCACACAGACAGTTGTGGGAGACTGGAATCGAACCTGGGACCCTGGTGCTGTGAGGCAGCAGTGCCAACCACTGAGCCACCGTGCCACCGTGTGAAGTGTTTTCATATTCCTATTTCTACGAAGCATCAGTAATATTAGGAGGAAGCCAATTTAGTCCCTTGGGCAGGCTCAGTCATTCAGTTTAGATCCTGGCTGATCTGTATCTTAACTTTATAACCCACAGACCACCCTGATGTCTTACAGCTTGTAGGAGGAGGTGGAATGATATTTCCAGCTTTCTCTCTGCTTCCTCTGAGCAGAGGGGAAGGCTTTTAAATGTACTGCTTGAAAGGCAAGATTTAGCAGCAACAGGAGTACACAGTGCACAGGAATCTCTCCTCCCCCTGCCTGGGAACGGTAATGTGAATGGTGCGCTGGTGCACAAGATGTGACAGCAGCGCTGTCTGCATTTCTCCCGAAGCAAAAAGGTCATCTGCTCCCCTTGATCAGGAGCAGACCAGGGCAGGAAGAGTCATCACTGTCTTCTGGAGAGTGAGGCAAACACAATTCATGTCAGTAGGTCCCCAGGAAGGGATGAAGGAGAATGGGCCCCGATTTCCTGATGATTCAGCAACTTTATCAGAAAGTGCGCAGCCATCCATGTGTTTGTGTGAGTGTGGGTGTGAATATGCATGTGAGCACATGCAGCTGTGCATATGTATATATAAATATATGCATGCATGTGTGCGTGTATACAAGAAGTGTATATGCAGGCATGTGTACGTATATATATGGGCACGTGTGTGGGTGTGTGCAAATGCATGCAGCTGTGTATTTGTATGCATGTGTGTGCATGCAACTGTGGATTTCTATGCGTGCACGTGTTTGTGTGTATACAAGTGTACATGTAGGCATGTGTACGTGTGTGCGGGCATGTGTGGGTGTGCGAACATGCGAGCAACTAAGTATGCACATGTGTGTACATGAGCGTCTGTGTCCGAGTGCAGATTTATGTGTGTGTGTGCAAGAGTGTATGGATGTGCATGTGAGTGTGTGTGTTTGCATTTGTGTGTGTGTGTGTCTGCTTAGACATCTATGCTTGTTCGTCTGTCTCAATGTGTGTGTAAAGGTGCAATTCTGTTCGTGCATGTTTATGTGCATGTCGATTGATCAGCCTCTGCTTGCTGTTAAATACAGTAATCATTTTATTAATCAGTACCTCTGGGGCTAGGAGTGTACTGATTGATAACTAAGAATCCACATAATCAACGTAAAAACACACACTAACTAATGAAAGCATAATACAGGGGGTATACACGTCACAGTCTACACTTTAACTCACACCAATAATAATGCAACTTTGCCCTAAATACAACTTACCTTCTCACCTGCACCCTCAGTTGACTACTTAGACACCTCAGTGGATCACAGTATTTGAGGAGAAACTGACTTAGCGTGGTATGATGGTTCAGTAGTAAGCATTGCTGCCTCCTAGTGCCAGGGACCTGGGTTCAATTCCACCCTCGGGTGGCTATCTCTGTGAAGTTTGCACTTGTGCCCTGTGTCTGTGCGGGTTTTCTCCGGGTGCTCCCACAATTCGAGGTTAGGTGGATTGGCCATGGGGCAATGCAGGGGTAAGGTAGGTGAGTGGGTCTGGGTAGGATGCTGTTCATTGAGCTGAATGGCTTGCTTCCACACTGCATGGGTTCTATGAACCTACTGCTAATATTTCTTGTGGCCATTCAGTTTTTATTTCAGGTAGATAAATTAAAAAAACTGGACAGCATAATACAGTAAACCGTGAGGTCAGTTATTTTTGCCAGTTCTGAAGGAACCAGTTACAACAACGCAATACATTGACCTTCTCTTCAAAGTCTCACACCAGCTTTTGTCAGGTCGGTCGAGCACAGTGCCTGTAGAATTAACCCCTGATGATTGCTCGAAGTGGAAACATTTGTCAGAGGTTCTGTTCTGAGTCAGTGGTGAGTTAAATGCTCCTGGGTGAACCAGTCAGGCTGGAGTGCAAAGATATCGACAGCAGACAGGAGCCGCAGAAAAGAGCTGTGTCTGTCAGGGACACCCAGGGGAACGGAAAACTTTCACTAAACAGGATAAGCAGTGGCTAGACAACGTCAAGTTCAGCACATTATTCATACACAATGCAAAGATGCTGCTGGGAAATGAGGTGAAGCTGACAGTAATGTATGTCGTTTGAAGACTAGGTAGGTCATAGATCATCTTTGAGCTCACCAAGCCACTATCACCACCCACATTCACCCCGAAGCCCTCCACCCTCCCCCCAACCAACCCCTAACCCGAACTCTGCATTGTACAGCCCCTGCCGGCAGCTTCAGAGCAAGCTCCTGAGGAACACTGCCTTTTTCCTTTAATAATCCTTTATCAACTTGTTATGGATATATAGACAGACAGACAGAAAGACAAACAGATAGATAGATAGGTAGACAGACCAACAGATGGACAGATAGTCAGACAGGCAGATAGATAGACAGGCAGACAGACAAACAGACAGATAGGTCGATGACAGACAGATAGATAGATAGATAGATAGACAGACAGACAGTTAGACAGATAGATAGATAGATAGATAGATAGATAGATAGATAGATAGATAGATAGATAGATAGATAGATAGATAGATAGATAGATAGATAGATAGATAGATAGATAGATAGAGAGAGAGGTGGACAGATGGATGGGTGGACAGATGGATGGATGGATAGATAGATCGATAGATAGACAGATAGATAGACAGACAGACAGACAGATGGACAGATGGTACCAGTATAATATGGTCTGACTGTTAGATCACACAATATATACCCAAAGACTGGGTTTCTAGATAAGGTAGATATCTTGAAGCTTATTAACTACTTTAAAAGCATTGCTGTCATATCATTGATTTATCCGTAGTCTGGATTCTGTGATAAGTGATGTGACACATACGCAGAGCTGACTAAATATGCTACATTGTGTTTGTTTCACTCACAGAGTGACTGAGAGGGAGTGACTGAGGGTGAGGTGGGTAACTTTATACCAAAACATTACATGCTGTGATTTTGTGCATAGGTTTGGGAAATATACTTCCTGGAGAAAGTGAGGACTGCAGATGCTGGAGACCAGAGTTGAAAAGTGTGGTGCTGGAAAAGCGCAGCAGGCCAGGCAGATTCTGAGGAGCAGGAGAATCGACGTTTCGGGCATAAGCCCTTCTTCAGGAATGAGGCTGGTGTGCCAAGCGGGCTGAGATAAAAGGTGGTGGGGTGGGGGGGGGTGGAATTTGGGGGAGGGGCACTGGGAATACGATAGGTGGAAGGAGGTGAGGGTGAGGGTGATAGGCCAGAGAGGGGTTGGGGGCGGAGAAGTCGGGAAGAAGATTGCAGGTCAAAAGGGTGGTGCTGAATCCGGGGGGTTGGGACTGAGATAAGGTGGGGGGAGGGGAAATGAGGATATACTTCCTATCTGGAAGCTATGAAATGACACAATAGGTACCAGTGGTACAATCCATTACGGAGTAATTCGTACCAATATAGTCTTAAATTTCAGGATCCAATTCAGCATCCTCGATGTCTGGTACTGGTGCAAGGTTGCAAAAATTCAGTAGCCAATCAGCATGAAACAAGCTGTCACAGATCGCAGGATAATAAATGTCGAGATTATCATGGTTAATGATGTTGGTTGAGGAGTAAATGTTGACCAGGAGACCAGAAAAGCTTCCTGTCTCTTCATCAGATAGCGTCAGGGGAGCTTCTATGTCCACCTGAGAGAATAGATGATGTTTAAAATCTCAGTTGGAAGACACAACTCCATCAGTATTGCTCTGGAATGTAAGCCGAGTTTATGTGCTCAAATCTCGGGGGCAAGGATTGAACCCATGACCCTCTGAATCACAGGGGGGTGTATGGCAACCAGAAATATAGCAACATGAGTAAGCGATTCAAGGATATTCAGTGTTATTTTTACTGTTGACAGCCTGCTTATTGTAATGTACCAAAGATTACAAATCACTGCACGGTTATCCACACACATGGCTTTGTTTAAACCTTGGATTAAACCCCTCCAGTCTGTTCCTGTATTCTGTTAATCACTGCCACCAAAAGAGAAAATGCCGAAAAATCTCAGCAGGTCTGGCAGCATCTGTAAGGAGAGAAAAGAGCTGACGTTTCGAGTCTAACTGACCCTTTGTCAAAGCTGCCAAGCTGCCAGAATAGATGGGCAGAGGTTCCTCAGTGCCATGGTCAAACAAAGTTCTCAGCTTTCTGAACAAAAAAAGGCATAACTTCCCTTTATATGGAGACAGTTCCAAATTTCCACTACCTTTATCACAATACTGGCAAAATATGAACCAATATTTCATCTTCCATCTTCTGATTCTGAGACCCTCAACGTTCACAGACTGAAATGGTTTTGAAATGGAGGAGACATGGATTCAAGATGGCTGCCGTGGTCACCTGACCAGCTTGAACAAGCTCATGCTACCAATGTGAAACAAGCAAAGACAGTCTAAGTTTACATTTTATCAAAAGCCCTTGAAACTCTGTCGGACCTTTACCTTCTATTTTTGATGAACACCGTTCTGGAAGCTTCACACATTGGGATGAAAGTCACTGGCAGATTGCTGAATTGGAAGAAGCAATGAAGCCAGACACGGGGGTACAGATGTGAAGTGTGTTTCATGAACACAGCTCTCAGGCTGAAGCAGAGAAGAGAAATGGATTTGTAGCACAGAACTAGAAGGTTTCCTTTCCCTACCTGCTTTCTCCCAGCCTCTCAAGAAACAATAGCTGGTATTGAAAGAGACTGGGGAAACATCGAGTCACAGTGAGGATATTTATAGTTTCTGTCACTACTGAGGATGCAAGACTTTCATCAAACAACCATCACCTCACATCTAATGCCTCAAGGAGTTTAATTTTTTTTATTGAACTGTATATTCTTCACCTTCCTTTTGTGCCAGACATTTGCTCTGATTTGAACTTTATGCCAGTATTTGTGCATTTTCACTGTCACATTTTAGTTTTGTTTTCTCTCACTTTTAGGAGATAATATGATTCCTCTTTCTTTCATCGAAGAAAGCCTTGTAAAAGGTCCCTTAAATTTGAACGTGGCGCTGAAATGGAAATTTGAAATAGCTGTGCACTAAAAATAACAAAGTATTTGTTCTGGGTGATTGGGTGGCTAGGGTTAGGAGACCTGAAAAGAGGAGATTCAATCCCCCCTCCTCACTTGGGGTCAAAGCAACATGAAGAAATGGCCCCACAACGCCCTTTAATGGCCTGCCATGTTTTTTTTTTATTCATTCACTTAGCATCCATTCCTCATTACCGAGAGGGTAGTTAAGAGTCAACCATCGCTATAGGTCTAGAGGCACATGTAGGCCAGACCAGGTATGAGACACCAGATTTCCTTCCCTAAAGGACATGAGTGAACCAGATCGGTTTTTCCAATAATTGACAATGGTGTCATGGTCATCATGAGACTCGTAATTCCAGATTCCTTATTGAATTCCAATTCTACCATCTGCCATGGTGGGATTTGAACCCAGGTCCTCAGAACATCAGCTGAGTCTTGAGATTAATAGTGTGGCAATAATACCGCTAGGCCATTGTCATAGAATCATAGAGTCATTGAGATGTACAGCATGGAAACAGACCGTTCAGTCCAACCCATCCATGCCGACCAGATATCCCAACCCAATCTAGTCCCACCTGCCAGCACCCGGCCTATATCCCTCCAAACCCTTCCTATTCATATACCCATCCAAATGCCTCTTAAATGTCGCAATTGTACCAGCCTCCACCACTTCCTCTGGCAGCTCATTCCATACAAGTACCACCCCATGCCCCTCATGATTTTGTAAACCTCTATAAGGTCACCCCTCAGCCTCCGACGCTCCAGGGAAAACAGCCCCAGCCTGTTCAGCCTCTCCCTATAGCACAAATCCTCCAACCCTGGCACCATCCTTGTAAATTTTTTCTGAACCCTTGTCTTTGAGGTCTATTGAAAAGCCTCAAAACTATAAGACCTGGATTTGGAATCCTGTCACCAGTAGAAGTGTTTCTCTTTATTGATCCTGTCAAGTTCTTTAGTAATCAACTTAAACACCTTAGTTAAGTTACATTCAAAACTCAAGGTAGATGGGGAAACAATTACAACATTACAAAGACATTTGGACAGGTACACGAAAAGGAAAGGTTGAGAGAGCTATGGGCCAAATGCAGGCAAATGGGACTAGATTAGTTTGGGAAATGTGGTTAGCATGGATGGGTTGGACTGAAGGGTCTGTTTTCATGCTGTAGGACCTTATGGCTCTATGACTATAGTCAAGGCAAAATGGCATCCTGACCATTTTTTATGCTAATATGATTCTGTTGAATGTGCACTGCAGCTCCTCTCAGACCAATCCATCTTTCTAAAGGATTGAATTTTTTTAGCCTTTAATGTGGTGTCAGGTTCGTTAGATTGGCCAGGATTTGTTGGCCTTCCTTAACTGCGCCAGATTGTGGGGACAGGAGTAGGCCATTCAGGTCATTGGGCCTACCCTGCCACTCAATACAATCATGGCTGATCGAACACTTCAATGGTTTTACCCACCCGTATCCCCGAAACTCTGTACACCACTGGAATATAGAAATTGATCAATCTCTATATTAAATATGCGCATAGACTGAGCTGCCACAGCCCTCTGTGGTAAACAATTCCAAAGGGTCAAAACTCTTTGAGCAAACAAACATTCTCCTCATCTGACATACTTCTTAGTTTTAAATTATTCTCTCTGGTTTGACATGCCCAACCAGGGAACATCTTATCCTCATCTATTCTATCCATCCATTTAACTTTTATGAAAGTTTTCATGAGTTCACCTTTCAGTCTTCATCCCACAGAGAATAGAGGCCCAGTTTGTACAATCACACATCACAGGCCACCCCACGATCCCAGAAGCATTTCCCAAATCCGGAGCCTCTTCAGTAGATCCAAACCAATCTGAAATTTTAAGACTGATTAAGAGTCACACCAGACTAGGAACATAAACTCGGTTCCCCTCTCAACAAATGGTATCAAAATAACCAACATTCATCTGCAACTTAAGATTTTATTAAAGCTATACTGAACTGGACTGTGTGGAGTTATACTGACCTGGACTGTGTTGAGTTACACTGGCCTGCACTGTGTGGATTTACACTGAACTGGACTGTGTAGATTTACACTGAACTGGACTGTGTGGATTCACACTGTACTGGACTGTGTGGAGTTACACTGACCTGGACTGTGTGGATTTACACTGAACTGGACTTTGGAGTTACACTGACCTGGACTGTGTGGATTTACACTGAACTGGACTGTGTGGAGTTACACTGACCTGGACTGTGTGGATTTACACCGAACTGGACTGTGTGGAGTTACACTGAACTGGACTGTGTGGATTTACACTGACCTGGACTTTAGAGTTACACTGAACTGGACTGTGTGGATTTACACTGAACTGGACTGTGTGGAGTTACACTGAACTGGACTGTGTGGATTTACACTGACCTGGACTGTGTGGATTTACACTGTACTGGACTGTGTGGAGTTACACTGACTTGGACTGTGTGGATTTACACTGTACTGGACTGTGTGGAGTTACACTGACATAGAACATAGAACATAGAACATAGAAAAAATACAGCGCAGTACAGGCCCTTTGGCCCTCGATGTTGCGCCGATCCAAGCCCACCTAACCTACACTAGCCCACTATCCTCCATATGCCTATCCAATGCCCGCTTAAATGCCCATAAAGAAGGAGAGTCCACCACTGCTACTGGCAAGACATTCCATGAACTCACGACTCGCTAAGTAAAGAATCTACCCCTAACATCTGTCCTATACCTACCCCCCCTTAATTTAAAGCTATGCCCCCTCGTAATAGCTGACTCCATACGTGGAAAAAGGTTCTCATGGTCAACCCTATCTAAACCCCGAATCATCTTGTACACCTCTATCACGTCACCCCTAAACCTTCTTTTCTCCATTGAAAACAACCCCAAGTGCCTCAGCCTTTCCTCATACGATCTTTCTACCATACCAGGCAACATCCTGGTAAACCTCCTCTGCACCCGTTCCAGTGCCTCCACATCCTTCCTATAATATGGCGACCAAAACTGCACACAATACTCCAGATGCGGCCGCACCAGAGTCTTATACAACTGCAACATGACCTCAGGACTCCGGAACTCAATTCCTCTACCAATAAAAGCCAGTACACCATATGCCTTCCTCACCGCACTATTTACCTGGGTGGCAACTTTCAGAGATCTGTGTACATGGACACCAAGATCCCTCATCCACACTACCAAGTATCTGACCATTAGCCCAGTACCCCATCTTTTTGTTACTCTTACCAAAGTGAATCACCACACACTTATCTACATTGAACTCCATTTGCCACCTTTCTGCCCAGCTCTGCAGCTTATCTATATCCCGCTGTAACCTGACACATCCTTCCTCACTGTCAACAACTCCACCGACTTTCGTATCATCCGCAAACTTGCTCACCCAACCTTCTAGCCCCTCCTCCAAGTCATTTATAAAAATGACAAACAGCAATGGTCCCAAAACAGATCCTTGCGGAACACCGCTAGTAACTGCACTCCAAGATGAACCTTTACCATCAACTACTACCCTCTGTCTTCTTCCAGCCAGCTAATTCCTAATCCAAACCTCCAACTCATCCTCAATGCCATACCTCCGTATTTTTTGCAGTAGCCTACCATGGGGAACCTTATCAAATGCCTTACTAAAATCCATATACACCACACCTACCGCTTTACCCTCGTCTACCTCCTTAGTCACCTTCTCAAAGAATTCAATTAGGTTTGTGAGGCACGACCTGCCCTTCACAAAACCATGCTGACTATCCTTGATCACATTATTCCTATCCAGATGTTCATAAATCCTATCCCTTACAATTCTCTCTAAGACTTTGCCCACAACAGAAGTGAGACTCACCGGCCTATAGTTACTAGGGTTATCCCTACTCCCCTTCTTGAACAAGGGAACCACATTTGCTATCCTCCAGTCTTCTGGCACTATTCCTGTAGACAACGAGGACATAAAAATCAAGGCCAATGGCTCTGCAATCTCCTCCCTTGCTTCCCAGAGAATCCTAGGATAAATGCCATCAGGCCCAGGGGACTTATCTATTTTCACCCTTTCCAGAATTTCCAACACCTCTTTCCTACATACCTCAAAGCCATCCATTCTAATTAATTGCGACTCAGTATTCACATCGGCAACAATGTCCTGTTCCTGAGTGAATACTGATGAAAAGTATTCATTCAGTGTCTCCCCAATCTCTTCAGCCTCCACACGCAACTTCCCACTACTATCCTTGACTGGACCTATTCCTACCCAAGTCATTCTTTTATTCCTGACATACCTATAGTAAGCTTTAGGGTTTTCCCTAATCCTACCAACTAAGGACTTTTCATGTCCCCTCCTTGCTGCTCTTAGCTCTCTCTTCAGGTCCTTCCTGGCTACCTTATAACTCTCAATCGCCCCAATTGAACCTTCACGCCTCATCTTTACATAGGCCGCCCTCTTCCATTTAACAAGGGATTCCAATTCCTTATTAAACCACGGTTCCCTCACATGACCCTTTCCTCCCTGCCTGACAGGTACATACTTATCAAGGACACTCAATAGTTGCTCCTTGAACAAGCTCCACATATCAATTGTGCCCATGCCTTGAAGCCTACTTTTCCAAGCCACGCATCCTAAGTCGTACCTCACCGCATCATAATTTCCCTGCCCCCAGCTATAACTCTTGTCTTGCAGTGCACACTTATCCGTCTCCATCACTAGAGTAAAAGTCACTGAATTGTGGTCACTGTCCCCAAAGTCCTCACCTACCTCCAATTCTAACACCTGGCCTGGTTCGTTACCCAGAACCAAATCCAGTATGGCCTCACCTCTTGTTGGCCTGTCTACATATTGTGTCAGGAAACCCTCCTGCACACATTGGATAAACACCGACCCATCTAATGAACTCGAGCTATAGCTTTCCCAGTCAATATCTGGAAAGTTAAAGTCCCCCATAACAACCACCCTATTACTTTCACTGAATTGGACTGTGTGGAGTTACACCGAACTGGACAGTGTGGAGTTACACCGAACTGGACAGTGTGGATTTACACTGTACTGGACTGTGTGGATTTACACTGTCCTGGACTGTGTGGATTTACACTGTACTGGACTGTGTGGATTTACACTGTCCTGGACTGTGTGGATTTACACTGAACTGGACAGTGTGGATTTACACTGAACTGGACAGTGTGGATTTACACTGACCTGGACTGTGTGGATTTACACTGAACTGGACAGTGTGGATTTACACTGTACTGGACTGTGTGGATTTACACTGTACTGGACTGTGTGGATTTACACTGAACTGGACAGTGTGGATTTACACTGACCTGGACTGTGTGGATTTACACTGAACTGGACAAAGTGGATTTACACTGAACTGGACAGTGTGGATTTTCACTGAACTGGACTGTGTGGGTTTACACTGAACTGGACTGTG
Source organism: Chiloscyllium plagiosum (assembly GCF_037043375.1). Lineage (NCBI taxonomy): Eukaryota > Metazoa > Chordata > Chondrichthyes > Orectolobiformes > Hemiscylliidae > Chiloscyllium > Chiloscyllium plagiosum. The sequence continues at coordinate 145,382,481 of NW_028270141.1, read as the reverse complement.
TGGAGTTACGCTGACCTGGACTGTATGGATTTACACTGACCTGGACTGTGTGGATTTACACTGAACTGGACTGTGTGGGTTTACACTGACCTGGACTGTGTGGAGTTATAATGAACTGCACTGTGTGGCGTTACACTGAACTGGACTGTGTGGGTTTACACATACCTGGATTTGTGGATTTATACTGAACTGGACTGGGTGGAGTTACACTGAACTGGACTGTGTGGATTTACACTGAATTGGACAGTGTGGAGTTACACTGACCTGGACTGTGTGGATTTACACTGAATTGGACAGTGTGGAGTTACACTGACCTGGACTGTGTGGATTTACACTGAACTGGACTGTGTGGAGTTACACTGAGCTGGACAGTGTGGGTTTACACTGAACTGGTCTGTGTGGAGTTACACTGAACTGGACTGTGTGGGTTTACACTGAACTGGACTGTGTGGAGTTATAATGAACTGCACTGTGTGGCGTTACACTGAACTGGACTGTGTGGGTTTACACATACCTGGATTTGTGGATTTATACTGAACTGGACTGGGTGGAGATACAGTGAACTGGACTGTGTGGATTTACACTGAACTGGACTGTGTGGGTTTACACTGAACTGGACTGTGTGGAGTTACACTGTACTGGACTGTGTGGAGTTACACTGACCTGGACTGTGTGGATTTAGAATGAAATGGATCGTGTGGAGTTACACTGAACTGGATTGTGTGGATTTACACTGAACTGGCCAGTGTGGATTTATACTTACCTGGCAAGTATGGATTTATATTGACCTGGACTGTGTGGGTTTACATTGAACTGGACTGTGTGGAGTGACACTGACCTGGACAGTATTGGTTTATATTGACCTGGACTGTGTGGAGTTACACTGAACTGGACTATGTGGATTTAGACTGAACTGGACTGTGTGGATTTAGACTGAACTGGACTGTGTGGATTGAGACTGAACTGGACTGTGTGGATTTACACTGAACTGGACTGTGTGGAGTTATAATGAACTGGACTGTGTGGATTTACACTGAATTGGACAGTGTGGAGTTACACTGACCTGGACTGTGTGGATTTACACTGACCTGGACCGTGTGGAGTTACACTGAGCTGGACAGTGTGGGTTTACACTGAACTGGACTGTGTGGAGTTACACTGAACTGGACAGTGTGGGTTTACACTGAACTGGACTGTATGGGTTTACACTGACCTGGACCGTGTGGAGTTACATTGTACTGGACTGTGTGGAGTTATACTGACCTGGACAGTGTGAATTTACACTGAAATGGACTGTGTGGAGTTATACTGACCTGGACTGTATGGAGTTACTCTGATCTGGTCTGTCTGGAGTATAAATTAAAATATATACGTATCTTTGTATAATCTGACAGTATGGTTTACAGAGGAACTTCAATTTTCCGAAGATGATGGATCGGCAGGATTTTGTTCGAATATTCGACTAGTTGGGCAATTGATTTGACCTTCTACAAAGAAGGCCATACTGCATATAATTGCATTAAAAAGCATGTTTACAGAGTCTTTGTTTCAATCAGTCATTGTAATTTGTGCAAACACTGGATATTGCTTCAAAATTTATGATTATTTTCCAAATCACATCACTTTGTGTCAATAAAGTTCAATGAGGTGGAGGTCAGTTATTATTTTTTGTAGAATATATCCAGCCGCTGTTGCTTGAGATGCTGCTGTCTCTTTTTTTGTGAACAATAACATTTGACGCAGATGCATCAACTTAACGGCATCGACTTCATCTTATGCTTCACACCACTCCATGAAAAGCCGCAAACTGTCGATAGCTTCATTCATGTGGACTGCCGGAGTTGTCAGTATCTGATTTTCCTTATCATCTGCGGAGTCTGTCCTTCCCCGCGGTTCTTGTGTGACTAAATTGACAATCTGATCATGGCTGAGTCTCTGTGTTCCAATGTCGTTGTCACAGCTTACCCAAGCATCGATCTCAGCCTCTGTATAATCTCTGAATCCCACCCTGTCTGCAGTTCGCGGTGATGTCAGTGGTCAGTTTGTTCTGGACAGGTGTCCTCTTCGCTGTCAGGACTCCCAACACACAAACCATTGTACCAACACTCTGCAATTGTCGATGGCTTGATGCGGTCCCAAGACTCAGCAGTCCTGAACAGAGCGCCCTTGACAGTGAATGCCTTCATACTTTCCTGCACTCCTTTGTCTGCATTGTCTTCACCCAGGACGGCACGCAACATGTTACGGCGATAATATTTCTTCATAATTGTGATGATTCCCTGATCGAGTGGCTGTAACCTTGAAGTGGTGTTGGGTGGGAACAGCAAACACTTGATAGCTCCGTCTGCTGATTCTAACAGGCTGCCTTTCACAGTGAGTGCCCCCGCATTGTCCACAAGCAGAAGGGACATTGCTCGAGTCTAGCACTTGCCAAATGTAATCTGATGGCAGGGACAAATTTTTCCTGAAACCAGGATGTAAAATGTGGATATGTTATCCATGCCTTATTTTGTGATTTGTACTTCCCAGGAAACGAGTTCCTGTCACAGTTCTTGAAGCAACGTGGACGAGCACATCAGGGAGGAGAAAGTGAGGATTGCAAATGCTGGAGATCAGAACTGAAAAATGTGTTGCTGGAAAAGCGCAGCAGGTCAGGCAGCATCCAAGAATCATTCCTGAAGCAGGGCATATGACCGAAACGTCGATTCTCCTGCTCCTTGGATGCTGCCTGACCTGCTGCGCTTTTCCAGCAACACACTTTTCAGCTCTGGACTAGCATATCACCCAATTCAGACAAGCGGTAATTTATGAGTGCCAGTGGCGTTGACACAAGGGAAAATCGTGATGCGATCCTTCTGCACTTTATGCCCCAATACTTGCTTTTCCACAGTGGATACAAGTGTTTTGTCCGGCAGTGCACGCTGACACAATCCATTTTCATCACTGTTGTACAATTGCTCAGGTTCATACTTCCCTTCATGAATAATGGACTGTAGTTTCTGTCTGATGCCTTCCACCGTGCTGTCATCCACAGACCTCCGCTCTCCAAGAACGCTGAGCTGCCTAATGCCATGACGATGTTTGAAACGCTGTAACCAGCCCAATGGATCGGCCTCACCAGCATGGAGTTGTTCATGGAAGCTGGCAGCTTTTTCCAGTATCATCCGGCCAGATACGGGAATTCCCTTTTCACGCTGCAGTGAAAACAACCAAAATACAGCTTGGTCGAGTTATTCGCTGGCTTTGTGGATTTTATTTTTAATACATTTGAAGATGCACTTTGTTTGATAAACTTCTCAATCGCCAGTCTTGCTTTCCTGATGTTGGACACTGCTGCTATTCCAAGGTTGTACTCTTGTACAATCTTTGATGCCTTTTCACCACAAACCAGACGCTGCAACATCTCACTTTGCTGTTCAATTACAAGGCGATTAGGCAAGAGTTAGGAAGCATAGGATGGGGAAGGAAACTGCAGGGGGTGGGCACATTAGAAATGTGGACCTTATTCAGGGAACAGCTCCTGAGTGTCCTAGATAAGTATGTACCTGTCAGGCAGGGAGGAAGCTGTAGAGCGCGGGAGCCTTGGTTTACGAAGGAAGTGGAATCTCTGGTCAAGAGGAAGAAGGAGGCTTATGTTGGGATGAGATGTGAAGGCTCAGTTAGGGCGCTTGAGGGTTAAAAGGTAGCCAGGAAAGACCTAAAGAGAGAGCTCAGAAGAGCCAGGAGGAGACATGAGAAGTTGTTGGCAGGTAGGATCAGGGTAAACCCTAAGGCTTTCTATAGGTAGTTAAGGAATAAAAGAATGACGAGAGTAAGATTAGGGTCAATCAAGGATAGTAGTGGGAAGTTGTGTGTGGAGTCAGAGGAGATAGGGGAAGCACTAAATGAATATTTTTCGACAGTATTCACTCTAGAAAACGACAATGTTGTTGAGGAGATTACTGAGATACAGGCTACTAGACTAGGTGTGATTGAGGTTCACAAGGAAGAGGTATTAGAAATCCTGCAGAGTGTGAAAATAGGTAAGCCCACTGGGCCGGATGGGATTTATCCTAGGAACCCTCCAACCACAAGGGATGAACTCAGATTTCTCCAGTTTCCTCATTTCCCCTCCCCCACCTTGTCTCAGTCCCAACCCTTGAACTCAGCACCACCTTCCTAACCTGCAATCTTCTTCCTGACCTCTCCGCCCCCACCCCCACTCCGGCCTATTACCCTCACCTTAACCTCCTTCCACCTCTTTCCAACGCCCCTCCCCCAAGTTCCTCCTCCCTACCTTTTATCTTAGCCTGCTTGGCACACTTTCCTCATTCCTGAAGAAGGGCTCATGCCCGAAACGTCGATTCTCCTGCTCCTTGGATGCTGCCTGACCTGCTGCGCTTTTCCAGCAACACATTTTCGGCTCTTTGTCCTAGGATCCTCTGGGAAGCCAGGGAGGAGATTGCCGAGCCTTTGGCATTGATCTTTAAATCGTCATTGTCTACAGGAACAGTGCCAGAAGAGTGGAGGATAGCAAATGTGGTTCCCCTGTTCAAGAAGGGGAGTAGAGACAACCCTGGTAATTATAGACCAATGAGCCTTACTTCAATTGTTAGTAAGGTGTTGCAAAAAGTTATAAGAGATAGGATTTATAATCATCTAGAAAAGAATAAGTTGATTAGGGATAGTCAGCACGGTTTTGTGAAGAGTAGGTCATGCCTCACAAACCTTATTGAGATCTTTGAGAAGGTGACCAAACAGGTAGATGAGAGTAAACCGGTTGATGTGGTGTATATGGATTTCAGCAAGGCGTTCGATAAGGTTTCCCACAGTAGGCTATTGTACAAAATGCGGAGGAATGGGATTGTGGGAGATATAGCAGTTTGGATCAGTAATTGAAGAGAAAATGAGGAAGGGCTAATGCCCGAAACGTTGATTCTCCTGTTCCCTAGATGCTGCCTGACCTGCTGCGCTTCTCCAGCAACACATTTCCATCTCTGGATCAGTAATTGGCTTGCTGAAAGAAGACAGAGGGTGGTGGTTGATGGGAAATGTTCATCCTGGAGTCCAGTTACTAGTGGTGTACCGCAAGGGTCGGTGTTGGGTCCACTGCTGTTCGTCATTTTTATAAACGACCTGGATGAGGGCGTAGAAGGGTGGGTTAGTAAATTTGCAGATGACACTAGGGTCGGTGGAGTTGTGGATAGAGATGAAGGATGTTGTAGGTTACAGAGAGACATAGATAAGCTGCAGAGCTGGGCTGAGAGGTGGCAAATGGAGTTTAATGCGGACAAGTGTGAGGTGATTCACTTTGGTCGGAGTAACTGGAATGCAAAGTACTGGGCTAATGGTAAGATTCTTGGTAGAGTAGATGAGCAGAGAGGTCTCGGTGTCCAGGTACACAGATCCTTGAAAGTTGCCACCCAGGTTGACAGGGTTGTTAAGAAGGTGTACAGTGTTTTAGCTTTTATTAATAGAGGGATCGAGTTCCGGAACAATGAGGTTATGCTGCAGCTGTACAGAACTCTGGTGCGGCTGTACTTGGAGTATTGTGTACAGTTGTGGTCACCACATTATAAGAAGGATGTGGAAGCTTTGGAAAGGGTGCAGAGGAGATTTACTAGGATGCTGCCTGGTATGGAGGGAAGGTCTTACGAGGAAAGGCTGAGGGCCTTAAGGCTGTTTTCGTTAGAGTGAAGAAGGTTGAGAGGTGACTTAATAGAGTCATACAAGATAATCAGAGGGTTAGATAGGGTGGACAGGGAGAGCCTTTTTCCAAGGTGATGGTGAGCACGAGGGGGGGGGGGCATAGCTTTAAATTGAGGGGTGATAGATAATGGACAGATGTCAGAGGTAGTTTCTTTACTCAGAGAGTAGTAAGGGTATGGAATGCTTTGCCTACAACGATGGTAGATTTGCCAACTTTAAGTACATCTAAGTCGTCATTGGACAGGCATATGGACGTACATGGAATAGTGTAGGTTAGATGGGCTTCAGATTGGTATGACAGGTCAGCGCAACATCGAGGGCTGAAGGGCCCGTACTGCGCTGTAATGTTCTATGTTCTATGTTCTAATTGTCACTGTGGTCTGCTTTCTCTTCACGGACATGATAAGTACAACAAATTCAATCAATTGTAACAGATATGCACTCGGAACAAAGTCGGAGAGGGAATGACGACAGCACGGATTTTGTCATGCATTATAAATCCTTCAGCATATGAGTCATTTTTACATGTTAAAACTATTTTAATGCTGCGACAATTGACCGAATGAGATGGTTGCAGCAGAGTCATTGATACCTCTATGATGCAACGTTTGCACATCATCTTCAGTGCAGGTATTTCTCATTTAAACAAAAGATGCAAATGTTGCATCATTGTCGGGAACACCTCTTTGCTGTAACAGTTTTACAGGACCTTCAGATCCTGTTTAGATTATCCAATTTTCGATAATTGACGATAATCAACGTTCCTCTGTATTTACACATAAACATCCATTCTGAACATTTATTTATCACATCCTATTTAAATACATTGTGTACTATTTCCCCCCCTGCTGATATTAAGTTAACAGGCTGTAGTTTCTCACTCTGCATTTTCCACCGTCCTTAAATAGTGAGGTTATATTCGCAATAAAGTTAGGTCAGTAATGCATGTAGGCTCTCTTCCTGCAACATAATGGGATGAAGCTCCTTTGCCCCAGGAGATTTCTCAACTTTAAATCCTGCTAAATTTCCCAATGCTACCTCTTTATTGTTAGAATTTTAAAATCACACAACACCCGATTATAGTTCAACAGGTTTATTTGGAAGCACTAGCTTTCAGAGCGCTGCTCCTTCACCAGGTGGTTGTGGAGTGTAAGATCGTAGGACACAGAATTTATAGCAAACATTTACAGTGTGACAAAACAGAAATTATATATTGAAAAAGACCTGGATTGTTTGTAAAGTCTCCCATCTTTTAGAATGGGCATGTTGGTTTCAGTTCTCTCATATGTAAATCCCAGAACTTTCTTAAAGTTACATCCTCCAGTTCATTGAATACTGGGGTTCAGACAGCCTCACACAGGGCACCTCACACCTTCAGTGCATTATCTGGGCCAACAT